>NC_138446.1:4993500-5693000 GCF_040668555.2 Bombus flavifrons | reverse complement strand
ATCTACAGTAAATACCTTGTAACCTCTATACATTTTCAGGTTACTTTTAAAACACATGGCCCACGTTTAAATTTAACAGTCAGTGTAAAATCATCAGTTATAATAGTTACATATGAAACATAACAGAATTATTAAACCGTTATTAAAAAACTATTATATAAATTGTAAAAAGTATAAATAGGACTATACTTGAATTTCTTTTTTATATTTTTCCATTCTCTAAACAAGCACAAGCAGTAAAAAAAGAAATTAATTGGAAAGGGTTATAATGACATGCTTTGCAGTGAATATAAAAGTAGTTAGTATTCAGAAAATTATACACTTAACCACAGCCAACTTTATGATGAAAATAGAAACGATTAGATATAGGAATTATTTATTTAACGGTTCAAATCTCGGATACTGATTTTTATTTGACTTTAACGATTTTGTTAAGGATGTACGCAATACGATGTACGCAAATAACATGAGATGAAACTTTGATAATTTGAGTTAATCGAAAGAGTTCCTGCCTTTAAAATTTATCATTATTTTTAAATAATCAAACGATTACATTTCAATATAATTAATTGTACATAAATATGAAATATTTTGAACTTTTCTATATATGTTTATAATTTTTCAACGATTTTTAGTCTGTTAATTGCGTTGATTCGTAGCTCGAAATTTCTGCTGTAATCAAATATGCCTAAATAAATTAATGTGATTCAATTTTATTTGGATCGGTTTTATATATCCAATAACTAGGATAAAATATGTTTTTGATAGAAATGAAGCAATGCATCAGTAAATAAGAGGTTTCCTAAATAAATAATTTAGTCTATCCAAGATATTGATCAGATAATAACTGACGAGTCAACTCATTTTCGCTTGTTCACAGATTAAAATTGTCCTGCATTAACCCTTTCGACCCTGTTGGGACGCATATGTACGTTCCAGTGAATTTTTGCAATCCTCTGTGGAACAATATGTGCCACATATGTGCGTTGTTTCATTCTTCATTACTTAATTTGACTGACTATATATTATTATATTTGATTGGTAATCATGAGAACAAGCAACGTAGTAACGTGCTGGATAATTCTTATTTTGGTAGAATATGTGGTTGCAGAGTCGCAATGAATGAAATCTTATTTTTTTTTTACACACGTAATTGAACAATTCTCTGAAATTTATTATAGCAGTATTTCAATATATAGCATAATGTAACTGTTTTCATTAAAAAAGTTTTTAAATTGTTATCTTTTTATTTATATTATTGAGCATAGAAGTGCCTATACTGGACACACATATCCCATTAGATGTTTTCATTCTTATTCCTGAATACTGTCGACATTGTCATTTCTGTTTAGTCTTATTTTAATCGGGCATATCACTAGCGCGTTGATATAAGTTTCATAAAGAAAGAACGTAAAAAGTAAAAGTAAAAGAATCTCATCAGCATTGTCTTACACTGACATCCGATCCCGGATCGAGTTACGTTATTGTCCGTCGAGCATTGGTGCATTCATGACTCTTAAAGTACTGATCTGTACCCATTCGTAGCTATGAATAATTCAATTTCTTTCTAACAGTCGATTTTCACAAGGAAGTATAATAAAATCCAAGTAGAAAACAATCGGTCGAAAGGGTTAAATATCTTGATATTTTTTTATTTATTTTTAATCCTGAGTTATCAAGTCTCTTTTATGTCATATTTATTATAATTCACGTTATCCTATGTAGTATGAAAAATCTATGAAACTTTTACTCTGATCGGATTAATGGCACAATCAGGATTCAGCTTCAACGAACGTTTCTTGATTAAAACCATTCGGAGCGTGCAACTAACGCATTTTTCGCGATTTTTGATTGATAAGTTTTATTCTATTTTCCGATTTTTCTTTATTTTTGAATCGCAATCAGCGAAATTATTTTTATACAATTTAAAAATCAGAATTGTTTAAGTCAAGAATTAAATATATCATATTAATATTAATATTATTACCACATATCTACGCACGCAGCATATTGAAGTAACGTGACTACCGCATACTTATTTTTTTCAACAAATTAAAGCTTGTAAAACATTAAATGCCGATGAATAATAGCGTCACGTTCATTAATTTTGTAGGTTGATCTGTTAATTATTTTGAATTATATCAAATGTACCTATCGATCCGAACTTACAATTTATATCATAATTAATACGAATTATTTTAATGTACATATATCGGTTACATGATAAACTATGTGTTACCATTATTATATATTATTATATATTAAATCCTGTTGCGTGTCTTCGACTAATTTATGGCCAATTGCATCCTTTCATGCGGGTCACAAGGTTATTAATTATTGTTAATTATGTTTATATTACAATATTGATTGATGAAAAAAATTAAATATATTATACTCGACAAATAAAAGTTTCGTTAGAGGTAAATACTGCAAATGTCAGGCATTTCAATTCTCAAAAATATCAGTCGTTTTTCTCACAGTTAATTACATTATAGCTTCATTATGTATGAAGACATATTTTCATAAAGTCAAAAAATATATTAAACTTTCGACTCGCACGATAACAAATACAAAACGTTTTATGAAACATAGTAACACATTGATTTACATTACATGTTGTGATTTTCAGTCCGCCAATTAGAGAATTTGAAAACCGAATACTTAGAAACATATACATACATAGTTGGAATGTTATTTTGCGTTTGACACGTAAGGAAGTAGATGTATCGTAAAAAGAAAAACTGGGAAAAAGCGTATGGCATTTGCCGTGAGAACGAAGCCGTTTCATAGCCTCGCGATGAGCCGCACCACACCCCGACAACGACAACGACAACGACAACGACAACGCATCGTAAACCATTCGAGAGACATTCTCACTGTCGGTCCCTTTTATTCCCTTTTTTCCTTCTTTTCTATCTCTATTCGTGGCGCCTCCGCCATTTCGAACGATTCAAGATGGAACTCGTCGCACAGGTACAAGGATTCTTGACCTCACGACATTAACAGGATACAGGATTGATGTATACTGTACATATACCAGCGTGTCCTGTAACCAGTGGTAAAACCTGGGACAGGATTAGCCACTTCTTATTTGATGTAAATGTAATAAATAAAAAGTACAAATAAAGTAACAAATAAATATTTTTCAGAATAAAGTTGATTGTAACTAAATTTCAAAATCTTATTTGAGAAGTAAATTATTTCCAGCTAATTTACTTGTCGAATATTTGATCATTTCACATAATGATAAAAGATCAAGGATAAGAAAAATTGTCCTTTTCGTGTAGAAAAAACGTGTATATATATCTATTGGTACGAAATGCACTCAAACGTCACTCAAACATTTCATTGAATTAAGCAGCGCGAAAAAAGTTAAGAAGTATGAAAAGAAGTGTATTTACATATCTGGACGTATGCGTAGACTTACATGTTAGAATTTTGGAGGAAACTTATCTGGCACAGAAGTTACGTGATCAAGAAAAAAATGATTTGTTATTCATTATTTTCTGTTATTACTTGAAGTAATCAAATATTTGGTAATTTCAAATAAATTTATTTATTCTTTATTTATTATTTTCATAGAAAATAAAATGTGTTCAACACTGCTTGACATAATGATCTTGCTAGTAGGTATTTCATATGCTTGCTTTATTCTATTGCAGAAATAGAGAATGCACTGAAACAGACCATTCGTACGTAAACTTTCTTATTTTAAAAATTGTCAAAAATATTTTTTTTGTCTTGTTGAATATACCTACAATTCTGCTTATCGTACTAATGAAATTTTTCTTCGTATGAAATGGACCTTTTTTAATATGAAGTATATCTAATGTAATAAATAAATAAACAATAAATGTAAAATAAAAACATAGCTTATAGCAAGGTCAAAATATATAAAAAGATCCAAGGGTTACATATGTAAAATCTATATGTATTCTCGAAAACAAAGTTCGAAAACGAATTACTCTTATCCTGGTTATACCAGCAATTATGATTATGATACACCTTGCATAGTCAATATCGTGTGAAACTGGTACTTATAACAGGTTAGCATCGAATCGGTATTAATTGGACATGTTTCTCCTTTTTGGTAAATCGTTTGATTAAGATCCGCTTAAACTAGTTACACTTATGCTATTTTCTTCACTGGACGCAACATTAGGTCTAACATTATGCGTAATAAATTAAAAGATAATTTTCAAATAATTAAAGAGTGTCGATTAAGAGGTGGTGGCTAACATGTATGGCTAGGTTATGAAACATGTTTTGAAGAATACTTTTACGAGCTGCTAGTAACGTTTTTATAAATATTAAAAATTCTTTAGATTTTTTACGAAGGGAAATATTTGAACAGAATGTTTACGTGGAATGTGTTCGTATCGATGAATAGAAATTTTTATTACGTTTTTTTCGAGCTCGCGGTTTTCATGCTTTTGCAGGCGATACGATTTAGTAATGAAAAGGACTGCTCGTTAGGGAAACGATTACGAACATTTGAGTATTAATAAAAATGAGTAGTAAACGCAGGTATTAAAAGTTTTACTTTCAGGTGTGTTAATCTTCTTGTTGTTGGTTTCTCTTTCATATGCATTTATCAGTGCATACAACAGGATTTATGGCAAATGAAATTTTAGACTACTGAAATTCAGTATTATGTTTGTTAGTACCTAGAAGAAAAAATGTTTAGAAGCACAACAATATTCACGATATTGCGGTTTATTTTAATTTTCAGCCGAACATTACCGTTTGATAATTAACGTTGATTCGATGAAACTGACAAGATAACTGCGTTAAAACACATTGAAATTAATTGCAGGAATTATTCAACCCAGTCTCGGATAGTGTTTATTTTATTTTCATGTGTTTTCGTATGCAAGGTCTGTTCTTTGTAAACAATGAGCAAGATATATGTATGTGTATATGTGATATATATATATGTATGATGAGACTTGGATAATTCGTGTTAATTGAAAGATTATTTGCTTCAAAAATCCCTTGTTTTAGATAACTTAGTCATTATATTATTAATATAAAAAATAATAGTTTGTTATGGAATATATAGTTCAATTTTGTAATAAGATCGAGTATTTTTCTTTACAAACCGTTTATGCTATTACGTATGCATAGATAGTTCTCAACGCTTTTCTCATAAATGGTAGAATCCATGAAAAAGATAGAGAAGAGGAGCTAGTTTGGCCATTTTTTAAATTTACCATGGTTTTTGCAAAATGACGAGAATAAGGATAACGTTGACAACTTCGAAACGCCCAAAACAAACATATAAACTACCTTGCACTCGGAACGTTTACTTTTAACGATATCCTCGTCTATCCTCTGCCATCTGAACATTATGGCTAGACCGCAGATATTTATGCAAATTTATATATCCATGAACGCGAATGAAGCAATGGAATTTAAGCAGAGGTTGGTTTCCTCGTTTAATATTATAATGAATATTATTCTTTCCGTATTTTGTATATTTCTACATATTATGTAGATTCTGTAGAGTTTTGCATCTTTAAATTTACCAAAAATGCAGAAGAATCCGCGGTCTAGTTATGGCTTGATCGTATTGCGAGAAATATCCTGTATACGATATAATGCGTTGTGTGGTTTTGGTCATGTAATTGTAACGATGAAATAAAGCAAGCGTGTTATCGGAATTGTTGCGAAAACTGTACGAAAGTCGATCGATAAATCGATATTCTTGCGGGAAAATATAATTTGTCGTATTGTTCGTCCGTTTATCCCTAGCCGGGTTATTTTTAGGTAAGCAAACACTGAGCTCTCCTGTCCGTCCGAAGAATCGGAACGTCTTCGTTTCCTCTTCGATACCGTCCTAGAGCATTCCATAAAATCGGCGTGGAATCGTAAAGTTCCCTGTCACGAGAGACACTGTTCCGGTGTCCTTCCCTTTTTTCTTTCTCTTTTTCATTCCTGCTTCGGTCCTTTTGTATTCGCTACTAGGAATACCTTGACCGATCTAGGTAGCGCCACACAGAATAGCCAGGTATGCAGAAAAAATCTTCTCCTGTTTTTCCGTTACGATTTTTCATGATTCATCGTCCGCCTTCTATTGTTTGACTCTTTTGACGGGTTATACCTTCCGAACACACGCACACCAATTTATCGTTTTCAGTTTGCGCGCGAATGATTCGTCAGCAGGGATGAATAATGGGGCTGGCTGCACCGTTTTCAATGCTTTTCGTGTTTCTTTCAAATGTTTGAATCTATTTCTCATCGTTACGGTGTATGTCCATAGGATGTAATTTAATCTGTGAGTAATGTTTTTAAATCTGATTGCGAGAGATACAGCGACTTTCGAAATTGTTGCAACGTCCTTTCAAACTGAATAACTTTCTTAATATTGGACCAAATCACTTGGACCTTTTCGCCAAGTTAGAAGGATTAGTTCGCTAGATGACGTATAAAAAGAAGTTTGAATAAATTGAAATTGGTCGGGATGAAAAAAGTAAAGATCGCATTTCTCAATTTATTTATCTTGGAATGTAACGAAAATTTAAACAACACGTTTTGAACATTTATATTAGATATGTACGCGTTGAAAATTTTGTTGAAATGTTGAAATGGCAACGTTAATTAATTTCAATAAAATGTTTAGCATATATATAACCGATATATATGTTTAAAATGTGTTGTTTAAGTTTTTGTTACAAGTCCAGGTAAAAAGGTTGAAAAATACGACCTTTACTTTTTTTCTTGGCGATTCCAATTTTTTTCTACGCCATCTAGTAAGTTTGTTCTCCTAATTTCTCAGAAAAACGCAAGTCGTTTTGATCAATCTTAAAAAAGTTGTTCAATTTCAAAGGATGTTGCAACAGTTTTGGAGTTATTGTCAAGTATGCGGCATTTGTTTATCTTTTACGAGATTTAATTTAATTACAAAATTACGAATAAATCGAACTGCAGTGGCTTTATGCTCTATAATCGTTGCAATTACTTGTAGTAGAATATTCTGACGCGATTAAATTGGTTTTGCGAAGACAATGTGCAATAATAAAATAAATTTGTAACTATCAAATCTTATATGTACAATTATTTTGTTACTTGAAAAATTCCTCATTTTTAGATTCCTTGTTTTATGAATTAGGAATTAGATCGAAAAGGAACTTTTATGTTGATGGAAAGATTTCGGATGTTAATACAAGTAGCAATATTTAAAAAGTAGATATATGTAGGAGTATGTACATATAATAAATAGTAGAATACAGAGGATGATCAATTTTACTCTATAAATGCTTCAAATTTAATCTGAAATTATCTTCTGAATGTTCGTTATTCGAAAAATGTTTCAAATGAGACTTGTTCTGTTTCAAGGAGGATGTAATTTAATATAATTACATGGTTTGTAGGTAGATGCAGAAAGGGCATATGAATGTTAAATTTATTTTTTTAAATGGTACCATATATTTTTTAGTTATTTTATTTTTAACACAATTAAAAAATATAACGATGTAATTAGTTAATCTACGGTATTGTTCTACAAAAAGGGAATTTATTTATTTAGAGAAACCATTAGTTTTGAAGATGTTTTAATTCTACTGTTGCAAATTTTATTGTATGAAAGGAAGACGCAAAGCAATATTCTTATGTTTCATTCGTTTCAAGTTTTTAATCCAGCTGTGAAAGATTTTTCTTAATATGTAATTAAGAGTGTTTAGGTAGATGTATAAAATTCTATACCACCATTTATGATATTTATGATGAAATTAAAAATTAAATTATGTGTAGTATTCCATTTAAAAATGAAAACAAGATTTAAACATTTTTTATTATTTATCCTTATAATTCAAGATTTGTTATATATTCGTTTGGACGTTGTTACAAATGTATCTTAATTGTTCTATACAAATGTTCTACTTAATCAGAAATAATTTACGCAGTTGATAAGGTATCTTATACAATGCTGCTAACAAAATCATTTATAAGAGTATTAAAAAAGTATTTATTAATACTCAGAACCGTCATTTTCAAACAATTGTAGTTTTCGAGTTCGATAAGATTTTATAAATAAATACTTCGCTATTGTTCTTTTATAATGGAATTTTAGATCGATATCTATTAAACGAAGATGGTTCACGTTAAAGATAATTACTCGAAGTATATTGGGATCTGCATTCTTTCATTAATTTGAATTTTTTAAATGTAATGCTAATTACATGCTAAAATTGCATACTGGATGTAATGTACCCTTTTAGCATGAATTTTTATCAATTATATAATTAAAGCTATAATGAACACACATTTTTTTTCATTATTTCCTCTTTCATATAACTGTAATATACATATATTTACTTATAGTGAGATAGCAAATTGAAGAGTAACGCTGATATTGTATGAAATGTCTAGCTCGAAAATTGTATTTTGCTAGTTATGATTTCTTAGATATATTTTAAATTATTTAATATTTTATGAAATCATATTGCGCGTAGTGTAAAAGTCCCAAATAAATAACTATAATATAACAAATATAATAAATAAATAAATTGACATTAAATTTCACAAATAACCATATATATGACATATAAAAAATAAAAAATTGTATAATAGTAGAAGCAAGATATGCGATTCAATGTACTGTACAAGATTGGTGCTTTTTATATTTGGCCAAGTTTTTATTATTATTTATGTGGACAATAAGTATCTAGAGATTAGTAAAGACGCTGAAATGATTTTAAGTTACGTAGTGTTTCAAGGTTGGATTAATATCGCTGGCAAAAGTAATTTGTAGCGTACATTTAAGTCTTTTAAATTTCCCAAATGGTGTGCTCGGTCGCCTTCTGGTATTTTGGCGGTTGTTGCACTGTGACCGTTTAAGTGGTCCTAAATGAAATTAAATTGAGGGAATCGTCTGATGCTCATCCTTGTGAGTGTTGTAACAAAATGTGTATGCATGTTATATTGCTACGTTACGTCGCAGAATTTTGATTCGTTAAGTGTCCTTAAAAGTGACTAGAAAAAATATTTACACATATGTTTACTTTCCAATGAAGCGTTTTCTTATCAGGTTCTGCATTTCACTTTTCTCACACGAAGATACTACTAAATGATACGAAATTTAATAATGTATTATTGGACCTAATTGTTTAGTACGTAAATTGATGAAATTTTTAGCATTTTTAATTTTCTTTCAATTTTATTAAAGATGTCAATTTTAGGACGTTATGAAAAATTTTCTTATACGATATACTTTATATCGGGAACACGATAAGAGACAATTAGCGTTTTGGTTTGTTGGTTGGAAGCATTTTGTGTTTAATACGTTTCACTTTCGTTACTTCCTTCAAATGGTTTTAATATAGCCGAAAATATAGAAATAATGTTTAGAGAAGTTTTTATAGAATATTAAACTAAATTTAAAATTTAAATTTTGCATCGTTGTATTTCTGTTATAATTTGACTGTTTATAAGGTTAGTAAAATGTAATTTATTTTATATACACAATATATTAAATTCGCCGTCATTCTCGAATTTACTAACAGTTGAACAATAACTCATTTTTTTAACTCTGTGAGTGTACAGCAATTATGAAAGCTAATTTGGTTTTATAGTTCCTATTACGCGGTATTTTGTCCAATTAGGTTACACATAAAATGATTATTATACATTTCTTCGAATTTTTTAACTTCAAAATTCTTTCCTATTTTGTGTGTATGTGATCATAAGTTTTCTAAATCAAATATTTATCTGAATATTTTCAGAATTATTTATATTTAGTTCCTAACTATAAAACTAGGTTTTAGCCGAATTTTAAATCATTCATTTAGACTGATAAAGTGTAATGTTTATTTTTATAATATTGCAACTTTGCTTTAAGATTACAAAATATTCTTATATATTATACAAAAGGAAAGAGATAATTTCCTTTTTTAATTATCAACGTATTTAATTTTGCCTTAATAGCCTATATTGAACGTTATTTCTTGTTAAAAGATAGCAATAAATCATCACTTTATCAAATCATAATTATGATCGTACTATTCTCTTTAAAAAGAAACATTAATGATTGATGTACTTACTATCAGTTATAAGATTACCTTCGACCAATTATAAAATGTTATATTCTAAGATACAACAGTAGAAGATAGATATTCGTGTTTCTATTTGCGATGTATTTTCAAATCGTGGTACAGACACACTGTACGTCTTTCTCGATTAATATTCTTAGAATCTCTCGTTTTGTTTCAAAGTCACCAAGCATTTGAAACGCGTCTGGAATTCCTACTTTTCATACTTGCATTACTTCTAATTTGTGTAAGTTTAAAAAAATATCCCGTTCATTGTTCGTTTCGATGTTTAATAAGAACGTAATAAATTATTTATAAACAATATTAGAGCTAATTTATTTATAAACAATATTAGAGCTAAAACCTAAAACTAACTGATCACAAACAAGTGATAATCTCAATAAGTACAAGGACATTCGAGTATTAATTTGAACATTGATTTGATATTTCAAACGATAAATAAAGAATGCATTTTTCTGTTGTAAACAATAAAAAATTCCGAAAGTATTTCAAACGTCAAACAATCTTTATAAACGTATTGTTTTAAATTTAAAATTATAGAAAATTGACACACACTGCTAAAGCTATTTTATTTTATGTAGCTTTAAACGTTTCTCTTGATATTTCGCTTCGTTTTAAGGCACACCACGTGATCGTGTAAAAACTTTCACGCAATGACCATGAGGGATGGAATTATATGCATGGATGTTGGCGCACGTTGGGTAAAATGGGGCGCACGTATGTAGGTTTGCAGTAAGGACGAACAATTGGTGGCGGGTAGGATGATGTGAAAAGTAGAATGAGGCCAGAAGGACCTATTCGAACGAGCCAGGATCTCTTGAGGATCCCGTTAGCCTCGTTCTATTTGTCCGTTCACGACCCTTGCGACATAGATGCAAGTCTATCGTATTTTATCGAGCAATCGTCGTCGTGCTGTAATTGCACGAGGAGACGCCACGGGATGCAAGACGTCCACTTCGCGTTTTCGTGTCACGGTAAATTGGGCTGTAGAAAGAACCGTCGAACGATTATTGAAATCGTTTTTCACCTTTGCTCGATCGATTAACGTTGAAACGTTCAACGACCAATCCTGTCTACTACGTGCTCCATAAAGCAGCGAACTCTATTTACCTCGATGACGCGTCGTTTGTTAAGCTTTAATGGTGCTTCGATCTCTTTTAAATTGGCGTATAAGCTGGTGTAGGTACTATTTGCCACGAGGTAAATTGCTATTTGCTACACACTTTTCTTTTGAAATGTATTATCATTACCGTGACTTCCTGAATAATTCCCCAGTGAGAATTACTATGTGTTTCGAAGACGACCGTATACCGAACTTAAACATTTGTTCCCTATACTTATTTCGTTCTTTCGTTATCGACACTTTGACTAATACGTATACATTGTACTTGTTTGTAATGTCGTAATTTGCACGCAAAAATAGAATATTATATTGTAGGGGAAACATATTTTTTGAAGGAACAATTCATAATTTCTAATTTTTTAATGTTTCAATATTGCTTATAATTTTTGTTCTGTGTTATTTTAGATATTACCATAAATATTATCAAATATTAAATCATATTTTATTTTTACAATTTCCATATTAGAAATAGAATATATTTCCATATGTGAAGTAAATAAAAGTTCTCAAAATATTACTTAGATTTAACTAAATAGAATATATTTTATAATTTTCACTGTTGTAAAATTTGTAAACATATTTACTACGTATTTATATATTTAAAAGTGCAATTCTGATCTTTTTATTTCTTCGTTAATAATAGCAGATAGTCATGGCCAATCTAGGTTTTCTTAAATTTAATAATTTGAATTGTTAACAGTTAGAAACAGGATATTTTTTTCTAAATATTAGATTATTTAATTTGTAGTACAAGATACAAATTTTTTAACATTAGATAGTAACACATTTTGGTATGATTAATGAAAGTAGATAAAAACTTTGGTTTGCTAATGAAGTGAAAAAAAGAAATACGAAGATAATCTTGATCATTATAAGAAAAGATAAGGCGCGACGAAAACATTCTTAATTTGTTCTTTCATTTGTAAACAAGCGTCTGTTTCTTCTTTCATACACATTTGATTGTAATTTATAATATACCTGCACACACATTATTTTACAAGCTTGTACAGTTTTTTATTTTTTTAATGCATGCGTAATTTATGCAATGTTTTAAAAAGATGTTATAATTATACACCTACATTTTTTTTAAGTTAGAAAAGTTCGAAATTAAAATCATTTTTGCGAATCATTATAACATTTTTTAATTAGACGATAAAAATTACTTTTTATTTTTCTAAATTTTCCAAATTAATGTTTATAAAATTTTACAAACAGTGACTTATCCTACATATCGTTCATTTGAGAAAGTTATTGTCAATAAATATATCCGTGCAATATTCTACGAAACAATACTTTCAAGAAATTAATGTAAATTAACATTCTTGATATAATATTTTCAGAAGAGGCTTTTTATCATGTAAAGGAGTAGAATATATACATATATATTACTTATTGGACTTGGTTTACAATTTTTTCTTAATTACCATATGCAAACTTCATGTATCTCTGTCGCACATTCTCAGCCCCGACATACACACTTTTCCACCCTTTTTACTCTATGACAATCACATAATTAATGCTATACATATGTTACCCTCAGAAAGGTAGAATAAGAATAGTTTAAAAAATTGTTGAAATTTTTGATAATAGAAATTGAATATAGCTTTAATAGGAGCTACAATGTACTATAAAACTATAACGCGTAAATAACATTAAATTGAATCATATTTTGGTATTGTTTATTACAACAAAAAATAATTTTAGTAATTATTTTTAGCAAAGAAATAACGCTTAATCTTGCTATTTTAATTACCATGTAAGTTAGTCGTTGCATAAGTAAGAACATAATAATACCACTAGAATATTTGCTATTAATAAAATAATTTAGAAAATTTTGTAATTATATAAGTTATATAATTATAACCTATAACTTACTTATATGTATATGTATCTTGGACGAAGTATTCAAGAACTTTGGGTATAAACTCAAACATCAAATTTTATTTCAGCAACTTGTGATGGCATGTGCTGCAACCGGGAGACTGAGGAACAGTTAAGACATCAAGCCAGGGCAGATTTTCATGACTTGATCCATCACCACAGCAGAAGTTTGCAAGGTCTTCTGGCAATAACGGCGGATGCACTAAGGGGTAAGTTCAACATATTCTACTATAAATGGAGTAATTAAAACCTTTCAACAAGCGAGTAAAAAATGGAAATATTCTTTCGTTATATTTTTTGTAAAAGATATCTTCTAATGGAATATGTTTCAAGACGAAAGGACGTAAACGAGCTACAATATATTACTATTTAAGGATCTAATTTGCTATAGACACTCTTGAGTCTAATATCTAAAGTACTCCAAGATAAAAAAACGAGACATCGTTATAAACATTGGAAACGTATTTTGTCAATACCAATATTGTATTTATTTTAGAATTAACAACTATAATTTTTAATTGGTTTTGTTTCATAACGTAGCTAATTATGTACCAGAGTATGCTTTTATCTTTTAATCTGATAGCCAAAATATCTCAAGAGGAAATGTGAGATACTGTTACAAATCATTAACACCATTATCAATTTTTCTTTATTTTTATTATTTTCTTATCGATGCATTAAATTCGCCATTGACAATGTTAGGTGCTTTGCCCGAACAAGTAACTGTTATATGTGCGAATAATATTTAATTTAATTATTACACCTGATAGCGAAATATTTCTCATCTCCAAAATTTGTTTTTTTTTTTCGAATTATGCACGAACCTGGTTCCCTCATTGTCTTGTAGCGATATACAATTTCTATTGGAATAATGGCATAAGATAACAAGTAGGTTTCTTGTGAGGTGAAATTAACAGACAGCAGTGAGCGATTGCCATAACCACGAGGTTGATCTATCTGTCTTCTCTTTGTTGATGGGTGGGAAGGAGAGAAACAGCATAGTAACGACAGTTCGTTCGAATGGGGCATTTTGTAGCCTTGCTGAAAGTTCCAGAAATGGGATTGAGCGAAACAGTTTCTTAAATTGGCAAAACCAAACCGAGGTAACTATTTTTACGTGCCAACTGGAACGTGCGCACATTCTCTTTCTTCTTCTCTCCCTTTCTCGCTCCTATCTCGCACTTTCTCTGTCTATCTTCCTTTATCCCTTTCACCGCTCCTATCATCTTATCTTTCTCCATTGTTTCTTCTTGTTTTCCATCTAGATCTAGCATTTCTCCACGACTTTGGATAAGTACCGCAGTTGGTGATTTACTAAATTCATCCTCGTCGGAATATTCTTCTTTCAAGTTGTTTGCTAGGAATTCTTCTTCTTTCCTTTGTTATCACCATATTCGTGATCGGACGTACTGTGAATCGTATTCCTGTGTAAATTAATCAATTTCATTGCTACCGTAAATGTGTCTATTTAGTAGCAGATACATAATATTAGATATCGTGTTACATATTCATGTTGGAAGAAAAACGAAGACGGAGAAAATTCATCTTAAAGATAAAAATTTGGGACTTATTTTATTATTATTATTAAAGGACTGAAGGAAAAGCTATGCGAAATTTTTAAATTCAAACTTAATATTTACAGAATGATATCTTAAAATAAAAAGCATATTGTTGTCACAGTTAAAAATTATAGAGCTCTCTATGGACGAAACTGTGTAAAAGTAATTTACCTGTGTTTAAATAAATTATCTGATACTTCACTTTATAATATGTAGATAATTGTCCATCGTCGATTCATAATATCTTAATTAAACGTTCGCGTCGTAAAATTGAAAAAATTTTTATCACGGAGGAAAGCGGAAGAATTTTAATCCTTTGTGCTCGAAACGACAATTCTCTTGGCACAGTTCTTTTTGTGTCATGTGAATAGGGCAAGGACATTTATACTTTATGTTTGATACGGACAAAGAAGCGAAACTTGAATAAAAGTATGTTTTATCTTCGAAACGTTATGAAATATATCTTATGTTTGATATTTTACATTATCTTTACACTTGTGCTCATCCTTGCATATTGTTGTACCTATCCGTACATATTTATCCGTAGTCAGCATATGAGTTTTGTAAATTTGTCGACTTTACTTTGTATTCAAAAATATTTTCTTTCTTTTAGAAAATATTCTAATACGATCAATTCGTGTAAACTTTATAAAAAGAAATTTATTAAACTTTATTAAAAAGAAATACATACTTAAATATATATATGAAATATACAAAATGATATGATGACAACGATCTAGACAATCTGGCGATTACTTTGATATCTTTTAATAAAAAAATCATGGGATGTTTCATTCCAGAAAAAAATGCACCGATTGTTCAATTAGAGTTTAGAGTGCGAATAAAAAAAAAGGTAATCGTTCAACTATTTCAAAAGATATTCAAGACATAAAATATAAATGTATATCGATATATTTATTTCTTAGTGACAGTAAAATAAATTCGTTTCTCACGAATCTAGTTTTTAATTGTTAAGGATTGGTGGAACGAGATACTAAAATGTCTTTCAACTGTAAAGGCTCATGATCCATCGAGTTTTTGTAAATCCCGAATATTTCCTTCCTCTTAAATTGTGCATTTGTTAAAGTATGCCTACCAGCAGCATCGTTGGAAAATTTCTGGAAAAGCAAAAACCGTAACCGCTTGAAAAAGTCTTGGCGGGAAACGAACGAGCGCGACTAAATATGAATTGAGCTCTCGATAGCAATACTCTATAGATGTACCGCCGATGCCGGTAGCGGTACTAGTGGTTGTGGTGGTGGTGGTTTTCCTAGCTTTTCTTTCAGTTTCTCTTCCTGGCGCGTGCCCTTCAGCTTTCCCTCGTCTATTCTGTCTTCTTTCTAGACACGTTCAGCTCGCGTTGCAGCTTTCGAAATTTTTTTACTTTCCCTCGTCTCTTTCTACGCGTTCCACACCCTCGTTCGGTCCCTTTTCGTTACTCTTTTCCATTTTCACCCCTCTATTCCTCTGCCGGTGACTTTTTTCCTTCGCTGCTCGATTCGCTTCGCGATATGACGTAAAAATGGTACGGGTCTCCGGTTGAATTTCACGGAATGGTCTCTGTAAACGCGTGGTCGAGGTAAATTTAAATTCGTAAGCAGGAACTGGGAAATAGCGTAGCTAAAACTACGCGATCGTTGGAATAAGAAACGCGAGCAATGCCGAACTCTCGAAACTTGGCTATTGTCTTCCGCGAAGTTCCCCGATTCGATACCGATGCGGGGAGAAAGCTGAGAATTCTTCTCAGAAGTATAAGAAACCCTGTATGTGATCGCATATTGAATACATGCTAAACAATATCGTTTCGCAAAGTTTTTATAAAAATGTCTCGCGTCACGCGTTTCAATTTTTTAAATTTGCGCGCTTATCAAGTTTGTTAGATGTAACATATACGCGCGTAATAATTTGTATAAGTATGTCGCTGATTATGAAAGTGACCTAAATCGAGGATCTTAAAAAAATAAATTTATTATTCATTTTGAGTTACGTTTATTAACGTTGTAACAATCTGAAAATATCTTTGCAAAGCAGTAGCAATTGATGATACCGTTTCACTGAGTCGGTTGTTACGTCGTTAACAGAATTCACAATTCGCGAAACTTTAAATATCTCGAAACAAAAAATATATGACTCAGGTGGCTTTCATAGTCATTGGCACAAATATGATTTATCGAAGCTTTTGTGATTCTATGTTTCATAATATATTCGTTTTAGCTTATTCATTTTTCGATGAAACTGTCTATCGAAATTATTAATTTGGCTATTTTTGAGTAAAGGATTGGTAGATCACTTTAAAATTGTTTAATCCATGAATTTTACATGCAACCTTGTATTATTTGAACAACAATTTCAGTGAAAAATGATTTATTTATACAAAATTTTCTGTTCCCTAGGAAATAAATATTACATCAAAATTTGACATATCGGAAACATTGTTACGTTAGAATTGATCATTGTGATATTCCAGTCTGTTACTTTAGCTTGATAATCCGAGACTTTTCTACCCAAACGTTGAAAGCTTAATTATCCAAACGATAATTGAGAATCATTTATTAAGTTTCGATCTAAATATATTATTTATCTTTTAGTTTTGATATCTTTCAAGATATTTCGAAATTTAATTGCTAGTTTAAATCGTTTATGGGGCCCGGTGTATCGCTTACACCGGTTCCCGGGCCCCTCTCGATCGCAGCCGTGACGGTCATCGTGGAGGTTTTAGTCGGTTGGAGTCCGGCACTACCACGCCGCTTTTCCCCAGAAGCGACCTGGTGTCCGCGCGGATTTCCTCCACGTTAAACAAAAAAAAAAAAAAAAAGTTTAAATCGTTTATGAATGCCACGAGTAAGAAAATAAATATTAGTAGCTTGGAAAATAATAGTAACCAAAAGCGGAGAAAATAGAGAAAGGTGGAAGGAAAAAGAATAGGAAGCGAAGTATGAGAAATAAACTGAAAATAGTCGGTTTCTAATCCTGGCGAAGTTCTTGCGTAGGTTCTCTCTCTTGACGTTCCATCGTAAGAATAGAAAAGCTTTGCGGAGCGAAGACGATCTATTTAGTAACTTCGTTCGCCATTGTCTCTTTGACTTCGGATTCCTTTATTGTTCTGTAATGCTTTTGTTACAGTTCGTTGGGCTTAAGAGGATTTAGCCATTGCAAGTATCTATGGCTAGTGTAAGCGTAAAGACGTGCGTTTTTACGTTTTCAAGAGTAAAACGCATTAACAAGATATATTATCTACCTTTTTTATACGAAATGATAAATTATAAAATTGCAGTTCTTTGATATCGTTAGTGTTCAGAACGATTATTGACGAGAAATATAATATTGATTTAGATTTTATTATTTGAATGAATCTTAGTTTTGTGTAAAAAGACACTGCAAGGGTGGTAGTCATTTCTTTGTGAAACAAACCTAGAACACGGTTAATTTAAAAACTTTAAAAATTGTTTCTCTAATTATAAATATGCACGTTTTACTCTGCTATCAATGCAATTTACGATATAGTGTATTATAACACGTTATATAATATCATACATCGATATCTTCGTATCATTTCGTATATTTGAAAAATATTATTCACTTCATATTAATATATTTTACCTAATATTATTTACTATTACGCGATATTAATTTATATAATATCACTGTGTTACATAAACAGGCAATAAAATATTTATAATAAGATCAAAAGCAAAAGTTAGAGTAAAGAGTTTCATTTAAATTATATCTTGTATATTGGCAATAATTTAAGAACGTCCATATATATATGGTATACGTATACCCACGTAAAGAAAAGATTAACATTCCATAGAAAAGGAAAGAAAAGAAATAAAACAGAGAAAATATTAAAAAATGCAATATCGCGAGCCAAGAGATTTTCGAAATTAGACACGTTGTAACGCGAGATGGGAAATGATCTCGAGAAGATTTTGAACAGCCGTATTCGTTTCCGATCCCACGACGATCGATAAACGAACGTTATCCTGCGGTTGCAACGGCAGCGACCTGTCGATTGCACCTGGTCCAGAGAGTGGAGCGTAGTCGCACATACACCAGTTTGGCGCCGCAACACAGCATATCTGGTCCTGTTTGATGTCCAGGACCGGGTTCCACGGTCCGGATCAGGAGGGTTAACAGCTGAGGCGGGAGGGGAAAGAGGGAGAGGCAGAGCTCGCTTTCTCGCATCCGTATAAGGTTGTGCGTGCATTGCAACTTGCTATGCTGTTCGGTGCTCTCTCCTCCTCCTCCTCCTCTCTCTTTCTCTCTTCCTCCCTTTATGGAAAGTACAGCTTGCACGAAACCTCCGGGCCACGAATTTGAGACTGGCCAGCCCATTCGGCCACGCAATGTGCTAGTAGTAATTATCGCGAGAAGGTTGTTTCACCCTGCGGCCATGCTTCTCCGTTGCAAAGCGGATGCATCGTGGATGCATCACGGACGCGTTGATGCCTTGCTAGGTGTTATTCAATTAACAAAACTCTAGAGAAGCGGCTAGACTTTAGCCGTATTCAATTCTAATGTTCATGCGGGTATGGGTGTCTTTTGTCGAGCTGTACCGTAACTCTGTTTGCCGTAATGAGATTAGCTACGCGTCGACAATACGCCGAGAAATTTATTTCTTTGCAAGGTGCGAGTTTCGTATCGAGACACGCTCTCTAACAATGTCTTCATTTGTCCTCGTTTGTCGCCGATAACTGCCTTCGAGCTACCTACCGGATCGGAGTTACCTTTTTAGTGAGGATTAACGCTGTTGATATAAAAGTTGAGAACGTTGTGTATCTTCTTTACCTCGATTGCTATGAAACTCACGGTTGCCTCAACATGATCGTGACCTGTTAAGACTTGAGAATGTTAGTGTTTTAAGACAGTTGCCGAGGACGAAAAGTTCGCTATTATTTAGGTATATCATACCATTGCGATGAACGAATTTATGGAAATAAATCGTTTGTTGTTTCGAAATTGAACGTTAATCGTGCAGCTTGGTAACAAAATTGAGAAATTTACAGAAAGTGGAATCGATCGGTAACGGGCTTTTAAAAGGCTCGATTGATTCTTGCCTTCGCTTTACGGTTCGATGCAGCTATCTCAGCTCGGAACACGGTCCACGACATCGATTCAAAACGAGTCGATCCATTTCTGTAACTAATATTTCTACCGCAAACAATACGATTACACGGGCAATTAGCTGGCAAGTCGCGGTCGAACCGCAAAACGATCCGGACTTGGAGCAAATCGAGCGAACCCCACGTTTCAGGTATGTATTCCTTTAAAAGGCAGAATGTCGATGGTATCAGTGGGGTTAAAAGTGTTGCCTTCTACATTCCGTTTTCGCACGTGGGGTTGTTAAAACATCAACAAGTACGACCGCTGCGATTCTAAGTGCACTCGCAGTTCCACCCAGCAGGAGAGCGTTGCTATTATTGTTGCTGGTGCATTCATGAGCCTCGACACGCGTGAGACACGTTTCGCGCGGACAATGCCGAACAATGGACTCTTGCCCGGCTATATGGAAAATTATCTCGAGATCGAATTACATTAATGTTTCCATTCCGGACTATTTACGGCTTGTGCACGTCAGTTGCATTCGATTCCCTCGCATTTTCAACGAAATTTTAACGAGTATTTGGGATCAAGACTATCGAGCAGCGGAGATCGGCTCGTTCGGTTTTGGGCATATTTAATGGATGCCGTGGCAGTTAATTTGTATCGCGTTTGTTTGAAGTACATTGTGATGTAAAACGTATGTATTGTTAAATTGAACATCAGACTGTCTACCGTTAATACAAGATGATCTTGATTTTCTGTTAAAATCGATGGTCTTTGTTAAACCCATTGTATCCACAGACGAGATATCTACATTAGAAGGTAACTCACATGACAAAGCAGTACAAGGGTTCTAAATATTGTAGTCTTGTTATTGGGTAATAATTCCTCTTCTTTTATTCAGTATTTAAATATTTTATGTATTTATTTATTCTTTTAAATCAGATAGCCCTGTTTCTCCGCTCTCTGTGTTACTTCTTATGTGACCCTGATATCGACGGTCTAAAGTCTGAAACATATTCATAATTTTCTTCAGCAAAGCTCTGTAAGAAATTAATGTTGCAACTAAATAGTAATAATTAATTCCATTTCCATTTCACTTGTACAAATATTTATAATAGTCGTATAGACAAAGTGTGTTTATCTCACTCTGCTCGCTAATGATCTTGCAAGGTGCACGTGACCTTAAACTTTTAATTAAGAAAAAAGAAAAGAAAAGATGGTAAGACTACGTAAATTTTTTCGATAGTCTTTCGAATGTCTAGGTTGGACGATCATAGTTCTTATATTTACGATGAGAGGCAAGCGAAGTTTCCTTCGTTGGAATCGTCGGATTAACTTTGGTGACTAATATATAGAAAATGCCAGATATCTTTCGAACTGCCTCTGGCAGTAAAATTCGAAAGACAACATATCTCAAGTTTGTCTGGGATATGTTAATGAAAAGACACGCCTGATATCTCGTCGAAAGTGTCGCACGAAAGACAGGTTGCGTCACGAAATATCTTATCCGTGGATGGGAAAGGGTTAAATGCACGATTAAAAGTTGCCAGCGAACGTGACAACGTCCTCGGAGCAAGCATTATGCATTCGTGTTTTACGTGTGTCTGCAAAGGGTATCGTTGATAGAGTTACGAGCTTAAGTGCCGCGGAGCTTGTAATATTTTTAATTGTACGATTCAATTATGTCGGGTCGAATTTCCGTGCATAATTTCAGTGCGAAAAGTTACGATAGATCGCTCGAGACGATAGCGAATCCCGAAATTTTACCTTTGACTTTGCTAAAAGAAGATTGCGGCTAGTGACGTGATTTGAAATAATTTAAATTTCTTCGAATTTATACGCATACGCTATAGTTTTAGATTTTTAGGTACGCTAGTTTTACAATTAGATTTCGTAGATTTGTATATATTTTTATCAATGTAATTGAAGAAATAGACTTAAGGGGAGATTTGTTTCGCCCATTAAATATTATATCGAGTAGGATATTTCGAATATTTTGTACGTCTTTGCATATTATAAGCATTTTTTTTGTACTTCTGACTTTATTCATAAATATAAATATGAATATCCGCGATCTATCAACAATTGATCAGTTAATTTAATAAATTTGTGTGAAAAGTATATGAATATATTCAGTCGAATTTTTAAATTAATATGAATTAATGGGAATTTAAATGCTATTCAGAATATTTGATAGATTTGTGGTAGTAGTGCGTAATGGGATATGTTTAACGTTTAAAAGCATGTATCTAGAGATTAAAAAAAAAAACGTTAATAAGAAATGAGAAATATAAATGTACAAATAATGTAAAACTGATTTATTTCACTTTTCACGTGGTACCTATGTCTAAATTAATCAGCAATCTAATTAAAAAGAGTACTCTTAGATTAAATTAGGAGATCATAAAAAGCAAACAGCCTTTGAAATAAACAATGTGTTAACATATAATTTATATTCTCAACTATTCGACAAATCACAACTCGGACTCATATTTAGCATGCAGTGGCTAAAATATCGAATCACATTCGAAATGATTTGAATTCTTACAGTATTAGAAAACCTCGAAGGACATGGAACGAAGTATCAAACAGAAATCGCTACTTAGCGATAGCATTCTCAATTAAGAATCTTCGTTCTTGGATCGTGTTCTTCCGAGCACGTTTTCGGCTCCGCGTGTGGCGAGCTGCTGGAGGGAGAAAAAGATTTTTGCACGTGTTGGGCGGGCCAGGTCATCGGCCTGCATCGCAGTAATTTATTTTAAACTCATGACAGAACGTCGGACAAAATTTCTCTCGGCGTTGCGCAACGCCGTCAGTTTCGGTTGTCTCTGTCGTGTGTTTATCGTTCTCTCGTGACCAATTAGTAAAATCGGCGCCTGGATAAGAATATTTCATTTCAATTGCTTCGCGCGTTCAGTTTCCTTACGTTCACTGCAAATATCTCGCATTACTAATTATAAATGCGTATTAGGCAACTATAGAGCTATAATCGTATTAACAGGTTTTTGAAACTTTTGCACTCTAATATCGCATTGACGTTCGATTAATATCCATACTCGATTTATATTACATATATGCATGTATGTGAAATACGATTAATAAGGATCAGAAAGTCTAAGATCCTCTTGTAGACTGTGTTTAACTCTTTGAGTGTTCACTAAAATAACCAAACATCTAGGAGCATCGGGATGTACTTAATTTCAAAATAGTATTCAGTTTTCTCAGATAAATAATCTAAATTTATACATATAGTCTGTTAATTCGTGATTATTCGTCGTTAATTTGTTTATAATATATACTGTGGAAATATTTGAACACTTATACAACAAATTTTGCAAGTGATGCGACATGATATGACTAATATAATCATACTTGCCAGTTACTTATTACATTAATAAGTCTCGATATTTAGTTGGATTGCTTTTAGTATTAATTATATGTTTACAACACAGTTATTCATACTGTATGCTAATCTTTCAGTAACTGCATATTCGCAATAAATATTTTCTAACTTTCATATGTATTTTTAGATAACTTTCATCAATATATATGTGATAACATACTTCATTATAGCGTAAAAAAATTTCAAATTATTCTATATAACACGTATAATATGTACAAAACAGTTTGCTATCGTAAGTGATTGAATACTTTCGTGAACCGATAAACACTCATAAACGATGTACAAACTGAACACTCAGAGGGTTAAGGAAGAGTAGTATTTGATGATCGAGTGTTTGGAACATAATCTTGTTTATTTTGCGATATTTAATTATCGTAGTAAAATTGTTAACATTGGACAAGATTCAAATGCAGAAAACAAATTAATTTTATGTACAGCTCTCTTCTTCAAGTGGTTTATAATACCAAAGAGAGAAAACTATCTTTAATCAACGTAGAATTTAAAATTATTTTTTTTCGGAACAGAATATGATTTTAAATTGGCGAATAATAAGCGCTCAAGTATATACGGATCATTAGCTTACCACTAGAGGATGAAATTGTGGTTCTTTTTGTTTGTAATACCGTAACTAAATTGCATTCTGTAAAAAGTAAATAAACGTTCATATACTTTTAAGCGGATGTGTACACCACCAAGTGCGGATTAGGATTTAAAAAAAAAAAAAAAAAAAAAAAAGGAATAATGACTTCCTTAAGTAAATAAATATTTCATTCATAATATTATTCCGTTACAGTATTTAAGCTAGAATTAATCATATTTAAAAATGGAAGTTACGATCATAATATTCCTATTTCTGTGGGAGAAAAAAGAAAAAAGAAGGTAAGCGATATAAAATCACCATACCGATGAATAAAGTGCTCGAAAGATGTCGTTTCACGATCGACTACTTCTTTCAACGTGACATTTCCATACATTAAATTAACAAAGCTGAATATGTATGGACACAGGTTACGCGCAGTTGCATTAAACTTCTGAAGTAGATCTTTTTGCGAAAGAAGGGAATGAAAATACAAGTTTGGTAGCGAGGCGATAAATCGTAGCCATCGCAACTGGGAAATACAGCGCAGATTCCTAAGGCAGAGAACATAAATCATATTTCTGAATATCTGAAAGATTGAATAATGGCGTGAAACGTAACGGTACGGCATTCTTTATTACTCTCTTGTTGATTTTCCTGTATTATACGTTTGTAGTTGTCGCCTTCGACTTGCCAGACAACTGTACAAGGTCTGTGGAAAATTATATCGGAAAAATCTCGTAGATTGCTTTTTCCATTATATTCCAATTCGTATTCGTATTTCTTTGCGAAGAAGCCTGCTAACTTTTCAATCGATTTTTATCCTCTTAGTACGTAAATAAATGACGTAGAAAATCAGATAAATTCAAAGTTTACTGTTAATAATTATTTTTGTATCGTATTTGTCTCAATCAACAACTATTATAAAATTGGTTGCAAATTGTACATTGGTCTCTTTCAAGAACATAAAATGATAAAGGTGAATTATATTTCTTGAAAATGTCTCTGTATATGCTAAATACAATAAACAAGGATATTCCTTTTGACGAATTTATAAAGTGGATGTAAATATGATGTAAATACAAACGATGTAGAAAACAAATTAGATATAAATGTGATTTTTATATTGTATAAAGAAAAAGTCAAGGACCATTTGTAGCATTTACAAAAACTTAGATTTCACAAGATGTGGACGAGCAATATTTCTACAAGTCACTGATTTATTTCCGTATAATGAATTCAAAAGATCTCACGACTATTCGATAATAATCATTTTCTGTATAAATGTAGTATATATATGTAGAATATTAATAAACGTATCTATTAGTTATCTGTCATGAAATACACATGTTTCAATAACTTAACAAATTCATTTTGTTTTTAAATGTCTTAGCTCTATTTTCAACTAATCTCAAGAGGGTACTATGACGTTCTGGTAATAATCAGCAGATATACGAAGGAATGTAGTACACGAAGAAATGTATTAATAGCATGTACACATATACATACAAATTTCGGGATTATTGTCAATCGTGTCGTTTAATTATTTTGCTATAATAGCTAAAGAACGAAAATATAAGATATAGAATATAACATTTTGTCGCGTCCTACGTACATTCTGAACGATTTAATAAATTTAATTTTCAATATTTAAAACGACAAATTTTTTAAATATTCTCAATATACAGGGTGGTTGGTAACTGGTGGTACAAGCGGAAAGGGGGTGATTCTACGCGAAAAAAGAAGTCGAAAATATAGAATAATGTACGTTATAACGGATCTCACCGTAGATTGTTGTCTCGATGGAAAAATTTGAAAAAAAAATAAAAAAAAAATTTTTATTCTATATTTTCGACTTCTTTTTTCGCGTAGAATCACCCCCTTCCCGCTTGTACCAC
The DNA here is from genome assembly GCF_040668555.2 of Bombus flavifrons. Classification (NCBI taxonomy): domain Eukaryota; kingdom Metazoa; phylum Arthropoda; class Insecta; order Hymenoptera; family Apidae; genus Bombus; species Bombus flavifrons. The sequence goes on along the minus strand of NC_138446.1, from coordinate 5,667,464 downwards.
CAATTACCAACCACCCTGTATATATCTCAAATATTAAAACGACAGTTTTTCAATCTACCCATATAAAGAATCTTTTCTCTGTTTTAATGAAGATTATCAAGGAAATCCTTTAAATCCTATCAAGGACATTTATACCTTTTGTTCGCTCTGACAATTTTTGATCACTTATCGCTCATGAAACAAACCTATCGTCCTATTATTTTCTCAATATCATTACGTCTTAAGCTGCGTATAATTCGCGTTCGTAGCAAAAAAGTAATACATCAAATGATTTTGGCTTGGAGCAACTAGTAATTTATTACGCGCCGTGATAAATTACGGGAGGTTTATTGCTTTATTCCAAATGAAATTTACGTTCGTAACTGTATATTTATCGTTCTAGAAACACACGGCTCTGTCAATTTGTAAGCTACGTAATTTATCGTCGTATCAGAAATTTACATTTTGCTTCTTCGACATACGAGAATGCGCTTCTGAAATATTACTTTCTGCACGAATCGTCTATCTAACGATCTTGGATGTTAGTTAACGTAACTATAACTCCGAACAGCTATCTAGTGAAAAGGATAATTAATTTCTTCCTGTCAACTTGCATCTTTACGAATAACTCAAGTTTCCATTTTCTTCAAGCTTTCTTGCAAAATGCAACCTACGAACGATCTTGATGCCCTTCTTTTCTCTTGTTCTCTAAGAGAATGTCAAAGGTAGCATTATTATCGAATTGTTTTTACCATACAAAATAATTTGCATTTTCTTAGATGAGTATCATTTGATGAAAAGATCAAAATAAACGAGCAAGCATTTATCATTCGCGTATAGCTAATCGTACACACAACTCCTGGATTCATTTGTCAGTGCTATCTGTATCAAGACAAATTGATTCACCGAGAATTCTTCTAAACACATAAAATCCCTTCATACATTCCTTTGATACATTCTGTAATTACTTACACATCGTTTCTTTACTAAATGTTAGCTAACGAGATTGGTAGGAAATAAATGGACAATATTTAGTATGTAAATACATATGATTTATTTATTTATTTATTATTATTATTTATTTATTATTATTTATTATTATTTATTTGATTATTATGATTATTACTTTTAAATCAAAATGCATCCATTCCAATCCATACGCTTTATCCATTCTTCAATCGACGAGTTCTTTGATATCTTCGAGTAGAAAAATTGTTACGCCCTGAGAAGCTCAAAGCGAATGACACAGGTAAAAGACACGTTAAGTCAGTTTTTCGTAAAAGTACAATTTTCAAATTTGTAAAATACGTTAATCAATCGCATATGAAAATTTGTTTACGATGCTGTCTGAGAGCAGCCCGCGAAGAGCATAATATATTTAGTGAAATATTTGAAAATTTTGTCCTCGCAATGATCAAACACGGTTGCTCTGATTATATCGATAACGTTTGAAACTGATCTGAAAATGTATATAGAAGCTACAAGATATTTACTACAAATATATATTAGTAAACAAAATAATATACAGCGCGGATTGCCTTTTTAAACACGTAATAAATGTTAAGAATAGTTCCACTGAATATTTAGACTTCATCGATATAATGGATTGTTTAAATATATCTGTGAAAAATAATACAGTATATACTTCTATATAGCTTCTACGTAGTAGTAGATTTTCAAATTTTCCTGAAGCTTTATTAACATAATCATGTTGGTCGAATCACACAACAATGCTAATGAAATTCTAGAATGTGTAGAATGCAACGTATTTAGAATATAATATATTCGTAAAAGGTTTCTACAAGTGTTCGAATGAAGTGTTTCGCGAGCAAGTGTACGTAGATTCAACCAGCAGGAGTTCATTTAATTAAGCGTTCAATACAATGTCATTCAACTAAATGAAATTCTACCGTATCCTGTTAAAATGAGATATAGAATCTTCTACGATAACGACTCGTAGGAAACGAAGTAAGGGCGTGTACAAATATTTTCTTAGTCACTGTAGAATTATGTTCTATATTGCGTACCTGTTTAAAATGTATCGAGTAACGACTTAAGACTGATACGTTATCAGCTTTTACAAATTACTTTACAAACAGTCGTTGCAACAGTGAGGTATAACTAAGTAACAGAATCTGTATTGTATATTCGTGAAGAAATATCTAAATGTCTATTAAAATCAGAGAAGCAGATATTTTGTAAATATTTTTAGAAATCGTACAATAATCATAAATATCTTAGATGCATGAGAGAAAATAAAATTTGATTGTTTCAATTTTAACCCAAAGTATATTTTGCATCATCGCTTCAAGTCTTTCTTCGTGTATTTCTCAGGCATCATAATAATTCGATTCAGAAGTAATTTTTCCTCGAATTTGACACGGATGAGAAGTATTTTCGTCTCAATCTTCAAGAAAATGGAAAGTGGAATGATCTATTATTTCTAAACCAATGTTCATTCAATATTTATTTTCCGCCGAGTGAATCTACTTTTTAGAACATAGTGCAAATCTTTTTCTTCCTTATTCTGGGATAATCGGCGTTATATTTTACTTAATTCTTCTTAATTCTTAATTCTTAATTCTTCAATAGAGTTATCTGTTACTTAACTCTGCTATACAGACACATCGAAAACTACGAACAAAAGTTATAGTACATGTAGTTAATTATGTATTCGTCGTTTTAAAACTTAGGATGCGAGAAGTACGTATTATCTCAAGAAAATTTCTATAAATTTTATATACTTTTATGTAGCAGGGTTCGTAAAAGCGTTGCTTTATTACCGTCTTTAGTACCAATTGACAAGGACAAGCTGAAACTGAAACTGGAGCAAAGCTTTGCAGATGTCCTGTATTATAAATTGTAAATGCAATTGCTGCGTGACCAGGTTGCAGTACAAAACTACGTTTGAATTGTCGAGAAAAGAGGAATCGCAATGACTCTTTCTCGAATAGCAATCGGTAGTGGCGTGCGCTTACGTATCTTGGCAAGTCTCAAGTCGTAACCTTAAAACGAACCCCTGGCTTTAAGTACCGTCTTGACCAACATCAAGGATCTCCGACAGTGGTGGAGTGGCCATTTCGTCACGGCGGATGAGCTCCTCGCTCGAAAGACATATATGTAGGTATATATCTATATGATGGTGGTAATGGTCGAGTTTTTTATGCTGCTGGATATATATTAGTTACTCGATTTCGTTTACTACCTTCCTAGTTTGTAGCGGAACCCGGCGATAGGAGGTATTGTAAAATTGAACGAAGAAATCTGCGTGCAATATTCGAATGTAAGATAATTCCGGGAAAAGCGAACTTTGTTTTAAAAAGCACTTTGAACTTATTTAAAATACAAGTAACTGTGGCGTTGAATTGTTATATATATGTATATTGAAACATATAATTTCCACTCTGTAAAGTTAACTACACGTAACTGTTTTTTTTGCGTGTTGAATTGAAAAAATTATGACGTTAATAGAAAAGAAGCTACAGAAGAAAAGATACAACTGTTGTCGTATTCAAATAAAAATTTTAACCTAAACATTTATTATATAAAATAATACGCTCATAAAAGTTAATTAACCGTAACTGTTTATTCAGTTTCCTTTCTCGGTCTCAGGATGTATCGCGAATCTATCATTAGAGAAAATGCAAAATCCTAATTAAAATAAAAATTATCAGAATTAATTAGGTATCAATAATTGTAATGCATGAAAAATGGACGAAGTAATTCGAACCAATTAAGCACCTGCAAATGTGAGAAAGTTAATTACGAACACCGGAACCAAGTAATTGGTTCGTAATACATCTTCCGTGCATATATCAACCGTAAAACGTTGAGGTAACGAAACACACACAAAAAAAAAGAATTCAGACTGTACATAAAGGTTGAGTAAATATCTCTTTCCTGAAGATCGAGCTTATCAAGTATTTGTAAGATACCGAGTTCGTACAGACAAATTTACATTAGCGAAACTAGGAGAAATACGAATACGCCTTTTATAGAGCAACAGAGCTCTATCAAAGTGTAGTGTGTGCAGTCGTCCGTAGAAAAACATCAGAATATAGCTGTAGAGATTTAATTCAAAGAGATTAAAATTGTAGTGGAATCCGTGAGCTTTTCAGGTCACATTCTCTACAACTCTAGGAACATTTTGGAAGAATACTTCATAAAGACTTCGTTCCAAGAGGATTGATACTCATGTGCTCATATGCATAATATAACATCACCACCGGGTATCGATCCTTTTAGAACGAAGTTTTTAAGAGCAATTCTTTAAAAAAGGGAAGAAATTATTTTTTAATTATATCAGAAATATTTTTTTTTCATAGTGAATCATAGCTTCGAATAGCGAATTACCTTCGTAAAGAACGAAGGAAATATTCCCAAATTTCACTAGGTGATTATAAACTAAACAAATCTTAAAATTCGAGAATCCCAAGTATCGTAGAACCTCGATTAATATGCTACTTTGATCATTTAAAATTAAATATGCATTCCCAATTAAATGGAACATTATCGAAAAAGTTCATTTATATTATTTACATCTTCAGAAGTGTGTCTCTTTGGGTTGTAATTTTTGTTTTACTATTCACAATTTAATACTTAGAATTTTGTAACAACAATAAATTATTAATTACGACAATAAATTGGCGAAATTGATATGTAATTATATCTAAGTATTCCATTGCTTGCATACGAATCCATTTCTTTCTCTTCTATAGGTTTTCGAATTATTCTTTTCTTATTTATAATTTCTTACATCTGTTTTACTGTAAACGTTAGATTATTAAATAATAGATCGATTAGTAGATACGTAGTTATTTTGTTGAATTTCAATTGGGTATTTGATATAAAAGTAATAAATAAATGGGCGTGACAGCTGCAAAAGAATACTAATATTGTTTCTTAAGCCCGTTTAGAAAGTTCACGCGTATACATATCGCAGGTTTTTCGAGTCAATGTCACTACTCAAGTGTTGACTAATGGTTTTGTAATTATAAGATACATACATGATAGATGAGTAATCTAACAACATAATAGCGACGGAGACTACGATCCTTACGAACGATGTGGAAAGACAAATTGGGCACACAAAAGGTGTGGCACATGTTTTAAGTTATGTGTAATCTGATCTCACTGCACATACATATATCAGCGAGCACGAAATTGAACGAAGTATACATAAGATAAAACCTTAAATACGAGATGGAACGAAAATTTTTTTTTTTACACAGATAAACGTAGCATTAATAATAATTAAAACAACAGTGTTTGTATAAATATAATTATTTATCGGATTAGATTTATGTGTATTAATCGTGCAACGTACAATGTGTAATAAAATTTTATCGTTAGTACTCGTTTTTTTCAAAATGCACGTGTATTTGAAATTTATGTGCTCTGTTACTTTAAATTATTTTTGTAGTAATCAAAAAGTATATCTATCAATTTTTTATACTACATCTTCGACTTAATACAAATACATATTTAATATAAAAAAAATACGACCTAACGTAAAGATCATCTTTCAAAAAGATTATAAACTTTATAACGCTGTGCTTTACGTTTATAAAGTTATCACACACATCTTCATTTCTGACGGAGTAGAGAGGTCAATTAACAACTTAGTTGAAAGTTCTACTTTTGGCATATTTTCAAATATGACCAAGTTTGCAAGAACGCTCGTAATTTAATGCAAACAAAGATAGAGTTGTTCAGCAACTCGAGGCAAACGGCTTTTTGCTACTTCGTATTTACAATTTAGGGCATATTAACGAATCTTTCAAATTAACATACGAGTACGTGTATATAGGAATAATCATATGTTGTTGTACTGTGCATACGGTTATGCACTTTTTGTATTTATTAGTTAGTCATTTATTTGCATATTTAATTATCAAATATTATAAGTAATTGAATTCAGTTTACGTGTGAGCGTATGGCTAATTAAGTGAATACAAAGTGAAAACTGAAAACAGAATAATTCGAGAGCATACGCGGCGTTCATGCTACTAACAACTGTTTCACAAATGACTTAAAAAGTAGATACATAAATTCATTTTTAGATTTATAGTTGTACATATGTAATATCTTTGTTATATGAAAGCTATTAGGATGAGCTCAAGGATCTACAACAGCATAGACAACAGCATACAACAATTAACAATTAAGTAGGTATTATTGAAATTTTATAACATTTTGTCAAATTCCTTCACCTTTATACTTTAGAACTAACAGAATACTATTCTGTAACTTACTGAAGTTGTCTTATCAATCGCTTTTATTGAATATGGAAAATTATTATAGCTGTCAGTTTAAAAATACTTATGGTCTTGTCACTAAACAAAAAATTCACCAACTTTAAAAATTTTATTCTTTTCTACTTCTCTCACAAATCTATTCGTTACGAAAAAGTTAATGTAAAACAATGGCAAAATAAATGCGAAAAATTGCTAAACAATGTTGTAATAATTTATGGTATTTTACTTCTGAAATTCTAAATATAGTATTTATTATTAATATATTAATATTAATTCTCTAATTCTACATTTAATATTCCAATTCTAAAGAGAAAGAGAATCGAATGTGTCCTTTTTTTCTGCATAAATTCCTACATTTATTACTGATGATTTTATACCATTGTAAACGGTAATTTTTCAGTTTTAACGGACTTGCGATGCGCAATTATAATTTTACTCTATTTTAATAGATGATAATGCAAGATGTAGGATACGTGTTACACTTTCTTAAATCGGGCAGTGAAATTTTTCTTTTACTTTTACTGAATTTTTATGCGCAATTTCGCTCTTTTATTCGATCCTTTCTCGTTTATGAATAGTTACTACATTTTATATATCAAAATATCCGAGATTTCCCTGCAGAATGGTTGCTTATTTTACGAGGCTTTCAACTCTTCGAGCTCTATATTTTGCACTATTTTATCTTCACATGGAATTTGCCTTGCCATTTTGATATACTTGCGATACTTTTAGAATATGCAACCTGCAGAGTTAGTTTCACTCTGTCCCGATACAGACAGCGAATACTGGAACATATGTTTTACTATAATTTCGATTAGAAAGATATCTTGATTTTCCGTACATCGTTTTAAAGTAAATTAAATCATTATTCGTAGTGTGATATATCAGATAAAAATTATTTTATACTTTTAATCAAATGTCTAAAGATTTATTACTGCGTAACTCCATACTGTATACAGGATGTCTCACCTGATATTGACATCGTGATTTACGTCACTATTATTATCCTTAGCGAAAGTGTTCTAGATGAGAACGGGCCTCGAGGAAGCATGGAATTCTATTAATAAATATTAATATAAAATCTGGTAAAATTTATATATTCCTTAAGATATTAGTCGATGCAGCTCAATATTCACTATAAAAAATGTTATGAATTTACTTATGTCAAAAAGCTACTAGTTTAGTAGATATTCTAATTTTTATTTCCTAAAAGCTGCCATATGAAAAACAAGGAAAGACATAAGCCACTACTTTTGTATTTATTTTTCTGGAAATCATTATTGTATAAAATATTGCGAGTAATATCAGCTATTGTTTTTATCAGCATCTACCAGCTGCGCGATTGCCCGAGATAGGATCAGAGGCTAAAATTATATTAAAGAATTCCATTTGTAATATATTTTATATGTTTGCCGTAATTCAGAAGAATGACCAGAAGTTTACGCGGTGTACGCATACACATGTATATTTCTAAAGTAACTTTTGAATAAAATCTTCTGCTGATGTGTTTTACGAGCTGAATAACGCGTGACGCCCGCGGTGACTCACGAATTTTGGGGAAAAATAGTCGCCAACGGTGACCTCATAATACAAAGGGTTAAACACACGTTGAATATGAACTGGAGTCGTGAGAATCGAGAAAGCGATTCACGCGGTGACTTTCGGCGAGCAGGCGAATGCACGATCCAGCAGCAAGGTGAGATATAAAGGAACATGGCAAATTAGCGGTCGTAACGCGTATTGCACGTAGTCGTAGTAGTCTGAAAAGTGGAGAAGTCGATGTAGTCGTCCACCCTCGAGACGTCTCAGGGTCGGCGCAGTGACGATTTCACAAAGGCACGCACCCACTGTGCGACGAAACGAGGAGAGCAGCGAAGGCGGAGGACGAAACTGACTGACTAAACAACGGTCAAAGGAGGTGGAGGTGGACGAGGAATCCGGAACGAGCCGCCTACACGACTGAGGTTCTCGTACAGAGAATCTCGAACCTCCTATCTCAATATCCAACGCTTCTCTACGCACTTGCTCCCATTCTTGTTCTCTTTCGTAACTTTTGTCGTCTCGTTCACGCTTTAACACCTGCCCTAAAGTTCGAAATTGTTATCTGAAAATTGTGGGACTGATATACAACGGTTCACGAAAATATTCGAACATTCACACACAATATTACGAACAATACAAAATTTACACGAACGTATTATGTGCTGTTATGTTATACGAAACTTTTTGAAATTTCATTAGCGTTGTGAATAATTGCGTGGATGTCTATCTATTTATAAAATATTCGAAGGTGCAACATTGCATAGAATTTAACACTGTTATACGTGAAAATACAGAAAATATTTAAAGTATAACGCTCGTTACAATGTTTATATAGTCGGTAAAAGAAATCTTTGTGCAGGTTCCGTTTATGTTTGTATTTATAAAAGTATAGATTTGCATAAACGTGCGCAGTATATAGTGAGACACGCCTATGGCGATTGTATTGACAAAATTTGAAACCAATTATATATTGGCAAGTTATACGGCAAATATTTACATACATAGCACAAATAATTTTTTCGGAGAAAATGTAATTTTGTATTTATGAGCGAATATATATGAGACGAAATTTTGTATCATACGCAAGGATTATTATTAATATTAACAAAAAATTATAGAAAGACAGAGAAACTTTAATTCCGACATCACATTGTACTGCTTGTGAATTTGAAAAAGAAAATGAAATTTTCCTCGAAAATATGAAATATTTTTTATATTTCGAGGTAGTCGTTCAAATAATTTATGATCTTGTTATTGCGTCAGAGAAAGACGATTAAAATAATTCGTGGTTTTATTGTTTGTAATTTAAATATAATACATGTTATATGTGATGTATGGTACTAAAAGTTTCAATTTATCTGTTTCTTCTAACGTGAAAATGAACGCATCATTCGATCGTTTTCATGAATTATGATTTTAAGTTGTTATTTATTTTTATCTTAACCAGAATTTTCTCTCTTCTATGATATGTGCATCATGATATAAATTGAATAGTTTCATCCTTTAATCAAACGTAATTCGTATTTCAAAATGTTTGTTTGTGAAACGTGACTTACAATTTTATACGTATCTCTGTTGTATAGAAAAGAAGAATTTGACAGCTCTCTTTGTTATACGAATGTAGAGCGCACAGGATATCTTAAGCGCATATTTATAGATATTAGGTGAAGTAAAAAGTTCTGAGCGCTTTTTCGCTTTATTTCGACGATGAAATTAACATAGTCAAGATTATTCGATTTAGATTAAATATGCGCCGTTTTGTTCGATTACTTTTGTCCATTTTGAAGGCAATTTCATAATTCCGCGGTTGAAGAAGTCCTCGTCCCTATTGGTAAAAAACTTGACCAGCTCATTTTCACAAGCCTCTCTTGAGGCCAGTTTTGTACCATCAAGAAAATTTTGCAAAAACTTAAAAAGGTGATAATCGCTTGGTGCCAGGTCTGGACTGTACGGCGGATGCGATAGAACCTCCCAGCCAAGCTCTCGGAGCTTCTGACGCGTCGTTAAAGATGTGTGCGGCCTGGCGTTGTCTTGATGGAACACAACACCTTTCCTATTGGCCAATTCTGGCCGCTTCTGGTCGATCGCCTGCTTCAGTCTGGTCAGTTGTTGACAATAGAGGTCCGAATTAAGTGTTTGCCCCGATGGGAGCAGCTCATAATGGATGATTCCCTTCCAATCCCACCAAACACACAATAAAACCTTCTTGGCCGTTAATCCACGCTTGGCGATCGTTTGGGCCGGCCCACCGCGATTGGACCACGATCTTTTTCGGCTGTTGTTCTCGTATGTGACCCATTTTTCATCGCCAGTCACCATCCGCTTCAAAAATGGGTCGATTTCGTTACGTCTCAACAAAGAATCGCAGGCATCAATTCGGTCCAAAAGGTTCTTTTGCGTCAATTCATGTGGCACCCATACGTCGAGCTTCTTCTTGAGACCAGCCTTATGCAAATGGTTCCAAACGGTTTTCTGGCTAATCTTCAGTTCCTGGGCAATGGAATAAGTGCTCACATGCCGGTCCGACTCGACGATTTCCATGATTTTATCCACATTTTCGACGATTGGCCTACCAGAGCGTGCCTCATCTTCGACGTCCATATTACCAGAACGGAATCGTTGGAACCACCGCTTTGCTGTTGCATTCGATACTGTACTGGGTCCATAAACAGCACAAATTTTTTTGGCCGCCTGCTCCGCCTTTTCACCTTGGTCGTAGTGGTACTGAAGAATGTATCGAATTTTCTCTTTTTTTATCTCCATTTTCGAACGCTGTAACACACAACTGGCTTCACCGAACACAAAACTGACAAAGAACCTTTTTGATGCGTAATATCACCTTGAAATCGGTGTATACTATGACTCGATGCGATGTGCACATCGTGAGATATGGCTCACTAAAGACATCTAGCGAAAAACGCTCAGAACTTTTTACTTAACCTAATATTTGTAGAGTCTCTGTGCTACATTTTTCGAACGAGCTTCCATCGACTAAACATAAACGTCCTCTGCTTCCGACAGAAAATTTACTGTCAGAAAGTTACTTTCTCATATAATATAGGCTGTCGACCCTTGAAACCTTCTATGAATTGTACATACAGGCGACAGAATATATTTTACGAGGAAAAGGGTATCAATATTGGGGGATAAGCTACGGAAAGAGGAAAAGTAGAGTGGTAGTTGCTGAAATATTTTACAGTGCAAGAACTGGTTGTATTATCGTAAAAGGGTATTGTATATATTGTATTTGAACACTTTTATCGATAGAAAACGTTTATCTATTATAGCTGTAAAACATTTTGAAACTTCATTAGCACTGTAATGAGACACGACTGCCATGATTTGAAGTTTGAAGTCAATTTAAAAATGTAGGTAGAAATTACAAGATATTTATTGCAAACATACATTCAATAAAAAATTAGTATAATTACGAGCAGTCATTTTATGGATATAATAAGTGTTAATGAAATCTCAAAATTGTATAACACGCACAATATATATATATATAATGGGTGTCTACAAGTGTTAAAATATTTTCACGTGTAACTGCAAATATTTTCCATCGTTACCTTGCATAACTTGATAATGCTCAATATTTACTAATATAGATTAAATGTATCAATCGATCGTTTTCATGAACTATGATTTTAAGTTGTTATTTGTTTTTATATTAACCAGAATTTTCTCTCTTCTGTGATATCTACTATATCTACTTTATAGATGAAACTGTTTAATTTTATGCCCTGATTTTGCCTTAAGTTACCATATACAGTTAGTAGACATGTATTGATAAAAGCAATAATTGATATTAATTATTATAAATGAAGGCTACAAGGGAAAGACACGATACTTCAGATTTGTGTTTTTCATATGAGAGTAATTTGACAATTCCATTAAACCAATCACATGTTACCAAAATTGCCTTTGTTCTAAATTTGGTTATGGGATTTTCACGAAGAATATTTACATAAAAAATATCGATTTCCACTCTATTATTATTCCATATTTATGACAAAATATTTATGGTCATGATATTTTAATCATTAGGTACGTCGTTAGTTTGTTCATAAAACTTAATTGGACCTGTCATCTATTATCTAAAAAGCTTATGTTTTTAGATCGATTTAAACAACACTCTTGCGATCGTTAGATAACAAAATATAATAACAATATGTATTTATCATATTTTTCCCACGCAATAATTGATTTTCCCATACAACAATGAAAGGAGGATGAAACAGGAGGGCGGAAACACCTAACTTAATTGATTTCAAGCGTGTCTATTTAATGTTGGGATCTTAGAGCAACTGAAATTAGCTGCGTTCTAAAAATTTACATAGATTTTACGAAACCTCAACTATTCGTTATAGATGGACGTGAACGCGCGTGTGTAAGCGACGGCAGGTATGCGTTTCAATTAAAATTTAGCAGTGTATTCTATCGCAGTTGTCGTAAGAAGTAAAGAATTGACAGTATAAAAACTTCTTCAACGATAACTTTGAAAACATAAGTAAAAAAATTGCAAACGCTTTTTTTGTTTGATTGTACCAGGCAGGTGTTTAAATATTTATGAATAGTGGTGTAAGTGAAAATATATCATCGCGTGACGTAATGCGCGATCAATTTTATTCGGATAGGATCTTGATTAGCCACTGAATGGACACTATTGCACACACACACACACATACACACACACGTGTATTCTTTTTATTATTTAAATTTCGAGAGTCGTGTCAGAATTCTTTGGATCTGGAGACGGTAGAGTCGATGATGTCAAGTTGTATTATCGCCGCTTTCTTTTTTAGTGGAAAGACAGAAATCAAAGTATCCAACAGGCGGCGATTCCGCGCACATCACTGCATGCGTATAATTCGATGCGTATCACGACTATAGGAATGCATGCTCGGCATGACGATTTATTTAGTCGTTTGTTGAATTCGTAATCGAAGATCGTACCGATAATACGATTTCATATTGCCTGATATTTTCATTTCTGAAGAGATAAAATGTTTAGATTCTCTTGTTTTTACATGCTTATCTTCCATGTACGTAACTATTAACTAGAGTACACGCGTCGTTTTCATTACGCTATGGGAAGTAAAATTATGTTGGGAAAAATGTAGCTTTGCAACTCACTAATTATTAATCAAAACGAAATGTAATTGGAAACTATGGATTTTTCACTTTGTAGTGATTTTCCCTACAAATGAATCAGCAAGAAGGCTAAATACATTTTATTCAAGCATTTACAAAGACTGGAAATCTTTAAAAAATTGACCAAAATATAGAATTCTACACAGATGTTCCAGCCGTCGTCAATTGAATTTATATGAATCTGATTGAATTTCTACGAATCAATGTAGTAAATAGTAAAAATAATAATTTCTCGGAATAAGTAATTTTTAAATAATACGGATAATTATTAATATATAACTTTTTGGAGAAGCATGCGCAACAAAATAGAAAAGCTTTCTTCCTATAATTTTTTTAACGTTAAATTTAAATTTTATTCTTACTTTAAAGACTTGAATTAAACAAAATACTTTAAAGTATTTATTCTTCTATCAAAGTGTGTAACTATGTAGAAATTTTGGATAAAATAGAAATAATCTAAACTGTTGTTCGTAACTTACTGATATATCAAGTAAAAATTATGTATTTCACAGGCGAAACAAAGATGTTTAAATTATGTGAAACCTATTTTAACAGAAATAGTTTGAAATACACGTTAAAAATGGTTTATGATATTATTAAGTAAATACTATAAAAGTCAAACAAATAATCAATCAAGAATTGAAGAAAAACAGGATATCTAATTACTTCCTTTATCATTTTAAGCAATTCGACAAATTTGATGAATATTTTTAAACATTTTATAATTAATAAATAATCAATAAATTATTAGTAATTTTGTTTCTTGATTATTTGTGACTGTATCGACTATTATAATAAGTAATTAGCGAATAATAAATCTATTATGACAGTTTTATAATTTCGCTCATCTGTTTTCTATGTTATTTTCATGTTTGCTTCTATTTGAATAACAAAAACGTAGCGAAGTTTCTATTTTAAATCATGATCGCTACCTGTTTTTATGAATAAATTTACATATTACGATGTAAAGATTTAAAATCTAAAGTTATTTCAATGAATTACATACAATTAGCGGGAAGAATGAAAGTTATAAATCACTTCTACGCAAAATTTATGCTGGGAAGATTATTTCCACCATTTACTATCCTCTGGAAATGTTAGCAAGTACATATTATGCGTTCGAGGTCGGATCTGATTATAATACGACTCCCAAGAGGCGGCGTATTTTAAATGTCCCGACAAACACGCTTGAAAATTGCTCATTTTTTTCTTTAATTTTCAATTAGTAGCAATCGTAATTTTTATATGCTTTCCTGTATTATTTCACTGTTTATTTTGTTCACGTGTTATTTTATTTTCATTATACACAGAATTTTAATTATAACTGGTATTGATTTCTTTCTCTTATTTTTCTTATTAATTTTTTTTCGTAAGAAGAATAGAATTCTACATTTTAAACGTCATTAAATATATCAAAAAAATCAGAATATTTGTTTCGTATTGACAGAATACAATTTAATTACAAAATTATAGATAAAAAGACTCGCAATGATTTTTTTAATTAATTGTTTTACACTATAATTAATACTATAATTGATTCTAGAATATAATAACGTGAAAAAGCTGACTCCTGAAAATTAATATGCAGTAACGTAAATGGTGTTCGTGGGTGTTAAACATTAAGAAATTATTACGTCATTTGAAACATTCGTAGGAAGTAAAAAAATGTTAAATTAATAAAACAGGTTGTTGTAATTAATTCAGGTGATAATATTTCAAACAGATGGGTATATTGGTAGACAGAGAAAGAGAATGGTGAATCGCGTATTTAATTTTAGCGTACCTATTACCGAAAACTAACTAAAAAATAATTTCACTTTACATAATGTATAATGTATGGACTTTACGTATGGGATGTGAACTATTGCTTTTAGTTATTTATATATCTAAATTATCTAATATTATTTAGTTATTCAAATACCTAATATGAAATTGATACGAAGAAATAACGCATATCAATAACGACAATTTCTTATTACTCTCCAACTTATTAAATTTTCTAAGAAAAATAGGTACGATTCGGTCGAAAATAATGCGAATGTGTAAATACGCAAGAAGGTTAAAAGCCGTAGTCGTAGTGTGTGCAGTGCTGTTAGCCTGTGTAGTCAAAGATCAAAAGCGATTTATTAACCGTAAACATGTTCTCGTTTCACTCTACGTAACAATTAGAAACTGTTTATGAAGTAATTTCTTGTACATATACTTTTAATTGCTACTTACATTTAACGTACGTACAACAATGTTGTTAAGCTACATCGTGAAATTCATAGACTATAATTATCGCAGCAAAATGTTATTCGAGTATATTGTTCGCATTTTTCAATTGCTCATTGGAGCACTGTGCCCTAAATCGTTTATCTCTTTCATTTCTTGCGTAAGTGTGGACTTAGTAAGAGCAGCGAGATGACTGTTAATATAATGCGAACGCATTTAGCAGAAAATGATTATACAAGTGACGGTTAACTACAACACAACGAAACAAGCATAATTCTATAATGTGCGCGTAATGTCCCATTTCGGATAATTGAAATTCTGAACTACCATGGAAGGTGCATGCCATAAAAACAATTCGACTGCATAAATACACCGAAGTTTTAAATTCTAAACTTATAGACTTACTTGACACGCTAACATTAAATTTATTGTTTTCCAACGATATTACAAAAATATATAGCCTAGTTAGCAAGAAATATGTTTTTCGATATTGGAAGAAAAACGGAAATACTTTGCTTCTTATAGTCTGTGCCTTCACGCACCATTTAGAACGCTTCTGTCAAGAAAGAATAAAGAGAAGAAAATAGGAAAAAGAGTACGAAATACGTAACTAAGCTTGAAATGTATTTACACCTACAACGAAGCTCTCGGTAAACGGAGAGAGAAGCGAATATGGAGTCTCGAGTCTGGACAGCCGCGAGTTATCTCGAGGAAGGAAAGGCTCAAGGGCGGAGAAACCGGTGGACGTAGAAAATGTGCAAAATGCCGTGTTCGTAACTTATGGTATTAAACCGCAGGTGACAATTAACGTTGGCGGGCCATTAATTGCCGCGACGGAAAGGAATGGAGAAAAGAATCGAGGCTCCTGCCTTCTTTTCCGGCTCCTCTGCCTTTGTCCCGGCCCTGCCTATTCTGCTATCTCATACGAGTCACGTTTGTAAGCGGACAATGGTCCTCTCTTATCTCTAATGATCCTCGCGGATCTGTTGTCCCCAGCGCGGAAAAAAAGTATCTATTGAAGCGATCCGCGGCGCTCGAAGGCGCGGATAAATATCTCTAGAAAGCCGGGCTTCCCAGGGCTCTTCGAAATCTCGATAAATCCCTCTTCGAGAGAGAAGGAGAGAGAGAGAGAGAGAGAGAGAGAGAGGAGCCCGTTTTGCGCCGTAATTTTAATGCCGTGCCGTTCAAAAGAACGCTCCGGGAGTGCCACCGCGAAAATTCCACTCGATCGCTACGGAACCGTTAGTATTTGTCGCGATCAACTCACGGAAGAACATTATTTTTAAACAGCCCTCTGGGTGAACGTAACGTATTAATATAAGGAATGTTCAGTCTTTTAATTTAAGCTTTTTTATTTCCTTTTTTATTCGCTAATCCACACGCTTCTCTGCAACTATTTTCACATTAAAGAAATATAATATCTTATATATCATACAATATTTATGTACACTCCGCCATGCAGTAATAAAATGATGATTTTTTAACCATTTACCATAATGCAATATCGGGTAGATGAGAAAGTAATGTCGATTTTGTGGATATAAAATTTCTGTACTTTAGCCGCGACAAAAACCGATCAATTTTGCTTTATTTATTCAGTTATATAATATCTATCGTTTTCTGTGATTTTTTATCATTTTGAAGGTTTTGAGGGTTTCTTCCCATGGGAAGAAATTGGCTTGGATTTTAAAAAAGTGTTATTTTGTATCATTTGACATCAATCAATCTGTTTACAATGTATAATTTATTAATATGTAAGGGAAAAGATTAAATCGCTACTAATAATTCGGATATTATTTATAATATTATAATATTATAATCCCGCCACAATTTCTCATTGTTTTATAAAACGATCAAAATTCTAGGAGTAATACACGATACGACGTAGAAACAATATTTTTGTTGAAAATATGGTTTCTCCGAAAATTACACGTCGTACATCAAATATTTTTCTAATTTTCCTCAAGCTTTGTTGCGCCAAGGTTTTCCTTCTTTCCCACGTCACGAGCCACTTATTCCGCAACACGAAACACCAGTCAACCACTTAACTCTCAACAGGTAGGATATAAAGCTTGTTAAATAAACTGATAGCGCTGGTTCAATTTCAGCTCAATTAAGTACTCATGTATATACATATATTTATTTCAATTTTGAATTACATCAATGTGAAATTTTAAATAACAAAATCATATCCAGTGTAATGTTACGTTAATTACTTTTATTAATCGGTAAAATTGTAGAAATTGTTTCGAATTGAAACAATTAAGATTCATCTCAAAATTACATAATTGTTACATTATTCGATATGCGTACATATTGAACATTGATGTGCAAAATTTTGCTGTCAGATATATTCATTTTATATTCCAAAAGCAATATCTAAAAGAATTTTAATCAATATTGAGCATAAAAGAAAACTGTACAACGAATAGACATTGTTACGTAGTTACGCAATATTGATTAAAATTTGTTTAAATATCGTTTCTCGCAGAATATGAAGTAAACGATCTATCTGATCGGAAATTGTTGCGCATCACTGTTTGCATGTATATTTTATATTAAAGTTGTAAGATAAAGTTACATGGCATCGTGTATTTGAAGTCGAAGAAACGATTTTCATAAATTAGTTGAGGCTATTCAGTAACCATTTCTGAACGAAAATTAAATGTATCGGAAAATAATGAAAAGTACGTAAAACAATCACGAATAAACGAAATATGTTATTACGTTGATTAAAAAATACTGAGATAGTTGTAGATGACAAAACTATTAAATGTGTATAGTATCGTGGAAAAAAGGCCCGTGGCGGCACTCGATAGCAAACACCACCACTCGACACTAACTAGTGTTGGACGACGGCAGAGCAGTGGTTAGCGCCTAGTAGACTACCGAAGCGTCCTGTTTTGCGACCAAGTTTTCAGGACAGAAAAACCAACCAAAAACAAAATTACATGAAAGCTCCGCTCCCCAGCGGCTTAAATCCAAAGAATAGATTTAAAACACAAAAAATGTAAAACGCCGACATATAATATAGTATAGCTACGTCGTACCGTCGCGTATCGGTACTTTTGCCTAACACATCTTATCGAAATTCATAGTTTATTGTGAATACCCAATATGTATTAAAAATTGTATCTTGGTTTAAATAAACTTTAAAAAAAAAGCAGTGGTTAGCGCCTTAGGTTACGAACGTTTCGGAACCCGGGTTCGAATCCCGGCGACCGGAGTCCGATTTTTCTTCCACGATACAAAAAATGAGAAGAAAAGCGGTCGTACATTCTCATACAGCGGTCTCAGCAGCGACATTCTACAGCCTAAATATTCCGGTAGCTACATGTGTATTATTACACTAATCTTACTACTTGTTTCGGTTACTTCTGATATTCATATGTAAAATTCATCTCTTAGACATTCATAAGTTTGTTTGTGCAAAATGTTGTTTCATTTATTTCCTTGAAGGAATCGTTACGTGGCGCGTAATACGTAAGCACGTGTAAAATGTTATTTTGATTTTTGTCTACTTTTGAAGCTCGACACAAGTGTTGAAAATAAAACACGCGAGATCTCGCGCAGATATCCATCGGTATGACAGTAAATGCGAAAGCTCGGAGATCGTATCGCGAATCGTTTTAATTCTGGCCTATCGCTTAAGCACAGGTAACACCGCGCGTATGCTTATTTTATCAATGAATTTACATTAGCCCGTAACAGAGATTAATAGCATTGACGAATCACGGTGAGATACCATGTCACATACCCTTTAATTAATTCCATTAAAATAACCGTAACCAATTTCACGTTCGATCGCGTATAATTCCGCGTATGAATAACGCAATCGGGTAACTATTGTTTCAGGTCATAGAAGGATGAAACGCTGTACGATTATAAATTACATTATCTGTAGAAGATATATCGCGGGCACGTAACTGTCATCACGATGCCCGTGCGCTAACGTAACAGATGCTAACAAAAACAATTCATAAATTCATGAGACCAGGTGCTAACGATCGAAAGCACGCATTCTCGTGTTTTGCTCGCGCATGCCAAAAGTGACAGCCTTTAAGCAGCTTCGATAATGCACAGGGCATAAGTTAATACTTGATAAACGATACAGGAATGGGAATTCAACGTTTCAAGGCAATAAAATAATGATTGCATATATTATGATTCTGGAAGTTTCTTGGACAAAATTCGTTAGTATATGCTATAGGTAAAAATAGGACAAAAATGTTATCTGACAAATTCTGTAAATGCTTTATTAAAAAGATACAACAGAAATGTGAAACGTAAATTAAACACTACACGTATGCTGCATATACATGTTTGTCATTGTTTGTATTCATTGTTTGTGTACATGTTTGTAGTCATTCAACGTTTATCGATACAAGTCTGTTAACTATATATGTCTACATAATTACTATATAGGTGCTAGTAAATACGTTGTAAATTGAATGTCTTCTCTATTTTGTCTAATCTTCTTACATTTAAGTAAATATCTTTTTATTATAAACATGTTTTTAAAACTTTTAAAGTTTTTAAAATTTTATAGTCTATCTATATATATATAGTCTAAAGGCTATGTAACCTGGAGACTCGACTAAAATTAAGTGTTTCTAAGTCTTTAACAACATACTAAGTTGTTACATTAGACGTGAAAATAAAATGCCATCTGTTAGTTAGCAGTTTGTATAAGTTAATTGTACTATTTTGAATGTTTAAAAAAGATACAAGAAAAATATCCATTATTGTTTCTTTTCTATTGCCTTTAAACACTGAATATCTCCTTGAAATATTTCTCTATCGTTTTTTCTATTTTTAAATCAAATTTCACGATATATAAATGAAATAACGATATTTACGAAGCGATTTATTTGTGAGTGACAGTTGATGTTAATGTTAATGAAATAGCCGGGATAAAGAAAATAACATGATCTGTATTATAGTAATAAGAAAATAAAATACAGTGGAAAGTAGAAAATATTTATATTGAATTAGCCTTTGCGATATTTGGGATGCAATTTTGCTTCTATATATAAGTACATACAGTTTCACAATTGCGGAAATTCTCTCGTTCTAAACACGTGTCGCTATAGACGATCGTTATTGCTGTTCTTAACAGCGCTTGTTATTCTCAGCATCAATTAAATTTTATCACGTGAGTAACCACACTAATTTAATCCTGTATAAATTATTCAACGTAGCTTCCATCTTTACGTCGTTTACTTAAAATGTCAGTTGCAGAAGCTTCAACGTTAAGCTACACCGTGTATAAAGCTGCGTTTCAATTTTCTCTATCTACGTTGCCTTTATAACTAGTTCCATTTGCCTGTGAGAAAGAAAAATTGTAATTCACTACGATCCTTCTTATAAATCCGAAATTTAGAAAATGTTCATTATTATTGATATTCGAATAAAGTAGAATTAAAGAGAATAAATATGTACAGAGATTAGTCGAGTTGAAATAAAATATATAAATTTAATAATTAGAAACTTTCTGTACCTTGTTATATATAATTAATCCTTAATAATCAAAAGGTACAGTAAGTTTAAAGTAAAGTAATAATACATAAACAGAAATACTATTGAAGTATCACTCCTTGTAGTAACGTTAGAAGTGTCTGTATCAGTTTAGAAAAATGTTCTTAATCTGAGTCACAATTCGAAGGTTAGAGAATCTGAAGATGAAAAGCTTTAAGTAATAAAATATTTCTATGAGATACGTCAATCGTACACCAATTTTATTATTGCATATTGGCCGTTAAAAATCAGTTCGATTAACATACTTCAAACAGAAAATCATTGCAGTTATCCATGATTTTGTAATTGAATGCCACGTGTGAAAAAACGTAATAAGTTACATTTCCTGTCTTTTATAGACGAACGATATTAAAATTCAATGTGTTATTAATCAATTCAAAACTATCTTTTCATTTGATTCTTGAATGAAATATATATTTATAAAAATATACATGCTACATATATAATATGGCAATGGCATTAAAATAAATCATACCCGTACATACTCATTAAGCTTTATATATTTCAATTACATGTATCGATGAATAAAAGAATGACATAAACGTTGAACAAATATTATAAAATTAAAATAACGTTGATAAGCAGTCAATGAAGTGGTCACGTTATGTATCTCTAAAAGTCTTTCCGCGTATTCCAGATTGAGAACCATTGTACTAGATGGTTAAAAAGATGCGTAAAAAGGTGATGATACGTCACGTATAATTAATCGTCCTCGTGGAAGAACGTTATCATGGATCGCTCGTAAACTCGCGCGTTTCAGCTGGAAATCCCTCTCTAAAAGCAGATATTAATGCACGTGTACGTACCATGCTGAACCGGCGAACAACCAATATTGACGTTATTGACCGTACGATAATCAAGACATTTGCGTAATTAATGTAACGAGCAGGGAGAATCCGAGTCGGGCCGTCGAGGAAACAATGATTAAGTTTTATCTCGCAGCGATGCGCGTTTCTCCATTAATGGGAATGAATCGAAAACGGCGCGGCGTGCTATTAAAAGCATTGAAAAATGTGCGCGTTTCCGGCTTTCGTTCAACGTTATCGAGTCTTGAGAAACGAGAAGCAGTGGTCGATGAAAGTAAACGAACTTAACAGACTCTTTGTCGAGTTTGAATAAAATGTGGAGCTGTTTAAACGGTTTAAAATTAAAATCGCGTGAATAATAGAATCGTCGGCAACGGGTGAATTAATTTACGACAAGGATCTCTGACATTTTTATGGTTATGCGATGCTTATCTATCAAGCAACAAAGAAAGTTCTGTGGTTTTTTTAAGGCATAGAAACGAATACTTTATTCGTTAAAATAGTTATTTTCGCGCAATTACTTTTTTTCAATAACGAACATGATTATAAATATCAGTTTTATAAAGTGACGATTTTTGGAAAATAAAGAGACTGTTATCCCTTCTTCTTCGGCAGCCGTTTCATTTTTAAATTATTGCTTTTGCAAAATACTGTTTAAATTAAAAGAACTGCGCTACAGGCTATAGCTAGAAATTCGAAAACATCGAACGACATAGATAGAATTGTTTATTTTTGCGGATGCAGAATTTTGTGAGAAATAATAAGATTTTTAGCAATTTGTAAAAGTAATAGAATTTCTAATCATAGAATGTCTAATCATAACCGGTTTGCGAAGCACTCGTGAAAACATAACTAGCGTTAATGAATCGCAAGGTTTACGTAATAATGCAATTCTGTACCTACATAATAATGCAATTGTGTTCCTACATAATAATGCACGTTGTTGAGTTATCTGTGACAAGATTTAGCTCGTAGATAGAAACTTATTATGTATTTCTTTTATTCTCCTGGGTCTGTCGGATTGTTATCTCTTTTTAAATCTGAACAATTATACGCAGTAGTAAATAACACAGTTCAAAGACGAGAGGGGTATACAGAAAAGCGAGATTGAGAAGGTTTTTTATTTCACAAAATCGTGACTTTCATTAAACCGGTATTTATAAGCTTGTTTCCTATTGAGAAAAGATAATTGCGCGTTGGATTAATTACATGTGCGAATAGAATGTTTCCTTTTACATTCTTTGTATTTTTCTTTTCTACCATAAAAAACGGCGGAACTTTCTCGCTTATTTAATAGATACACTACTGCTCGAAGCAATTTGTTTATTTTTAACAGGAAGTTTTATTTAATCTAATTACAGAACCAAGAATGAAAAGATCAACAATGACTTTATTATTTATTATTTATATATACACATATATCGTATAATATTGAATTTAATTTATAAAAACATATATTATGTGTTTAACAAAATTAGCATTTGTAGGTAAGTATCAAATGTTGTAAAACAATTGTGTTAATTTAGGTGTTTTTTATCCACGGATTATCTAGTTCCTAAATTATGGATCATGTATGAAAGGTTCTTCTCAACTAGGATAGGACAACTATGATGATTAATGTGAGTGATAATATTTAAAAACCGGTGTCAACATTTCATTATATCTAAGCTTTTAAATAAATAGTTTAAATTTAGATAACTCTCGTTAATTTCATAAGAAGATAATAAATATAATTTTTAGCTATTAATTTACAATCAACGTATTTGCTTTATTAACATTCATGTATTGTTACTACAACTGTTACTACAATACCAAAGTGGATATCGATAAGCGATACTGTATACCGATTTAATTTCTTTTGTTCTCATCTGAATAACTTCCTTGCACTTTCAGTTTTTCTAACGTTCTGTTTATCACCGAGCACGTAAGACTGGCTTTGATGAGCTTTCTTCACACTTACGTGAAATTGAAGTTTCTTCTTTAGTTTTGCAATAAGATTTACTTGATACCCGAAGAACTTCTTGTGTATTAAAAACGGATGACAAAGAAAAGTCGTTACCTATATCATTCAGGAAATTGAGCACGAAGAAATGATAACCGAAGAAACAATCCGAGAATAGCGAAGAAGACCATTTACAGAGAAAATAGATACAATGAAATACTTTCCAATGCGTATAACTGTCAAAGAAATTATTTTCTTCTATCACTAATATTCCATGTGTTATAATTTTGAACTGAAAAATCTGCTGGAGAAAATATCGATAAAGTCTAGAAATATATATATTTGGAATATATGGTTGGAATAATATTGTTTTAATAAAACCATTATGAAATAACTTTCATTGGCTTGTGAAAAATTTTGTTAACTATATTTTTGGATTTGAGGGGTTCTTACCATTTTTAGCTGCTTTATATTAAAATTTCTTTTTGGTATAAATATTTCTTTTTGGTCGTAAAGCAATACTAAATAAAAGAAAGTGAACAAGATTATATTTATCATGTTTTTTTCCTATGATTTCTATATGAGACATATGATCTTGAACGTATATGCTTTTTAGGGGAGTTTTACTCATCGTCAAATAAAAGTTGATTCAATTAAAGATCATATGAGAATTACTATTTGTATGGATATAGGTATCTATCGATGCTTTCTCCCAGTTCACAGATTTGTGTATATCAAATCAATTTTAAATTGCCTATCAAACAACTCTCGACGGTAATTACACTTTGTGTAATTTTCAAGTGGGTCGCGAAAGATTACCGTTTTCGTAAGTGGGTCTCGATTCGTAAAAGTTTGGAAAGCTCAGCTGTAAAATATCCAAAGTAGAAACTCATAATATTTGGTACGCGGAATGTTCGTCTCCTCTTTGTACTCCTATATCTCCAGTAGTTTTCAGAAAAACATAGATTTACGTAAGCATCTGCAGTTTAGAAGACGTAGTTATCGATTCGGTAGCTTGAATACAGATTCCGTCTTACAAGATTCTACGTTGTTAACAGAAGCGAAGATGGTTAAAACTAGACATTTGCCGAATGAAGCTGCGACTCGAAATGCGTCTCATGGGATCGTTGCAAAACAGAAATACGTGAGATGCAAAAGAAATCGGGTGGAAAAAAACGTGGAATAAGAGCGTTGGACGAGTCTTCTCGGCGTAATTAGAGGAGAAGCTCTTATAACGCGAGAAATACGTTTCGCATTATACGAATTTCGTGTTGTACGGTATCCAGAACTGAATAAGTAAAGTAAATTCTTTTTTTTGAACTAACACAATCAATTCTGCATAGAAACAACTGTCACATAATGCAATTCAAAAATGTGTTCATTTGCGTAGCACGAATGAGTCAAGCTCGCAACAAAGCGCAGGAAGGCAAGTGCAGCGAGACAATTAGAAATATTCTCACCCTTGTTTGTTTACCTTGTATGTTTAACACAATAATATGCTTGTGTACCTCTAACATTTACTGTCACGTACATGTTTACATATACACGAGTCGTTTTTAAAAAAATTTGTAATCACGTTACACGAGAACGCGGTTGGTATTTTCCGATCGTGTTACACCAGTACGGCGCATAGTGGACCTGATTGACATTCTAGATGGAAAAAGATCGAAGACCGTTTAAATTTGTTTATTTAAAATACAAAGAGCTTCAAGTAACAAATTATTATTTCTAAAGTGATCAAGCCATTTATGAACGTAATTATAAAATAAATTCGATTGGGCTTGAAACAGCATAAACTTTAATATAAATTGTGGAATAGATATAAATATGAAAACAACAAATACTATTGAAACACGTACGAACAAAATAGAAAACTTTGATCTTCCTTTTTGCTTTATTGTCGCGTTCAGCAAATTTTTTTAGATCTTAGATAGATCTACGATTTTTTAGATCTCTTTTTTTATTTTTAGAAGACCTAAGTTTTTTAAATTTCTAATTCGGACACATCACTAGTATTTTTTATGTCAAATTTGACCACAACAAACGCATAAACGATCTAAAAATAAAGTGTATCAAGTTCAGTAGCAGCACTTGAATTTTCAGTTTACTTAATACTAAATACATGTAGAATTCGTGTATGAATTTCATGATGGGATTTCGCGGGGCTCTATAGATATCCTCTTTTAAAGTTTATAAATCCAAATGTTGACTTTAATAAGCAAATAAATCGAAAATTATACTAAAATTTTAACTAACTGTGTTGTAGACGATTAATAATATCTACCATACTTGTATCAGTCTTCGTCTTCGATCGTTTCTCCTGTTTTATTTGTTTACTTTGCTATTGAAATTCAACAATATTCTACGATTACAGCTTAAAAGTATCTTTGAACAGAAAGAAAGGAAGTTAAATTAATCAACAATATCACCTATTTCTTAGAATGTCGATCTAGCCTATCGAGCGGCGTTCTAATTGGTCCTACGATAATTTATCAAATGGTACTGCGACTCGAAACACATGTTATTGGATCGTTGCAAAAGAGAAATACGTGAGGCGCAAAAGAAATCGCGTGGAAAAAAACCGTGGAAGAAGAGCGTTGAGCGAGTTGCCTCTGCGTAATTATATTCCATAAGGTTGGAAACGTGCTATGCGCTGGAGAAGCGTGGCTCCTTTTCAATTCCCTTCTGCCAAAGATAATCTCCGATACCGGTACAATTCTACAAGGCACTAGTCGCTTTATGTGGGTGGGTCGAGTGATCAGGTAACACGTACAAGCATAGTAAAATCGTCGATGTAAGCTTGCCTGTGCATTACCTTTGTTTGTTCCTGCGTGTACGTGTGTAACCAAGCTAAACGGCTGGTTAAGCCAGAGATAAGCGAGATGACCCGTGTCGTCGGTAGCTTACGGGGCCATCTTTCTCTTATTTCTCTGTCCTTACAATGGCAACGCTACTTTTTCATTCGGTTGCTTCTATCTTTATCGTCGTCTCGTCGGGTCAAGCGTGGTTTCTTTCTGCGACTCGTCCTCCTCCCTTCACGACCGCGGCTGCGAAGTTGTAATACTCACCCACAGCTTACTGAGAAAATATCTTGCGACTCTCTGCAATTATTTTTTTCTTTTTCTCTTTCTTTACTTAACCGACCGGTATACCGGTATTCAGGGTGTTAAAAAATAAGAATCATACGGACTTGTGGTATTCGCTGAGAGGAGAAAAGAATTCTTCGTCAATACAGAATCTAAAATCTTGCAGAAACGTAATTTTACATCTGTATTTGTCTTTTCCATAATTTTAATCTTTTAGGACCGGCATTGGAGTCATCTATTAAGATGGCATAATTTTTTCGAGAATGTTATCGAATGGAAATTTCATCCCACTATATTTGTACAATTATAATACTGTAGTTATAATTATAACAATAATACATTTGCATTATTCCTGAAGTATTCTGTAGCGTACAATAATATCAATTACAGTGGCAATGTTTAATGGTATTGTATGTTGAGTAACAATTTATGAGAAGTTGTAACCGACAGTAGGAAACAAATTGCATACGTTCTATGAGAACAGACAAACAAAAAGAAGACGTCGGTAAATCTTCGAATGTCTATGACAGCGCGTGAAAGTGATCGCGTGGAAAAGAATGTTTGTAAGCTGGTTTGACTAAGACGTTTTCTATTACGATATTCTCTATTATCATTACACTGTCGTACTGGTATCATGCGGCAGCCGATCCAAATATTTACGTGACATCAACAGACGCTATTTACCGGAAGGAGAAAGAGTAATGTTAACCATGGTAACATTGCGACGATATACATTGCTCTTCGTTTGACAGTACTTCTGTTATGTTATATTTTTTAATGTTTGATCAGTAAATATTTTGATCAGTAAAAAAATTCCTTAGTAAAAATTTTCGAAATGTGGAAGAAACACGGAAGCTGATCGGGCAACCCAATCGTTCAAAACTTTATTTGAAATGTATTTCAAACAGCTATTGGAATCTTAATGGAAAACTATTTTGATCGCTGGGTATCATCAAAGAAAAGCAGTAACTTGTGTAGAAGAAATTTTGATTCAGGAATATCAGAAAGAGTAGAATTTTTGTTACGATTATAACTTAATTATGCAGTATTGTACGTAATTAACCGATTGAACAGGAGCAAATAATCGACAAGAAGTTAGAGAACTACATATGAACTACATATGTATTACATATGTACATGAAGAACTACATATGAACATAGATAAAAAATGTAGAATAAAATTGTTTGTCCATAAAATGTTTTGTTTTCGCGGAAAGTAAATTTGAAAATGTAACGTGTATGTACACTAGACCAGTTTTTAACTAAGCATGTTCAAACTTTCTTGAAAATAATTTTTTCTTAAATGGAAAAATTTTATTTTACACTTTTTACTTCTTTTCGCATGCAGAATAATCTCCTAATTGTTTGTTCTTACCAGACAGTACGTAACCAATTTTAAATATACTTGCAAAATTTTTAAACTCGATTTTCTCAGAAACGAAGCGTTAGACGAACAATTTTTATTGTACGTTTTCAACTTATTCCTTCGCCTAGAATCAGTCCCTATTCGGTTATACCACCGATTATGGGATACCTTGGATATGTACGACTATTTCCGTTCGTTATTTTCACAAATAAATCTTCTTTGGGAGCATTCGTGCATCTTTCAGATATTTTAACTCATTATACATGAAATATCAAATATGCATCAACGGTATTTTATGTATAAATACAGAATGTCAACTTTATATCGTTAAAAAAGTTTATAGCTTCACGAAACGAAGCTTTTTTGAAAAATGTTTCACCTTTTTCGATAAAGAATTCCTTCAAATAGCTTCAGTGGGCTCCAGATTATCTCATGTCATATTTATGTCTATTGAATAAGTTATGTCAAGATCTCAATAAATAGCAACGAGACTATATTACGTTTTATCCGATAGAAATGATAATCTCAACTACAATTAAAACAAACGTCCCATTATTTGATATAAATTCATAATAAAAACGTTACGGACTTCTCGAACAACCCCATAAAGTGAATTTATTCGAAACTGTAAAATATGAGCCACTGGAAACTGTGCTTCTTAGTACCATCAAAAGTCGACAATACTTGCCTACCAACTGAATATTATAGGAACTAGTTTTTGTTATAAACTCTGCGACGATCGTAGTAGCCAGCCATTGAAATTGATCGATGTAGCATACGAATTTAATCCCGAATCGATCGATATCCCACAAATCGGTATTCTGCTCGAACAAGAACTCAAGCCAACCGTGGCAAGAACTTTCAAAATTCTCGTCCCTGAACCTGCGCCATCACAGTCCGCGAGACTTCCTCTCTTTGTCTCTCCCTTCATCTCTCGCTATCTCGTCAATTTCGCTCGATGTACATTCGAAATTTCGCGCTTGAAGAAGAAAGAAGAATAGTATCAGATTTCCGCATTTACATCATCGGGGCCCTCAGGGCTCGACGAAGCACCGTCAAACTTGGCCCATCGCATATATACGCATACATATAGTTATACGCGAGCATATAGACGAGCCAAAGGGGAATTTTCGCATGTACCTAACTTTGTTGTATCACGTTTCCCCGCGAAATTCGTATCCGCGACTTCATCCTTTACCGTATTTGAGATAATGGCTAGGCAAAGGAATGCGGGTTTGATCGGTTATTTGTGATAAACTTCGTACAATTGTAAAGATAAGCTGCGTGCTTGATCGAAGGTATCACATACGCAAATAAAATCATATAGCGATACGTAACGGTGAGCTATAGAGAACGATACTTCCGTTGCTGTTGTGCTGTCCTAGCCAACTTTTCATCTTTGTATACGTAGTAATAGAGTATAATAGAGAACGATACTGAAATAGTGATTAGGTAAAGGAATACGAGTCTGATTGGTTATTTCCGATAGGTTCAATACAATCGTAAACGTAAGTATTGGCTGAGAGTGTCACACTATACAAATAAGACAATATAGCGACATATACTGGTGAGCAATAAAGAGCAATACCTGCCTTGCCCCTGTACTATCTTGCTAGCTAACGTCTCATCTCCCTACAGTACTTCCGCCTTTGCGAATTACACATATAATTGATTCCTGGTGATTGTTCGTAAATCGGTATCGCAAATCGAAGTCGTAAAGCGGCAGTTTATTTGTCTTAGAAATAATGTTGTAATGTTATAAGCGAGAGTTATGTTCGTAAGAGAGAATATGTATAAAATCTTATACGAATGTTAAATGATCGGTAGAGATTTTACCCGACGAAGATTTACATACTTCAGAGAAAATGATATAAGGAAACTTTTTAATTAAAAAAGATTCTTTGAAAAAGTTTGTTCGTTTCTTCATCATCGGATGAAGGGAACCGTCGATGTAGTAGGAGATATATGTACTAGCAAACTTCGGTGCATCGTTAAAAAAAATAGAAAGAAAAAGGGGAAAGAACGCCTTCAATCGCATTGGTCGTGCTCAATTTAAAATAAAAATTCCTCTGTAAAAAGAAAAAAAAGGGAAAGAAAGATCGTAAAAATAGAAATTCGTAAAGCGGGAAAAATTCATAAAGTGAGAACTACCTGCATTTCTCTTGTTTCTGGACCGTCCCGCTAATCATTATTCGCACCGCGAAGTGTCGCGAGAATTAGCCTGGCGCGCATGAAAACGTTCATTCGGAATGACAATTCGCAAAAATTCTAACGAGCCGCTCCAAACTTTTATTTCACCGTGAATGTTCCTATACATCGTGGTTCGATCTGGTATTATTCGTAAAGTTTGACATTTATCGATGAGTTGATAAATCGATGTAAAAATTGATCAATTCCATTATTGAGAATTTTTCTTATTGTAAAATAATATTTATTTTATCTTTTTTTTTGCTGAATGTGAAGTACACAATGTCTTCTTGCTTTTTTCGTTATCATATATTGAAGACTAATAATGTCTCATAATATGTCAGTTTGATTATTCTGTGCAAAGTTCAAGGTTGAATTTTAAGATGTTGGAGTTTAGCTGACTCAAGTCAACTTATCTTGCTTTCTTAATAAAAAGAACCCTCCAATTACGGTTATTCTTTTATTATACTTTGTTGTATGGATTATCAGTTCTCTGCTTTTTTTTATTTTCAAGCTTGTAATAGAAACATTCCTTCTTTGTTACTCATTACTTTAATATATTGAAAATTACTAAATTGATGTGTAGTAGTAAATTCAAAGTCTATATACGAGGGATTTTACTATATTTTTATCAACAGAAGCGATCTTCTTCAGAAATAATTTCAGTGATGGAAAAAGTGACGATAGCTAATAAGAGAAATGAATATAGCAGAATTTTATGCTTGAGGTCACTTGGATTTATGACATCAAGGATAAGATATACAGCAGCAATCTTTCGTAACAAAAGATAAACCACTATTTTTATTAATCAATATCAGTTGTTTCAGTAGATGACAGAGAGAATGAAAATTTAGTTGATCCATTTAAAAAAATATCATGTTCAACGCGTTGAAATTAGAATTTTGTTTATTTATAGGAGGAAACATCATAACTAATTATAGCTTCTTACTTGTATCTGAAATTTCGACACTAATAATTACTACAAAAAGATCATTTAGTTCTATTATAATGATAGATTAATAAAATACAAAAATACAACGATGAGCGATTGGAACAGATTATTCTAAATATTAAGTAATATTTAAACACATGTACGCATTATAAAAATAATCTACCCAACAAATTATTTGTAAGTTAGTTCATATATAAAAATTCAATAATTTAAATATTTTAAACCATTATCCGAAAGGTTGTACAATTTTTTATACCTTCTTAAATTATTTTTTACTCTAAAGAAACACTTGCTTTGATATACTTATGTGTACTTTTTTCATATTAAATATTGTACAAAGCTTATGAAATTTATCTTATTAGAAATGTATTCGCATCGCAGTTTTTGCAGAATTTGATCGACGGATTATTAGGTTTTTTTCTATTTCCGTGGCTCCGGTTACAATCGAAAATCTAATTTCCATTTATAGAAGATTTCAATAACTGTTACGTTTCCTTTCGTGCTTCCCTATTTGAATTTTGTATTATAAATTTATAGGAACATCTACCTCGAAAGCTAATATTTATTACATTAAATAATTATATTATTTACTATATTAAATAAGTCATCTACTGTTAGATCATACATAATAATGATACAACAACCTGTTATTTACAGAATGTTGTGAAAGAATTATATAATACGAATAAATAGTAATTATCTCATTAAACTAACCGATTGCTATTATTATACATTACTATTATTATATTGTTACATAATATTATTGCATGTCATTATGTACGTTACAATATCATTATATCATTATATACGAATTATTTATTTCATTACACGAAGCAGTACTTGTTAAAAGTTCACATCGTTGAAATTAAAACTCTGCTCCTGCGGTTTCAAATGGAAATGCCGCAGGTGTTTGCATATACCTTCACGCGTTCACGTTCTCACGAGTTTCGAAGGATAGTGAAACGAAAACGTTGAACCGAAATCTGTAAGCTAAATTTTCCCGTGAATTTTCCTTACACGGTCGGTTATCCCTGAGCTATTTTACGGTGGCTATGCCGGCGATGCGACACGCCGTACGTTCGCCGGAATTTATTTAAACGTATGATAATGCGGTTAAACGCGAATCCGCATTTCGCAAGCCGCGTGCTACCCCTTGCATTTTTCCGTTACACCCTCGTATTCGCCGCGCTCGTTCGAGAATTGGTGGGAAGGTAAAATACTAACCGAGGATTTTCGGATTTGCATCGGCAAAGAGCGAAGGGGGGCTCGGTCGACCGATAAAGTTAGTCCCGCGAATATATAGGCGTACTTGGGAATACTAGTGGCTGCACTAGCTTCGCACATGCACCTCCGGCCTTATTATGTCGCGTTTCTCCGTGAGTTTCGCGCCGCGTGACTTTGCCCACCAAGAGAGAGAGAACGACAGAGAATAAGCCTTATCTATATTTAGATAAACGATACCGCGAACCGTGCAACTATAAATTACAAGAAAATCCTGCGAAATTCTCTGCAAAATATACACGGTGTCTCGGGCTATGTTGGGAACCGTTTCAGCAATTGATTGCACACACCCGAAAACAACGAAGAACGTTTATATATAAAGATTATAGTTTCTCAGAAACTAGATTAACTCCATTTTCTACTAATTTCTCAATTACATTACACAAGTACGCGATTAATATTCAGCTGTCGAGAAACAAGTGACGCCTGTAAATTGGTTCATAGAATAAGATATTAAGATAAATTTAAGAAACAGTGTTTGCGACATCACCATTTTTCGTAATTCTTCAATTTACCAGGTTAATAAACGTTTCTTCCGAACTGTTCACTTCTTCCATTCCTTCCCGTTTTAAGACGTAACGAGCCTTGGGTTTTGTCACACGAAGACCGCATGGAAACAGCGTGAGAAGTTATAGCTTGTTGAGTATCTAATTTTGATACGCAATAATTTGTAGCTAAAGAGATGTGCTTCAACATATATACACAATTCAATATATACACATAATTGGGAAAGGAAATAATTTCCTGAGAACTATAAGTAGTTTAAAAATGACTAATAAATCCACCATGTTTCTTTTTAAAAAGATCAAGGACTTGACTAATGTCTTTATTATCGATATCTTGTAGATATTCAGAGGATGAGAGAAACTTACGTTTCATCCCACGATCAAGTTTCTACTTGAAGGAGAGCAAGATTGATTAACGATATCCTAAATTACTTTCCTGCAATAGACAAAAAATATGACCTATCATATTTTTCTCCTGTGTTCTTTGTTTGTTAAGTGGTTAGCCTTACGGAAGATGTTCAAAATGATCACCTTGCATTTCAAGACAAGTTTGTAGACGCCTTGTCATTAATCTGGCTCCTCGGCCGAATTAGTTTTCAAATTAGAAAATCAACAAATCATAATTTATCATGATGCTTCCTTGTGATCCTAAAATGACAGAACACAAAACCCATATCTCACGAACAAGGATAAATAATACATATGTTTACATCAACTTTTTTCACTGTTTTTACATGTACAATTAATTTCTGCGTGAAGAGGGCCTCGCGTATTGCGGAATATGCTACATACACGTCTATTAATCAACCGTTTATCCCCCCGTTCTTTCTTCTTTCCTTTCTCCTTTTTTGTTCAGCGTTGATGTAATCTTTGAAGCTAGTGGGGTGCGAGGGTTTCAGGAAGAAAATTTTCGTCGATGTATATAGTACAGTCAGCAACGAAAGTCTAATACTTCATAAGGTCTGTGTATACGCTTCACGAATTTTGTATATCCGCTGTATCGGAAGAAACTAGAAATTGCACTTTATAATACAATTGTTCACATTTACATATCGACAGGAAATGATTTTAATTTTTCTCAGTACACTAACGTATCTCTAATTTGAAAATTATGTAAACGTTTAGCTCGCGAAGGTCCTGCGATGAAATTATTCCGGAAACTTGTAAAGTCTTCAACTTTATCAATACTAAGAAGAATATAACAAATTGATATAATCCTTTAAAACAGTTCTTTTCGCTTCTCCTTAATATGTACAAGAAATTTGTTAAACACGTAGCCAAGTTCAATTAATAGAAAATTTGCCTGAAGTTATAGCTTTGAAGTTTAAGGGATGTATATAGACTATTGTGACTGTATGTGCATACCCACAGTTATGAAAAGCGAGTTTCCGCTTGATTCTGAAAAGCGTAGACAAGAACTACGCGTAGGTACGCGAAACGTTGTAACACGAAACCATAAATTACGAGAAATTCTGTGGAGCACTCTAAGTCAAAGGTGGATAATCCTTTGCATGACAACACGAATAAAATTACCTCGATGTTCCATGGTTTTTTGTTCTTCAGACAATTGCTCGCTTTATGGAGAATCTTACAAAGAAACTTTCCTCGACGTGAACAAATGTGTATGCAAGTTAATGATCTGTTACGATGCGCAGATGTTTGCATGTGATCAGTTTAAATTATACGTTGCAATTCTGTCGTTCGGTGGACTTCCAATTGTAGCACTATGTTTCCAAGCTACCACCAACTAGTAGTTTGAAACTATGATCACATCACAGATTTTACATATCGCTTTCGGAAACTGTTTCATTGGTACTTCGAATGAACTTATGGTCTCCGATTTTCCTTTCAAAGCGTATACACTGCTCTGATTAGTCTTTTTCATGTGCATGCAATAAAATCGTGGTACGTACTTACTTATTGTTGCTATTACAAGTTTCTTGGTGGAATATTTTTGAAAAGGTGACATATCGTATGATTAGAAAAGAATATGTTCACCGATTTTTATTTTGAGAACCTCGGCATATAATTTGGGTAAATTGTATCTTTGAAGTAAATTTTCAAAATATATTAAAACGTAGAGAATGTAGGGTGTTAGAGATCGAAATTGAAAGTATGGATAAAAGATTATGAAGAAAGTTGAAATATCTCGTGAACTATTTAATTCTTAATCGTCTATCACTTATACTTTTATACACAAAATAATCGAAGAGATCGATTCATGGGAACGGGTTTATTGAAAAATTACCTGACAGCATTGTGTGCGTGCGTGGAAAAGATAAAAGGTGACACAAAGTTGAGAATTATTTAAAACGCTAATTACAATTAGATATTTAACGAATGGATATTAAATTCGCAGATCAAATATTTTTTAACAAATAGAAGAAATGTTAAAATAATACCAAATACCCTTATATACATTCATTAAACATTATTTAGGTAATACTCAGTCTTTTGCACAAAATCTTACATTTCTTAAATGTTATGTAACAAAGATGATAGATAAAACATTGTTGCATAGTTAGTCAACCGGATGTATGGAAATACATAAGTGGAGACGTGATCGAATTTATGGATGTCGAAAGAGAATCGAAGGCAAGCAATTTGTATTCTCTGAATGCAAGCGTAAATGACGTTCGAATAAAATGTACTGCGTCAGCGTAATCAAAAAGTGAGATAATTACTGTTGGCCAGAGCACGAGTTTTGCCTACTGTTTAAAAATTATGTTGGAGGATAAAGATTTTCTTGTAACTAAAATAAGAACTATGGTATTTCTCCTGTACGTATTCTGAAAAAGCTCAGTTTGTATTTATGTATTAGTATGTTCGAAGATATTTTCCTAAAACGTAAGAATTTCTATTTAAAATGATACGAGAAGCTACTTATTTTAAAATTACGTATTGTAGAGAAATTTCTGCAGTTACATACATGGAGTAGAAAAAGTTTAACAATTTATATTAAAACTTTGTTCTGTCTTGTACCGTTGTTCGTAAAATGAAAAAATGTAGAAACTTTTGGGTGGATTTTACCTGCTGAAAGTGATTTTTCGCAGCACAAAAATCTGTTCTTTGCATACCTCAATCTGCGCTATGTATACACCAAGTTTCATTAAACTCAGAATTTTCGGCGTTCCTTTTGAGTATAGGCGCGACTCGAAAAATGAGACTTTTTCTAGCAGAAGTTTTCCCATTATAGAAGTAGATAAAGCTTGCCAGGGTTGAGTTTAATACCACGTAAAGTCTTGAACTCTCTTTATTCGAAATTCCAGGAAAAAATCGAATATAACATGTATATTATAAATTTCGCGTCTAAAAAATGTAACAGGATATAAATTTCATCGAACACATATAAGCGTTTACAGAACACAACGATGGAATTTCTTTCGACATATATATAGTACGTTTATAGATCAAACGAATGAATTTTGTTTGGCTCGTGTAGGATAAGGTCAAAGGTGTTAACAAATTAAAACGCGTGAAGATGACGAAGCCATAACACAAACGAAACAATGTATCAACAAAGAGCAGAGTCATTGATTTCGCTGTATCTTTTCAAACGCGTGCAATAAACTTTCCACGACATATGCTTCTTGACGGTTTACAGAAGCAACGAAACATAAAAATGCCAAAAAACAAAGAAAAAGGAGAGGAAGGAGAAAAAAAGAGGTAAGGAAAGAAAGTGAAATATACACCGGACATGCAACATATACGGTTCACGATAAAATGAAGAGAAAATATATTTAGTAAACCACAACGCGCGGTCTGGTTGGAAGTCAGAGCTCCGACCTCGGTTTCGGAGTCGGCATCTCGGAGAAAATCGCACGGTGAATTGCGGAGCTGACGACGAGCTCGGGCTCGTACTTACATACGTGCATATGCGTGCATGTTTATACAGCGACTAGTTGAATTTCTTTAGCACTGCAAAAGAACGACAGAGAAAGAGAGAGAGATAGAAGGTTAGTGAGAAAGAGAAAGAGCAAAAAGGAAAACTAGGAAAGCAGGGAGAAGCCGCGACGCGCACCTAGACTCGTTATTTCGCGTATCTCCGTGATTTTCGTGGCGCATGACTTCACAGTCGGACATATGGTCGTCGGTTGAGTATATTCGCCGCGACGTATAGTAATTTCACACGGTAGAAAAATAGAGGAGGTGGCTCTCAGCGTAAAGGCAGAGAGACACTGCGAAGAAGAAAGCGAAAGAAAGAAAAGCGAGAGCATAGAGGAAGAGGACACGAAAGTCATGTACGCGCGTGTCGTTGCCTCGGCAACCTACTAGTCTCTAAGCTTTCGTCTCTGGCCCGTTCTATTTCCGATACTCGCGGAAAACGCGTTTCTACCGCGAGTTCGAGATGTTTATCGCGACGTGGCGCGCGCGGGTCACGCGTTTTCGATTCCCTCGGCGTCGAAGCGTTCGCGTTTGACGCGACGCTGTGCGCCGCGCCCACCTAGTCTTGCGTGGGCGTTACGATTCGTTCGTGGTTGTTCACGTTCGGCGGAACAGGTTTCACCGACGGATCAATGAATTAATTAACATCGGTTCCGTCAACTTTAACGCGCCAACTTCTCGTCTGGTGGCCAGATGTCCGAGACTCGCGCCGGGTATACAACGTTGTATACATGCGCTTACATGTTTTTGCTTTGTGTTTTGTTCGAGGCAAGTTTACGAATATATCGACGTCTTCGCTGGTGGATACTGCTGGCTATAAGTCGCTTGCTGATATTTAGTACAAATTGAATGACTTTTTGTGTTTTTTATATTAGAAGGATCCTTTCGAGAGAACTTAGTGGTATAATCGATCAACATCCAGAACCATTGGTTTTGTTTATGATAGAGAAAAGATCTTAAGAATTAAAGTTACTATTATTCGAAGGAAATCTGTTATATTCTGAATATCAAGATTTGTCTATGTATTAGCAATATTAACACGCAATATATGAGTATTTACACATGGTAACTGTTAGAGCAGTTTTTTGACTAATGTTTAACGCTGTTCGATCCTAAGATGCCGAGATACACCAAGCGAATGAAAATGCTCTAATTGTATGTAATTCGCGAGTAATCCTATTAATTTTAATCTTATCGAGTACAGTGCAAAGAGCGGAGCCTAATGGCAACGAAAATTAGATTTTCGCCAGGCTTTGATAATGGATAATTAATTAGCCTAATAATAATCGTTATTGAGCATGCTGTTAGAATACCACAGATAAGTATCTCAGCAATAATTATTCCCTCTTGTCATCGAGTAGAGGACGTGTTCGCCACTCTTTAACTCCACTTGAAACGGATAAGAGCACCTTGTCGAACTCTCGAAGCGGCTCTTCTTTCTTTCTGTCTATTTTACGCATCGTAATTAAGCTCAGCCGTGCCGCTCATCTACTTCAGAAAAATGTCATTTCTCACAATCTACGGCCTACGCTAGTCTACAGTACCCGTGCGCTGCATACTCGCAACATGCACCTGCTCTATCTTCATCTACATAATAATGTACATATACACAGGCTCGCGAAAGCACTCTGGTAGACAACTTTTATGAATATATCATAAATATTAGATATGTGAAACGTTTTGAAATTTCATTGGCACTGTTATGAGAACCATCTATCAGGATTGTATCGGCAAAGTTAGAATATTAGTCTGCAAATAGATAGTGCAGGTGTTAGATATCCAAATATTTAATGAGTAAGATATTTATTACAGGTATATATTTATATATATTTCCCAGAAATGACAAAAGTATTTAAACAGTCAAATCATTTCGCCCAACATTCATTATACGTATTAGTAAATCTCAACATTCAGTAGGACTATACTTGATGCTTATTACATGTTTAAGATGACTACTCAAGCTTGTACTAATTTTTTATGAAATATACGTTTGTATATTCCTATCTACGTATTGTCAGATTAGTTTCCCAAATTGATTAGTATAAATGTCACAGTTGTGTTTCATTGTGAAACTAATGAAATTTCTAAGCGTTTTATGTAGTGTATGCAGTATGGACCTAAAAATTGTCTATGGCAAGTGTTCAAATACTTCCGTGGGCCAGTGTACTCATATTCATTATACATATATATTACGTATACCCTAATAAACTCGAGACTCTTGTATTACAAGCATATACATATGCATGCAGTAATGTTACAATTAGAGTCGATTTACACATATCTACGTTGCGTCCGTTCCACATTTGTTCTTTAGAAATGCACGTATAACAACACAGGCGGAATTCGCTGGATA
Source organism: Bombus flavifrons (assembly GCF_040668555.2). Classification (NCBI taxonomy): domain Eukaryota; kingdom Metazoa; phylum Arthropoda; class Insecta; order Hymenoptera; family Apidae; genus Bombus; species Bombus flavifrons. Next base: position 5,628,416 of record NC_138446.1, on the reverse strand, counting down.
GCATGAATAAGAATAGAATAAGCGGTAACGTCCAAAACTATTCAAATAGGGGGTCAGTCTAAAGAATAAATCGAGCGTTATGGTTGAGGTTTATGCTATGTATTCTAATATTTTTGTTCCACGTGTAAGAAGTAGTTCGAAAATACTGAATATTAATAAGATAAGTCTAATAGATTAAATTTTGAAAGCAGAAGAAGTAATTCGATATGAATACAAATAGATATTGCCTGATGATATATTGGTAATAAAAATGTAAATAAATTATACGTAAAATAAGTAAACGACATTACAAAAAAGTATAATATCATAGACAGTGTTGAATAATTTTAATTATATGTATTTCCAGATTTTTGTACGTTTAGTTATTCTAAAGACTTGTCAGTTGCTTGACAAAGCCTGTAATTTTACAGTGATTCTAGCTAAACCAACCATCTATCGCATTATGAAAATGACCAAAATCTATTTTTTACATTTAAACTACAATAAATGTGTTTACAGTAAACATAAAAGTAAATAGAAACGAAGGGAAAATCTATTATGTATTGCCATATTAAATAACAAAGCCTTTCTCCATTTACGACTGCTGTATATTATAAAAGACACTCCTAGAAACAAGTTTCTACATCTTAAGTGGTACCTTTCGTCAACAAAAACAAATTCTAGTAACGTTTAACGATCAAATCGAGAACTACGATCTCACGTGTCATTTTGCACGACAGAAATTAAAAATTCCCTTACTTAAAAAATATCCGCTTTTTATCTGTACGTGTACGCGCAATTTGTGCCGAGAATTCCTGAAATAAAGTGATAAATCATTCCTGGCTATCGTGAACGAACGTGTCCGAAACGACGGGCAGTTCCTCGGGTTCGGACATAAAGCGGTTAAAATTTTGTTCGGTCTGAGGCTGGTCCGGCAACGACCAAGTTGCGTGGTACAGTTCCCACGTACCTTTTGCACCCCCTCCGTGCTCCGCAACATGGCCACCATCGGATACCATGCAAGCACACCAGCATCGCCGTCCATCGGCCTCGCACGAACGAGCCTCCAAACCGGAGGGTAGGAGAGACTTCGGCGTGGATGTAGAATCCAAAGAGAAGAGAAGCGAGAGTAGACAGACAGTGTGGGACAAAAGAGAAGGACGCCGAGCGAAGCTCTGTGAACCGAGAGTATGCGAAAGAAAGAGAAGCACAAAGAAAAAAAGGAGAGACAGAGACAAAGAAAAAGAAAGAGAGAGAGAGAGATAGAGAGTAAGAAAGATAGAGATAAAAGGGCTCTCTCCCACACGGTGGCGCTAAAATAAAATGACCGGCGAGAGGAATGCCGAAGCTCTCTCCTCTGTGCCGCGGAATGGCCTCAAGTGCCTCAGGACGAGACGCGCCGTAGCGACCAAGCGGATCAGGAGTAGGAGATGGAGGAGAGAAGCGCTGAAATCGTACGTAGGTAAAAGAAGCCTTTCGGAAGAAAGAGTAGAAGAGACAGAGGAAGACGATGAGGTGCTGGAAGAACTGGGTAGTGATGCTCGAGTCGAACCAGGATAGTAGACATCGCGACGATTCTCTTTTCCCCTGTATTCTTTTCCTTTTTCCTTCCGACGTGTTCCGTTCCTTCAATCGTTCGTTTCTCCTGCTTTCCCTTCTCATCACTTCTTCCTTCTGTCGCTTCTGTTTCTTCTTTTGCGTTCTTCCTCCTGTTCCATTATTCTCCTTTTACCGGCGATTTCCTTCTTCGCGAGGTATTTCGAGGACTAGATCGCGAGCCGATTGCGGCGAAGGAGCAGGAGAAAGAAGACGAAAGGAATGTTACTAGGTCCCAGGTCTGTGCGTCGGCAATTTGTTCTTACGTTAGTCATCGTCCGAAGGCTACGAGATGGTCCTCCCTGGTTTACATCGCGCGGATCAAGTCCATTATTCTTTGATGGTTGCTGTAATAGCCTGATATTTGTTTTCGCTACCCGTGACTCTAGACGCGAGCAAATTCATAGGTATCCATAGAGTTTTCCAACGTCTGCTTGTTTGATGTTTGGACAGTATTTTCACTGGATTTGCTCACCAACTAGCGCACACGAACGTCGTGTCGCGTCTGCGAGTCTACTGTATCGGAAAACCGATCGAAATCCAAACAATCGTACGTCGAAAAAATCTTGTTAGCGATGGATTCGTTGAAAGTTAGTTGTTTGGAGTTGTTGTTTGTAATGTCTGCGTCTAATCGAATTTGTTCACACGCGAAAAAATTTGTATACAGCATTTTTAAATTAACTTTTCTTTTGTTCGACTAGACACGAAATATGGCCGAAAAATAATTTGCATATTTATTATTCTTATACATACGAAGTCTGTGAATTTCTATTTTATTTAAATAAAATAACGTTTCGGTGTACAATTTTTATTTTAAGCCCATCGATAATTCTGTCATTTTCTATAATTATATTCCGCTTTCCTGCAGCGCTATGCACAACGAACGTCTGCGCTGTATCTTCTGTCGCTTAGAATAGGATTATATTTTCAAGGCTTTTTGAACATTATTTTCTCTGTTAATGTATCTTCAAAGAGATGCTATAGAAATAATAAACCGAAAGTGCAAGTTTGTTTACTTACTTAATTTATTTATGCGCGATATATGAAATGATCGAAGATGCGGTTTTAACATTGAAAATTTACATGGATTTTCGTATTGTAAAAACAATAAATTAAATATGAACTTTTTAATACTTTTCTTTTCATTGAAATACTTTTCATTGAATCCGAAAGATTTCATTATGATATATTTGATAGTTCAGAATAACGAAAGTATTGTACGAAAGTATTAGAGCAACTATTATATTCGCTCCAAAATTAAAAATAATTACCGATAAATTGGCGTAATAATTCATTTAACTTCGTTCGCTACAAGATCAAGTTTACCATTATACAGGGTGGTTGGTAACTGGTGGTACAAGCGGAAAGGGGGTGATTCTACGCGAAAAAAGAAGTCGAAAATATAGAATAAAAATTTTTCGCTTGAGGCTTTGTTTTCGAGAAAATCGACTTTGAATTTTCGCTCGGTACGCGTGCACTTTATCACGTCTCGTTATAACGGATCTCACTGTAGATCGTTGTCTCGATGGAAAAATTTAAAGAAAAAAACAAAAAATTAAAAAAAAAATTCTTATTCTATATTTTCGACTTCTTTTTTCGCATAGAATCGCCCCCTTTCCGCTTGTACCACCAGTTACCAACCACCCTGTATATTTAGTTTGTTATTAATATGTTTAATAGAAAATGCATACAATTCAAAATTTATAATCCATACTAAGTATAAAAATTTTATTAATCATAGAAGATGTTCTGTGCTTTTTGAGCAGGAGAATAGAAAGTTCTTACAACTGCGTTTATGAGAAAAACATATAATCTGACGGGGAAAACAGAATCTTTCCAACGAACGATACCTCAATTATCAGGAATAACGATGAACGCGTCAAAATATAAAGCTCATTCATCGGAACTAAAGAGTAGTATCTTGTTTTAGGAACCTCAGTTATTGTCGTTACAATGTCTTTAGATCCTATTGTATAATGTACTAGCAATTACAAGAGTTATTTCCTCTCAATAAATTCCGATTACTTCGGTAAACGTTCTCGTTAACGTTATTACCTCATCTTTACGATGTACACGCTGTTGCGCTAACTATAAAATCTTCTCACCCTTGTAATTCCCAGCTTCAAGGAACTTGTTACTGCTATTGCCATACTTTTACGATCGATGTACCCTACCGATAAATGCGAGATTTTCTTCTGTGCGAAATTGCTGCGCCTCGTTCGCGATTTTTCTTCCTTCCTGTAATATCACAGTGTATTTTTCTCTATACGTTGTAACTACGTCATTAATATCCAATGTACATACGTATACACATTTTTCTGAATCCTTATCGGCGAACACACAGTAACGAGAAAACGACTATAGAAAATCCGAGAATAAGCACTACCTCGTTCCACCTATTATATCTTCGTTAGAAAGAAATTTATTATCTTTTGTCGCGGCATATTAATCCATTGACATACTAGCTTTTTCACACTAAACGTTCCTGCGTGCACGTACCGTGGGAGACGAAAGTATTCGTACAATTGGAACGTAAAGATAGAAAGAGAAATATTTCTTATGTTATTAAATATATTTAAATATATCTATGTATATGTAACTGAATATTGTATAGTGAAGCTTACAGTAATAAATGCACGAACAAACGATAACGCAATTATTTCATAACTTACAAAAGTAAACAACATTCACGTAACACTTTGTTTACAACATAATTATTACAACACATAATTATACGTTCATCGAGACAAAAGTATTTACACGGTATTATTAATTAACATCCATCAGTTTCTTTTTTTTTTTTTTTTTGATAAATATCTGTCTTTTAGACAGTTTATTCGCCATGAATAATACGAGTACCTATAGAGTTACACCGTAATGTAATTTCAGATAAATATTATTGCTAGGACATTAAATACAGCAATCAAAGGAAAACGTTTAGATATTTAGAAAAATGTGAAACCTTTGCTGGAACATTCTATTTGATTACATTTACTGTGCAATCATCATCTGATCATCATTTATTCCGTACAAAAGTTACTTTATTGCTATAAGATTGAATACTTCAAAAACCTACAAATACAACGTGGAAAAATTCATTACTGAATTTACCACTAAATATTTTTAATTACAAGATTTATTAAATTCATCAGTATAACGATATAAAACGAAGGTTACAGGTGGAGAACATGATAAGTCATATTTGTTGTCTTTAATAGAAAAGTAATTTAAAACTTTAATATGTTATTAATCTCCTAAGCATTAAAAAATATTAATAGAATCAATTATGCAGTTTTGTATATTAATGTAGAATATCAAATCAGTTCAATTAATATATCAAGTAAACTAATGCATTTCCTTTTTCAAAGGAAACAAAACATTATACATTTGTTGCCTATATTCGAAAGATTTATATCTCCAACTCGCTCAGACTATTTCCTTTTTCAACAGTTTCATGTTGAAGTATTTTTTTTTTAGTCACCGCATATATAATAGAAGGAAAAAAATTAACAAGAACAAATCTATTGTATTTTCTCCATGCGGTCTTTAAATACTAATTCCACAAAAAGATTACCAGGAATTTTTTGTAAAATTTCGCCACAAACATTTTGTACGACTCAGCACAATAATCTGAACGAGGCTATAAATTTGTTTCTTAGGCTACGATGCAGGTCTGCTTTAATCTCGGATGTTTTTGTTTTGCAGAAACGGTGACGATGTTGGCGAGACAGTCGGAGAACAAAACCTTAACCTTGTTCGATCAAGTGTATCGCACGATGGCGGTGTTGAGCAGGCCCTCGATAAAAGCGTTGTACCAGGCGATGGTCGATTACGTGTCACCGAGTAACACGCCGGACACCTTGCAGCAACCGCTGACCCGCGATATGCTTCAGGAACGGTTCATCGAATTCTTCACCAAACTGTTCCCCATCGCGTATCACAACGCGGTGAATCCTCACCAATACGAGCAAGATTTCACAGAAAAATTCAAGACCTGTTTGTATGAGACTATGGATGAAATTCAACCATTCGGAGACATACCGAAACAGGTGGCGAAATCGGTGAGCAAAAGCTTGGAAGCGACGCGGGTGCTCGTGCAGGCGTTGACTCTTGGCAAAACGGTCTTGGATAGAACCGATAGCGTGCTGTTTTCCGGTACCAGTCCTCAGCAGGAAGCCTGCTATGGTGCACTGCTCAGGATGACCTATTGTCCCAGGTGCCAGGGCATTGGTCCCTCTGTCAGGCCCTGCAGCGGATTCTGCACTAATGTCATGAGGTAAGCACCGTGTTTCCAACTCTGGTAATTATCTAAGCCTTATAGGTCGGCCTATTCACCGCGGCCTTTGTTAATTTTCAATCGCATCAGTCATTGTCACGTAGCTGCGGCCCTGTGGGAATCGTTTCAATGTGTACGACTTTAAAAACTCAGGACGCCTATGGTGGCGAGAATTGCGTCGGATGACCGTGAATTTCTGGAGCAATACGAATGTTTCGCGCATTATTTTCTGTTCTCACAACGGGTACATAGCGAGTACACAAACGTAAAAAAAAAATATATATATATATGTATATGAGCGATTTTTGTACATAAACAGAAGAATTTGCTTTATCTATTTGCCTTTGATCTCAAAGTGTTACCAAGAAATGACTCTTTTTTGATTCTAGAAATGACTTATTTTCGTAATACATGTTAAATTCAATTAAATTGTTTTTCTCTTATATTTACCTTTTGTCACAGATAACACTATCAGTTTATGTACATTTTATGCAAAAATTTAAAGTTATGAATTTAAGTTATGAATTAGATTTTAAGAAGAAATATAAAACTGGAAAGCTATATTATTATTTCTTCTATGTTCTATAAAATTCAATGTTATATAAAGTATTTTGAAATTTTATCAGCGCTCTAGTGATACACGACTACTATCCTGATTCTACTAATAAAATTTAAAACGAGTTTGAAAATATATACAGATAATGTATAGAAGTTGTAAGATATTTATTGCGCGTACTTCGCGTAGATCATCAAACTATATCTAATATTAGAACAGTCAGTTATTCATTATGCTAGTAAGCTTCAGTCCTTGGCATTAATCATATGTTTAAAAGCACTGTTCGCGCTGAATATCAAGTTTTTACCAAGTGTATATTTGCAACAAGTATCTTGTAATTTTTAAATATTTCTTCCGGATTCATTTCAAATTTTTCCAATGTAATCGCTATAAAAATTTCCTGTGGTCAGTGTTCGAATATTTTCATAAGTCATTGTACATATATAGACGTAACATTACCTATGAAACAACTTGATATATACGAAATTATCGTTTTCGAAGTTGTAGTTCAAACACGACTATTTTTCAAATTCTAAATTAGGTGAAACGCTTGTTGTTGCAATTTCGAATTGTGTACTTGTAATAATATAAATGTTGACAACCGCTTGATGCAACGTAAACATCAGTTAAACATGTTGATTCTAATCTGCCTACACTCGATTAATGATTATTGAAATTTCGCGTAATCATCGTGGGATCGCGTTTAACAAGTCAAACCATCTAAACTCGGAAATGAACTCTGCTATTCACGGCGAAATCCATTCAAAGTTTATTCGAGCGTGGAATAAAATGTCTCCTGTACGTTTAATTTGTTGCATAAAATGATCGTACATGTAACACATCCGGAGTTTTATGAAATCGTGCAAAGCTCGGGAGCTTCGAAGCAGCTTAATAAGAACTTTTTAAATCTGAGATGGTGAAGCTCTAATTTGTATATGAAATATCTGGACGATGTCTAGAGACTCTTTATTTTGTTTTAAAGATTTTCTTACCTGCCATTTAATGTTATAAAATTTTACGCTTGTTACAAAAAAAAAAAAAAAAAAAAAATTATTGCGGAAAAGTATTGGCGGATGAATTGCTTATTTAGTTATATTTTAATATCTTAATCTATTTTCAATTAATTAATAAGTATGCCATACTCTTCTTTAACAAAGTTTGAAGTTTAAAATTTTATTTTCCGGTGTTGATTCTTTCGTTTTATGACAATTTACCTAGGATTAGGATTATAATGAGAATTAGAATGTTTAAAAACGTGATTTTTTAATATTTTTGTAATTATGTAATTTTTCTGTTTATTATCTTAGTACCGTTATTTTATTTTATTTAACTCTACTAACCATTCGTGATACAGATTTTTATTAAATTCGCGAATGAAGATTTATGAAAAAAATGAATATAGACTCTTTCTTTTACGCGTCTCTTTTAACCTTAACGACTCACTCTATATTCTACGTTGACATCGGTTACTTTCGCTTTCTTTTATCACCTTTGATGAGCCGTTTCCTCGTGTATGGACTGATATTTGTAGAAATACCTTGAGTTGTCTGGCCAATTTAACTTCAAGGTTAATTTTAAGTTCTCGCGCTTTACACTTTTGTGCATTTTAGTTGTACATTTCCTTACACGTATCCGTAGAACGAATATATGCAACACTGAAACCTTTAACTTTGTTTAAACAACGAAATAAAAATTTTGACGTTCAAAGCAATTCATCTCGCGATATTTCACAGCGTTCGATTAGATATTAAACGTGAAATATTCAGTATCTAAATTTATCGAGTTGAGGTTCAATTTGTTTTTGCAAAATCGTAGTTTCCGCGGATATTTATAATCTCGTATTTTATAAAATATTTCATCGTGGTAATTTATTCCATTGTAAACAGATGTTAAATCGTAACATATATTTGCCTAGTTTTCTTGTTTATATAAGAAATATAAAAACAGGACGAATCTATATAATCCAATAAAAAATGTTTTATTTAGAGTCTTTTTATTTGATCTTGTAAAATTCAAAGTAGTATATTTAAATAAATTATAGCAATAAAAATACGCAAAATAATTCATTATACTTTAATTTAATTTATAAATTAATTTACAAATTTTATTAATTATTTTTATTATAATTACAAATTTTATATTATTATTTATTAATTATATTTATTTATTTTATTATTAATTTATTTATATAAATCAATTTAATTTAATTTGTAATTTAATCATTGTTAATACAAATATATTGTAAGTAAACAAGAAAACGAGTATAAAATATCTGAAAAATAGTGCCAGACCGATAAATAGATAAACTAGAAATTTTTGCTATACAAAGAAGAGGAAATAAATTTGTTTAAAATCGTAGATGTTAATTGTAAATAAAGGTAATTAGTTTGATCGATCAGCTTCCGGATTACTGGGATTGTGGTGATTCTTTTGCCATCCACGTCTGAGGAAACCACTGAAATCGCTCACTCGAGATCTAAATATACGCAGGTCACGTGGGTGTGAATTAAAATGCGTTTTGAAATTGTGTCGAAGATGATTTCATTGTGTCCCTTTCCGATTTGGGAAATTGCGTTATGGCTAATTTTCATACTAATTTTCGTATTTCTCGATTTTATGAAATTCATCGATGGAGTAGCCTGTTTTTAATATGAGAACATATCTAAATTCGAAATAAATGTTAATTATGGTAACAAAAGTTGCGAAATATGTAATGTTCTACGTACGCTCGAACATCGAAGGCAAAGGATTTTTAATTTCAATTTTTAAAACGTAAGAATTTGTACAAATGTCAGCAGTCTACTAATAAATAACATCTGTTTCGTGAATTCGTAAATCATTCGAGTATGTACATTTGATTAGCTTAAAATAAAAAGCCTCATTTTCCTCGTCGAATATAGGCAAACGATGACCATGATGATGATAAGAAATGATTTGTACTATTAAACAAGATGTCACAGCGTTCTTGAAGTAATATTTCTCCGTGACATATTGGTATAACTAGATGCAGACATGCGGAAACTTGTAATTGCTTTACTTGGAACTTTGAAGAGTAGTTGGTTATGCAAGCAAACACACTTTTCAAAGAAAGGTATGCTTGACTATATTCATCCGAGTACAATACTTTTTGTCAAAGTTTTACATATGTCTATCGCATACTTCCGAAAACTAATATCATTGTGTAATATTCTGCACATAAGTATATAAAATCCTAGTTTACAAAATTATAGTTGGTAAAGTTTATTGCCTTAATTTCTTATAATCGGAATGTTGCTTGATTATATGAAAAAAAGATGCGATCTTTTTCCGTGTATTGATGTAATTGATTTTAATTTGAAATCTAGGGGCCACGATAAATAAATGTTTAATGTCAGGAGAATAATATGCTAATAAACTACAATGAAACATTAATAACTAAATGAAATGCAAGATTTGAAAAAACATAAATACGTGATATTATACAGGGTGGTTGGTAACTGGTGGTACAAGCGGAAAGGGGGTGATTCTACGCGAAAAAAGAAGTTGAAAATATAGAATAAAAATTTTCTTTTTTTAATTTTTTTTTTTTTTAATTTTTCCATCGAGACAGCGATCTACAGTGAGATCCGTTATAACGAGACGTGATAAAGTGCACGCGTACCGAGCGAAAATTCAAAGTCGATTTTCTCGAAAACAAAGCCTCAAACGAAAAATTTTTATTCTATATTTTCGACTTCTTTTTTCGCATTGAATCACCCCCTTTCCGCTTGTACCACCAGTTACCAACCACTCTGTATAGGAAATTTTTCATATATGAAAATAATTAACGAATATATTGTTAATAAATTGCACCGGCGATTTTTATTTCTCTATCAGTTTGTGTCGTCAGTTTTTATATAAAATTGTATACTCGATCGGTTGCTCCGTTAAAGTAATATTCTAAGTAATAACTATCGATAACATCATTACATAACATTTGTTTGTACAAATAATTGTTCCAGATTATTTATATTTTTATAAATGATAGAAACTCTACGTACTTATCTTTTTCACCATTGGTGATATTTCATGTTTATAAGCAATACATATCGCACTTATTTTTCTTCATCACAGATATCTATCTTACATGGTAGATTAATCGATAGATAAATGTAGGTAAATAGAAAAGAGAAAAAATAACCGTAACGCGAATAGAGTAAGATATTAGCTCTGTTAATACGTAAAATTGCGGTAAATCATAACGTCTGCTCATTATATGTTGAGAACAAAACCCAAACTATTCCTAAAACTCAACAATATTGTTCAAATGTCGAGTTAAAAAGATTACAAGATATTTACTGCGAGTATATATTTTACAGAGATGACAAAATATTTACACAATAATTATCCATTATATTAATAAACCTTAATAATCAGCGCGAACATCTTTAATACGCGGTTATTACACGTTGACCCATACATAAGGTGACTGTCCGTGCCTTGTATTATTTTTTTACTAAATATATGTTCATAGCAGTAAACAGCTATACATTTTCAGATTACTTTTAAATATCAATATAATCGTGACAATCGTGTCTCATTTGGTGCTACTGAAATTTGAGAATCTTTTATGTAACACACACTACATATATTACATTCATATAAAAGCTTTTTATCATAAATATTCAAATAAGTACTTTCGTGGCCGGCCGTATATTATTGTTAAACGTAAAGAGTGACGAGAAGAGTCGTAGGAAAAAGTCGACAAATAAAATATCGTTCTCAGAGGGAACGAAACGAAAATCGGAGCTGAAAATATATAATCTGATTGCAGAGGTTGTCTGACAGAGCCAGCATCTGAACTGGACCTCGCATGGTCCGGGTACGTGGAAACGGTGGAGAGGCTCGTTGTAGCGGTCGACGGTCGTATGGATCCGTTGGGTCTGAATGCCGAGAGGGCTGTCAGACAATTGGACACCCGCATTTCGGACGCCATTATGCACGCGATGGAGAACGGACCTGCACTCGAGGAGAAGGTGAGTATCCGCCAAAAGAACTCGAACACTTGTATAATCTTCATCCAATATACAGGGTGAATCTTCTCTCTCGGGCGTATAATGAATGTACGTTTGCATCATCCTTATCCTTGACGTTATATTCCTCTTTTTAAATTCGTATGTGTATCGCTGACTTTATTTTAATATTTTGTCATCATTACCTTCTGCTTTATAATTTATTATACAGCCAGCTATTTAGTCAGTGAGTCAGACAGAAAATATGAACAAATTATATATATTTTATAATTATTCATTTCTAGCCTAAAGGATTGAAATTAATGTTAGAACTCGAACTAAACCAGAAAAGTAGTAAAAGTGCATTTTTCTGAAGAATTGACATTAATATTAAAATTCAAACTGTTTTAAAAATATGGTACAATTTCATTTTTCTCAAAACCAATATTCGAGTAAATACAGTGAAAGATAAGATCCATATCAATCCAAAGAATTTTGTGAATTATTTCCAATTAATTTATCAACACATGAGTAGTTGTATCGCACAATATCTTAACGCGTGAAAGTACGTATACAGATTTCTTTGTTAAACTTTAACTTTACCTACAGGTATCGTATCAAAGATTTTGTCCATTGTACCATTTTTTTCTCAAGCCCTTCAACGCAGACTATCTTTGTTGAATCAGAATTATAATTCGTGCCACTTATCTATGCATATCGGCTGATATTATAAGGCAAAGTGTTGAAGGAGATTGATTCAATGCACGATAGTACAGGTACGACGTGTTTGACGAATTGTTTACCGGGAAATTTGTTATTATTTGTATCGTAGTTTGCAAACGTTCGTTCAGTCATGCTGATAAATTATCATTTTGAAGATAGCGATCTTTGGTTCTTGATACTCTATTATTACGAGAGTTTCCGTGTGCGATCACGTTTAGTTGATAACCGTTGTAACAATCACGCCGATCGATAGAACATTCACCTTTTACAAACCGTTTCCACGTACGGAAAAGCCATAAAACAAATAAGTACTTACACGTTTTCGATGTCTTCCTCTTGTCACTTTGTAGCTAGAGCTAATTGCTTAATTATGACGATATAACTAGGTCCGATAGAAGGCGTGGACAAAAAATACTTTGAACGGTTTGCTTTGTTGGATAGTATTGGATTGGCAACTAAGTGGTTGCGGATTTTGTCATTAGGTGATATTGGCAAAATCCGCAATCACTTAGTTGCCAACCGAATATATTGAAACGAAGCATATTTTTTAAACTTTTACAAAAAGTTTCTTATATGTATTATAATTTACCACGTGATATTCAAAAGTTTATGCAACAGATGTTCTCCCTATCAGCTTATGAAATTATATATTAATAATAATATAATTTCCTTATCTATTACGTAATGGAAATATGCGCGCAATATTATCTTTCGATAATTCGAGTGCCTAAAACCTATTTGTAAAGTTTAAAGGAAAAATGACAAAAAATATAAAAATCTGTTATACTTCTTTTCATTTTAAACGAAAAATCGACTATTTCTCTCTATTTTATTTTACGTGCCAGAGCAATCAGATTGAATGAAAAATACGTATTTGAAATAGAAAGATCTTTCCGTAAGATCATGCCTTTTAATCAGAAAGTGTAACATTCATATTTATCTTCTACGTTGATTCGACATATTTTTAATCGTTGTAATAGTACAAGAAAAATGAAATTCTGTAAAACCACTCAGCGGTAAACTGGAGAAATTTTTCGGGTTTACTTGGTAAAATAAACGAATGGTCCCCGCTTGTGGGGACCATTCCAGACGATTTCTCGAGCACCGGCGCAGACATTCTTTCGATTCTTTTGATCGTTTTGTCAGTCCCCGATTCGAATCGCTACGGTGGCACGGCGTCTACCTGCGTGCAGACATGTGCGTGCTATATTTTTGTTTTCATTGTTATTGATATTAGCGCCGGCAGGCGAAGGAACGCGAGGAACGAGCATTATATGCTCACCGTGCCGTCATTGTATGCATTTCCATAAATTTGCTTTTTATTTAGGAGAGAAACGGACGGAACCAATTTGCGGCCTCCATATATATCAAATCTGTCGCGGATTAGGGGCTGTTCATATAAATGATCGCGAGAACTTTCAGGAAACTACACTCTCGCTCGTTTAATTTCGAATTTAGGAACAGACCAACCGATCTACGCATATACTTGCACTATGTGTATGCGTGTCGCAGGCCGAACTTTCCAAAGGATGCGTTTCGAACGGTCATTATTGTTGACTCACGCGGTACTTACCCTATAATTTATGCGAATTTTCGAGTTCGTGTTGTTCGTTTTAAAGGAATTCCACCGTTTGCGAAATTCTATACAAAAGGGCATTCGGCTTTAGAAAGTATTTGTTCCGGCAAGTGCATTTAAAACGTTTTTTCTTCTTTTTATCATTATTTATTCCTCTTACTGGAACAAACCTCTATTAGCGTGCAAAAGATTGCTGTAAAATACATAAAAAGGTGCAAGCGCTATAAAAAATGAACGAAATAAAAGAAACAAAAAATACAGAAAATAAAACATAAAAGAGATGTACACATTTTTTTCACGAGGTTTTGCGAATGTGAATACGCTGATATCAATTTTAATGTTAATTTCTGCGAATATGCGCTGATGGGTAAAAGTGTTGGTACGGACGACAACTTGTTTTGTAAAATTTTATGCATATTTATATAAAATATCTTTTGTTTAATTTCTTTATATAATATACGTATAATGAATAAAGTATATGTATATATTGAGGAGACGGTACATTTTATAAAATTATTTTGCAACTTTCCATGTACTTGTGGATAATAAACATGTTAATAATTTTAGATCCATTTTTTTGGCTAGTTATTTTATAGAAGATTCACTAAAATCGTTTTGATATTTCAAATTGTTTTTATTTTTCAAGTGTTTGCCATTAAAAGTTGTACAGTGGCATGTGCGATCTTTTAATACATTGCAGAAAGCTTTTAGATATTTTTGAAAAAATAATACAGATATAACTGAAATAACCATATTTCGATATTTCATCTTATTATATATAATTATTGCATTAATATAAAAATCTTGTTTTACATTAAGAGCATTTATAAAAAAGTAGGATAAGTAGACAACATAAAGGAAATATTTAAACGTCGAGCTGTTAAATTATTCAAACAAACGGTAGATTTATACTGCATTCAATTATCTGACTTATGGAAAACTGTTAACAAAACTCCATAAATTCGCAAAAGCCGTTATTTTTATTTTATATTATATACGTGCCAATATCATGTATGAACAAAAAGTCAATACAGAACGTGATTAAAATTAAATCAATGATCGAAACGATGTTTAAACCGATATCGTTCTCGATGTCGTGATGTTCTTTCTACGGAAATAAATGCGATCTAAATTTAAAAAATCCCGATAAAAGTTGATATGCGCAACCAGGGAGTGGCATGTTATCGTGTAAGAAACGTAAGGAAAAGCTGATTAAAATGTCCTAGTTCGTAAGGTATCACGTAAGGGAAAGCAGTCCGTCGTGAACGCTCGTTTGGACATATTCAACGAGCGTGCAACGTGCGACATGCAACGCTAGTTTGCGCTTGATATGCCGTTCGATGACTTTACATGTTACTAGACCATATTTTGCCAAGATTTAGTGATGTCTTGGAAGCCTGAACCCGTCAACTGGTCAAATGTCTTACTAAAGGTGTTCTTAAATCGACACAGTGTCCAGAAAATAAAATTTTACGCTAGTAAAAATAAACAAAAGAAAAAGAGCATTGAAATATTTTTTTTTATTAAAAATAATGATTAATGTCATATCATTACCACCAGACTTTCTCTTTTTTGATACTTTTAAAATACAGGATGTCCTGAGAAGCAGTTCCATTACTTTAATTGGGTTTCATTCTCACATGATACAACTTTGATAGAATCATTCGTTATTTAGCTGTTGCAAATAGAGAGACACGTAGGAGATTTGCCATGGAACACTGTACAACTGAAGAATATACACTGTTTCATAAGAATTTGGATTTTACTTACAGTATCTATAAGTATGAATTTTATCATTATCGTAAAATGGAAATTGAAATAGTGTACTATAAATTAAACAAATTAATTACCAAAGCTAGAAGTAATATATTTTACTAATTATTACATATACGTCTGAATGTGTCTACTATCTGACTTTTAAAAATTAATTTAATTGTGTTATAATATTTTATTATTAAATTATTACGGATAAAATCATTGCAGATTGATTTATATTCATAATTAAATTCCTAATCTATAATTAAATTATATTGTATTAAAAGTAAGAAACTGCCCAATACTTCTAAAATATGTATATTTATCGCAGATTTAACAGAAGAAAGTTATTAATTAAATACGAAACTAAAATTATATGACTAGCCATAAAATAATTAAGTGTTTGACTGAGAATTCCCGCCTGCTTGATACTTGGTAGATAGACCACATTCTGGTCATCTTCGATCGGTCTGGCTAAATTGGAATTGGTGCCTAATTGATTTGTATGTTTTTCTTTAAATAGCGATAGAAGCTCATTAACTTAATTTCCTTAACTCCGTTAAATTAATTGTGTCAAGCGATAAGGTCGAGTCGAACTTTATGTAACTTTCGAGAGACTTGCTTTCAGGTTATCTTAATGTCCGAAACCGGTGACATCAATTGCCCGCCCAGGTCGTCGAATGACAGTGCCACTAATTTCTTCTTTTTTCTGTTTTTCTCTTCTTGAGTTTTTTAATGGTTGAGAATTACTCCGATAAATCAATTGACAGAATATTCGTTAAAAAATTAATAACATTTTTCTGAAGAAAAAAAGGTCAAATTCGTAATTTAAAGAAAGGAGATCGTCTTTTTATGTTTAATATATAAACTCTAATAAATAGAGTATTAGGTATAAATTCCACATGTGAAAACAAGGGAAAAAATTCACAGACATGAATTCGTAAAACAAATGCCCGAAATATCTTCCACGAAATTCAATGCACGCATAAACATGTTTCACTATAGACTGTCGAACTCGTTCAAAAATATCGGACAGCATTTTTATAATAATATACCAGGTATATAAACATGAAACCGGAATTTTTGTATAGAAAATACACGTTTATTGCATGAAAATGATTAAAAATATTTTATTCGAAGTATTGCCCATCGCTAGCTAATACATTTTTCCCACCTGTCTGGCAATTGGTGGATGCCACGCCAAAAAAACTGTCGCTCTTTTGAGGCAAACCAGTCATCGAGCCATTTTCGTACATTTTCGTAAGAAGCGAAGTGCTGGTCAGAAAGTCCCATCGATGCAAATAAATAGTAATCGGACGGAGCCAAGTCTGGTGAGTAAGCCGCGTGCGAAAGTATTTCCCAACTGAACGCTTCGATCGTTTCCTTCACCGGTTTTGTTGTATGCGATGGTGCATTATTACGAAGCAAAATTACTTTGTGTTGCCTTTTTTGATATTCTGGTCGTTTTTCACGCAAAGCTTGATTCAAAACGATCATTTGTTGTCGGTAGTGCTCAGTATTAATGGTTTCGCCAGGTTTTAACAGCTCGGTGGTCTTTTTCGGTGGTCTTCCACGTTCTTCGTTCCTCGCGTCAAAATTGACACTTTTGAATTTTTTAAAGCACTCAAAGCACTGTGATTTACCAAGAGCATGCTCACCGTAAGCTTCGACAAGCATTCGATGCGATTCAGCAGCAGTTTTCTTCAAATGGTAAGAGAAAATGATTGCTGTCCGCAAATCGTAGTTTCCAGGCACAAAATTTGACATGTTCGACGCTATTACAAACTATGCTGTTGTATGAAACTTGTATTGTTCTCAGTCGAAAATGTTTGTGAGATGTCAACAAAGACTTTTGGCATCAATGACGCAGTTTAGTGATAACTACATTATCAGCTAGGGCCATCTATAGGCAAATTCCGGTTTCATACTTACAGACCTGATATATATTGCATTATTATAATATATATATATACATATATATTATTTTGGTATACATGATACAAATCCAGACGTTAATGCTTTATGAAATTCTAACTCGATAAAGTCGCGTTTCGGGACATAATATACGGACATGTATTTCTATGAACTCTTTTTGTTGTTTCGACACATAGAGTTTCTACCAAATTTTTTCCCAAGCTTGTTGAAGCATTGTATATATAAAAGCACCGGCAATCCTTGGTTTGTTTTAAAAATTATTAAAAAACAAACCATGCTAACAACTTTTACGATACTTCGTAGTTTGATTTTTCATATTGTGCCAGTTGACGTTATCTATTTTCAAAATATTCCAAACGTGGTATGATCGTTTATACAGAAATATAAATATAAACGTGAATAAATGATCATCGGACTACGGATATTTAAGTATTTATAGGAAATATCAATGTGTATAAATGTACAACATAAAAGACACACAATATGCAAAAATGTACAAAATATTCAGAGTAAACCATATGGCGATATCTAATAAAAGTAAGAATTATTCCTCTTGAAGAATTGATCTGATCAAAATGTATATCTGTATAATAAAACGGCCACATAGTCAAAAGTTTAAAAAATCGCCTCATTGCCTCCATAGCTAAGGATACTGGAAACTTTGAACCATTGTATCATTAATTCTCATGTTTCTTTCGTATTGCGAAAAATTCTTATCAGGCATTATCCTACTGGTTGCCTTGTACCTATTTCCATTCTATTTGTTTAGCAGCGTTTATAAAAATATAAATTTGCATAAAAATCCGCAATTCAGTGATAACGTGCTAATTAATTAGAACGTATATTTTCGTTACAGAGCGTATTAATATGTATACATAATCGAGGAATATGACTTATGAATCATTGCCACTGATTAAAAATGTCTACGATTATTGACAGTAGAAACAGATAATTGCAGAAAATAAAATAATCGTTACTGGTGCAGATAAGACAAGTTGAAAATAAGTTGAATACTAATGTGATTATGGAAGTATGTAACGCTGTATGCCTTGTTTGATATTTCACGTGCAAAGTTTTAAATAGATTCATTGAGAACAGTATTTAAAGAATAACATGCAATAAATATTTTCTGTACGATTCATATCGTTACTAATATCTTTATCTGCTGGTACAACTTGCAACATAAATTTTCACAACTTGGAATGTTTGTGTGATTACATTATGTTTACTTATGCAATATTAAAATCTAAAAATATCGTATTTATTCACAGTTAATCCGTTATCCGTTGTTTCCCAAGACTATGTTTCATCTTTTTGGCAATTTTCTAATTCACTTCTCGAAAGATTGTTAAGATCTGGTCGCAAAATATTCGGTTACTGTTGTCAGGTTTTTCGTTACGTTAAATTTTTTATTTTTTATAGAACTTTGTAGCGATTTAAATAAATAAAAATCTGTTCACGATAAATTTAGAGAATAGAGTGAATGACATAGTAATTGTTAATTATACTCTCTCATGTTATTTAATGTTATTTGCTGCGTACGATCGAACATTGACGCAATGAAATGTTATTCTTTTCCGAGTCATTGTCATCGATAATTTATGTGTCGATGTTATTAGTAATCTTTCCAATTGCTAATTATAAGTTCTGACAGCTACCATATGATTTTACTTTAGAAATTCGAGATAGATACACATTAAGAGTCGAAATTACTTATAGAATGACCTAATAAGAGAATAATCGCTTTATAAAACAGTGGAAAACATAGTCGATGATATTATAACAATTTTAACAAGTTTTAGGAATTAGTAGTTTTGCATTAGTTACATACTATTTCGTTAATTTAACAATTACGCCACTTCACAAGCATCTCCGAGTGTTTTATTCAAAATTACATAAATTGTATCACATATGTTAAAACTTCCACGTTTCTGCAAGATTTGTGCCAACTATTTTGTAATATTTAATTTATACACAAACCACTTACCTACTAATATCTCGTCGAAAGCATGTAGTGTACTTTACACAAGCTGTTTTGAAAGTAAATGTTATTTGGCTTTGAAATTATGTCATTAGTCTGTAAGCTACTTCTGTGAAAGTATCTTCGATAGCACATTTTTATAATTCAAAAATAAAGATGGAAGGTATAACTGAATTTCAAATTATCATCTCGTATGAAATATAATAATCGTTCGAAATCGCTAATGATTTATCAATCAGAATTTTTTATTATATTACATTATATAAGACGATGATGCAAAATACAATATAACAAAAGGTAGCAAAAATTGTGTACATAGGTTGTAAAAAAATAATGGATTAACGATTATGTGTTAATATTATAATCTCCTGATCTAAAGATCATGGAGAAAATTTGAATTAATTGATCATGGTGAATTAGGTACGAGATTTATGTCAAAGTTTACATCTGCAGATATTATTTACTTTTTACTTAGAATTATATACATCATAAGTTATAATAATTCATAACCATATAATAATAATTAATGATACCAATATCGAGATTGATTGAAATAGTTATCAAGATACGAGTAAAGAATTTAATTTAATTAAAAATAATTGGTCAGAGAAGAAAATATGATAAGTAGATATTTTGTGATGTTCAAATTTAATGTCACTTTATAACTGAAAAGGAATATTGTAGTATAAAATAACTGAAAATAATTAGGTCCAAAAATATACATAGCTAATGAAGTATTCCACTTAGAATTAAAAACCAAAGGTGTAACTTTTAAGATAAACGACATTTTAATATCTTTGATAATCAAATATTATGATAAGTAATATTTTTAAAATTCCGAAGAGAGTAGAAAAATACTAAATTTTTAATACTACTCCCTTGTACAAAATCGAGAAATATATTCTTTAAAAAAAAAAATGTTCTATAGTTTTGAAGAGTTAATATCGAATGTACAATCTTTTTATAATACAATTATAAAACTTCAAATGATAATAATTTTATAATGATTATTCCACTTCATCTAGTTTCTCGTAACTGTACTAATATTTATGAATGAAAATACACATTCGTGTAAGTAAAACACAAAGGAAAGATGTTTTACGAATAAGCGTTTGATTTGTACAATAAGAATATATCAAGGATATAGTATATTTCAATTTAAAAAATGAAGGCAATTTTGGTAATCAAGAGATATGGGTAAGAAACAGAGACAACTTACTCAAACGTTTGTCGTGCTCGACACGGAAGAAAAGAAAGGCCGTGAGGCATGTTCGACGCGTATAACATTTCTGAAATTCTTTAGCAGTGTAGTTTCGTTTGAACAGGAATGTCGTATGTTATACATATAGTCTGAAGGCGTGTGAAACGTATCACATGATAGTTGTACGTAATATACCTCCTGGTTATTTGTCGCATCGTTATTTCCTTTCATATCCTTTGTTACGTAGCTTATACATAAGTACATTGTACATTCATCGTATATGGAATAGATTAATTGCAGCAGGAACCAAGTAAGTAAGTAATCTCATTTCGAAAGTGGAAAGAATTATTCGTATAAAATTATTATGACGAGAATTTACAAAGGGCACGAGAGCTGTGATATTAAATAATACATATACGTAATTAGAATAAATATACAACGAAAATGTTAGAATTTACTTCATTTAATGCTTCATGAAATATTTGAAGATCGTAGGAGAAAATGATAAATGCATTGTAGGGTCACTCCGCTACCAAAGGTTCACGGCGTGCCGACACCTATGCAGTAGCTTCGCTATTGTTCTGTGTGTATGGTTGCAGATAATTTACTAGAAATGCGCCATACAACATTTGCAGGTAATGATGAGGCTATTGCGTAGTAATGATAATGTCGCGATCACATCGGGGTTACCAGTTGTAGAGCTGCAAACATGCGATGGAGAAGAATGGAGAAAAAAGAAGAGGGCGAATGTCTCACTGACGAGTCTTATATTTTTCTACGTACATTTTCTCTGATTTTTGTATTTCAGTGTGTCGATGTGACTAAGAAGTGTTTCAATATGGCATGGTTGACAATGAAAAGAATCGTTTAGGACCAAAGATGATGTTTTTAAAAATAGTTTATAGATTGAGAAAATTTAGTGAAGAAGCTAATCACAAGCAACATTTTGATATTATGGCAAGCAATATTCTTAAACTTATTGAGAGAACGTAAAAACCAAAGAAAGATAATTTTAGTAACGTGAAATTGATTGTCAACATACGGAATTTAAAAATTGTTCTCTTGTAAAGAGTGGAAAATGTGACTTATCGCGTTTTCCCCTGCACTCTTCTTTTATGCAAGAGAAGCTTGCTTTTATTTCAAGTAGAAAACTGCAAACTAAAATCTAATCCTCTTGCTATAAAGATATATATATACATACATACACACACACATATACATATGTGTTGTACTTTCATGCACGTCCCCAAATATCGGGCAATTATTTGTTCAAACCGTACATGTATATCTTCTATTATTTCTATCTCCATCTTTATGTGTTATACGATAATTAATTATATACAGCATGTATAAATGTTCATGATTTATTTTTTCCGTATTATTAAAAACGCTTATAGCTCTGAAGATATCCCAGCAAAAGGGTTAACTTTTGCTATAAATTTCTGGGTGCTAGTGAGATAATAAAATGAAATAAAATGAAGTAAAATGAAATAAAATAAAATAAAATAAAATAGAATAAAATGAAATAAAATGAAATAAAGTAAAGTAAAGGAAAGTAAAGTAAAGTAAAATAAAATAAAATAAAACAAATAAAAAATAATAAAACTGAAGGAAATAAAACAGTAGAATAATGAATACGTCACTTCAAACTCACCTGATATTATCAAAGCCTAACTTGATACTATAAAATTGGTTGTCACTTTTTCAAATTCACAAACAGATTATATTGACCATACTTGTTATACTTATTACTTTAATCACTCTGCCTCTATTACAAGATTATCCTGTTCAAAAATAAAAACATAAATCAATAGCAGCTCGGTTCTGGGTTGTATTTCTTGTTTCTGCAATATTATATTTTGTTTAATACGAATCTTGCATTCATAAATCCCATTTGTCCGTACTGAAATTTGTTAAATTCATATCTCATTCGTTCCATCGAAACCACTTCCCATGAAAATATTTAAACCAATAATTTAATCAATTTGTATAATATCGTAGATATTCGGCAAAATGCTCACATCGTTGTTTCAGTTTGAAATTTTGATGAATAGAGGTGAAGGAAGTTCACAAATTTATAAATTTTTAACAAGATTAAAAGATTCATATTTCTGACAAGGTTAAACAATATATTACAAATTTTACATACGATTAGAAAAATTGAAATTAGTAGTTTACAGATTCTAAAGCGTTTTAATGACCAGTTTATTATTTACTTCAATATATTAATTCACAATATATTAAAATTCCACATTTTCACATAAAAATGATCATGAACTTGTATACATTTATTCATATTAATGCTTTAATCCCAAATAATCTTTTACTTTGAAGTATAGTTCTTAAATCTATACAAGTTAACTGTTAAGAAAAAATCTAAGACAATAACAACTTATCTGGTTATGTACTTTTTTAGTCTATACAAATATATTGTTGAAATAAACTTCTCGCGAGGTCTAACTTGCTTAATCGAAAGAAAAGGGAACAGCGCTAAAAAGAAATTTTTGGAGCAACTGTGATCTTTGAGTATCTTTTTCAAGGTTTGTTCGTATCGTCTGATTTTGTTGAACACAGACGAGGAAAAGCGACGAATAGAGCGATCTTATCTCGGGTTCTTCGCATTTTCACGATAGAATGTATCAGGCGCATCGGTCGTTAGACGCGTCGATCAATCCTGTGCATCGACTCTTTTTGTCTGGATGATCGACACGTCGGCGTCGAAATGGGAAATGCATGCTAGTCCGATCGGAGAAAAAATCAGCCGGCGAAGAGGAACGGATAGAAACGAAATGAATAGACGCTATAAATTCTGATGCGCGCTATAAATTTCACGGCGGCCGATCATCCGACTTCACGCCGATCCGTGCCACGCCGTGCTGTATTACACGCGTGATAGGCGAATGACACCAAGGGCGTCGTAACAATGCACTTTGAACGACGAGTACCGAGGAGGTGGTAAGAAGAAACGGTTTAAAACATGCTTGAAAAAGAATACGTAATGTATATACATTTATATATATATACAATAACTGCACCCGCGTTGTGTCGAATACGTAAGTATAGTTCGTAGATCGTTTTATTCGCGCCAGATGTGCTTGACGCGTGCAATCTATTGTTAATGAGAAAATTTGCGAGATAGATTGGAATTATTCGAGATAAATCAATAACAATAGAATTAAATGCTCTGGTGAGTGTTTTGCTGGAATTTTAGGCTAAAATTATTCCATCTTATTATAACTTAGTATTCTGTAACTCAGAGGTTCGAAAAAATATGATATAAGTGACAAATAGCTTTAGTTTGACAAAACTGCAAATAAGATTAAATATTGATGTAACATGACAACAACTTTGAACAAAGTTGATATGGTTTCAAATACTAAAGTATATTATTTTGTATTCATAAAGGTTTCAAGAAATTTATGTTAAAATCTTCGAGATAAATATAGATCCTTCGCATAGTTCACATTCTTCATATCGTTTCCTTTGTATCTCTTTTGTTTCTAGAAAAAAATTCACTTATACCACTGTTTCTTATGTTATAACTTACCTGATGATTCACGGCTTCAGCGGAAATGTGGTACAAATGATAAATATATTTCATTTGAAAAAATTGTAAGTTAATCTTTCATAGAAAGACTACCATGCTTTTAAGCATTCAAACACTTTATTATTATTCACCTATTCTATTATAATTGTAGGAATGTTTACATTATAAGTTAATAGAAAACAGTATGATGAATACAATATCGTTGCACCCACACGAAATCGAATATAATACCGCGTTTCGCGTATTCGTTTCTCACTAATTCTACGACACAACAACACAACGAACTTCACTCGACCACGATAAATTCAACTCTGACAGCGTTTTCCACGCTCATTTTTCCCTTAACAAACCTTGGTAACGCTCACAACACTCCTTGACAACATTAACATATGTTGACAACGTTTATAAACAATTACCCCTCACGCCACGTCCTTCCCTGACGTCACACCATCCCACATAATTATAATATTATATTTATTCACCTATGTACGCCATATTATATTATATTTATTAAATGTTTGAAGAAATGTACGATAAGATCATTTATAGCTCTTATATATTTATTTTATTTATCTCGTTTTCTGAAAAAATATAATATACTTGTACTACTTCTCCACTGAATCTTTCAATTCACATACTACCGATCGATCGTAGAGATCTTCGCTTAGCGACGTATCGAGCTCTTTATATGAATACAAGGTTTCCGTATGGACATAGTTTCCGTATATTTCTAATATTTATTATAATAAAACATAATGAAAGTCGTTTAAAAGTTCTGATATAAACATGTAGGTAACTATGAGTACATATATATGTATGTCTCATATAGAAGTCTCATATAAAGAAGTGAATATATACAAATAATTTTATATCTTGTTTAAACGCACAAATCTGTACCAACTTTACCAATGGTAAAAAGAATGACATCGTAAAAGGTGTAAAGTATAGTTTGCTAACAAAAATAAAAAGTGCGTTCCACATGTATTTGTCAATTTTTATACTATTATTACATATGCTTATCTATTTTGAATTGTTGTCACAGTTTATGAAAAGATTAAATTATACAAATAAGATAATTTTACTTTTGTAGATTTTGTACAAGTTGTTTTATATAAGTATGATGCATGTACAAGATGATTCTTATTTTAGTTGATATGTGACTGCTATTTGTGGCTGCTTTAAAAAGAATGTTATTTCAATTGAAGAGCTCATAACAAAGACCGTCCTTGTTAAATTTTTCAATTTTTCAGATAATACTTTTATCCCAAAAGTCAAAAGCGAGATTCACCATATGATAGAGTATAAACATAACCTTTATCAAGATTTTATAATATCCTGATTTAATTAAACATACGGCATTTAACTTAACGTCTTCTATGGATAACTATAAATAAACTTACCACAATTATGCAATATGATGAAAATCTTATTAAGAGAAATATATTGAACAGAAGTAAACAATTTTATAGCGTCTTTCAGTTTTCAGTCATTAGTCATAGTAGTTATTTTAATAAGTAAAATGGGTAAATGTTAATCTTTCCTGACTTTTACAATTGTTTGCATGAAAATTACAAATGTGGAAAATGAATGTGAACAACGCTAACGCATCACTGGCAGCTGTGTATAACAGAACTACTTTCTTTTCCTTTTACTCTGTTTCCATCCGAAAAGCAGCACAGGTATTTTCAATTAGGTTTTTCAGGTTCTGCCATGTTCTTGGTGACGTACACGACGTTCTTTAGTACGCTATAGGTAACGATCTATTGGTGTTAAAACAGGAGATCGAGCTGTATACTTCCACGTTTCCTCTTCGAACCATTTATCTTCCGGATAAAGTGACATTAAAAAATGTCTCATATCGAGTTGATAATGTTGAGGTACACCATATTCTATTAAAAGCAATATGTACTCTTCGTTTGAAAATAGGCCAGCAAGAGCTCGTATGACGTCGTCTCGTAATACTGTTAAATAGACACCACCTGTGATATTCGATCCAAAGAAAAATGATTATACAATTCCTTTGGACGACAGACTTAACTGCAGTCTTTTAATATTACGCGTGGATATTCCTTGGTCTAGAGCACAATTACGTCGATCAGGTACCATTAAGTGCGAATTTGAAATCAATGCCATTAAATCAATTATACATAGAAATTTTCTATGAATACAAAATAATTAGGACAAATGATTACCTCGCGCACCGCTTGCAATGGCAACGAGCGTTACGGGCACTTTGCACCTGGAATGAACATTTTTAACAGAGTAGAAGCAATTTTTAGTACGGTAGAAGTAACAAAACGCTTATTAGATATCTTTCATGCAGGATAACACTCTAAACAAACTTGCAAAGTTTTATTTGCTCGTAGAAAAATACTTCATTTAAGAAAATTCCAATGAAAATTGTATTTGTCAATTTGTAAAAAATCAAAACTGATTTATCCGTAGTTTGAGTAGGTGTGTAATCTGCAAACAAAACTTCACATGAAAATCGAGAAATATTTGCGAAAGATATTAACGAAAAGATAACAATGCATTACTTAAATAAATGGACTTTTTAAAAATCAGTCTTTACAGTCATATTCCCCAAATACAAAACTCGTTCGTTTACACCATATCTCTATCTTAAATAGTTTCCGAAATATTCCAAAAAAATGCGACTTCGAGCGCAACGATGACTGATGAAGAAATGGAATATTTCTGACTATATTATGTATCTGTAAAATTTCATCAAAATCGATGTGTCACGTTCGAACGAGATCCTTTGTAAGCGATTACACGAAGTCAAAATTATATGCTGGAAAAGTTAGCTTTTCGTAGCTCCAGTCCGATAGTTTTGTACGTCGCGTCGATCTGCTTTTAACCACGCCACAAGATAAAAATCAACATTTCATGTCGAACACGTCCGATAGAAATTGATAAAATCTCAAGATACCAGTGACTAGAGCGATTCAAAGCGGAACGCCTGCACCGTATTGCATAAGGAACAGCATTGACACGCGGGTGTGATTTATTCCAAAGGAGCGACCGATGGAATAGCGTCATCCAGGTCGCTCGGGGAATTTTACAACTCGAACAACTTACACGCTTCGTGGAGCGGGACTAACGACGGATTAGCATTTTCATCGATGGCCAGCGCTTAGAAACTCATCAGACCGCTGCGTAATCGTGCCGCAAATCCTGTATTTCTTCCGTTTAGTCGTTTCTTCTTCTGCTACCGTTATTCGCCTCTAGCCCGAATGTTATTTACCTCTGGCACGGGTTATCTTCTTCAACCCTCTACGTTTTCCGTACTTCTTTCCAACGGCTTTAGCCAGCATAGGTAAAGGCATTTCTGCGATATTAGAAGCTTTTCGGCAGTTGATTAAATTGGAATACCTCGGTAGAAGTATGTTTTCGGAGCGAATATCAGCACACACTCCTTTACCTTCTCCCTTCTGTTATCGTTTTCTTTTCCCCTTCTTCCCGTATTTGCGTATGCCTGTTCCTACCTCTTTGTTAAGCTGTTTGCTCTTTCATAGTTGATATTGGATTCTTTGCTCGTGTTTCCTTTCCTTCTCTTCATTCGGCATTTTAATCCTTACTGAAACATTTTCCAGTATTATTATTTCTTTAATCGTCTCGTTTGCAATTGGGGCTTATAAATTTCTGTCTCGGAGTGAAAAGTCTTGTTTAGAAGTTCTGCTGAAAGCAAGCATATTGTTTATTCTTTCTTTCATCCCTCTTTTACGGTTCAGCACGAGTTGCATAAGATTTAGCGAAAAATTCTGTCTGTTACAGTAAAGAAGGAGCTTATCTCTTACGATAGAAATGCTATGTATTATGTCTTTGAAAACTATATCCTTAGCGAATGTTGCACTTACCGTAAAGTAATATGTTTTTAATTATACACTTACTTTATGTATGTAGTCTCAGAATTAAAATTAACCGCTTGATATACATACTTACGAAATGGTTCATGCAACTGTTGGAAGCATAATTCTTTCCTCGGTGTATGTAGAAAAAAAAATGGTAGAAAAGAGACAGATGGTTTAAAGAGTGAAACACATGCATTCATCAATTGCATTATCTTCTTAAATGGAGATGTATATTTCGTTCTGGATGGACCGAATCGATTCGTCGTTTTATGTATGAGAATATTGGAGTAAAATGATAGAAAACTATCTTTATTAATGGCCTATAACAATTGCATGGATTACTATGTATAAGTATAATCGATGCATTTGTTTGGAAGTTTATTTATTCTAGCCACTGATTCTTACTGATTCAAGATAAGGTGATAGAATACATTGCATCCATTATCATAAATCTTTTTATTATAGAAACACTTAATCGTTGTATCAACAAAGTGAAGAAAAATTTACGCGGTAGAGGATATAAATTCTTTTTCATTTCTACAACTCATATTTTAGTAATTTGCATTTTAAATGTTACGATAGTATCCAATTTCATCATAGTACACGATTCGTTCTCAACGCATAATAAATTGATCTATTCTCTTCTGTTCCGTTCTATTACGTTCATTATGATATAAACGTCCTATAGTCTTTCATCGACTCTTTGGATTATTGTCTCTACGTCTCTATACGAATTAGTCTCCCAACTAGTCCTTTCTTTTCTCCATTTATCGATTTCTATATTTTTAATCACTTCGTGAATTTTATATAACGATAACCCTACTCTCATATAACGTTATAAGGAAGTTATTGTTAGAAACTTATCTACCATACGAAGTCAGAGTCCCGTTTAACCGAAGTTTCGTGTTATGCGAGGTGCTTTGAACTTTACCATAACTTCGTTCATTTTAAAAGATTTAACATAAAATGTACGAGAATTCCCTAAATGGTCAGGTATTGTTAAGACAGTTAATCAAACTTCCAATAAATTGAGTAGTTAATTAAACTTAAGTACATGTACAATATTACATTATCAAAATATTTTTTACAATTTTATTTCACGATTTATTAACAGCCATGGACCCTTCTGTAGTACTCGATTATGCGAGGTAAGGTTCGGTTCATCTCTACATCGGATAATCGAGACTCTACTGTACATATTAGGATTACTTATACGGGATCATAATATTTGCTATGAGTTGAAGGAACGTTCTGAAACTGAAGATCGGGATGAAACCAATAATTAAAATCCAAAGGTTTGTGTTTAAATGCATTGTTAAGGTTGAAAGAATTAAGATAGCGCTTGAAAAACTTTAGAAATATCTATGCAATTAGATGTATATACTTACCTGTACCATACCTACCATATACCTATATGTAAAATAAAACTAGCCACGTAATATTATATGTTTTATTTGTCGAATAAATGTTTACTAAGTAGAAGTAGATGAATAAAGTTTTGCAAATGTTATTTACTTTTCACGTAAAAGTAGAACGTATCTTTTTAAATGATACATATTAAAAAAGGAAACACTAAGTATTTTTAAATATATTGGGTTGTCCGAAAAGTTTTTTTCGTTTTATGAGGAAATAATAGACGCACAATGTTTTTTGCTTTATATTATTTTATCGAATTACGTACGATCCATTTTGTTTTGTTGAGATAAGCACCGCGACATTTCACAGACTTGGTTTCATGTTTGTATGAAGGTGCACTGTTGTAAAAAATACGTTTGCAAAAGAAAGACATTTTTCGGACAACCTAATACATGCTATTTACCAACTTAACCTTCCTAGATCACGGTTTGTAAAAATATCTAATAAACGTGCTATATCCTTAATCGCAAACTTAAGTGTACAATATTTCCGATGTCATAACAAAATACAGCGCAATCATATTTTATCGTAATTACTAATTAAAGACTAAAATAAATCGTAAAAAATGCGATTATTATCGTGATTATGAAATGTCATACAGTTGTCATCATAAACTAATTATAACTGTCGATTATTATCAATATAATTATTATAAAATATACATCAACTGCTTCGAATAATTTTCAAAACGTCAATTCGGAACGTACTTTTGCTTACGTGCAACCCATAATACCATATACTGTCACGGCACCAAATCAAAACTGCACCTACCCTAAAAAGAACAAGATTCCTATATCTCTGTTGGAAGGATCGTAAAGTAACTGGAGCGTGTTAGCGAAGTTTGGCCGGGTATCCCAAGACTTGTCGCTAAATTCCGCGAACAATTCCACTTTGGCACAAATAAGTATCTGTTTAGCTACTTCACACGTCAGTCACGTTCACATACATTTAGAACGCGACTCTTCGAAACGAAGTGGTTGTGCATTCGAAGCGTTTCCGATTTAAGGCACTTGTCCCGTTTCCCTTGGCTGCGACTCGCGTTACCGATTGAACGCCGAACGCCGCGGGAAACGATTTTATTTGCCGAGACAATATCGTTTCACGGTCACGGGGGTGCAGCATAAGTATCAAGGCCAGCAAACCTTCTCGTTTTCCGTTTCTCCGGCCACTTGCTTCCCCTGACTGGCTTTCTCCGGCAACTCCATTTCTTCGTCTCGATCTTCCTGATCCCTGATCACTTTCTTCTCTCTGTTTCTCCCTGCTGTCTCTGTTTACCCTTCTCATTCCCACCGGTCGAACGAGACGGCAGCGCGTGGAACGCAATTAAAAGTTTCTCAGAGAACGGCGTTGCAGAAATGACGACGACAGGATCGATCCCCTTTCGAGAGATTTCTTTTCTCATCGTGCATCCCACGGGCACAGTGCTGGATCGATTCACAATGGATCAACCGTTCCGGTTATATCTTCTCCGGTCGTTTAAAAGGGGATTACGCGGCCAATGCATTTTTAATTGCGACGATTATTCGGAATGGCTTTTAACGGCGGGATACGTGCATTATTCCGTAGCCAGCCTTTTTGATTCGAGTTTGCTTTATGGAAAGCGCATCCCGTTTACGCGATAGAGCCATCCAGTCGAGTCTCCTTCTTTTTTTTCTCCCTTTTTTCACCATTCTATATTTTACGTGTTATTAACTTACGCTCGATTGAGCGCAGGTAGAGCTAACGGTGACGGATCGATTCGTAATGAGCACGACAGAGATTGGAAATTTATATGTTAACTGCCGCGCTCGTTGAATTTTCGTGCCTCCATCTAATTTTCGTTTCAAAAAAAAAAAAAAAAAAAAAAAAAAAAAGAAAAAAAAAACAAACGGAAAATCTTCTTATGTTTTGGAAAAATCTTTATACGTAAAGCTTATCTTCAGATTTGAGACATTTTTTACCGATAAAAGGAAATATGATAGGACTAAAAATGAGCGAAAGAATGCGACAGGATTGAGACTTTCGCAGCCAGAGATATCTTGCGTATTGCAATGCTTTCGATAAAGTACCCTGCGTGTCTATTTTTAAATATTTGAAACTAAATTTTGTTTTATGTAAAGGAAAAAAGCAAACAAAATTTATTTTTTAATATGTAATATGTTTCGTGTAAGTGTAGTATCGTTAATTTCCTCGTATCTGCGAAGTAATTTTTATCCGAGAATCTGTGTACGAAATGTCATTATATTGCGAATCGATCATTTTATTAGTACACAACCGTATCCGATAACTAGCTATCTTTTCGTGTAAAACATTTTCGAGGTATTGCCAACTGTTGCTACGTGCTGTTGAGTTACGATTGCTTTTGATTGATACGTATAAAATGGTATCTCGTCAGAGGTCTGTGACAGTAGAATACGAAACGCGAGATATCTCGTTATTCGTCCGCAACGCGAAAGATGTGCAAGATATTCCGTCCAAACGTGTCAAAGGATTAAAAATGGTACATATACGGCACAGATATCGTTACTGGCATTGATCATGTCCTTTTTTGTTAGAAATTATCTCTCTTCCCGAAATTCTTGCACATCATTTTTCAATTACAAGCGAATAATAATAGGAAAACGTGGAACATGGCTATTTAATACGCGTTATTTACTTATTGTTACAAGTCAGAAGATATGTTTCTTAAATTAATTTGCTTCGAATGTAGTTAATAATTCATTTCTTCTCGATTGCTTGCAAATATATTGACTGGCGGTAAATGAGAAGTTGCGTTAGTTTCGATATAAAGCTGCATAATACTACAATTAATTTGCATTTATCAGTCAACGCACGATATTACATTCAAGAACGATTGGTTTGTAAGAAGAATTTTAACATTGAAATATTATAGGTCGTTAAAAGAAGTAATAAGCGCTCTTACATTTGCTTTTGTCTGCTACGAATATTGCTATTAACGATTTGGATATTTCTGTGCGTTATGATTCTTTCGTTAGATGTTAAACATTGATAATGTTACTATCTTTTTCGATAAATTTGCATTACAATCTATTCTATCCGTTTCTACGCTGAATTACGAATTATTTAATAAAAATTCTACATTGTCTAAATTTCATTGTCTTGTTTAATTAAAAATCATTTGAGATAATATTGTACTTATCTGTAAAACATTAATTTGTTTCTATGTTCTATTGATCTATTCTGGTGAGAATTATATATTACTACATGTCCAAATAAAACTTTTAACTACAAAACTAAACAAATAAAATAATGACAGTGCATGCGAGCTTATTAATTCAACTACGCGTACAAAATAGAAATGTTTTTATGAAATACGTATTCAGTTATGTTCTATATACATAAAGCTTCAAATCAACCATTGTTCTACATAAAATTTAAAATCGTATATTTCATTTACATCCTTTTAAACTTATACACAGAGCGAATGCGAAAAAGCCTTATAAAACCCTATTAACGATATCGAAAATGTTTTGGTATACGTATAAAAATGAATGAAAATTGTACAAAAAAGAGTTTTTATACCGCAATATATGTCTAAAAATACTAGAATTTTTAATTTTAAAACGTCTCGGTAAAATGTTCCATATATGTCTAAAATAAATTGCATGAAACTTTCTCTGTCGATAATTTCGAAGAGATTCACTTATCGTGCTTTACTTTCCCCACTCTGCATATGGCTTTTAGAGGATACTCCATAGTTCCCTTCTTTTTTCTATCGCGTACGCTTTTAACATTTTGCAAATACGTAACAGGTTTCATACACGTGCAGAGTAAAATTTCCCATTAAAGCGTCGCGAGGCACATGGAGCGCAGATTATTCGTTTAACGCACTTTCAATCGTGAAAGATACTCACGCCGCTTTCGTTAGCCAGGCATGAAAGAGCTTTGCTAACTTTCATCATAAATAATTCGATCGGACAACGCAAATTGTCATGCCGTAAAATAATAACTTTTACTAAAATGTAAGTGGAAGAGAGAGAAAAATTATTTCTAACGTGATTCTACATTGTAAACGATGATGAAGGTAAATTAGTCCAAGTAACATAAAGTTTAAATGACACGAACAGTGATTCCCGTTTTCACGACAATAGTGTTCTTGGAATATTCGCGCATAATGTCGGATCGATTAAACGCTGAATCAATTTCCACGATTTCAATTTCTCTGCTCGTTAACAAGAGATTACTCCTACGAGCACCTCATCGAGACAGACGTTGAAAACCGCTTTTGCATTTGCCATAATCTGTTGAATCACATGCCTTTTGGCTTTCACGTATACGTAATGTTCGTATCTCTCTGTTTGTTTTTAGCGTTTCGTCTTAATTATTAAGAATTTCTTTTTTTTGATTATTTTTTTGATATTGATAGATGTAGTGTTGTACGCTTAGGAATAGATTGACTAGAGCTTCGAGTAAGTTTAATAATTAAGTACGTCATTACGTAGGCTGTTGTATTATATTCGCCGAGAAGAGTAAGAAATGTCTACTAACCAATGTACAATGGTTTACGAAAATATTTGAAAACTTATAGAAATGTTTTATGAATGTATTACATATGTGTGTATCATGACTATATTGGTAAAATTTAGAATCAATCCAAAAACATATGTATATAGAAGTTTCAATGCTTATTGCAATCATACAATTAGTAAAAGGTTAATATAGAGCATAAAAAAATCATCTTAAGTATATAACGAAGTTAAAGATGATCCAATTGGCTTCAGATACGTAAGAACGAAGATTGGAAATGAATCTGAAAATGCACATAGAATTTACAAAATATTTAGTGCAAGTATATATTTCGCAAAGATCACCAAAGTATTTAAACAGTTAATTATTCATTCTACCAATAAATCTCAATATTTAGTAGAACTATCATTAACACTTAACGTTTAAGATAAGTATTCATGCTGTATACTAAATTTTATAGACTCTATGTTAATTGTACGTTTTTTATTTCTCTCGTTTGTAACGCTCTGTACGTTTTGATGTAGATATCTAATTTGATTGTAATAAATCAAACTTTGTGTACTCCACAGTCGTATTAAAATTTTAAACAAAATTATTATATTTTCAGATAAAACTACACAATTATCATTTGATATAATTTATTTTACGATTCAAACTTTTTCATCTTTAATATCGCTATCTACGTCAAATTTAAATTTACGATATGTAATGCTGCAATTATTTTGTATGGTGTTTATAAAAATAATTATTTTGCTGGTAGTAACTGGTTTAGTTGTAAATCATATATGAATTATGGATCTCATAGTCAAAGTTTAATTATGAAACGCGTTTATGCGGAATTTAAATTATTAATAATGCTTATCTCTGCAATTTACTTAGATCAAGAAGTAAGATTATTGACTTTTCCCAATATTCTTGTTCGTTAACAGAAAAAGCACACGCTTCAAATGAGAAAAATCTAACTACCGTTTGAAACAACTTTCACGCCTGTTAATTTATTAGTATTACAAGTTTCACCCCATCTTGCTTCTTGAATATCCTTGATGTAATAGAAGATATGAATATGCATGTCTGAATGCAAAAACATCGTTTAGAAAGCAATCTTGTTTTCAGTAAGCATCGCATCAAGCTCGTGCTTACATTCTCACTGTTTTGATATACATTTTTAATAATTTGTTACGTTTACTATGGATCAAAACACTTGTAAAAATGTCAAATTATTCGACGTGTTTCAAAAATATATTTCTTTGAAATGGATTCATCGTATTCGTGATTATTAGATTAAAAATTATTCAGAACATGGAATACGATAAAAATAAAATTAATCTTGTTTTTTAACGAAATATATGCAAATATTAAAACTAGTTTGAGACAATATAGAAGCTTAAAGTTTGAAAACCGTTGAAAGACCGTAAGGTCCAATTTACGATAGTTTCAACACTAAGTTGATAATGTGACTTCTGATAAGATTCTCGTCGCGGGATCGGAAATGTGTGGAAATTTAAAATTCTGATGCAAAAATTTAAAATTCCAATAAGGGAATTGATGACTTTGACGGGACGATCAACCAGTCAGATAATTGGTAATTATTAACGGTAGTACATAATTTAGTTGCTCGATAAATTTCAGTGACTATCAACGACTGAATATATAAAATACAACTTCAAAACAATATAAATGTAATTATTATAAAATATATAAAATTATATAAAATATTTTTATGATATATTATAAAAAATATATCATAAAAAATCTAATTGTTATTTTTGAATAATAATTTGAATATAATTATAAAGAATATATTAGTAATATTTTTAGACATTTTTAAATATTATTATCATAAAAAATGTTGTATAAAATTATAAAATTTTATACGGTTGTTCGAATAAACCATACCTTCATTTTCAAATCAAACAAGTTCTAATCATAAGTTTCTATTAGGTACAGGTAATATTACATTAATATGTATTGTAAATTGTTTTATACGCACAAACAATTCAAGAATAATTGCAATTGAAACAATTTTGAGAGCAAATGATGTTATATTATTTACTTACAATTCTCAATGAGAATTGATTCAATTGATAAAATTCATCCAAATAAAAAAAAAAAAAAAAAAATGATGTTATATTGTAAACTAACTATAGTTTGCGTTACTTACGTTACGTTATATTATTTGTTACTTGATTTAATTTAACGCCAGACTACACTTTATTCAATCCTAACACAAACTAGAATAACTTCCTCGCCTATAATTTCTAAAATAAAAATAATCCATTGCTCCGTGCTACTACATATTTAATCGATTGATTATTACATTTTGATCGAGAGTAATGAATCTACTATTAAAATATATATTTCTTACTACAAATAGACAACTTTGTTTTCAACTGGTTTCGTTTGTCGACATTCAATTTCGATTCTGGAATACGCTGTACAGCCGGCATTTTTTCCATCGGTAACGATGTCGTAGCCGAAGGACCCTCCATGCAAGAAAACAATTTCTGGGCATGCAGCGGAGATTCCGGCGGGTCGGGATTGTTTCGGAATTCCGGGCGTTTCCGATGCGCCGGCGTAACGATTGCAAATGTAATCGATACGAATCGATCTGTTCGTTTCGAATCGGGGACAAAGGCGTAGCCGAATGACCACGTGGGTGTGTGCATGTGTTGCGTACGCTGGAGAAAAGAGGATGATAGCGCTACTTTTTGCTCGGTCCAGGGGATGAAGTGGAACTGGGAGTTGGCGTACCTGTTCGTACCTGGGGACTCATTCTTCTGTTGATGCAAGTTTATACTCGTACGAACATTCTCGTGCGACCCCTTTCTCGTTGCACACGGGAACGAACGCGTGTATGGAAATTCACGTCCTAGCGCGACACGCTCCAACGGCTTCGTTAAACCTGTCTGCGATGGATGCTCGTCTCGTTGACTTTAATTCACGAAATTAAACGAGTAATTCCTCGTCTTGCTTTTACCTATCAATTTTTAATTAAAATTTGAAAAGTACAGGGCAAGTATCTGATAAGTTACATTTTCCGTTCTTTATAGGATTCTTTTTTTAATAGGGTTTGGAAAGGCTTTATAAGATTTTTTTAAATAGACTTCCAAAATTCTTTTATTTGGCTTCCAAGCTACATATTTGTTTCTCTGCGCTTCTTCTTAAAAATATTTGTCAAACTGTCAGGTATTAAAAAATATCCTTTTACATAATTGGGCCTATCAGCTCCTTTCCACTTTAAAGTATTCCCTTCTAGTCATAAAGTAACGTTTAAATAAAAACATCAACGGAAATGTACTTCTCAGGTTTGTTTCTGTGACCTTGTAAATTTTTGCACAGTAAAATTCCAGATAACAGTTTTAATAAATAAATGTACCTAGCAAGGAAAATTACTTCAAATTTATTAAAATCTCAATCAGTTCACATTAGAGACACTCGCATGAGTAGTATATGAATACTATAGATAATTACCGGGATAAACCATAAGATTAAAGCACAGAATTCCTTACTACATGTAATAAATTAATCTATCTGGAATATTTCATCTTAGAATCTCAATCGGTCCACATTAGATGCACCCAAAAAGAAATAGACGATCGTGATTCCCTTAATTAAGCCAAACAACCAACACGCCAGCTCTCGCAATATGAACGTGGCAGGATGTGCACTTTTTTTTCCTGGCGTGGATCGCAGAAAGCGGCTACGAATTCTATCCAGGCGTCCCTGTACCTGTTCCGAACCCACGCCCAGGGGGTCCCATGGGTCCCCTTGAATCCAGTAATAATTCCCCGGGCCGGCCAGCCGTGAGCGCGCATTCTGCTTGCATTACGTGTCTGCATTCCACGTGGCCTTTGGCCCCACCTCGGCGCGGGGCCTCAGGGATCGTTAAGGTAGCACCTTAACGGCCCTTTTACGAAAAGACGCCCGAGGTGGTGTTCTCGCGGGCCGCCGTCCCTCATTATTATTCACCCCGCGTCCACCGACCGCGTCTCTTTGTGTGCTGGCTGCCGACGATGTGTGCGTACGCGTTTACCTGTCTGCAAATGGCTCCGGTGCTTGCTCGTTCCTGCTCGCGGTTCCTGTCGTTACTCGAGACCCTTCTCGCCGACCGCGGCAGACGTTCGTTCTTGTTAATTCGCGCGAAAATTCAATCAGCCTGCGCTTGCCACCATCCACGGCCACACCGATCTTCAGCAATTTTTTACCGTACTGTTTCCCACGCAGATATTTTCTTTTGAATTTCTTCTTTTCTGGATCATTCTGTCGCTTGGAGTTTTGGGCAAAGTTTATTTAATTTATGCGCGACCGGCATCTACGCTCGAGTTTATTAGCAAGATTTTGTTTTGTAGT
Organism: Bombus flavifrons; assembly: GCF_040668555.2. Taxonomy (NCBI): domain Eukaryota; kingdom Metazoa; phylum Arthropoda; class Insecta; order Hymenoptera; family Apidae; genus Bombus; species Bombus flavifrons. The sequence goes on along the minus strand of NC_138446.1, from coordinate 5,590,234 downwards.
AATTTGGAAAGTACGAGGGATATCAGTCTCCAGGCGTTGTTTTTAGCTTGTACGTGTTAATCAGCGCAGAACTTGATTACTTTCTAAACAAAATAATAAGTACGCTTCATACGCGTCAGATTATCTGTTCATATTTAATACATGGCCGCAAATTACGGCTGTGTAGCCGTTACAAGGAACTGCATTTAGTAGCGTTTACAAACACAGTGTGTGGTAAAAGGTTAACACTTAATGCAAATTCAATACATTTTACTCTTTTTATTTTCTAGTTACTTCGCCATCACATGGTCATTTCTCTCATTCGTACTACATGCGCTTCACGATGCGAAATATTAACTACAGTAAAATTTACTTTATTTGCAAAATTTCGAGCATTTCTCTAGGTTCTTGTAGACGTTATCGTACTACGATGTGCTGAAATGATTATCAGGCTAGATATCAGTTATGAATTTGAATACTAAATATGTATGTTTGGATATGAATGCTTTCTATATACACATATTCGATTTCCTATGATCATCACTGCAAGCACAATAATTCGCATACTGTACTGTATCAATCACATGTTGCGTGTGTAACATACTTAAGTTATTGTTCTGACTTTTTATTAAAATTACGCAAAATGGGTGAAGTATACTTTTTTTTCTATATACTCCAAGTATATTACTGATATATATTTGTGATATTTCATCAGACTCATAGATATAATCGTATATAATAATTGGTTTATGACATTCACTGGACATGTGCATATATGTAGCTATAATGTCTAAAGGATAAGTCTGACCTCAACGTTCGAGGTCGATTTTGACTAGGCTTTTTTCAGGTACTGATACATTATGTGTCTCGACGACCCTGAATGTGGATTACTCATCCTTTACTTTCACTTTCAGGCTATTGACAGTTTGTCTGAAGAGTAGATATCTTCAAGAAAACGTCAAGTGCCAAATAATTCCTTATATTAGTTTTATTGTATATATGTTATATACTATATGTTATATTAGTTATACTCTAATTACATAGCATATATTATATAATTTATTATTACGTAAAGAAAAAAAAGAAATGATTTAATTTTGGAATCGGAATAACGTTGACAGTCAAATCTGTCGCGTTTAATAACATGGTGTAATTAAAAAGGTGCATATAAAACATGTTTTCTTTTACCATATATAAAAGTATATTAATCTGAAACGTGAGAGAAATATATATGTTTCTATCGTAATTGGAAATTTTATTGAGTTGTCAATGAGTTCCTCTAAAATTCGGATAGTAAAAAGCGAAATAGATGAGATTGATTATGGGTTTTGTCGTGAATAAAGACGAAAGAAGTAGGAATTATCGCAAATAGGTCATCCGATGACACGATGACAAAATGAAATAGAAGATGAAAAATGTCAAAGTGATATGTAATAACACACAAGAGTTACAAAAATATTAGAAACAAGCATACATTTTTATATGTTACAATCGTGTTATATATTTTCTAAAATTCATAAAGTCCTGTCGCTTTTAAATGTGATAAAGCATTTAAAAACTTTTATACAATATTCCTCTTGTACGGTCTTACTCTGTTAGCGGAGGAAAGCGAAATATACGTAGACGTAAAGTAAAAAGTAAATCGCAAATCGAACAAATTATGTTACTAACTTGTTTGTGAAAAATTTCAAAAACTTTAATTTCAAAATACCTATTCGATTTTCGATTGAAATCCACAACATAACATTAAAAAATGAGGTCAAATACACAAAACGCAAAAGAAAGAATACACATAAGCACTTTATCATATTTTTAATTAAATTTCATATTAAATTTCGATCTGATTCTTTCACGTTGTCCCGAGTTCATTAAAAAAAATGCATGAATTTTGACGAGCTAAGAACTCATTAAATTAACTTACGGTTCTTTTATTCCTAGTTTTCAGTTAAGTCTATACACAAAAAATTTAATGTTTAAAATCGATACATTTTAATTGATTATAGATAAAATCTAATGAACATAAGATATTTAAGGAAACATTTGTGGATTTGAGAAGGCTGTCAGGTATGAATAAAATATGATTGGCTAATGTGTAAAAGATAATAGGAAAAAGAAAAAATATCAATTTTTATTTATTAAATGTCTTTGAACGTATTCTTATAACGTACTTGTTAGAAAAGTTTACAAAGTTATAATGTAAAAATTCCTTTTCTATCAGTGTTATATCTTTGTATTTATAAAATTAGTCTATTAAGCAAATTTAAAAAAGCACTCTATACATGTATAAGGTATCATAATGGCTTGGTGGTTAATAACAACTTGTTTGCAAATTAAGTATATCTAAAACATCACTTTCGAATTAGATTCCCGATAAAAGAATATAATAATGTTAGTACGTGTAATATAACAATAATAATATTCTATCACGATATTCAGTATGTAATTAAAATATTTATAGCGATAATTTAATTCATTAGAGAAGGTTAGTGGTGGAAGATATGGACTACTTCTCATAGAACGAGAGTACGTAAAGTAAGGCAATTAGACATAATTAGTGATGATTCTCTGCATAATATTTTAGCAAGGACGAAAAATCGCATATTGTTAAGTATTGCATACTTTTAATTTTTGCTACAAATTAGCTCCTTGTTAACTTGATTCAATTTATAGATTTCAAAATTGCAAGTTGCAGCAATTTTTCAAATTTAATTTCATATACAGCTGGAACGCTTAAAATTCTTTGAAACTCGAAACCTTATGCCGTTTTCATAGTTCGAAATTTGTATAATTAAATAACTAGTTAATAAATAAAAATAATTAATTATTTAATAAAAAATAATTATGTAATTGTAATTTAATTTGTATAATTAATTATATTGTCACGATATAAATTTATTTTTATTTAAGCAGCAATTTAATTGAGTTTCTATTTAGATCGTAACCTTGTTTAAAATATAGATATGTTTAAAAAAATATGACAAAAATGAATATTCCGAAATTCGAGAATTTCGAGTTTCGTAAATTGAAACTTAAACTATCCGATTATATAATGATGCATATCGATAGAATTCCATCTTTATATTTGTTGTAAAATATTGTTATACATAATATATATTTATTTAATAACGCAAACGAAGATATAACAGAAAATTGTATGGACGTTGGATAATATTAAATTCTGAAAATTCTCTATATAATTGCATACTTGTTTAAGAGCCTGTCTCCTCCTCTCTTTCTTCGTTCTTGTTTATTTCTTGCGTGCTTGAGACTGTCGCTGCTGTTGATTCGCATGAAAATTCAATCTACCTAAGAAAATATTTGAGACCTCACTCTCCAACGATATTTTAGTAGATTTCGTTTTGTTGGTGTTAAGTTGTAGAAGGAGATTTTTTTTCGAACGATTTCAAGTACAGTAGTTATTATATATTAATAAATTTTATGAAAAATTAAAAATACGATTTCCTTGAAATTACGTTTCTCAAATTGATCGGCACGATTTCATATAAGTCAAAGTGTATTATCTAAATTAATTTCGAGAAACGTTATTATATTAAGACTGCTGCAGTTTTATTCATCAATGTATTTATAGAGAACGTTCTTATCAATTTTGAACCATCATTACATTTTCTATTGAATAATATTATTATTAAGTGGAATTATTATTATGTCGATATTACCGCGGGAACATTTTGACTCATCTTCTTTGCGTGATATTCTCTGAATGTAATCCGGTTGTCCAAGCTAACAAAATTGACGAACAGGATTGGAATATCATTGAATGATATTTTAATATAGTTTGATAAAATACAAGATATGAAATTATTTATGAAACAGTATCAAAAACTGATTGTATTATGTTTAATTTTGTTGTGCCTTTAGTGAAAGAAAAGGTAACATTTAGATTTATTTCGTTTGTTACAAATCGTATTCAATTGTTTCTAAATCTCTGTGAAACAATACGGTTATTTATAACTTTTTTCAGCAGATGTCTCAAATATATTTTATTATACATACACAAAGAAGAAGGATACAATTAATATAGTATCAATAATAACTTAATTTATTTTTGGAATATTAATATATCTTTATTTTTATTATTTTTGAAGGAAATATACGGGCTTCATTTCTCCTTAATAATTCCCATATGAATATCTATTTGTTTCATAAGTTTCATAGCTTCAACTATCATTTCTGCGGCATCCAAAAACACGTCAACAAGTTTCGCGATTTGTTTTGAAATAATTCTTATAACTGGCGAGATTAAAACATAATACTATACACGTTAAATGAATCTAGAATTCCTGGCAACAAAGTTAAAGTTCGTTAAATAAACATATGAAATTACAGTACCTACGTAAGATAGATCTATATGAAAATTAAACCACTGCATCATCGCCATACCGAATATCATTAATATTTATTCACGATTATTCATTAAAATTATAATAAATCTATCTTTTTCATCCAGCATGCGCTGCTTGCCTTTTTCCTCTATCTCCTGTTCGAATAATTTTCCAAAACCATGTTTCGTACACTCAGCAAGCGATTTCTAGATTATTTCTTCTCTCAATCATGCACGTTTAAAGACACGATCCACCGGGAGGAGAAGATTTAGCTCGACGATGCAACCCCTCGAGTCAGAATCTGAAGAGATCGGAAGAATATCTCGTTTGATTTGGAGACAGGGTGCAGAGCGACCAATCGATCCCGGAAGGCGGTTATTATTCCGCAAAAGCTTTAATCTGTTTTTTTATTCGGTGCTTGCAGCGCGAAATTATCTTTGATTGCAACAACAGTTATTCAACGATCGACTGCCGTTTCGAACAGCATGCAAAGCATTGTTATGTAGGAACAGCATCGCCTATAGACCTCATTTCCTGTACTCTCGATCGCGCCCAGTGACTTCTATAGGCGCTTTTCTCAAGCGTTCCGGTAATTGGACGAGCGAAAAAGAAGCCATTGTCTTTCTTCATCCACGGTTGCAGCAAAGGAATCATAATCCCTCATTATTATTCCTAGTGTTTCTCCTTTCCCCCTTTGTCCCGATGCTTCTTCCTTCTTCTTTCTTCGTCCGCTCTTATCTCCATACAATGCGAAGGTCCTCCGCGTTACCTTGCTCCCTCGGCCGCGAGCCGTACCCTCAGACTTTTGCTTGTTCTTCTTCTCCTCCACCGTCGTCGTCGTCTACGTCGTCTGGAGTTTCTATCAGCGTCGGTGAATTTATCGACCAAGATAATAATGAATCTGGATCGTGAAATTCGAGAAACTCGTAAACGCTTAGCGGTTCGTTTGTTCAAGAATTAAGGAACGTTTGTTTTAGTTAATTTTTCTTGAAACGATATCCTTCGTGCTAATGTCTCGTGAAATCTTACCTTTTGTTTCACTGCGCAATTATACGGCAATAGCTAGTTTCGTTCGTTATACCTATATTGTGACGCGTTTAATTCAGTTTCCTTTAAACGCGTTCGAATTAGAGCAGACTAATATCGGGTGTGTAAGTCGAGTTAACGCTGAGTTATAAATGATCGCTTCCTAGGAAAGTTCTAAAAAAGATTCGGTGAATTCTCTCGAGGGAAATATAGTTTTGTCAAGTAACGATCGATTACTCACTGGTCTTGAACGTTGAAAATGTTTTCACATTTACGTTTTGCAATCGTGCTTCTCATTGTATTATACTTTTCTAACTACATTTTCGTAGTAGATCGTAGACAAGCCCACTAACGCTATAACAAATGACGGTTATGGCTGTGAACCTGTTATAATGTCTTGAAATTGATACCTTGGATAATTGGATTGAGTTGATTTATCTTCAACCCACACGAACTCCTGTATGATAATATTATTATACCTACCTTTCTTCATTCAGGTAAGATCGTTCAGATCGTCGACATTTGTAACGAGGATAATTAGGTACAGTGTGTACATGAATAACAGAAAAATTGTAAGCGACGTTTCTTTAAACTTCATTAGCACCGCAATGCGACACGACTATTGTGATTATACTGGAAAAGTTTGAAATCAATTTGAAAAAATATATAGTAATTACAAACTATCATTCATTAAACATACAATTAGCAAAAAAAAAAAAGATAACAATAAAACACAGTTAGTAAAAGTATAGTAATAGCATTAATTTCCAATGTCGTTTTGCAAAAATTTGTTACCACTCGTTAACAGTGCTGTTTAGTATACCTCGTCCGTGAGATACTACATAATTGCATCGTATGTCCAAAGAACGAACGTTATCTAAAATTAAAATAACGGTTGCCTGAAATCCTTTTTAATTTATACGTGCCTACTTTTTTCTAGGATGTTTCCCTGAAAAATCTGCTTCAATTTACACATACGCATGCAGCTTCAATAAGTCGTTTTAATTATATGCTTTCAGCGTTAAGCACCGCGGTGCGTTTTTACAAATAACAAAGATGCTTTAATTGCGTCGCGCAAGAGCTACCTCGAAATGCTTTGCATCTATTTCCAACGGCACGACCAGCTCTCGCTGTAATAGTTGGAAATAATTGCGAGGGTATTGTTTGCAAGGAGAGTGTATGAAAATGGAAAAATTTGATGCTCGTTCGCTAGAAGCGTGTACCAAAATTATACTGTAAAATGTTTCGTACGGCAGACGAAAAGGGATCCACGAGGGAAGCTGGATAACCCATTGCGGGCTGTGAACATGTGCGAAAAAGGGAGGGAAGAAAAGTACGTAACGCGTGGGTAACGTTGGCGCATTTCCAATTTTCGAAAAATAAGCATAACATGACGGTTACGACCGTTCACACTTTGATATTTTTCATCTTTGACTGATTCAACGATTTCGATTTTAATAATTTTGCGAGAAAATGACACATGTATAAAAAACTCCTGAATTTCTTTTGGATTCTTTATATCGATCATATGTAGTCAATGGGATAATGAAATTAGTAAAAATGATTTCATAAACGTAATAAGCATTAATCAAATTTATTGAACTCTATGGAATCATATGGTTGTTTAAAAAAGTTTTTAAGTATATGTTAAACGAGAAAGATTCTCCTGAAGTGGTAAAAAAATTACCATAGTTGATTCGAACAATGACTTATGATATAAAAGTTATCAATATGAAATTAGCGAATTTTTCATTATTAATTTGGTACGTTCCACTACTGGTATATAGTATTCATATACTATTGCTACAAATCGTTTAAAATGTGGAAATATTTTCACACGAGTAGTAGCATGTATAAATTATCTTTCCTATCAATTTTCAGAGACAAAAATTCATCTATGAATGAATCTTGAATTCTAGCGTCGGTTCGAAATCTCGACGTGGACAGGTTTCATTTATGTCGAGATAAGTCGTCGGAGAAAAAGAGACAGGCTCACTGGCGTGCAATTAGCGAGTTAGATCTCAAAGGATCGTTAAAAGGAAATGAATTATTTATAAAGTTCCAACGGCTTCCAAGTATTTTGATGGAAGAATCGCGGAGACATCGGATCACGTTCAAAAGGGATGCCTTTCGATTAGAGTCACGCCAAGTGGTGCGGTTCCCACGCACTACGTATCCTTGCTTATCTCTTGTTCGAAACGTGACAATTAAAGCTCTTTGTTATTATTCCACGATATTCCATGATATTTCGCGTCATCTTCCTCATGAGTGGTTCGTTGTCTGTGCTCGTTAAGCTTCCTTCGTGAAGTTCGATTCAAATCGCTTAAACTTCGTTCATACAAGTCAAATTATCTTATTGCAAATGGAAGTTGCAAATGAAAAATTCAGGCGTAAATTGATGTCTACATAAGGTTGTCTCGGTTTAAAGAATCGATACCAGCATAATCTAGAAATAACACTGTGCTACGTAGCAACTGTCGTTCCGTCCAAATCGTGGAATAATTGAAAGGATCTTGACTTTGCTTGAAACTTTGAAATACAGACATTTGAAGTGAATTAAGGGGGGGCTAAGGTTAATTCGTACAAAAATAAGGCATGTTTTTGTGAATTATTTGTGACGACACAGTTAAAATCTCTTTATTAAAACCAATAGTACATTAAAGTGTGACATTCGAAGAACATTGTATGAAATTTTCACGGAGAAATATTAAAAAATACGGCAGTGGCAGCAATTATTCGGACGTGTTTCGGAAAAAAGTAGAATTGCTCATAACTTGGTGCTGGATCATCTGAAATCAAAAAATCAAAGTTCATTCGTTAGGTAACAGTTTTCCCCAGGTAACGCTGGGAGGGTTTTTCGAAATTTTAATTTTTCACTTTTTTGGAACACTTTGAAGGGAAAATTAACCGCAAATTTTCACGAAGTCGGCTAATATATCCTTTGATGAGATCAAAAATTTGAAAGGATATTTTAAACCAAGTAAATAATACTCAAATAATTCAGCTCGCATTACTCGCTTGATATAATTTAAACGATGTTTCAAAATTGTAGGCAATTCAAGACTGACCTATACCAAATTTTGCAAAAGCTCTTTTGATCGTTCTGGCACGGTGTCACCGTTGTCGACATTTTATTCCGCGAGAACGTGAACTGCCCGGTGAACCGTCAAGAAATCCACAGTCGAATTCAATTTGGTGCACGAACGTCGTGTCGTCGTCATACGTGCGCGGAAAAGAATATCTGAATCCGTGGAGGACTTTGGCAGGATACACCCTCGTTGTCCTCTTAGCTACACAGCGAGGGTCTTTTGAATTTTTAGCAACGCTCCTCCTATTCGTCGTTTCGATCTTCTTTCTATTTATAATGCTCGTCTTATCCCGAAATTCTGATATTTTGTTCCTGTTTTCTGGGTCAGGCCAGAGATATCCAAATGTCACGCGCATGCCACATTGTAGAGGAATAAAAGAATGGGCAATTGTTTCATAATGGCAGGAGACACGAGATTTCTTCATGATTTGATTTTCCGGTTGGCTGGTTCATAGTGACGAATGGCTCAGGAGCCGAGAATATCGTGGAATCGAAATGACGATGACGTAGAATCTGCATTGTTTGAACGGGGTCACGCGTTTTAATGTTTTTAAAAGCAGCCCGCAAACGTGAGGGGGAAGAGAAAACGTGAAAAATATGCGGTTAAACGAAAGGTAAGTTGAAGATAATCGAAAATAGATTATTCTTGATGAGTCGGAACTGTGATTCGCTTGTAGGAATTATGAATGTAGGAGCAGAATCCTGTGCACGTCGATAGGGAACACGCGAAATGGTTCAGAACGTTCGCAAACATTTGTATTTCCCAGAGGAGACTTTTGGATGCGCTGGAATATTCATAGCTTGCACGAACAAACGTTCCTCAAGTTTAGTTATGTCAAACAGATATACTGCCGCTCATAAGTACCCGGACACTTTGCTCGAGTTCTATTAACGGTACGTAAACATTAAATATAGGAATTAATGACAAATTAATTACCGAAAGCAATGCTATAATCTGCAGCTTACGAGTTTATACAGCTTATTACGAAAGTCAGTGGTAGGATATTAATTCTATTTCGTTCCTTGTTTCAGTTTATGACACGTTGCAATAAATGTAGTGAAACAATGATGCTCTCTACGTCGCTTTATTAATTGTAGATAATACGAGTAACTATACGTCTGAATGTACCAAAATTTCATTCTTTTATTTCAATAAAAATTATTTCGATAAAAATTACTTCGATGGAAGTGTTCATATATTTGGCTATTTATCATTACATTGTATAAATCTTTTACTGCTCTGTTAATTTCAGACCAAGGAACAAATTAGTTCGAAATTTGCAATTGTTTATGTAACCTCCACATTCACGGATACTATTTGTACTTGAATCGATGTTGGTTCGAAAAAATTGTCGGCCCGGAAAAATTGTTGTTAGTCGATTGCTGACTCGACTATCAAACAATCTGAAGATAAGGACATTCTCAGGGAAGGGAACAGTTTTATTAAGTTCGACATTTACAAATTATAATTCCGTTATTACGTATTAATTCAATAATTCATACATAAAAATCGGTTTTTATCGTATTAGAATAACAACGATTTTCATAATAATAAAATAGTTACGAATTCCCTGATGTATAATTTAAGTTATATTGTCAAAACGAAATATCCGTAAATTGCAGTTTGTCAAAGGACATGATTTTCTTACGTGTGATTAGCACACTAACGTAAGTATTGGATATGTGGTTCATTTGTCTGATTAATTTTTACGACGTTTCAACTAGGAAGTGAACGTACGAAAAAATGTTCATTCTTCACTTTTGTTTGTAACGTGAAACACTTATGCGTGTATTGTATTGCTTTTTGCATTCATAACTCGGACACGGCGTTCCTCGTTTTAGCTCCCCTCTTTTATTCGATGCATAAATGGGGCAATATTGCAAAGTGCTCTGTTTGAATTCCTTTTTTGCCATGTTCTCTACTGCACAAAATAATTAGCGCGTTACGCTGCCAGAGTATTCTGCGAAGAAGTATTGCGTATGGCGTATGGGATACAGACATGCTTTTGTTCTCTATATAACTTGTCGAACATATATGTAGACTTTTAATTAATGTTATCAAATAGTTCTATAAAATGTAAATTAAAATTACGCATAGAATCAGATAATTAAATTATTGAAATAAATATGTATGTAATATTAAATTTAGTAATTCGATTTTATGTTCACAGATAATAATTGCTGTCATATTTTTAGTATCTTTTGATACAATATTTATCAATATAATTATATACATAAATTTTCGTGTTACAAATGGGCAAATAAGTAAGTTTTAAATTTATAATTTTTCAGAATGTTATAAACGAGCTTATGGAGGAGATGATAAAGTTTCAAATTTTTCTTGAAAATCAGAGAAAAGTTACAGTTACATTTATAATCGTTTTATATTAATTGTTATAATTGTTTTCCTTGTAAAGATCAGAGTTTATAAAAGTTTTCGTTATATGAAAAATGCAAATAAAGTGCAGCAAGAAGACGGAAGAAGTTTATTCGATGAAGCTTTTCCGAACGCTTTATAGTAAACAAAACTTGAAGTTAAAATGAATGTAGAATACATACGTACTTTAATGAAATCAACAGAAACTAGAGGTGGCTATGTGTATTACCGTTGTATTAACATTGTATTAACATACAACCATGTGTATTAACATTGAATCGTAACGTTCGACTATATGATACATAAAACAGAGAAAATTTCATAATTTCATAGGATAATTATTTGATATTTACAAGAGAATAATTTATTTATACCGATACATTAAAGGAATAATTTATTTTTTACAGCATTTCAAGGTGTATTTTCAAATCAGCATCGACTCTTTTAATTTCATTTGAGAAAACAATATCCGATAAATGGTATTAATTTTAGTATAAATATGTTAGATATTTCAACATATATATGTTAGAAATTTAACTTAAATCACTTAGTTTTATTAGGATATTCAATTATAATTTATATTACACATTTTGGATCAGCAATAGTGTTTATCACGTAAAACATACAATACAAATAGAAATTAAGTACTTTAAAACTGAATACTCTAATTCCAATTATATATGTATATATAAATGTATATGTAATTCAATAGCACTAATTGAACATTAACACTGATGGATGTAGAGCAAATGATTAATCTAATTCCAATCATTATGAGCTATCAATAATCCAATAACACTAATTGGAACGATGAATATAGAATAATTGAAAAATCAATAATGTGTCACTTTATTCCACGAATAAATTGATCTCACAGTGTTAAACAAAAAGCATAGGCATCTTATTATAAGATTTAAGTAATAACTTGTTGAATTTTGCCATAGCAAAAAACATATACGCGTTATCAGCGAACATTCACCTGAGTCGCACCCAAATAAAAAATACATCTGCGGAAAGCAATTGCTTAACACAAAAGATAAATATATTTCGCAACAATAAATGTATCAGACGTACACACGACGAAGATTTATCTTTGAGTTTGGTTATCTCTAGACTGCGGATGTTTATACAAATTTATATTTTTATCAGTAAGACTAAAGAAATAGACCGAACGTAGAAATTTGGATCATCCACTAAATAAACTAACGTGTATTATACTTTGAATATTTTATATATCTTTGCGTATTACGCGCATGCTGTGTTTGCATTTTCAAATTTTCTACGAATACATAAAAATCTGCATTCCGTCACGTCGTCATCGACGATTCTGATACTGTCGAGAGAAGAACGAAGCAGAGGTAAATTGAATACGAAAATGCGCGCGTGTATCGGAGTTAGACTATTCGCCTAAAAATTAGAAATCAATTAAAGATTTATGTTCTTAATACACGTTTGTATGAATTACAAATACTCATGTTCATGGATATTGGTACATTGATATATACTTATTTATATACGACGAGGAACGGCGTTTTGAGCGAATATTTGCTTTTCCTATATTACCTAACTGACTATACTCTAGATTTATAATTTTACCTGAATCTTATGTTTCCATAAACGCGTATATACGCGGTTATTTACGCGTACGTATAATTAACGAAATCGTGAAATCAATTGATCGAACTCACACGTTTTTCGATTATCGTCTCGGCAATTTCTAGAAAGCAATAAATTTTCAATCACGTTTGGGGCCGCTACACGTTTAACCGTTTAACGGTTATACACGTACATTTAGGTGCACGTGTAATAGAAATAAATAGGTTGCTGTGAAACAGAAATACACGGATACCCGTGTACTAAAAATTACACAGATTGAAATTCGGACTCGTTTATCACAGGTGAAACACAGGGACCATTACCAGAAAACTGCCTAGGGCATAGTTCGTTCAAACGATAACGAGATGACGAGCCCTGATAGAACAAGAAGCAAAGAAAGAGGAAGAGAAATGTTCGTCGAGTGGGCTTTTTCGATCGATTGATACTCGCGGAATCCTTTTACGTTCGCTAATTCATAGATGGAGAAATGTGTTGCACTTAAGCAGCGGAATTATAACTTGTTCCCGCAGGTATTCGTTCGATATCTAGAAAGAGCTCTGTTTCCAAGCGGTAATCGTGCAAGTGGTCGTGCAGGCTATACGTGAGTGATGAGTAATTTTAACTCGTGTCCTCTTTTCCACGGAATTTAATAGAGGCGAAATATAACGCGTTTAAGCAGCTGCGAAATATAGATTGGCGAACGAACGATTGGTGATCATTATGAATATCAGAGATAAAGTTAATCCAATCGCGATGCAATTGTATCAATCTTCTTTTAGATAAGACATCTTCTCGATACGCATTTTCAAACATAGGCGTTTTATTAAGTGACTCCGATGTTGGTAATTCTTATGTGGCATTAAAATAAATTTAAATAAATAATTTTGCAAAATTGTGAATCTTTATTTCACGCATAATCGAAATTTAGCTAAAGGTTATAGATAAAAGACGTGAAGTGAACAAGTCAAATTTCTTGTCTTTTATAGAACAATTTTAAAATTCGATATGTTGTCAATCAGTTCCTCGTTTGATTTTGTGCTTAATATAAGTATATTTTACTCTCTCCTTGAACGTGTAAAAAAGATTAATAACATTAGTCACATAGACTGATATTAATTGAATTGTGCTGACATAATAACTAAATTAATATTATTTCTTTCCTACAACACATTGTGAATTTACCATCCATTTTGGGAAAGCTTACATGTAAATAAGTATCTGTCATGTTATCACCTTCAATTATTTGTCATTAGGCGGTAACGACAAAATTCACGATTACTTAGTTGCCAACCCAATATTTCATATTCAAATACTTTTTTTTGGCCACTAAATAAGAATTAAGAAATCAATGAAAATGGGCTTTGCAGATTTTCCTGTGTGATCTTCAAATGTAAAAATTCGTTTTGTAACATTTGTAATAGTACAAATAAAGAAGATCGAACTCAATTATTCTTGTAAGAAGACTTTAAGAAGATCGTCGATTGTAATACAACTTTCATGTCTCCGAGTCGTCTTCTATTGGACTTCTTGTTCTATACAAATCACCTCTATATAGGAACAGATACTTAAAAGTTTTTGAATTATTTCTTTCTAAAGCTCTTACGTGATGTAAATACAAATTATGTTTCCCAATTACTTACAGTTATCGCTAGCGTCATAAATATTGTCATGATTTTTATATTTATAGTACTGAAGAAGAGAATATAAATTTCAGAATAAAAAAAAAAAACATTTTCTTGGATTTGGAAAATATTTTAAATGGAAATAGACAAAATACAGCCAAAATACAGACAAAATCGTAGGTATTGAAATATATTTAATATAGAGGATTTCTCGTAATTACATGATAAATTGTTTTGTACGAATAACACCTACAATATTTTCTAATAAATATTCTATTAATGCAGTAGGATATGTGTTTTAGAATTTAGAATTCTAAACAAATCCAATTTCTTACATTTCTGTATTACGATATATCATCATTGTAAATATCTGCACCGCTGGAATAAATCTCGTATCAGGTTTTTTCAAGTATATTTGGTATCAAATGTTGGATTAAACAAATATATTACTCTACCCACAAAGGATATGTAAACGTATTGCAAAGAAATTTATTTTTTCCCGAAATGTAGAGAATAAAACGATATTGAGAAAGCGCAGAAAAGCTGTGAGCAGTGAGAAATTCTCGATTTCCTCGACATTCTTTATTTTCCTCTGGCAGGTAATCTTCACTAGCGAATACATGTCAGAATACCAAAAGTAAGAGAACAATTGTCGCAACTCTACATCGAATCGCAGTGTGATTTTAGTGATCGTAAATCGTACAAATACTTGCGATCGTTTATCAGAAGTACCCACAGAAGCTAAGCAAAAATTTTATATTCGATTCGACTTGACAGAAACTCGAGTTTCGTAATTTTCAGACGATAACGCACTTACATAATAGATCTACATACGTGTGAGCGTCTAAATTACGGACGATATTTTGTTCTCGAGAGTAACACGATTTTTCAATTCGTTCGTAAAAGCTAAATCGATCGAAGTGAATCAAAGTAACTGTACCGAATCGAGCGGAGGAATCAGCGAGTCGGTGCAATTCTCACTTGAACGTTCATTAATTAATTGAAACTCGATAGTCAAGAGATTATTGCTTAATTTGCATACGCGCATTTACATGGCGTAGAGTCAATTGGTTAATTAAACGTGAAACGTAATACGTCTGGCTCGTATACTCTCGGATAATCGTGTGTACTGCAATTTAGTTGCCTGGTAGATGCGCGGATAAACAGTCGATTCCTTTAGGAGTTGTTGATTCATTTGCTCGTGCACTTCGACAGACATGCTCCGTGCAGCAATAACTTAATTATAAACCTATTTCGAAATGGATATCTAATGCCTTTACGATATTCGATTCCAATAATTAATGCGGATACATGGCTGGTAGAAAATTACAAAGTCAATTAACTCATTTAGTTAGTTAGGGGTAGCACGTATTTACGACAGTGCTTGTGTTAACATGAAAGCATTATTTAATATTTTATAATTACAATTATAAATATTTAATATTTTATAATTATAAGTACGGTATATATATACGTTACATACTGTTTCAGACACAAATATCTTAATACTTTTGTACAAGGAATAAAAAAAAAGAAGAACATATCGACTGGTATATAAGAAAATATAAAGTTTCGTTTGAAAAAATTACGTAAGCACCTAAATCTCGAAAAATATGATTATGAAAGAAAAATGTTTCGTTCCATAATGTGTTCCTTCAAACCAGACACCACTTCTTAAGCATTGCTTCCTATCATTACAAGTAACAGAGTAATACCCCGTATATACAGCATATACAGGATTATTCATAAATGCACGTCTTCAGGGGATAAATCTATGCACGAAAATATGTAAAAAGAATACTATAAACATATATATTTTACATACCTGAGTTTTCGAGTTACGGGTGTTTAAAGGAAACATTCGAAGTGTTCGCCTCGTGGCTTTGACTGTGGTATTGATAAATAAAATTTTAAGTAATGTGCATCTATATTAAAGATAAATTTATATTGATTGCGAACTAGTTATTATGATGTTTACATATTCTCCGTTCGAACGGATTTGGGTTGGAAATGGAAATGGGAAAGTAAGACTATATATTGTAATTCTTTGTTTAGCACATGTTATATTTTTCTAGGGCAAAAGTTCGTTATAAATAATGAAACACAGAACTAGTTTTTCTTCATTTCTTTTACATTCTTAAGAAACTACATCTCTACGAAAATCTAAACTTAGGCTTTCAACAGCTTCCGCTCCAATTAATTATTTTTTTTCTCGCTTTCATAAAATACGAGTCAACGTTTGGTTTTTAGTTCTTTGTTCTTTCGTTGGTTTTTCACCTTCCTTACAAATATATTTTAACTACGTTCTTTCTTAAATAGTATTTTAAATCATATTTAATTAAAAACTGAAATGTATTGTATACTGTAAAACACTAAAAATCTGTATATATTAATAATAAATTTAGTAGTGTTTTTTATAATTATACAAAATAAATATACTCATCGTATAGTATACTCAACTATATTACACTCTTTCTAGTTATCAGGCTATCGATTCTCCATTCGTCATTAATAATTAGACTTATACGTGACGAGGAAATTATTGAAAGCATTCAGTATAATATATATAAAGTATAGTATATAGAAAGCATTCAGTATATATGTATAATATACATATTGTATAATATGTAGTATAATATGTATAATATGTATACAGTATATATGTATAATATACATAATGCGTTCAGAAGCATTTATGAAACAATATATTATAATATATATATTATAATTTATAGTATATAATAATCAATAGAAGGTATGAAACAGGAAAGGAAGGTAATTTTGTGAAACTAGTAATTTCAAAGAAAATGTGTAATTTGTCAGTTCGCAAAAACAAAAAGCATGTAAAGATTACAATAAATGTAAATAATATAAACGAGGAATAATATTTTTAAATTACATTATAAGTAACTATAATGAAAAAATAAAAATTCAAATTTTACTCCTTTCTGGCTTCGATAAATTTATCCATGAGGAAGTTAACCGAACGTTATTGTTTTCATCGGATATTTTCTTCACGCGATATCGAGGGAAAGAAAAAGGTGATCGGTTCGAAAGGCTGGCAAGAAAATGCATGCAAAATAGATATTCCGTTCAAGCGAATTTTCCTTCTACGTGGATACCGTAAATCATCCGAGCAAACAATTTATCGGCGCCATATATAATCTACACTTCTGGCAAATTGTCCAGACCCTGTGCCCGCTTCTTGGTTTTAGCGTCTCGATGACGTACGTCATAACCAAGCTTCTCTTGGAAAATGTCGATGCCGACGTTCAAGTCACTGTAAAGAGGAAGCCTCGATTTCGTTCTCCGTTGTTCTCGTTTCTCTAATTTTTCCACTTCTTTTCTCGCTGAATTCGATCGTTTAACTTCGGTCGATGTCCTAACAGAGCTCGTGCTCTTCCATAAGAAAGCTAATTTCGTTAGGATTGTCTTTACCAATCGTACGGTTCTATATCAGAATTAAAAGGTAGACTCATTCTTCAGATCTAGTTTCCAACTTCCTTAATTAAAATTTTTACGATTTGGAGTACATAGTTGAAATTGGAAGATATGTTTAGAGTTAAAATTGGTTATATTCTGTAGCATTTATAAAAAGGAACCGAGAAAGTAGATTGTACTTTCGATTTCTCTGATTTTCCAACTCGTACCTTTTTCCATTAGGGATCTTTAATAAAACTTGAAATAAAGTTCAGTTCCTATTATAAAGGATGGAATAAAACGTTGTCGTAACGAAAGACGATTTCTTCTTTTTGCCTCACTAGTGATGACCATATTTCCGTTGACACTTTTAATTGGATTAACCATACATCTCTATATTAGTTATTTGAGTTTCCAGTCAGAATTTATATTAAAATGCATCTGTTTAATTTTCTGGTGTGGAGAATTTTAATCTAAACTCAGTTTGAACTATTTATTATTTCATAGACGATTTACACTCTATGTGTAAAAGTTTAATGACAATTAACTATTAAAAAATAATCTTTCTTTGTCGTGGAGACATTTAAACGGAAGAAAACTAACTGTCTTGTGTGAAGTACAATTAAGTACAAAAGTTTTTCTTTAGTTCTTAGTTTAGTTAATTAGTTTAGTTCTTTAGTTCTTAGATATTTTTGCACAATATGTTATATGTATAAAACTATAGGTACTATATTAGTAAAAAAAGAATGTATAGTGAAGAGTTATGTTAAGAACTGAGTGCAAAATTGCAGATACTTTTGTGATCAGTTTCATGTTCAATACAAAATGTTTCATCCTTTTTCAATATCTTTTTCACATCATCGAACGATTATTATTAAGAGATCATTACGATCATTCAGTATTCATGTAGTAGTTCATTCAATTAGAAATTGAATAATCTCCATAACAGTTTTGTTATCTCGTAATGTACGAACGTGTGAATTTAAAAACTAGGTATATGGGAGAACATGATAAGTGTATTTTTGTTAATTTTCTGATTTTTATGTCACTCAACTGAATGAAAGAACGAAGAAAACGAATAACATTAGCTTACCTTTTATGTTAGTTTAAAAATTGCCTTTAATAATTATTTTAATTTAAAAATTATCTTAATTAAAAACACCTCCTAAAATTAAATGGAAAGATAATTTTGACGTAGAATTGCTTGACAATATATAAATAAAACAGAGTTTAGGAATTGTTTTCCTATAAAGGACAGGAACTGTGACTTACCATATTCTTCTTCACCTATAGTCTACATTTTGAAACTCTTTGAACTAAAAATAACTACAAACCGTCGTCAAATTTTGAAGCTAAATCTAATCGAATCCAATCAAATCTACCTAACACTCAACCGTAACATCGGAAACATCGGAAACCGATATTTCTCACACTAATCTGGATCAGACAAACACAGATTTAAATAAAAACCGCCTATGTGTAGAACGTTCTTGCTTTATATACGCATACTCGTGCATCGAAATTAGTTTCGGTAATTTGTTTGAACGTAATTTTTCTGGAAAGTCGGAGCCCTCGAAAATCCAAGCGGGACTTATTACCCGAGTCGCCGATACGGGGATGTAGGGAGAATTTGCTGTAGCTCCGGTGAAACGGTATCAGGGGACCAGATCCCCGAGCAAGTAATAAATATTTTTTCGTTGTGGGTGTGCGTGTGTCGGTCGGTTCGCTCGCCGGAGCAGATATATAGCGAACTTAGCCGCGACTTTGCTGGCTTCGCTCCAGCCTCCTACGCGGTCGATATAATCATCCGGCATCTACGACCCACGAAGAACGATGCGTGGAGACCGCCGAAAAAAAAGAAAAGAAGGAAGACGAGACGGAAGAGGCGAACGAGCCAGTGGAAGAAGAAATACTGGCACGATGCCGGCCGAGGAATCAATGACCCATTCCTCCATCGGTATTTTCGGTGCCTACTTCGAATAATTGCGTGCTACGGTCGCGAATACGCGACAAATTCGCAACTCTACACTCTTTCCAACCGGCTCGTCAACCGGATACCTCGACATCCTCGTTGATCGCCACGAATCTCACCGAGATCGTGCTTTCCTTCCTCACCCCCCCCCCCCCTCGTCTTTCGCGGGAATTTCTCACTGGAATTTCTGTCGAACGTCCTGCCCGACTTAGAACCCGGTTATATCGGAGTTTTGGGATTTCTGGGAATTGCTTTAACGTCGCACGAGATCGTTGGATGATGGAGTCCTCGGCTTTAGTCAGCTACTTGGGAGTTTTTGAGTTGCTGGAAACGTGTCGAGTAGGGGCATATGGATGCTGGAATTTCAGGAACAGAGTAGGTTATGATTTAATAAAATGTAAATAGAGCGAGATGAGAATGTCAGGAAGAAGGAGGGTGGCGGCGCTCCCTGATGGAGTAGTTCTTATCATAAAAAAGAGCTTACAGCTGAAACAGGGTATGAAACGGTGTATTTCGTGCAATCGTAAAATTTCATGAGGACTAAGGGAGGCAAACATGAATTGCAACTTCTGTTTTACGAGGGAACTTTGTTGCTTTGATATGGTTATTATTCTTTGTTATCTGCGGAACGTATAAATAAATAATAATAACGTATAATTTATTTTTTTTCAATCGTATTTTTTATGTAAAAGTTACTTAAATGTTACAGAGTATAGAATATTTTTCACGACATTAGTTTATAACGAATGATTTTCTTCTCTTCTATATTGACCTCATAACACGTCTAATTGTTACTTATTTGACATTGAAAAGGATAGGCATTTTGAAAGAATAAAACAGAACGTAAAGGAATCACAATGAAAGAAGTAGTACTGATAAATGTAAAAAGATAATAATCTAAAAATCAGCTATATTTCGTATGAATATCAATTGTTATTACAACTTCGATAATTTATCATTAATTTTTGTAATTAATTAGTTTATTTTGTATTTATCCTCTCTGTAATTATTTTTACTATTTTTGTTGGTACCACAAAGTAATAAATATATCAGGATCCAAGATTTGTAAAAGTCCATTAAATATCTACAATGATTTGCGTAAGTACTCAAATACCTAAAAATATTTTCGCTTTCATTCGAGAATGTAATTACATCCTGAAATTTGTCTTTTGTAAAATGTAGCTTTTTTTTCTTATCTATCGCACTAACATGCGATCGTTGTCTTGAAGATACGTCTGGCGTGAAAATTATTCTGTCATATGAGTTTGATAGAATCTTGGATAAGAAAGTGTTTCACATACATTGGCAAGCAACCTTGCAAATTTTAAAGTTAATGTATCCGGACTTTTTTTTATTTCATGAATAATAGCGCTTATATTCTTTGTTTCACTTTTACGGAAGTTTATTTGTAAGAGATTTTTTATAATATAACAAGTTGCAGATTATAAGCTTCACCGAGGAGATTTTCCTATCTCATAATGTACGCCCATATACGTTTATATCAGCCATTGAAAGCAAATAT
The DNA here is from genome assembly GCF_040668555.2 of Bombus flavifrons. NCBI lineage: Eukaryota > Metazoa > Arthropoda > Insecta > Hymenoptera > Apidae > Bombus > Bombus flavifrons. Next base: position 5,569,289 of record NC_138446.1, on the reverse strand, counting down.
CTACATACATATACATTTTCGAATATTTTTATAGCCCTTCTACATTGTTTTTACAAACTACCATTGATACGAATACCACTACTAAAAGGTACATTGAACACTTTTAACTTTCAATTTAAAACACGAAAAAAGGGATTCCATTATATTTACAGCTGTTAAAGTGCAATAATTCCACACGTTGGTCACCCAGGCAGACGCGTAAAGGTAATTTGTTCCTTCGACAGAGCTACGTGCAACTTATATGTTGGTCCTTTAAGAACCGTCAAAGTAGAAACGTAGCGCCGTAAACATTATTACGTACAAATATCGTACAAAGTTAAACTGTTTTCGCGTGAACGTCTTTGCGCGTACGTAGAAGTTGTGCAAACTAGAAAATTCGAGCAAACAAGCCGACACAGTTTATGAGCGTTTACATGTCCCCGATTTACGTCGGAATTCAAAGTACATTGCAGATCGATTATGTTAGAAACCCGAAACACTCAAGTCGAAGGAACTTCTCGATAGGAAGGTGAGACCAGAAGGAGCAACGACACAGATGTCAAAGTATCGACTCAATTTCTGCAAATATCCTTCACATTATACGATATATCTAATATATAGAGCGTCTCGATGCAGAATTGAATACCTTCAATCCTTTCAGTCGTTGGCTTCAACCTATTTAAGGTCTATTTGGAGTAAAGAGAACGGTGTTCTATTTGCATCGCACGGGTAATACGTACCGAGCATCGTGTCCTGGAATTAATTCATCTAGATATGCTCGGTCTGTACGGATTACGATATATCCTACACGCGTTACGGTATTTCCTTAATTTACCAAATTTGAGATCCTGGAATTAAGGGGGCGCAATTACGAAATCTTTGTGACTGCTGCATTTAGTTATCGCGCGTTTCCTACGTATAATTATAAAGATCTCTTTGAAAGAGTTCTTTTATTCAAACGGGAAATAGGAAGGAAACTATGGAACGTGTCAAAGAGAAATCCTTTTTCGGTGCTTTTATACAGAGAATATGGGAGATACAATATGGGAGATATGCGCATATGTTAGAAAGATGACGAAGGTATCTCTAACTGTAGATAGGGAGAATATAGGTTTACAAATAAAAGTAACAGAATGTATGAAATCGCTATTTTTATTACAGAAACTAGATCGATTACAATGAGCACTTCTAAAATTCATTATACGATGAAGATATCCATTCCGTTTATAATTTATTGCTACTAAAATACGAAAAAGGTATTTTATCGTTATTAGGAGAAGTATCGAGGATTTGAGAGGGATTTGGAGATACCAAATTTGCGGACCTTTCTGTTTCTTTTAGATAGAAAAATATGATAAAGATTGGGTCTATAAATATTCTCATACGGTTCTCCCCAATAATTTCGTTCCAATATTTTGGTTCATTCCATTGTGATTTCATGATCATTGTTCATTTGTTCTGTTGATATCATTGACCGGATTTCACGAAAATTGGAAATACAACGAATAAGGTAATTCAAACAACATTTTTGGACAAATAAATTAAAATGAAAAATACTACAAGAAGAGATAGAAATTATTAATCCTTCGATCTAATTTTATTGATGCTCCGCTCACAAACTAAATGCTGCAATCTATCATTTTCAAAATTGGTTTGCTCTTATTACATTCTACATCACAAGAATTCGTTTAATGAAACGATCTCACGGATATCTGAGAGAAACAATACCACCAAATACACATATACATGTGTATCGCATAGTCTAGATTCGAAGCACATACCGTGATCACTAATTTCCATGTACATATCAATCGATATGTGGTTGAGCTGGTCGATCATCGTGGAAACACCGGCAAATATGTTTTTGCCTATGATTTCACGAAACGATACGGTGGTAACTTTATTTAAAAAATTATTATCGACTTCATAATGCGATTCTTGGATATCGGTTTGCCTACGCGATTTATCGTGGCACAATTCTTTGTAATGATACAATTGCTCGTTAAACCTGGCCGGAGATGCGGCAAGGCATACAATGTAATATGATCAAAAGCCGTGTAACGATGATGTATGATAACGTTTAATAACAACGAAGTGGCGAATGGATAATACATTCGTATCTGCATATTATAAGGCTCGCTTGCATTTCATTATTGCGCTACCATGACGTACCAGATTACAATTTTGTGATTTTGAACTTCGAAGTGTTTTAGATTGCATCTATTAGATTGATGCGCATAACATGTAGGTTATTCGCTTCCTTTTTTTTTTTATTTGTAATAAAACATTATCATCATATGCGGTGATCGCAAAATAAATTAAAAATTACATAATAAGTAGGTTTTAGCTATTCTTTTAATTCTAATATCACCTCATGACTAAAAAAGAATATTAGCATAAAATAGATAGAAATAGAAAGAATCTCTAACATTCGAAGATATAGTTGGCGAAACTTTACAGAAGCCGAAGATATTTATAATTGTTGAAGGAAATAATGCCCTCGATATTTTAATATGTATTATGATAAGCAATATTATTTTTAAAGTTATAAATAGAATGGAAGAATTTCAATAGTTTTGGCAATAAGAAATTGATTGACAACATATTGAATTTTAAAACTATTTCCTTGTACACAAAGGATAATGTGACTTTTCAGCACCAAATTGCTATAACTGAGCACAAAGTGGAAACTTACACAAAAGTAAACTAGAAATATGCAATAAAATTTTGTCATCTGAGCCTTACTTTCGAAAAGATTGATTTTTAAATTTTGTTATTTGCATACATGTACTTATGTATGTAACTGGTGGTAAGATAGGGTTCGTTGAGTTATGTCACAATATGTACAATCTATATACAATGTCTATATTCTTATGAGTTATTATTAGATTAAAAATAGTACAGAGAAAAAATTTGTCAACGATTAATATTTTATTTTATCGATTAAAAGACTTGAAACTCGTTGTGTGCTTGTTTAAGGGGGTATTCTGGTCTAGAGGCATGAATTTCGGGCGATTTTTGAAGCTCTGTACAAGCGAAACAAAAAATATTTTTGCTATCCTTCTTTTTAGCATTTGTTTATTGATATTTCGAGATTATATAAAAAATTCACTGAAAAAAACTCAATATTTAAAAAGTTATGAGCTGTCAAAGTGGGTGCTGCCAAAAAAATGGGGTGTAGTGGCGTGCATGATATCAACCCTTCTGGTCATTTGAAACAAAAAATGCGAACGGATTCTTAATTAATATGGATGCCGCAATCATCTGAACCTTGGAAAAATCAATACAACATTTTTTCACAAAATGACGGCCGTTTGAAAAAAAATTTCTTATTTCGCACGTTTTTTTTTACAATTCCGAACGTTTAAAAAATAGTAATATTAAAGATTTTGAGCTGAGCGCAATTCGGACGATAGAGGAGTATATAAGGAATATTCAGACCAAATTTAAAATAAATCGGTTCATTAGAACTTAAGACATCGTGCACGCCAACTCAAAAAAAGTAGTTTCGAGAAAAACGCGTTTAAAGTTTTGAAACGTAGGTACTCGGGCAGCGTCTACCGTTTATTGCACATTGGTCCCGATCAGACCGGAGCAGATGCTGCGTCACAAAAATGGCTGTAACTCATAAAATAATTGAAATTTTAAAAAATCCTTTTAAGGATATATTCTTAAATGTCTAAACTTTGGAAATATAAAAAAAAAATTTTTTCGATTTTTTCAAATTTCTAGACCAGAATAACCGCTTAATTATCTATTCATATACATATCTCTATTATAAAAGCAGAAAATCTTAGCGCTTTAAATTTTCAAATTAATAGTTTGATTTGTAATACTGTGTAATTAATGTTTCATATTATGTACTCACGTATTAATGTTCTTAATTCAAATAATTTCTACACGATTTTATATACTCTGTTCACTGATTACTTATTTTTATTACTTCATATGAGTAAAAGTCATCGGTCACAGAATTAAAAAATTCTTTGAACGCTGCTTTTACAATTTCTTTGGTTGTTAGCTCTTAGACGTCACATCGATTGACAAAATGTTAATCTATAAATAAAAGATCGAAGGACTAAATTTTATTCTAATCATCGAACCTTATTACACACGAAACTTTGCATTATCATGCAACAAAATTGACATTGGTTCATTCATCAATGGTACGACGAGTGATCTCTCTTTATTATTTCTTTGTACATTTTATTTATTCGTTTACAATATATTTTTGCTGTGTAATTTCAAATGATAAGATATAACAATAAATATGACTTTGATATATATTTTGTATGTCTTTGATTAGACATAGAATTCATTTTTCATTCAAAATGACAATACGATTGTAAAATGAATCCCGTTATTACTTTCAAATAACGACGAGGTTGCTATCTCTACCTGTATCGGTTTCTTGATATGACTAAACTTATGCAAAACACGTTTATCGGTTTTCTTCGTATTTCAACTTTAATTCAGTTATTTACGTCAAGCGTGGAATAAAATTTTTTTTATTTTGCTTGAGATAATTTACAATTTGTCCATCAGAACATCCGGTATAACGAGCGTAGATAGCTTAGTTTCATTCGATACCTAATTTTGTTTAAAAGTCTGTCGTCGATGACATTTTCTGACCTTCTCTTCGCTTGTTCTCCAACAAAAGATCATCCGTCTTGAATTCCAGAAATCAACATTGACAATGCCTACATTTACAGAAGTTTCTTCAAATACCAAATTTATACCTTAAGCAACTTTTACAATACGCTTTTCAACTTTAAGCTTATAACAAAGTTACTCTAATACCTCGAAAATCTTAACAAATTTAAGAATATAGTTATTCTAAAATTCGTGTACTATTATAAATATCTTTGTGATCATCAATAATGTGTATAAATCAATGTGATTTATATATCAAACAAAATTGGTTAATGTCTAATTATTAATTTTAAGCTGTGCAGAAATAACGTTTTATATGTATCAAAATAATTATTAATATTAATTGCAACTCAGAATGCAGACAAAAATGAAAATCGATAGAATATTTTCTCTTATAGGAATTTCCTAATGCTTGTACTATATATATATTATCTAATAGGTGCATTCAATTTCATGCTTGTACTATATACTTGTACTATACTATGCTTGTACTATATATATATTATCTAATAGGTGCATTCAATTTCATAATCCATAAATATTGCTAACACATATATATACACTATATTTAATATTAATGATTTTATTACTGAATTTTGTGTTAATTTGTATAAAATGATTATATATATACGTGTTTGGATTAATTAAATACCGTTTAACTTGATCTGCCATGAGCGTAATTCAAAGATAAATTGAACATTCAATTATACGATTATACTTGTTACTTATTTTATGTAAATAACATTATATGTTAGCTCTATGATGATATTTCAAAACATAAAATTTGCAAGTGTTTTAACAACTCTGATTTTTAAAAAAACATTCATGATCGAATAGTTTGGTCAATATATTGAAAAAATACCATTGTCACTGACAAATAAACTTCAAACGATATACGAAGTCGGGTCGCTGGATTTTGGAAAATATTTCGCTGTCTTGTTTACTGTCTCCACTCATTTGTAAATCTCTTTCCAAAATAAACTATACATATTGATGCGTGGTTTAGAAAATTTTTATCTCGAAAGAGTAACTTAATTTAACAACATTTTGTGTTTAACTCTTAACAATTTTGCGAAAGAGCAACTCAGAAAATACCATAAATATGAAACATAATTCAAGAAATTATTTATTAATGAACACAAAAAATGTGATGTTGACAAACTTACTTGATATGTAATGAATAAATAATTAATAACTCGATAAATTAATGCATTAATAAATTAATGTATATAGATTTAATAGATTTATTATATAATAGATTTATTATAAAATATTTAATAGATAGATCATATAATAAACTTATTTCCGCAGTTATTTATGTTATTTTAATACAATTTTTCTCTAATATGATTAGTCCGTGTATGTCTATGCAAATTCAAATTTGTACGAATGCAATTAAGACAATAAATCATAAATAGGATATACATATGTATATTCCTTTCATTCTCTAAATATTAGGTGTAACAAATGCCTTATTTCGAATATTTTGTATATCTTTCCAAGTCATATGACTTTTTATATCACATTCTCCATAAACGCATAAACATTCGCAGTTCAGTAATTACCTATAACAATTGCATATTCTAGTAAAGTGGAAAAAAGAGAGATACTTGGAATTCATTGATATCTATCATTTCTGTATTAATTCTATTTATAACATTTCTAACACAGTTAACTGCAAAATTTGGCACTTATCGTTTGATTTAGTCTTAGAAATTCAAAGTACATAATACTAGACCAGATTATTAGAGGAATGACCTGAAACTGATTTGGCCCGCCTCTTCCAACGTCTCATTTCTATCTGGATTACCTTAGCTAGAACATTCTAATAAGACTTCCTACCTCTGAATCACTCCAACTAACGTTCATTACGAAAACTACATAGTGGTCGAAGTTACTCTAATGAATCATGATAATTAAAGATCTTTTTTTACATCGTTTTTACGACTGTAGTAAATGGCTTCGACGAAAGCACGTCGGATAATATGGAGAAACACGTTAAGATTGTACAACTTATTACATTTTCAGATTGAAATGTTCGCATCATCCTTGGATAGACTAGAGATCAGGCTTCGTTGTACCTGATGTTCTGTAATAATGTAATTCTACGTTACGCATACGTACAGGGTGTCTCAGTAACTTTGTTACAACGCGATATCCTCGTTACTTTTGATGATACGATGCGATTTTAACGATAAATGCTTAAGGAATGAATTATTTGGCTCGAAGGAACATATATTATGATGCGAATTATTATTTTTTCGTAGCAAAATTTTTCAAGATTTAGATGTTTCTGAAATCTTTTTTAAATCGAACCTTATACGTACATTTTTATATATAATTCGATATGCTTTTTTATTGTCAGAATGAAAATACTAAGATCCGAAACTGCTTGGTTTAAAAGATATTTCAATTTAAATTTCATAAAATTTACTATATGAAAGACTAAAAGAGGGAGCAAATTTACTATACTTTCTATATGGAAGGAAAACATAAATACAACGGTACTGCTATGTATGTACGTCGTTCCTTGTTTTTCATGTGCAAAAGATTTACAAAAGGTAAAGTTGAATTATTAAATTAAGCGGACACAAGTTTAAATTAATTCCAACACAAATACCTTAATATTCTTATACAGGAATTAAAAAAGCGCACTGATTAGCTTATAAAAAAATAAGAGGTTCCATTTCTCTCAAAATCCTCCCCCTCAAAAAAGCATCGAAATCTCGAAACATATGACCATAACAAAAAAAAAAATGTTTCGCAACATATGTGTCTCTTTGAACCAAACAGTTCGTTCATTATGCGTTTCCTCACATCATTAAAAGCGACGAAGATATCATCCTGTAACATAGTTAATGAGACATCCTATATAATAGCTAACATGAGTGTAATGGCCACGCGAACTGATCGCAGTTAAAAAGGAGCTCATCTACTGTATGAGAATTATTCGGAACCCGTGATTACGCATCGTTATTCACTGACTATCAGTTATTTCGAATACGCTTGAAAACATCAGGATTCCCGGTATATTAAAGCATGAAATCGCTCAATCGGCGCGACTAGATCGAAGCCTCGATCAAAGAAAACCGACAAAGTTTCCACGTTGACGATAAATAATCGCGTGGACCACTTAGCGATCGTCTTAATTGGCACGGTATGCGGACTGATAATAAAAAATCGACTTGATTCGATAACAAACTCCCGGTGTTACGAATACCGGCGAGGAAGCCAGTCTGTTCTCGGCTTCTTCGCGGCTGGAATTCCCGAAGGACACGTATTAAGTCTCGATGAGTCGGGGGTCGGGCCCAATCCTGGTCGTTGGCACGCCGAAACTTGAAGGAAGGAAAGTCAAACGGTGGGACAGAGGAAGAAAAAGAGAGGAAGGAGGAACACGTACAGGCGTAGGTTCGCGTGTAAGTACGCGTGCATGGAGAGAGAGAGACATTCGCGTGCAGTGATATAAAGGGAAAGAGAGACAGCCTTTCTTAAAAAGGGAGCCTGAGCGAACCTGTTATACCTAGTGATGGGACCAAGCTCGATATCTATGTATTTATAAATTCCTGTCAAACCCAAATTTCCCAAGCTGGGTTTTACAAAATTTAAATACTCGTAACATGATATGTAATGATTCGTTCATTGTATTATACTTGCCAAGTATTTTATCTTCACAAGTTGATTTCGAACCTTGGATCGGATAGTCTTAAGTTCCGAAAATTCATTTATGGCTACGTGTGTATTTCGATGTTCGAACAGATCGAACATCTTGCAAGTAGCGATGGAATCACGAGAGTCAGAAGGGCATCATTAATTCACTGAATTCTTCAGACAAATTTCAGAAAATTCGACAAAGTTATAGACAATAAACTGAATTCTAACAAATTTTATTTGAAGGTTTGCAGCTATGCAAGTATTAAAAAATGATAGTCATGAATAATAATTTTAAGCGAACGAAAAATTTTCCACTTATTCGACAGCTGTGTTCGATTCTACTCGAGTGTACATTTTTCATTTATCGAAGTACATAAGGAGTGTTCGCGTCTACTTGCACTTGAAAGCACTGCTTCTTTATATCGAAATATTTAGACGGTTTGACTCTATATATATCGGCCAATGTTGGAATCTACCTTCGAGTTTGCGACGTACTTTAGCCCATCGCTAGTTACACCAGAAGGAACCTTGCACGCATCTAAGTGTTCCCTCTCTCTTTACGGTTAGCTTTGTTTCTCTTTTCTTCCCGGTGGAGCTTCCCGTTGTCTTTATCATTCCTCTCTTCTTCGTACCTCTTTACCTTGTCTCATGAAAGTCTCCGTTTTTTTTCTTTTTTTCCCTTTTTTCTTTTTAAATCGTTCGTCTCTTTTCCCCTATTAGAGACTCCCTTTTCGTGATACTCGTTCTTTATCTTGGCGGTGGTTCGACGAAGCATTTCGTCCTCGTCCGTTTTGTTGGTTGGTCGGACGAACAACCGAGAGAAACCAGGATGGGATATGGAATAGTTGAATGGGAGAGGGTTGGCGAAAGGTGGGAGAATGGCAAACGAGAGATTGCTGTTGCCATGTGACTGCGGACACATCGACGACGACGATTTTTCCAGCCAATCGACGCACTTGCACCGGAACGATTTCTTCTTCTGCGTTCGTTCTTTTGCTCCATCCCTGCGTCGTTCCTGTTCTTTGCACCTTGACAGCGAGTTCTTAACGTCTTGTTAAAGCGTTAGTCACGTTTCACGTAGCAAATATCATCAGTCCGTGTGCGCGTTCTTTGAATCGAAGCAACTTGAGATTTAGAACATAACGAACATAATCTTGAAACATGAGACTTCTTAAATGATGCACTTATAGATTTGCCAACGAACGACAATTATTCCTGATTTACGCGACGACGCACAATCTTACGAACGAGTTATTTCTAATAAAATTGATGAAATCATTTTGTCTCCGGAGAATTATACGCTTAACTGTACGACGAATGCTTGCCACAATTGTATAGGGTGTATCAGCAATAGTGATACAATCGATAGTAGGGTGATTCTACGTAATCAAAAGAAACAAGCCGGAAATATGTAATAACATTTCGTATGACGCTTTATTTTCAAGAAAATTGAATTTGAAAATTTGCTAAATGTACCTGAACTTGGTTAATTGCGGACTGAACAGGGGTAAATGATAATCGGTAGCAGGTTATTCTGCATATGAAAATAAGTAAAAAATGTAGAATAACATTTCTTCGAGAGAAATAAATTTGAAAATTTATCATGCGTCTGTATTGGTCCAGTTCTTAACTAAATACGTTCAGACTCTATTTTCTTGAAAATGAGGCCTTAAATGGAAGAATATTACTCTACATTTTTCACTTACATTTTCGCGTTTAAAATTCCCTCTTTTGTGTTCCATCAGTGTTAACAACTCCATGGGCGTACCATCAATGTTGGGACACCATGTATGAAAAATTTGTATATGCACAAACATGTGTAAACTAATTATTACAGAAATACAATTAATTGTTAATCTTGATTGTATAAGATACAAAGTAATTTGGTGTATTAAATATAACAAGAGATAATAGCTGCGAATAACAGAGAATGACATTACAAGACATTTAAAGTTCGTAAAAAGATTCGGAAAACCATTGCAAAAAGAAATATCAAATTTCACGACGTTCGTAAAATTTTGTCCAACACCTACTGAGAATTTTACTTCTTACGGCTGTAATCATTTTTAATTCTTTGCTTTCCATTATCTAATTTCTGAAACGCAAGGATCATGATACGCATAACGACAGAGGACATTTGCCATGTCGGTAACATCGGATAAATGTTTCGAATTAATAGCGTGATTAATATATGTGCGATTAATTAAATCGCGGAACGAACGTCATCGGTAGCGCCGAGGAATACATTTAATCGTTTATGTGAGTATAATGAAAGACAGAGGAGCTGAATGTATGCTATAAAATCGTCGATAGACCATTATTCCCGATATGTATGATCCATGTGTGCTTGCTTAATCATTTTTGAAAATTAATAGCAACGTAACAATGGACAATCAGTGGAGTATGGTATTGGCCAATGAAAAGATAATAAAATGGCATTCGATGTTTCGCAAATCGTAGCTTGGTCTGTTGGCTAATTGAAGACTCACGGTACCAGAATACAATACTGCACGCTTAATTGTCGTGGAGTTATCCACTTTAGTTGCTGGAATAAGCCTTCTGAGTACTTAAGACTCATGATTAACAATGAGTCATTTATTAATCAATGTTAAAATGGAAAAATACAGTTTTTATCATTGTTATTTATTTAAATTGCATTCTTATTTGATCGAAGGAAAATTCGGATTATGGGAGATTTTAAGACGAAAATGGTATAAAGCATAAAATTATTTTCTCTTTAAGAGCATTTGATATTTGAATTGTACGAAATAACTATGAAATACAAAGAAGCTGTCGAAGACTGGAATAGAATTTGCTCCTGTATTTCTTTGAACGAAAAAGTTTTCTTTACGCTATACAGTTATCGACATTTTTCATTCGTTATAGACACGAGCGTTCAACGTTTTAACCACTTTTCCTTTCAAGCTTCTTTTACCTCGGTCAGCGAAACTTGCAAAAAAGTTCATATTCACTTTTTAAGGTGTAAAGTTTCTTGGAAAATGTAGAGTTAACAAAGGAATAAGTATTTAGCCTTGAGAAAACAGATCGTGAGCAACGATGACTGGGTCGTTTTTAGCCCACTTTTTACCTCTTCCGAACGAGTTTGTCTTATTATTTTATTAAGGGTTATATGGTGTATTATATTATTATTTTATTCTTCAAAGTACTTCTATGCTACATTACATAAAATACAAGGACAATAAATTACAGTTGGAAATTTTATTTACAAAATACATTTATTTATCGTAACTATTCCATCCTTGACGTAAAACTATGATAATTATGGAGTTATTAGGTTATCCGAAAAGTTTCTTTCGTTTCATAAGGTAATAATAGATGAACAACAATTTCTGTTTTATATTATTTTATTGAATTGGATATGATCTATTTCGTTATATTTCTACTATTACGTTCGTGCATAATTCAATAAACTGTGCGTCTATTATTTCCTTATAAAACGAAAGAAACTTTTTGGACAATCTAATATATGAAGATTATAAAACTATAAATGTTCAATTTAAACTACTAGTAGTACCATAAAGCATTAAACATATTATGTTATGTAACAAAAATTATGGTTTCTGTAAATTTACTAAAACTATGCTGCATAATATGTGCGTCCTTTCTTTTCCAAGTACTAGACTATCAAATTGCATTCTTTAGTTTCGTTTAACGCTCTGGTCTCAAACGATTCAACCATAACTAGACGAGAGTTAAGTAGCGATAAACCAGAAAATGCTATAAAGTGGACATTAACCAGAATCCTCGAAGTTTTTATGTCTCAATTTGAATTTCGTTTCAACCGTTCGAATAAAGGAATGTTTTCAGAGAACCTTCAGCGTAGAATCGAAATGAAAAAATGCATACCAGTCCTTTCTTATTTTTCTCAGACTAAAAAAACCTTCTAACAATAGAGAAATACTCCAACGAGAATCTCCCTGACGTGAAATAAATTCTAATGAAAATTTATTATTTTTCACAAAATCGTGTTCTATATCTATTGTTATAAGAAATTCGTTATATTTGTTGAAATTACGAAAAAACGTCATAGCAGGAAGTAAAAGTGTAACATCATTAACTATGAAACTTATGGAACGATACTTGCAAGAATCTAAATGTATGATTAAATTTAAACTCTTCAAATCTTGCTTACACTATGCTATCTTCAGTCCGTCAATGAGGTTCAAGAATTTCGCAAATAATTTAAGATGAAATTTTGTATCTGAAATTGTACTTTAGTGCCTCGACAGCAACGGTATAGAATCGATATCTATCTAACAGTATTTCGCTGTATGTCGTCCATTTTCATTTCTGAACCTGGTTGCCCACTAAACTCTTGGCTAGCTTATCTGAAGCAGGGAGCAATTCCAGGTGCGATACCTGCACATTTAACTATCGCAATTCGATTTCAATCTCGTGATAGCCAAGCGTGCACTATCACGTCTCCGATCACGCTGTCATATTACATTGACAAGTGCAGTAACTCCGTTGACATAGCTTGCCTTGCTAGATCTTCGGATTAGCAACCATATAAAGGTTTATATTATCAATTCAGACACGGAATGGTAACGAGATGATTCCGTTCCGACAAATATTGTCGTATATTATTAAATCTGTCTCCTTATATACAAAATGTTTAACTTAAAGATAGTCATTTATTGTAATACTGCTATGTATAAATTAATTATTAATAAGTATTAATTGTAATTACTCTAAATAAGTTCTGTAAACTAGTCCTGCAACTACGAGTGTACGAACCATTGCATTAAAAAGTAAATAACAACTAAATTGTAAACGTTACCAGGAGTCGGATTAATTATTTATTTATAATACTAATTACCTAAGGACTTTGACAATAAACGTAAAGATAGCCATTTAAATATTTTTCTCAACTGTGATAATACAAAAAATATGTAATATGTAATATGACATACCACATGAATGATATCAGGGGATGAATACGTTACAAAGAATATTTTTGTTTCAAAGTCATCTCTTCGGGGAGAATTTGAATGTAAATAAACATATTTACATATTTTTAGTACAAAAAGAAGTAGGCAATTTGGGAAAGTATGTAGAAATTACAAGATATTGATTGCAAATATATATTTAGTAAAAAATTAGTATGCAGCATGAATAGCGATTTTAACCCCATAGTAATAATTATAATCTCACTGTATATCGAGGTTTTGTAATGTCGAATGTTTATAAGTATTTTTGTGATTCCTGTGAAATATACACATGTACTAAATATCTTATAATGTTGTAGTTTCTATATATATTTTCAGATTAATTACAGAGCTCAGCGATGTATAATCATGATAATCGAGTCTCATAAGAATGTTAATGAAATTTCAAAATGTTTCCTATGTTCATAATATATTAATTTCATAATATATTCATAAATATGTGTACAACTGTTCGAATACTTTCGCGAGCCTCTGGACATGTACTGATGCCATAAACACTGACTGTCTTTGTCAGAACGAAATCATCCCGTTACCATTTCGTGTCTGAACGGATAATATTAGTCAACTTTAAACCGGTCTTTTTTTTCGCCCGGCTAATCCAGATTGGATCGTTGATCCGTTCGTTCAGTTACGGTGAACAAAATCGCGGGTCAGGTCGATGACTCGTTTACTCGCGTGTACAGTGTATAGTACTGTGCAGCCTATAGAGACACTTCTATGTATACGTAAAAAAAGGTCAGACCTGTTGGTCGTCCTTTGGAAAAGAGACTTAACACTCATCGAGCAAAAAGAATCGATTTCTAGCCGTTTCGACGTACTCGACTCGAGATATTCTGCAGAGTGGATTTTCAATCGATTCCAATCGCTCTCATAGTCGCGAAGGAATGGGAGACGAGAGGTGGAAGGAAAATGAGAGTAAACGCGAGTAAAGTTTAACGTGGCTTAAAGAGATGCCGAATGGGCTGTTGCTAAACGCACGCAGCTCGTTCGTCTAGCTAAATTTAATACAAAGTTGATCGGCAATGATGAAAAAGCCAAGTGCCGTATTTGTCGTTCGTCAAACGTGTAACGTAAAATTCAAATAAATTTTCTATTCTCATCATATAGTATTATATAGTAATGTTGAAATTGTCTGTATAAGTGTACACCCCTTTTCCTAAATATTAAGACATACTTCTTAGGTAAACCCGAAAAATCGTTAGGAAATTATCAAAACTTTTACGAATGGCCGTTTCATTCGAAATGGTAGACTATAAGAAAACCATATATTCGATATCAGTGATATTATCACTTTGGTATAAGAAAATGAATTCTATCCTTGTCTATGTATGCATGTATGACTATGTATGTATATCTGCTGTTTTGAACCGATTTCATCGATTTTGACATCCACATTATTACTATTTCTTGTTATCTGGATGCATTCATGCTATAGATTAATTTCACCATACAGATTCGAATTTTTACCAGATTTTTCGAAACGTTCTATCTAATTCATTATCAACAGGATTTAGATTAGGAAACTGTCGAGGCGCCAACACATAATTATTATAATTTACTATATTATTGTGTCTTTCAGTTTTAACAAATTTTTATTTTTTACATATATTGGACCACGATATTATACGGGATATTGCGTGAATATAAAATTCTGGTTGATTAATCGGTTCCTTGATATTTGAGATTAATCGCCACGTTCCGTATGAAAGCAGCAGGTGTTCTAGTACTTATTACTTATAAACGAGAGCCTACATACACCATCGCTCATAAATATCCGTACGTTTTAGTCGAGTAGCAACACTACATGAATATAAATTAATGAGAAATTAGTGGTTAAAAGCAATACTTATTATCTTTTTATAGTCAACAAATCATAAGGAAAATTTAGTTATTTGGTTTCGACGATATATTGAAACCCATTGCGTGATTCACTGATTAATTTATTGGTTTTCATTATCAATATTTTTCAAATATTACTAGCATCTAAATATTCTACAACGTGTTGTCGTAAATTTTGTTGAAAACTCCACAACTTCAGGAATTTCATCTCTTTACTGTAATAATTTCTTCAGTACAATAATTTCTTCATAATGTTTGCGCTTTATAAAGTGAGATAATTATTTTTAGTATATAAAAGCCACAGATATGTATCTATCTGCATATACAAACATTTAACATCTGATCTAAGGGGGGAATTCTGAATAGAAATTGATATATAAACGCATTATCTTTAGACTTTTAAACATACAATTTTTCTGCGACAGAGGAGAACTACGAAATAAAAACTGATTTATAATTTCCGAATACTAAGAAAAATTCTATACTAAATTCCAAATTCGTATGATTTACCGATTAATACTTCTTAATGATTGAATTTTGAAAAGATTTTTATAGAATTATTTCTTGAATTAATTGATATGCTTTTGTTCATTAAGAAGCATAATGAAATGAACAGGATTTTGGAACAGTTCAAGTATTTTTAGATTAAATTCAGGTTTATCTTAATTTATATAACCAGTGACTTATTTTAAATTTTTATGTCCAACGAATACTAGAATATAAGCAAGTATATAGTTATAACAAAGTTAGTAGTCAATATTTAATTTGTACAATTTTTGAGTTGTAACACTTATGTAGCTTGAAATTAGAGCTCGTTATTGTTTTAAATAATTATGGGCTACTTTACTTGTACCTATTTATATTTTTATAGTACTTGTTAAAAATTTTTTACTTTCTGTTTTAGTATTATAATAATTCGATAAGAAAATTCAAGTACATCTTTAAAAAAAAATGTATGCACATGTAAAGGATAAACCATAAAAATGGCTTTGAATTACACCTTTTGGTAGCTGTAACAAATATGTAACATTGTAGCGAAGAACAGTTTGACTTCTTTGATAGAAGACACTTCTAATTAAATAGTCTAAACAAAAATCAACAGAATAACATTAATTTTATATGTGTAATAATACCGATTACATTTACATAAAATATTACACTTAAGAAATTTATTTTCTGGTTTGGAAAATATGAATAGCGTTGATTTATTTAAAGAGATACTATCTACATTAAAAATCGTTTACAACCATTTAACTTAATCTTGAATATTGCTCCATGCCTTTAATATTGAGGAAAATAATTAGGTGTCTTATTTCTTCCGAACTAAATCACTTTGTCCAATTAGTATTGCGTGCTTTAATAGCATATTACATTTCTCTTATAATATTACTAAGTAAGAGATAAATTAACATTTCTTCTGATGATTAAATTAAACTACTTCATTCAATTATCCTATTATTTTTAATTTTATAATTTCCTTTAATTGCTTTTAATTACTATTCATTTTAACATCAAACGAGAATTATGTAAAAAATGTATGATTAACAAAGCAAACATAATTCTTTCACAGGAATTAATTGTTCTTAGAAGTTTGTTTTCCTAGAATTGCGATTCCCATTACCGAAGATTGCATGGTAATTCTTTTGGCCTTCATAGCCTTGGAAGTTTCACGTAGTATGTCGTTCCATTCCAAGAATTTTGTGTGTGCGTAAAATGAAAGAAAGTGTTCCCTTATTGATTGTTTACAATCGAATCGACTACTATAAGAGATTATCAAGACTCAATCGAAATTATAGATTGAGTTTTTATACTGTTTGGAAAGGCTTAGTTTCTTTTAGAAATATTAGCAATTGTAATGTTCAAACTGCGGATGTTCATGCATCTATGGAAATTTAAAAAATACAAAAGTGTACAGAATATACATAATAACATGTAACATATGCAAAATAGAGTATTCAGTATCTAGTAAGTGGAACAGTTCTTTGTACAGGTTTTATTATTTTCGTTGCATTCACATGTACATAAAAGTGCACAAACATCCGCAATATAATCATAAGAATCTTTCCGAATTTACATGTATTTGAAATTTATATTCAAGTGTATGATTTTCTTTGTTTCAGGTGAGCGAATATTTTTGTCGAATTTTCTAGGTAACGATTTCTCAGAGTAAGTACGAAAATAATTCAGTTTTCGATTATCCGTAACATGTATAATTGAGAAATTATAAGTTATAAAAGGTATATTTTATTTTAAAAGGAAACCAGTAACACATGTATCGATTTTTATTAATATTGCAACACTGCAGTGACAGATTATTACATTCTATATATTTGTTTATAATAGTGTTTGTATTATTGAGTTGATTGTTTTTTAATACAATACTATTCTTATCGTAGTTAGTAGCAACATAGATTTAACTTATTTCATGCACGCAGCTTTTTGCATAATAAGCGATCAAGTAAATAAGGGAGAAGTTTAATGCCGTAAAAATATCTGAGTAACCAGTAAGTTATATTAATTTTATATGAAGTATATACAGGGTGGTTGGTAACTGATGGTACAAGCGGAAAAGGGGTGATTCTACGCGAAAAAGGAAGTCGAAAATATAGGATAAAAATTTTTCGTTTGAGGCTTTGTTTGTGAAACTTTGTTGCGAGAAAATCGACTTTGAATTTTCGCTCGGTACTTTATCACGTCTCGTTATAACGGATCTCACTGTAGATCGTTGTCTCGATGGAAAAATTAAAAAAAAAAATAAAAAAAAAATTTTTATTCTATATTTTCGACTTCTTTTTTCGCGTAGAATCACCCCCTTTTCGCTTGTACCACCAGTTACCAACCACCTTGTATACAAAATACACAATATATACCATATAAATTTAATATAACTTGTTCATTATACGAATATTTTCACGACCTTAAATTTTTCATAATTACAATAAATATTAGTACAATACATGTTCTAATATAACAAAAAAAAACAATTCAATAACACTATTATAAATCAATATGTAAAGCAACAATCACTCGGACACCGTGATTTCCATATATTAGTAGAGTCACTATATATCAAAAATTTCTCAAACATTCCGTATAATTATTAGCAAAAAACAATAAAATCATTTCATAATGTAGACATTGAAGAAATGACTCTTGCAAATTCGAGTTAATTATAAACTGGGAAATATAAATATAAGCTATAAAATCGAAATTGAAGAAAATAAACTGAAAGAGCTGTAATGACTTATGTTTAACCACCTCTGATACTGTATGATCATTCAAAATTCAAAAGAAAACAATTTTTATGACAATACGATCTTCGATTATTTTGCATATCTATGACTAACGCTTTCGTGTTTCGTCGTTCATTCATAAAAGTATCAAGGTTTAAACCGCGAAGTGTATTGGCAGGCAAGTAATTTTGCAATTCCTTTTTGCCATTATTCGAATACGTATCTTGTTAATGGCATTATGTACGGGTATCGGGGGCTATGCAAACGATATGCTTAACAACATCTAACACGAGTAATAACTCGCCCAGTTATTATCTATCTCTCGTATCTGCGAGATGTAGCCGCATATAACCATGTACTTAATGTAATTATTTTATATGCAGTTTACGTGTAGACCACAGTGACGAACAGCGCTGCTTCAATTATGCTATATCGATTCTGGAAACAATGTTGCTCGACTGCAACTCATCCTTCGCCACGTATTCCTTCCATTTACATTTAACATTTTAATTGTCTAATTACTTTACACGAATTATTTTTGCATATAATTAACGCGATCGCAACGGACGATAAATCGCTACGAAATTGGATGTTGCTGAAGAGCATATCTTATTGTACTGAATCACGAAAGTAGCAACAGCTTTTCTTATTGAATAGTCGTAACTTACTTAGAAACGCGTGTTTTCTTGATACAGAATTTACATCGTATGGGTCTATTAATTTCATTAAAATCTATATTTACGACAGATTATTATCAAAGAAAATGAATTTACGATATTTTAAGACCAGTATAATAATTTACGATTATTGATAGCCAATTTACCATTAACCCGATGCTACATGAAAAAATAAATTACGAATGCACGCTTATATAATTAGTTTGTTGTTCTTCTTGTTCTTCGGTATTATAAACTTCAAACTATGATTGATTTACATAAGAGCGAAAAAAGACAGGTCCCTGAAATGGTAGTCGATTAACATCAAACGAATGTTACGTGAACTAATTTGAACAAGGCCGTAGCAGGCATACTCGGAAATGAAATTAAACTAGTATGCTCGATCGATGGCTATCCCAAGACACACGAAGTTGATCGTGAACGTCTATAGAATACCTATCTCGGGAATATCATCGTGGAAAGTGTTCTAAGAATCGATTATGAGAGTTCAACGTACCAACCTACACTGAATAAGAGGTTTACTCGCGAAATATAGCGAGGAAACGAGGCAGAGTCCAATGGACTACGATCGATTCAGAGATACACACTGCTAGGATTCTGCTTGTTCGAATTCGATTCTCGTCTCCGCCTCTACGGAAGCTATACTCTGTAGTTCGCCACTGTAACTGTCCGCTTGTAATTTTTTCATTGTCCTCGTCAACTCGATGTACGGTTGTTCCAGTTCTATAGACTTATTTCGAGTTGCATCAACTCACCGGACTCACAATTAGCCAAGAAACTTGCAGCACGATCATTCGAGCAAAACAGCGACGATACCACGCGATTGTAGTTGTTCCAAGTTTCCATGTTTGCAAAAATGCAGAGTAAAGTTACGAAAATTTCAGTTTACTTCGATGTAAGTACTAATTCAACAGTGGAGGAGAAGATAAAGAATATTTTCCATTTGTGTAAAGAAAAGTTAATAGTTTTAAAGTTGAGTATGTTTTCAATTAATCCCATGTTTCTAAATTGTTTGATTTTGAAACATGTATTTTTCCATCTTCTTTCATCTTTCCATCTTTCGAAATATTGATTATCGTAATATTAAAATGATAAAAAAATATTAAATTATCGTTTGTTTTAACAATTATACCTTTGATTCTACAAAACTTCGTCGGCTAAGTCCTTGGCTCTTGTACTTTTAATTATTTTATAATAAAATATTCTTCTTTTGTCATAATATGATATCAAAATTAAGAAATCGAAAATTAAAAAATATACTTATCACGTGTTTTTTCGTGTGATCTCTAATTCCACGTTCTAAAATCTAAAGAAAAACAACTCAGATAAAATTACATAAACTGTAGTAAAACTGACAATATGTTAAGGAGATTAAACTCTCTTAGTTTCTGTCATCTATGATACTACTCTCCATCTAATTTTGAACTTCGCTATCTATCCTTTCGTGAACTGAGCGGAATTTTCGTCTCGAACTGGATATGCATATTAGGCATATGAAGTGTGGTTTTTTCAAAGAGAACTTTAACCACGTACAATTTCTTCACAGCGCATGTTTAATCAAAATAATTTTTATTTGAACATCTTTATGTAACAGCAGTTAATTAGTTTTAATATTCCAAACGTATAAAAGTCATTAATTTCTTATAAGTTAAATAAATAATAATTAACAATTAAATTATTCGAATACTGCTTTTATGTTTTTTTATAGTTTCTTCAATATGAAGTAACTCTTACATTGTCAACTTATAACTTACTGATACAACAGTTATAGGTGGGAAAGGTGATTGCACACGACTATTGCATATTAATTAATTAACCTCAGTTAAGTAGTCAAATAGTACTTTTATTTGAATAAATAAGTTCAATGTTATAGAAACAAAAGATCTAGAAAAATATTCCATCAAAAAATATGGGTATGCGTAAATACTGTATTTTTATATTTTTTACATAATTCTTCTCTTCTCTCAGTTTGGAACAAATCCACCGAATTGAAACGTTGTATAAAATAAACATTGTTGCATTAAATTATTTGCAAACTTTTATAATACTTGATCAAAGGCTTTCGCTATATCGCGTCTACGTTTTACTACTACGTTTTACATCTACCCATACACAAATATGAAATAGAACACTTTGATGGGATTACATATATCGGTTGGAAAAATGGAGAAAGATTAACGTTATGTTCTCTAATTTACTGAACGAAAATACACCGAGGTACCTCTTTCCATTAAATGCATAAATTCATGTGTACACATGGAATCCATTTCATATTTTTCGAGCGAGTCTCGTGAAATGTTACAAAATCAACATGTCAATGTGTCAACTGTTAACAAATACCCATACTCATACAATAATAAATACACTTTGTCATTTCCTATTGTACTATGTAGGATATTTTTCACATATAGAAATGAAACAAAAAAATATTTATATTTTGTCGAATTTTATTAATTAATTCAAAACAAAGTCGAAAAATTGTCAAATAATTTTATTTTTCTTTTATATCATATTTTTTATTATAATTGCTATCATTAGAGGATTATTATAAAATACTATTAAACGTACGGAAATTCGATAATGACTTCATCATATCGAAACCTAAATCATGTTTTTCATAATTGAATTCGGAAATTAATTAGGGAAAAAGACTGTACTATCGAATATATTATATTAGTATCGTAGTATATGATATTAATATTGCGTATTAATATTAACGAATGTAATTCCAAAGTAAACGCCAAATCTAACACAGTATATGTTACGTAAAAAAAGCATTGATACATATAAAATGCTAAGAAAATCATAGTTTGAAGAAGTTTATTTCCAACCAGCCTCAATTAATTTCACACAAGTATCTCTAGTTGTGTTTCAAATTGATTATTCTATACACTACTTAAGAAGATATATCTTTCGTATTCGAGGTAAGAATCTGATTTAAAATTCTGAAAAAAAATCACTCCGGAATCACTACATTCGCTTATCATTCAAATCGTATTCAAACAATCGTTGACTGCACGCGTAAGTAGAAGACACGAGTAATCTCCAATTAATATTCGAGCATGATGATAAGCTAAATTCTCGTAAAGAGGATACTGTATCGAAGAACGTAAAAGGTTAACGATTTCACGGAGAACGTTGATCGAAAGGCAAATCTGGAAAGAATGCGGTCCGTTTGATGAGAGAGAAAGAGAGAGACTGCGATGGGGAAATGAAGCTCGAGAGGTATATGTATAACTGGCGCGGCGCGGCGATCGTCTCGACCTCGAGGCCCAATCGCGAAGTAAAGTAGGAGCGGGTTAAACCGGAGTAGAAGCATTGGTCCCGCAAAATACCGAAGTACAATCGATAGCGTTCGAGTTTGATCCTCGACTACGGTCGGCGAGTCAAAGCGGTTTGCAGCGGCGAAGGATGTGTGGAATGCAATGGGCGCGCCACGGGGTGATGTTCTTTCCTCCACCCTTTACCTCTCTCTATATCCTCTCTCTCCTCCTTTCTTCTCTTCTATACTTTTCCCTTTCACTCCCTTTTCCCCTTTTATCTTCCTCGCTCCTCGTCTGCAATTCTTCTTCCTTCGTTTCTTCTGGCCGTTCTTCCTCTCTGTCTCGCAGTGTGTTTCGTCGTATCATACATAGTAAATATACATACTTCTACCATCATATTTTTCCTTCTCACTCTAGTGTTCGATTAAAAAACCTGGTCGCTTGAATATGAGCAAATTTGTTATTTCAATTTTATTTTACTATTTCCGATAAATTGCAATCTACTTATTCAGCTGAAGCACACGCGATATTGATTCAATGCAAAATCGCGAAATTACGCTACGAACAAAGAGGGCAGAGAATCTGTGCAGAGGTGATCAAAAGCTAATAAAAGTAGAGCTTTTGCCGTTTATACGTGACGACGGTTTTTATCCCCTATGCAATTTGTCGCAGATTGTGCATACACGTAGCTAATCTAATTTGAATGTTTATGGTTTGAGTTTGGAACTTCCGTTTTAATTGAACACGCGATGCACAGAGCGATATGTAATGCAGTAAAAAATGAATGCTCTCTCATGCGATTGTGAGTGCGAAGCAAAATAACAATTTCTCATATGCAATTTCATCCGAAAAACAACACTACCCCCTGATTCATAAATTTTCAGATTATTCATATTATCGTTAGATATCACCGACGATATAATTAAATAATATAAAACGAAGTTTTATGATAATTTACCATATAACATTTTTATTTAAATTTGCATTTACGAATATACGGTAATTTTATAAATATTATATTTTACGCTCATATAGATTTTTAAAAATATTATTTTGTGTATTTTGTTTTTATCGTTAGGTGTAATTTTATATTAATTTAAAATATACATTATTGTAATTATTATTTCTATTTATATTTTGTTAGTCATGTGACTTATCGTAAAAGATTTGAATTATGTTTTTGTCTCTATTTTTCCAACAATCTTCGCAACAATTGAAAATCTTCCTCTGTACTATTAGTTTATTTTACTACCTTATTTTATTGCAATATTATCATATGTGAGTAACAACTGAAAATGAAATAAATAAGTAAACTATTTTATAATCGTAATAACTACTTAAAAAGTAAGGTAAAACATAGCAGTGTTTCTATGCTACAATGTCTATTTGAAATAAATCAGAAATAATTAAATTATAAATTATTACATTAATTATAAATAATTCTATAATTATATAAATAAATAATATAAATTATTCTATATTCAGTTACTAATCTTCATCATCATGCGAATATATCTTATATTAAATGTAAATTAACTTATATTAAATTTATATTGATGAATTATCACGTTCATACGAACCAAATTTAACTACATGTGTTTACTCTTTCGTCTTACAATTTTTCTATAACATTTAAATAAGCTTTAACTATTCGCTATTATACATAATTGTATTTAATAATCTTAGGCAAGAAGGGAAACCTGATGAATTAAGACTACGACAGAAAGATTTACAGCTCTAATGAGGAAGCTGCAAAATATAACTTGTACTTTTTATACTTTCTTTTATGCTTCTATACTTTCGAATATGAAAGCTATACCTAAATTTATTACTATGAATTTTAATTGACTATAGATTCATAATACGTTTGAAAAAGTTAGATTTAGCTGATTTCTCTTAGCTTATTCAAATTACTGGAAAGTGGAGCTCCCTGTTTGCTCAAACGACTCCCCAATTATGATTGAAATTAAATTCTTAATTGAGGAAATTGAATCTGTAATCCATGCAATACGCATGATATTGTATGAAGAACACAGGAGAAGAACATTATATTTATATTTCCGTTGATTCTTTGATTTTAATGTTACTTTTGTTTTCGAGCAGGAAGATTTTAATACCACATAGTTAAAATCGAAAGCACTTTACGTATTAGGTCCACGGATGTAAGTTCTTTCAAAACAGTTGATAAGTTAAGAAAATTTTATGGGAATCAAAGGTACAGTTATCGATATAATCGATATTTTAATATTATATCGAGCAACATTTTAAAAGTTTTCAGGAGTATAAGACACCTTTATTTCAAAATTGATTGACCAGATAAGTGAATTTTAAAACTGTTTCCCTGTAAAAAATATGAAATTTCACTCCTGGACTTCCCCTTTAGTCTTCAGATCAATAATCAATAATGAAGCGTGTATTAATTCAAAGTCACTAACTCGCCCATATACAGGAGCCAACATGTTCACCCCTGTGCTAGCATCCATTCTCAATATGCACATACACATCCCCATACGAAATACAAACACTTTCACTTTCATCACCTTTATATGTCTGTATCAACGTCGTCTCCGCCGCTTTTATTCCCCTTTCTGTTCCGTGCTCCACGGTTCTGGTTATCACGGAGGTACACGTAGCCACCATTTGTATCGTTACGCGTACTGCGCGCATAATTACGTTGTTTATAAAGGGTTGTCCCTGGAGCGTAATAAATACTGCCTTTCGCGGGCCACCGTCGTTTCACGTAAAGGGTAGGAGATTCGCCGCGTGGCCTGCAGCAAAATTTCGACAAGAACACTACTACATCCTAGGAATTCTTCCTGTCTTGGACGCCCCTTGCCTTTTCGCCCGCTCAACGCTAAGAAGACGAATTAAGTTAGTTGCTCGACTACTTTGACGATCATTCGCACGGTTAAGTTTCGCGGCCGCGGTTAATTCTGCCGGGAGGTTTTGCATGATCTCGGTCTAGCCGGCGCTGGCGGCATGCTCGCATCTGATTCTTGTAAATTGGTTAAATCTAATTCGCCGGGTTTTCATTAAATTGATTAAGCGGTTAATTACACGACGGAATAAACGTTGTCAAGATTTATGGGTATCGTCGCGTTAAATCCGACGATCGCTCTGTTGCTGTTTAACATTAGCATTTACATTACCGTCCGCGGTTAATTTGTGTAATAACAACAATATGTAAATGTCAGTAAAATGTATACATTTCACGATAAACTAGTGATTAAAAACAATACGTGTCGTCTGCTTGAACGAATAGATTATAAGATTAGGAATTAATATACAAATTGTAGATTCGAAACATTTATTACTAATAACGTATCGAAATTATCTTACTAGCGTACTGACTATTGTAGAATATTATTGCTTGAGTCAATGATGACTGTCAATTTTAAAAGATGTTTCTTCGTCAAATGAAAAACTTAGAATCTGAACGATCTAAGGATGAAGAATTTTTTAAACAATAAAACAGTTTCATAACCACGCTTACAAACGATAATTTTGTTGCTATATATTAATAGACTGCGGATCTTATGTATTCAGAATGCATGTAAATTATAAAAGTATATATAATAGATACCTGAAGTAAAGAATTCATTATAATATTTAATAGGTGATACAGATTTTCATTAAGATTTCATTTTTTTAATTGCAATCATAAAAGTATACCTATTATTTGCATAACTATTTGGTATTGGCGTTGTATACTGATTTCATTGTTGATGATAATTATAATTTAAACGATGATGCGAATCGTCCATTTATCTCCTCTCGTTGTATCCAAACGAATTTGCATAAAAGCAATTTCAGCTGAATCAAATAACTCAATGACTTCATTTGAAATTTGCTTTTCTGGAGAATATAATGGTAATATAAATGGAATTAGCAATCGTTTTATGAGATTAATGTTCGTACGACGCGACGATTGAAAAATGAAGTAGATAACGATATGTCGATTTCCATTTCTTTCTAGATAAAAGAAAACATAATGAAATATTGAGAATAAAGACAATTTAACATAATATTATCAACCAATTTGAGCAAAATAAGGAGAAGTTAGTATAGTTCAATCGTAAAGAACATTAATTTTGTATGTTAATACAATTATATAACAAACTGCATCGTGTTTTTAATATACACATATACAATGTAAAATATTAATATTTTAATATGTAATATTCACTTGAATTTTATTAACTTATATATTCATTATGAATTTTACGCTTTTTATGTGTCTTCTTGTACAGAAGAATTTTCTAAAAACCTTCATATTTTTCGTTATCATTGGGTTTTCTTTCCCGTTATCACTTTTGAATTACTCGTTATCATTTGAATAATTCATTGTATTTTTATCAGCACATAAGAATCTCTTAAAATGCTATAATGAAAATTATTTCCTGCTCCTGTTTTTTTTTTTTTTGTTTTCTCTAATTGATATCATGCATCAATAAATTTTTTATTTCTTACAAATTAATAGAGATCAATGTGATTTCTAAATTAGAAAATATCATTTGAATCCCATTAACCGAAAAAGTTTGCGATAAATTGAAAAACTCTAGAAAGTTTATTTAGTATCTAAATCTGACTTGTGGAATAATTCGCAGCATGCAATAACAATAAACGGAATGATTGGAAGATCATAAATTATATATAGTATTATATTATCTAGCAAAGATTACCTACAGATTATATTAATTTTACAGATGCGATTCCCAAACAAGATAACTACTTGAAAAACTTAGTTCTTAAAAATTTGAATAATCTCGTCCAACGTGATGAGGACGAAAATGTATGTAACAAGACCATACGTAACTTCGAAACTACTTGATTAAACGGCTTACTTGAGACGAAACGACAAACGTGATTTAGATCTTTCCGAAAGAGAAATTCTTTTGAGAAAGTTGGATAAAGCAAACTGTCTTCGATATGAAGCTCTGCCGTAGAAACGAAAAGCATAGTGGCGTGAAATAGCCGCGAGTGTCTATTGTTCGAGGGTTAATGGAATCGTTAATAACGAGCATCAGTTTCTCCGGAAACGCATCCCGTTGGTCGATATCTTTCCCTTCAGTTTGCATTACGCCGTGGAACGTGTGCCAACTGGTGAACGAGTGCCTCTGACGTCAACTCGGTTAAATTGGCTGAACTTTGAACTTGTGAGTAATCGGCCTGTCGTCGTTTCTCGCATTTCGTTCTTTATCCAGTTGGTCGAAGTCGAGGGACGACTACACGACAGCCTGCGAAAGAACTCTTCTTTTCTTTTCTTCTCTTCTCTCGAACCACGTCAACCAGTGACGTGACTTACAAATACTATTCCCTGCACTTCTGCTTCTTCGAAAAATCGCGAAACACCATCCTTGGAGAAAGTCGACGGGAAAGTTCGATTATCGGAACCAACACATGCCAACTCCGAGTGACCGTGTTAAAGTTTATTCATGCTCGTTGGCTCGAATTTGATCGGCTCGAGTGCCATCCTAGTAAATGGGCAAAAAAACGTTACCCAGAGATGATTAATTATCTCGTAACTTTAGTCCCCTTCAAACTAAACGCTCTGCAAACTTTTCATGTTTTCGCATTTCAGTTAATTACTGCTGACGTTATCTGACGTTACCAGAGACAAAAAAAATGTAACGGATAATTAAATTATAGGTCTATCGTGTAGTTGATGACGCAATAGCATGTAAAAATTGGGTTTCATTTTTTTTTTTTTTTTTTCGAGAAAATTATACCTACAGCAAGTCAGGTAAATATCGTCGACTTTGAACGATTGAAATCATTTGTAAGGGTTTCTAATCTTTGTATTTTTAAATACAAATTTCAAAATCTCTATTTATGATAACGTAGACTGGAATACAAGTAAATTCTCAAAGAAGTTTTCTTAAAAAATATATATTCCTTATCCTTATGGAATAAATAAAACTGCAATTTGTCCCTTGATTTGCAATGAACCAGATCTAAGGGATCAAGGTCTAGGATCTAGGATCTAAGGGCTCCAAAAATTGTATCTGTCCCAATATCTTTTTGAAAAGTCTCTACCATGGGTATATAAATATAGTCAATTTAATAATCAGTATTATATATATATTAACTGTGGTCTTCGCTTGAATTGATTTTAAATTCATGCCTGTTCCAACACAATTGTGATATATGTATATTGAAACTGCAGAACTGAGTATGTTATTTGTTCCAATAGAGTTGTTAACAACATTTCGATTGGCTATACTATCGGAAGATTGGCTGTAACATTAATATGCATCAATCAGAAATTCAATCTCTTCTTCCAACGTCATATATCACTGGTATTAGAGAGACAGCTTCGTTGCTAGTGCACGCGCATTTATTAATTTTACCAGACCGGCGACGACATGGAAATAGATCAATCGTTAACCAGATGCCAGGTCTTGAAAACAAAAAATTCGTTCTGCAGTCACGTCGCGTCGTCAAATGTGCGTACGTTCGTACAGATGAATGCCCTTTTCGTGAGCGACAAAACTGTTGCGCGACGAAACTGTTGCGCCACAAAACTGTTGCTCGACGAAACTTTTGCATGACAAATTGTCACTAGTGCGGCAACTCTTATTGGTAGATAATTAAAATATCATTTTCGTGAGCTAGAACCTAATCAGACACCGACACTAATACCGACACCTAATCAGAGCTCGAGTAGCTAACACGAAGCAATATCGTAGGTACACGTAGACGGTTGATATCTTACACGCCGTGTCGCGTGTCCTTAGCGAAAAATACAAATATATATATCACGATGCGAAAATACAGAATTAAATACACAATTGCAACTGCCTATTAACTTAACTTTATACGCTTAAGTTATTTGTGGTTTAGAGTACAATAATAATATCGTATCCGCGATCTACAGGAAATTAGCGAAATCGCGAAAGTGATGATGAGGAATGTTAGTCGACAATCGGGAATTGGCCCGAACATAACAATGGCATTGCGATTATTGGATAATACGAGAGCCTACGAGTTGCGCGGGACGTATGGGAAATCTTAACTGGATCACTATGCATACATAGAGACAGACCTCTGCAAATGGGGATAATCTGTAGTTCCTGCTTAGGCAATGCTTTTGTGCGGGCGGTTCGCATTGAAATCCCCCTCTGGTCGGAGGGACCGGCCTCGTTTGTACCTGCACAAATCAAATGGGTTTAAACAACGTCACGTTGATAAATGAGCCTTTTGACTATGCCCGGCCCGGGCTAAAACAGACAAATTAATTTCACGTTGAAACTAGGTTCCGTTCTCCTTATCGAGTTTCGACGCGCATTCATGACGCGCTTAGTATTACCTCTATCTTGTACCTTCGTTTATCGAACAGTGGAACGTAGTTTACAATTTCTGAATAGAATCCTTGAACAATTTCGTTTTGTACAGTGATTGACATTTCTTGTCAGAAAGTTGTCATTCCCCGTTTGATATATTTGTTAGTATGGAAATACGGTTATCATCCTGTTAGACATGATTTATAAATTTAATGACTATAAATAATTTAGATATAATAGAGTTCAGTAAATTATATATATAATATTTTTTCCCAGTTCTTCATTTTAATCCTACAAAGTTATCGCGTTAAGGAAATCATGTGAAATTTCAATCAGGGTTATTCTTGCACGATGATATATCGGCTAATATGCAATAGTAGCGAAGTAACAAATAACAAGTTGGTAAGTAAGAAATCGCAGCTGACAGATTTCTTTCTCATAATTTTCTAACGTTCCATCGAATAGTATAATCAGATAATTTATAATTGGTAAAATTTACTAGTAGAATTTAATTTGTTTTATTGCCAAACTTTTGATGTTATGCAATTAAATTTATTGATACTAGCAACATATAAACTGTGACTCGTAAAATTTTCAACTAATAATATTAGTTCAATTATACAGGAGGATAGACTTTTTCCTTGTTTGAAAAATCAGTAATTTACATGGAATTAAGTGTTTTATTACTCTTCAGTATTAAACAAAAGGTAGAAAAATGATCGTTTACACATGATATTATTACGGAACTATGATATTAAAAGAGAATTCGTGTGGGATTTTCATTCCTGACAGCCTTCAGAGGTTAAATGATAATGATTGTTCCAATAATTTGTCCACTGCTTTATTTTACTTTTTAGGTCATTTTATCGAAACATGCTGAATATAGAAATGTAACAGTTGCATTAGTAGCAGCTATTATTTGGTATTAATTGCTTCGACATAACGTATGCTTCAGTGATGGCAACTGCTTAATGATTATCAAGTAGAAACAAAACAGTTTGCGTTCTTGCTATTCATGGTTTTGTATTTTACAATAAATATTTAGTTGTAATATCTTTCTCTCTTACTTGCGATAAACATTAGCCATTCATTGTTGTATTGCTTAATCCTTCAAATACTTGATTATAAAAAGGAAGTAAATATTATATATATAATTTAAATCTAAATTATTTATAGTCACAAAATTTATAAAGCATGTTTCCTATTACACAATAAATAAGCAAATTATACAAAGGATTTTAATCTTTAGGAATGTTAAGATGAAAATTATTCACAAATAGAGTATGACTTTTTTTATAATTTTATGATTAATTTATGATAAAATTTAACATTTTGCTTTATTATGTTGCTATATGACTGACCATGGAGATGACATAGTTAATAAAAAATATCGAAAGTTGTTGTAAATGTAATACCAATTAAACAAAAACCAAACGATAAGTTTTCTTGATCATGTGAAGTTTAATATCATACTATTGCAAATTTGAAAGAATTCGGTGCTATATATGTATGTAGCTGTACTCGGTTCTATAAAATTGAATTAATTGTTTCTGTCCGAAGTAATAATGTAATGGCTGTGTAATAAGAAGAAAATGAAAATAAATTTAAATAAATATTTTAATAAATAATTTTGATAAACATAGAGGACACGGTTTCTCGAGGCGTGTATAGAATTAGTAGATAATCACCAATTATAACGTAATACAAACACAAAGTTGCAATCAACCGAAACTAATTTCGAAATATCGAGTTTATTATAACGCAGAGAGAATTTGAAACTCTCCTTTGAACAAAATTCGTTCCAGATTAACTCGTTTATGGCTCATCCGTTTCCACGTAAAGCTCTTTCCATGCGGATTAATCACGCGTCGAAGACAGACAAACCAACACCGCCGCCTCCACATTATCCCTCATCATCTTAATAAATTTGACTTTCCGTGTCGGTTAATTATTACCTTTCTAAATGAAGCTATGAATAGGACGAATAGATGTGTTTTCTGCACCAGAAAAGCATTTTTATTCGAGACAGAAATAATTTACTTTTTAATTTCGTATGATGACTGACATTATATTTTTTTTTTAGTAAAAGTCTATGAATATTATGATACCACTAATTTTGATTTTATATTGAGACTAAATCTTGTGAATGACACCGATATTATTTAACGATAATTATTGGAAAACTTTTTTCCAATTCTGCCAGACATAAGGTAATCGTAGTTACGTAATAGTTGAAAACTAAAAACCGAAAATATTCGATTGATTGAAAAGTTTAAGAAAATTTTAATAGCAACGTATGTTCGCATAATTAATATATATCATTTTTTAAAATAGTAGTTTGACCATTTGGCGTATAATTTCACGAACCGCTTTTGGAAAAATTTTTCGCCTTTTTCAACAATGAATTCCTTCAATTTTCTAGTATATTCCTTTACGATTAAAGACTTTTGTCAAAAGTAAATGATACCTGCAATGACCGTGTCCAATAAATTAAAAAAATAGAACATTCCAGCTAAAGTTTAACATTTGTATTTAATAATGTACTCTGTACTTAATATAATATTGTAATACTATACTGTATCTATTATAATCGTTTTATCTAACAACGCGTAGTGAATCGTGATATAATAATATCAAATTATAAAAAAAAAAATCGCATCCGAGTATGTATTAATTGCTACATTTAATATCCCAGTAAGAAAGATATTTGTTTAAATTTGATATTTTATTATATAACAGAAATTCTTAATCGTACCGCGGATATCCATGTGCATTTAAATTCTTACAAATACAACACAAAAATAGAATTGAGATGGAGATTTGCTGCACCCGCTAAATGTTATGATAAAGTTATTTTGTTTTGAGTATTTTGTGCATGTCTATACACATATATTCCATGAGTATTCTTGCATTCTAATATGCACATTTTATACATATTTGCATATATAAATTTCATCCGTCCTCTTTCAAAAGAATAAACATTCGCAGTCTGTTTATAACAAACAATCTTTCCTTCTAGTCAAATGTAATAACAGAACATTGTACCGATTATCACGATATCGAATGGTGCGGATCTTACGAACAAGTGGATACGTCCTTTTCCACGTAAATTATCAACAGCATCCCTGAATCTAACAAGTTCTTAAGGTGTTTGCATACTATGTTTTCATACGATCGTTAATAATTTACTTATGAATTATGTATTGTTCCTCGTAAGTTATAGGTATTATAACGATCATTACGATTTACATCGAAGTAATCCAATTACGTACAGCGTGCAAACGCACGCGAGTACATTCGTTTCCATCCAGTAAAAAGTACAGGATAACCTATTTTCTTATTTCAATTATCGTTCAGCACGGTGGAATAATAATTTAACGCGAACGCTTGAGTGTGCATCGGAGGAAAGTTTATATACGGTAACCGAATTAGTCGTAGCAGCGGTTTCCGCGTGTTATTCTGAGACAGGCTACGAGTTGGGTGGAGAAAATAAAATAGGCTTAAAGTAGGATTGGAGTACAGCAACGCAGGGCAAATGCCGCAACATTAGCTCGTGTGCACGAGGGTATCTGAACCTCGAGTTTTATTGCGTTACATTTACATTCTATTAAGATACGTGAACAAAATCTAAGCTCGATAATAGAATCAGCTCAACTGCGGCAAATAGAAGGAAATTAATCATACGTTTTTCTATATGTAGAATTCAAATGAATTAAAGACCGAAGTACCATAAACAAGGTAGGAGAATTTTAAATTTGCATTTCTGAGAAAAACATTCATTACGATCATATCACGTTTGAAATTGTATTGGGATATCAAGATTTTGATGATGATAGCAGAGAATGAAATTTTTTAATATTATATTGAACGAAATAAAATTGATCAATATTGTTAATATGGTTGAAAAATTTAAATGGCGTATGTCTTATAAAGAGGACTGAATGTATGACTGTATATTATGTAAGATAGGATAAATAGTGTTAGATTATTACATAACAAATATATAGTTTTGCTATGGATCAATAAGTGTAACTTACTACTATTATACTAAGCTATTAATACTAATACGAACATCCTTTATCAGAATAAGAATCACATGAATCAATATATTCCCTTTTTTCTTTTAGTAATTGTAGTTAATAGATTGTTGTATAATAAATCGATTCAATATAATCGATTCGAGATAAATGGTATTAATAGAAACCACTTGTGAATCAAACTGAGAACAATTTGAATTGTTCCCTCTTTTTTAATACTTGTAAAATAGTACATTATATAATATTATATAATTGCATAATTATTGATTCTAATTTTTGTTGTTTCAGTGTAGTAGAATGAAGTTTGTTAAAAATTGTCTTTATTATTTCTGAACGATACTACCAATTTTATGTCTGAATACATGCAGAAATTATGTACATCGAGTTTTATCACCACACCAAGAAGGAAATTAAGATTGGAAAATAAGGGACAAAGAGTTAAACAATGTACTAAACTGAACATTTTAAAAATATACACCGCTTTATTTTACGATCTCGGATTTTCTTAATTATCTTCATTTTCACGAAACTCAAAGGACTGTATTATCAGCACTTCGATTATTCGTCAATCACCGAGTGATTAATTTCTGGAACTCGAGCCGATCGAAAGTTTGCATAGGATAATCGAATTAAGCCCATCGTTATCACAGTAGACGATCCTCGTAAAAGCTCTCGTTGTTGCCAAGCTAATACTCCACCTTGTAAGACAGGAATAAAGTATAACACCTGTCTACGTATCTGTACAAGATATAAAAGTTTAAATTAAAAAAGGGGAAAAGATATCTATGTATCGTAGAAAGAGCAATATGTTATGCGATTCTTTTGCGTTACTCTCCCTGTCTCCTTTCGCGTTGAAACGATCGAGCTAATGGAAGTTTGTCATGAAGTAAACTTGTCTCTACTTATGAACACGCAACGGCACCTTCAAGAAGGCAGAAGGTATTATGCATTAACATTGCTGGCATGGGCAGGACATGTACATGGCCTTAATAAACGTCCGGTATGCCGCGATGGGAATCCTTCAAATTCCAGCTTTAATCCAGTTCACTTGAGGAATTCGTGCGCGAACAGCGCAAACGAGTCACCCTCTTGTTACCATTTATTAATATTTTCGCATCGCACTGTTTACTTATGCAAATATTAAAGGGCTGTGTATATACCAGAATGGAAATGAAGATAATTGAGATGGACTAAAAAAAGTTGAATTTGTAGATATGCATGTGCAATGTATAATATTTGTAGGTATATGCAGTAGATACGTGCATTTGTAGGTATGTAAATTTATTAAAATGATAAATTTACGACATACTAAATGTAATGATAGATGTATGAGCTGTATTTGTATTTAAAATAACGTTGTAGGAAACACTTAAATTATTGTATCAGCGCAGCTGCTACTTTACAAGGTTATACTGCATTGAATCGGCTGCACTTCGTCGTAGAATATTTTGTGAGAAACTAACACTTTTCATGCTCGACCTCGACATAAAACAAAGTGGAAATTTGTGACTTTGTCGGTTGGACGATATAAGAATTATCAATTTAGATTTCGTACAAATGCTCGTTATAAATAAGTGATTATTATAAATGATGAATTATAAATGGTACTCTATATGTAACTTCCTAATCATTAATCCTATTCAAGTATTTGAAAAAAGTTTATATTAAAACTGAAATGAAAAATGATTCGCAATTCGATCGTTGACTGACAAAAATTCATTTACGTAAGCAACTTGTAAAATGTTGTTCGAGTACCTGACTTAAACAATTGAATGAATCAAAAAGTAACGATACATCTTTTAATTCGTTTTAAAATTTAAAAAAAAATGCATATTTTGAGAGTAGTTTGCCATTTTGATGTGTACATACAATTAATGTATGTATATGCTGTTTTACAACAAAGTTATAGTGACCAAGGCATTCAGACAATAATTCAGTTATCAGCTTTGCAGCATGTACCATACATATAGCAAAATTTCCTTGGATTCTAGCCGTGTCAAAATTTGCATAGATACATACAATCTGTACACCCTAAAGCGTCGAAGCAATATGCAAACGGTGATATTGAACTGCGCGATTCTTGCAGTTTATTGGATTTGCAAATATTTTCACTAGTTTATTTTTTTCGTTTGGTTTGTCCGAAATGGATAATTATGTATGTTGTGCATAAATATATCTATACAATTTGAATATAGATATCTACTACATTGTTAACTTTAGTATGCATTGATACGTGTTTTATGGTAAAATATCGGTAATATTTAATATTGTATTTAAAACTTCCTCATTACTTAATTCTGGTGAATTTTCTATATTTTTGTCCCTTAATAACACCATATAACTTAGAAGTTAAGTATCTACGTACTCACGCATTAAACATTCTTTTAAATCTTATTTAAATCATTTTTAAATTTCTATTGTTGCGTTCTATTGGTAGACAATTTTCTTATTATTAACTAATCTCTTTCTAATAATTATTAGCATGTAGGTTTCAAATTAAAATAACCAACTTATTCTTTCATATAGAATTAGCCCTTCCCGATTATCCTACTAAATAGTTACTGAACATCTCATATAATTTTGATATAAGACGTATTTGATGTAAGGTATATCATGTTTGGTGGAATCATATTTTGCTCGATTAAATAAAATTTTTAAAAATCAAGATCAAATTTTGTAACAAACATATCTAGGTAGGTAATTTAAAGAAATATATAGGTATAAAAATACAAAGTTTAAACCATTGTTGAATACAGAAAATGGAACTATTCATATAATAAATGAATACTTGCAATTAGTACAATAATTGTACAACAATTTATACTCAACGTATTAATCGAATTTCTTTGGAGATTATACATCTTATTGTTAGTCTCATATAAAAAATCCTTAAAATCCTTTAAAAATACATAATTGTCTACCACTCGAAACTCCCAGAGAAAATTCATTGGCGAAACTTTGAAATTCTCATTTCATCTCTCATCTTTTATACTTCACTCCATCTTCGTAGCCATTCATAATACACACACCACACCAAAGGCTATTCGTACATTCAGTCATGGAATTCTACATCTATCAAATTTTATAGATCTGACTTACCAAAGAAACTAAAAATGCAATTTATAATATATATCTGACAAAATTATTTATACCTTACCTACAAATTTATTAATATACTATACTAAATATTCAATACTGTAATAAACTATTATTAATTTATTTCTAAAAGGAGTTACAAAAATTGAAAAATTTAACTCATAAAGATTTTGGGATAAAATTACATTAAGGATTACAAATCCTTTATCAATTTTTCAAAATTGCCAAAAAAATAGCAGAATATTATTGATGCTTACGTAAGTCATTTACGAGAAATTAATACAATCTTTATCTTTTATGATCTTTCTGATCTCACGGAGATATGACAGATGTACGTAATTCTTAGAATTTTATATTTTGTTACTTCTTTCCTCGATAATGGTGAAAGCGAATAAATTGTGTTACATTCTAACAATATGTATTTTTACGTGTCGACAAAATACGTGCAGCTAATGTTCTTCCTGTAATATTTGATATGAGAGACGTACATACATAGACTTTCGTGGCTCACTGTATATTTTGAGTCTAATTAACGATCTTTTTTATAACTAATTTCCATAAGTCAACTAAGCTTCTTACTATGAATGATTCTAAAAGGCTATGTAAACACTGAAAAGGTTTTTTGTAGTATACCTCGGTTACAGTTCTAACAAGTTGTAAGACGAAATTCATATTAGTCGTAGAAGGTCTGGCACTGGTGTAAGTGCATGTGCATACATAGGCGCAGAGAACACTGCGTTTGACGAGTTATGTATATGGCGTATCGTAGAAGGCATGGTCTCCGATAGATATGGTATTTTATATTCTTCGCCATGACTCGAGCTGTCTGGACAGGACATAGAGGCGTCGTGTGTGTGGATAGTTGAGGACCCTCGGAATGGTATTGTCTCGTAGGTAGGGCAGGATGCGTTATTCATCAGTATTTGAGGACAAGCCTTGCACTCTCTGCACAAGTTTTTTGAATGCCTGTCATAGCGGTATGAATCTTTCAAATTCCGACTTCCACTTGTTGACGGAAGGAATTCAAATACAATTCCCAGGACAAATTTCGTTTCGGTTTCATCATGTTTACTACATGATAATGGTCGTACGTTTTTTCTTTTTTCATGAAACGAAGCAGAATTTTTTTGGAACGAAATTGTATACACTATTCTGTTAATTACTTTAATTATCGACGAATTTAGCGAAGAGTAACAATAATTACAGTTGTTGATATTGTTACAAAGTTAGTTATTTATATTTTACCTCTGTAATAATTATTTTCATTTAAACATATTTGTATTAATTAACCTTCTACCAATTTTAGATAGTTAAAGTTCATAAGATGTTCGTAATTATCTCAATATAATTACGAATATAGTCGATGCATGTAATTACAATTAAAAAAAAAATTTCTTCTTCACTAGATCGAATGGCGCTTTATCGCTATTTAAAAAATATAGTGGACGTATAATAATAATTAAACTGAAGTTATTTTATTTGTTTATGGTTAATTATTGATATATATTATAATCTAGTCCCTCTATTATATCTAATTAAATTGTCATTTTACAAATATCGATAATTAGTTACATGAACGAAAAATTGTACTCCAACAATTGATTTATTCTTTCAAAGGAAAAAAGAAGTTGGAAGCAGTTTCCGAATGTTTTTTTCTTAGAAAAATAATTAAACTTGGCTACGATTTTACTCGAAACTTTTACCTTAACACTGAGGCAAACATAGAAGACAGAACAAACAAGCTTGAACCGAATAAACTTCGAGCGGAAAAATTTTCTGAATTTTATCACAAGCTGGTGAGAGTTTTGTAATCGATCTCACTGAGACAGCGAAAACTCCGAGCGGTGAAGAAGACACCACGAAATGACGTGATTCATACTTACTGGGAAAGTTTTCAGCATCGAGCACATCTTTTATCCGCATTAGGATTCCTCGTTGCTCTCAGGTACGTTCAACATCCACAAGCATAAACTCGAACAGAACGGAATCACGTTATATCACTCGAACAACAATGTACATTTTCCTCAATTATTTTCCATGCGAAAGTTTCCGGAAGGGGATGAATCTTCTGATACCGTTTTCCAATCGGCGAAATTCCAGTTGTGCAAAGTAATGATCCTCGTATATTTCAAAGCACAGAGGAGAAGGAACTTAGAGTGTACGCTGTACACTGACAACAAGGTATTTCAACATTTGCTATAGAAAACTTTTATTCGCATTTGTGTGTATCATGATTATACTGGTCAAATATGAAACCAATCTGAAAATGTATATTGAAGATACAAGTTATTTATTTAGTAAAACATGTATTTAGTAATATAGATAACATATAATAATATAAATAAATGTATAAATAATATATAATGTAAATTAGTATACAGTATGAATAGCCATCTTAAGTGTTAAATATATTCATAATAGGTGTTAAATATGATCTCATTAAATATCAAGATTTGTTAATTAATTGAAAAATACTATGCTGAATGTTCTCCGAGTATTTTCAAATAGAAATTTTATAGAATTAAATATTTTCTGTAAAAGAAATTCCACTTTTAACATACATCTTTAATTTAGATATAGGAAAATATGAAATTAATAGTGAAAAGTGACGTTATAATATTATAAAGTTGTAATATTTTATATCATTAGTCTGCGTGTCATTAATTTCTTTCTTTTGGCTTTAAAATAAAGGTTTTACACGGAGTCGCAGAATATTTAGTTACAGTTTTTAATAGAAAAAACCATTCCTAATCATTATTTTTATTGCGAATTACAATTTTGTAATGCAAGATTAAGCAACATTTTTCTTTTGGAAACTTTTTAGGATGCCTGTGAGGAATGAAAATATAAATTTATCTTTCTTCGTTACAAGTTTTTTGTGTATTATAATCAATCATTGCCGATAAAAAACTTACCTGGTCAGTAAAAAATGGTGAATGTCTAAAATACATTTAAAGTAAAACATATATAATAATTTATCAATCGTATATTTAATACAAGTACTTCAACACGTTACCATGTATCTTTCTAACACGTTTTTCACTCATAAAAATATAAAAAGAGAATACTTTTCCAACTGAGAGATATTCAACTAAATTTAATCTTTCGTTTAAGAAAATGGTTAGAAGGTTCTTTTCTATTCAACGTTGAATATTTCTACATCCGCAAGTGTTATTCATCCTCCTCAATTCTATAAAAGCCATAAAGCCTTCATTCAATATTGAATATGTACATATCCTCTACCCAGCCTTTCATACTCTTAATACCATTTGTATCTCTCCGTTTTTATCGTTCCGCTAATTGTTAATCGAATTAAATACAAATAAAATTTCTGGAATTCGATTTACACATGAAAATATTTAACAAATATTTATTCTTCAAAGCGATGAATTTATTTCTAGTATTTCTAACGCCTTAAATTTCTTATCTAGGTAAATTTAATTATCATTTTACAAAATATATGTTACTTTGTTATTCTCTGTAACGACCTTCGCTTTTTAAAGAAAATGAGTATGGAAATCTAAGTACGTATATGTACATACGTGACATTAACTTTTATAGAAAATTGTCTTGGTTCATACTACAAATTTCAGTAACTAACTCAATACTTTTAATATTTACAGTCAAAAAATCGTAATTCACTATAATGATAATTTTATTTTAAAAGATATAAACGAATATATGTATATGTATGTAAATATTGTTACATATTGCTGATATGTTATATTTATATATTGTTATATTTGTTATATATTATATAGATATGTAAGAACTTTTATACTTTATTCATCCAATAATCATAAGCAGGAGAAGCTGGTGTTCTTTGATAACAATTATAAAAATCTTTATATCAGTGATGATTGATATTTTTAAAGTATCAAGTAGCTGCATTTAAAATGTCGTTTTCTCACAGAAAACTTGAACTGCGATATATTCGAAATGCATAAATAAATATGTACATATTCAATTAAAATAATTCTCACATAATCGTATGAATTTTTCCCAAGGATTAACTGATTTCATCATTTTATCAAAAATAATTTATTTATGAAGTTATTAATTTCTGAATTCACAAGTTTTTCATTCACTCCGAAACGATTGATGGTTTAGAGGGATTAAAATAAAGATTGCGTAAGAAATTAAAAAATTGAAAATTCACAATTGTAGGATCAGGAAAATTGAGGGAACGTGATAAAATCTGATATTCTAATTCATAAAGTCTCAGTAGTATATAAGATCCTACGGAATTTCAAGATTCATCAAATTATGTAACGTAAGAAGTATCAGAGCATATCTTTTACTTTATAATTTGATATATGTATATATCTAACTAGATGTATAATATTTCAAAGTTTCAAAAATATATTATCAGCCTACGAAGTATCACGTTATCGTGAAACAAAATCGATCTAATTTTCATTTATGCAGCAATGTGAATTGCTCCTTCGTTGATTCCATATGTATTTCGTTTATTTCTTAATAATATAATTATACTGTATTATAACTATATTCTCAGATTATAGAAAATGATAACGAATAAAATTTACAAACAATTTATAATCTTATAATATTTGTCATTGTCATATTTTTCCCATATTTTGCATGTTTACCTTTATTAAATCATTATTCTGTACTGTTTCGATTATCATATAGAATTTCGTTTGCAGTATAAACACATTACAGTACAATTTAAAAAATGGATATTTAATACTTTGGCGTGACTATCTGCATTCATCTATAATCTACTTGCGTTTATGTATTATAACTCTACGTTTGTGTATCGTTTAATTTATACAAATTTGGTAATTTATTGCCTCTATTTTCTCTATCTAAACCAGGTAACGAGTAATAGCAAATAATGGCAGTAGGTAATGTCTCTTGAAACATTCTTATCAACGATATTTTCTGATTTACCTTCTTCTGTTTTATTTAATTTTCTAATGAAAAATTACCAACCTAGAATATCTTGAATCAAAGTCAAGCTATGCTAAGATTTACATAATTTTTTATAAACGCTTATCTGTTCAACAATTTTTCCAGTATTTTACCAAAATGATGAATCAAGAAATGTTCAGTTACAATAGTTAGAAGGAATAATAAAGACTAGAAATTATTTATATTTTAATTATATTTTATTATGTTTTAATATTTATTTATGTTTAAATATGTGTTACTACAAATTACATATATTAATTATAAAACGATGTCAATAATTTGACATCGGCCAGAAAAACAGCATCAAAACTCGTAATAAGCGGCCCCGAAAGTGACTTTATTTCGCCACATAATTTTTGCGCCTCTCTTCAGCGTACGAATTTATATTTTTACACGTATTACTATACACACAAGTGAAACAACTGAAACCAAACAAACGTATAAATTTCGATTCCAATTGTGAAGCTTAAAAATGTTTAATCGCCTCAATAATCTCGAATTATTAACATTTTAATAACTGAACACCTGAGCAACTTCCTTACAAAGAATTTCATTACATGTAAGGCGCGTTCTGTACCTTCGTTGTCATAGTTTATCACCAATCAAAAACTCTAAGATCCTTCATAGATGCACCTTGGTATGTTACCAACGAAACAATACATCGCTACCTTAAGATACCTACAGTTAAAGAAGAAATATCCAAATTCACTAATAGATATAACATAGGAATTAACAATTACCAAAACCCACTAGTTACTCAATTACTTGACACAACGGATCAGATCCGCAGGCTAAAAAGACATTACCATCTAGATTTAAACATTAGATTCAGCTAGAATCAAGCATACGATAATCACTTATTATTCACGTTATAGTATCTCGCCAGAATAATTTACTTATAATTCTCAATGAGAATTGATTGTAAACTACTTCCAAATAAAAAAAAAAAAAAAATGGTTCATCCAAATCGTTTTTCCTGGAAGCTCTTCAACCACGGCTCTCGTACGGAGTCGAATTCGTATCTTCGATTACCATTTAGCTATGACTCACTTGCGAGAGGGGATCGTCGGTGTAGGTGGCAACCGAGTCGAGAGAGAAAGGGACGGAAGACGAAGGGCAGGAAGGCGGAAGAAGGGGAGGAAGGAAGTAAAGAAGAGGCTCCGAACGAATCACCTGTGCAACATGTAAGAAATATCGCGTTACCGTCGAACAGTAAGATTTCATGTCAGTATCCTCGTTAATGACATTGCTATGCCTCTCGAAACGACGATCTGGTTCGTTCACCCCCTCGTCTCGTTGTCGATATCGCGTTATCATCCGACATCGATACCCCGTCGTCAGCCTGATTTCGTGGTAACATCGACCCATCTATCGATCGTTCACCGGGGCCACCCTGACGCGACGATGGAATGAATGTATGCATACACGAAGGGGATATACTACACATATATCGCGTTAGACAGGATTTCCCGGAGTAGTTCGGTTGTATTTTTCTTCTCACGTCGACGATCACGTAACGAGAAAGTTCTGATTTCGTGGCAATAGCGATTATCGCGAACGAGCTGCCACGTAGAGAACTATGGGGAATAATTATTTCCACACAGACTTGACTGTGTTCTCGACATTTAACCGTTCAACACTGTGTAGAAATGGCATTTACTCCATCGTTTAATGTCGCAATTTATTTTTCCTTCTGTTCAGAGATTTTTGTATCCTCAGCTCGTTTTATCAACGTTAATCATTTTGTAGTTCTCATCAGCGTACTCACGTGCGATTTTAATTGCTTATGAATTAACTATTTCAAGCAATTATTATTTATTTATAATCAATTATTATCAAGCAATTAAATATTTTAAGCAATTGGTATGCTCCGCTTGGTTACAATTTTCTGTCTACCGTGTTTTGTCGAGTTGTTTCAAGTCCCCCGTGTTTTTTTGCTTTTTAAGTACAGTTACAGTGGCTACGACGAGTATCTACACACCGTGATTAATTAATGGGATCCAAATGTATTAAATTTCCTATCATTTAATAGTAAATACCTTCATACGGCTACTAAAATTTGATATTATAAAA
This sequence comes from Bombus flavifrons, assembly GCF_040668555.2. Classification (NCBI taxonomy): domain Eukaryota; kingdom Metazoa; phylum Arthropoda; class Insecta; order Hymenoptera; family Apidae; genus Bombus; species Bombus flavifrons. The sequence continues at coordinate 5,525,600 of NC_138446.1, read as the reverse complement.
CTGAAATATTTATACGCACGTGTATACACATAAACTGGTCGAAAAATGCCTCGTTAAAAAATGAAAGGTTACGTGCGAATACTTTTTGTAATCCCTATATATATTATAGACTGTTATCAAAAAAACAAGGATGTCTCGAGGAAAATGATAAAACTTCCATTTTATTCAGTTTCGAAAAATAGTAATCAGGATATTTTGACACAATGATTTTTAGGATTTGACACAATGTCTCGCGAATTATATTTTTCAACTCGTCGTAAATGTAAATATATAAATATTGTTGGCAAAAATTACTCTGCCTCGGGATGGTTATTTTCCAAATTGCAACAAAATGCGAGATAAGAAAAGAGATACAACGTAAAGGAAATTCAAAATGCCACGAAATTTTCATTCTCAGGATGAAATTCTTACAATCAGACAAGGTTCGAACGAACAAAAGAAGAGGAATAGAGAATCTCTCGCACGGTACGACGATCATGGTCAACGATTCTTCTCCCACGCGGCTTCGTGTCACGAAACATCACTCTATCGAGATACAAAATCGTTTCAAGTCCCCGACCACGCGGTCCATTATCATACATTATTACCGGCGGCTCGAAGAGCTCGCAGGACGCTTGGTATGCGTGCGCGCTTATCACGAGATAATCCGCCAATCTTCTAATCTTCTTCATTTGAATCGCGGCGCAGAAACGGAACACATTATTATCGTTTATATTCCGGGTCAAGGGTGACGCGTCTACTCGGCCGCCTCCTTTCTTCCTTCGGCATGAAGCGAAGGTAAACGCGAGTTAGAGCACGCGGAGGAGGCGGAAGATCGTCCTGAGTCGCCTGCGTCTTCGTCATCTTTGCACGCCAACGTCGACGTGGGAGGAGAACGAAAAGTCAACCGTAACTAACACACGTTCTTTCGGACGGATGTTGAAATATGTTTCTCCCGTCGAAGCATTGAATATTCTATGTTAGTGGTAACGCGAAATTGCTACAACCTTGAACAGGAAATTGATTCGATAACTTCTTGGTTATATCACTTTTTTAATGAGCCGATATTTTGAAGATTATATTTTTTAAAAGTATTTGCTCGGCAGAAAAACGAACAAATTAAAAAAAAAAAAATAGTGCAGCCACTTTCTGGCAGATGTTGGAGCTTCGAAAATATAGGTCGATAGTAACGCGAAATTAGTAAAATCTTCATGTTGTTTCTTGTTTAATTCCTCATTCGCATTAACTTCCTCCAAAATTACCTGATCTATAGAAATTTATTGCGTCGATTGCATAAAAAAACGCGGGTGAAACTTGCGTGCAAATATCGATCGAGTTGCAGCGTTGCGGCCGGTATCGAAAATATTGAAGAGGAAACGGGTGTCAAAGAGAAATGACAGGATCTCATTTTCGTGGTGGATAGCTGGTCTTCTGTAGAAGGGAAAAAAACAGGTCACCATTTATCGTTCTCGAGCCATTACTCGTCGTTTGGTTGGTGTAATTGCCGTTGCAAAAGTACACGCGGTATATTTCTTTGCTCTACTTTGACTTAACTGAAACTAATGCGTCATAAAGTGGAAAAAATTTGGTCAAATACGATTCTCTCCTCTAGTCAGTCGATGACTCTATTCGGGCGATTTTATTGTATCGCATCGGAATAAGTACAAAAATTTCTTGATAGTAAAATTCAGAAAATACATTAGGTTGATAAGAAATTAATGTCAGTTTTTAAACTATTTTCAAAACCACAGATCTCGTCTCGACTCAGAATAAACTTTTCCAATCAAAATAATATGCATCGCAACGCATACATTTTTGCCAACAAGAAATAAGTCTTCTAATTGCAATAGCGTAAAATTCCGGTGTGCTAGAATTGACGAATCTTCAGCAGCAGCTTGGTTAGCGAAGAAGAGCTTTGTAGAGTAAGTAATGGTAGCTGTGTTCGAAAAAAATGGTTGTCGGTTGTCGATAGGTTCTGTCCATCTCGAAGTAATTTGAGAGTAATTTGAGTAAAGTGAGTAATAATAACAAATTAATGGTAAAAACAAAAGTATAGTTAGAAGCATGTAGAAGAGCATCTGCACTGTAAAATGATATTGTAAAATAAAGAGAATGAAATGAATTATTAGCTTGATACTAAGCGTTAAAGTTTAAAAACTCGAAAGCCGACGCTAATTTCTTAACAACATAATTACAAGCTATAAGCTGTAATAATAAGCTATAATAATAAGCAAACAGATATCTATGTAATAAATTTATATTGTAAAAATACAAAAAAACTAAATCAGTTCAAAATTCTAAATTTGGAACTAACTTATATGTAATGTAAGTTAATATTGGAAAAGGGATGTTTGATGTTAAGTACATCCATAATACATTTTTTATATATCATATATGAAGACCATAAGGGAAAACAGGGTACTTCATTTTCGAGATGCAAGAAGAAGAAGTTAGTTAAGAGCAGGTTATTTATAAAAGAGATGTATATAGGCACTCAGCTCTAAGTGATTCATTCATAAAACAAGATAATTACAACAAAGTTCCATTAAGAATAGAATTTATTTAACACCAGCAATATCATACCTCAAATTGGATATGGTTCAAAGCAACTCCGAATTTGTAATATAAACTTAAACTTACTGTTGTATTATTAACCAAATTTAGACTCAAAACTGTTTTAAGAAGTCACTTTGTAATAGAAAATTATTAATTATTCGGCTATTTGAAAATCTGTGTGGAAAATCTTTCGTTTATAATTTAAATAATTAAGATCATTTTAATTTTAAGAATTTCTAATAAAATATTCTTTTTGTGTATTTCTTACTACATATTAGAAAGAGGATGAAGGCTTTATTTCAAATTGCGATATCGTTCTTGTTAAATATCACAATTTTATTAAGTAATTGCTCTCTCTCTCTCTGTCTCTCTCTCTCTCTCTTTCTTAGACATTGTCCTCTCCTAATAAATAGCACACCCTCCGAATTAGTTCTTGCAGATATTTTAGAATCGCGCGATTTTTAAATGCCTCACTTTCCGAACAAATCAGAAGGTGAACCCAATTATAGAAACATAATTATTTCCATCTGCTTCGCAATATATACCTGACAATAACAATATTGCTTTTATGATGCGTCATAAAAGCGGTGTGCTTATTGCGTTCAACCAAAGGAAACTGCCACACTTCATTTCAATATCATGCAATACTTTTCATTCGTTCTTATTCCGAGCAAATTAGCATACACACATATCCCGACTGTTAAACGTCGTTTAGCACTTAAGCAATGTCCCTGGATTGTAACATCAGCTTTTCCGTTTGATCAAACTATAGCATATTCCAATTATCATCTTAGACGTTACCTTGGATGTAAAGTCTAAGCGACTTTAAATATCTTTATTAGTTTGGACTCGATTCCCTGGTTTTAATACCTTCACTTTCAACACTCTTCACTATTCTACGCGCTAATCACCCGTAAAGATAAGAACATTACGAAACAAGAAATGATAGCAAATTGTCTATCTGTTACGACAATTGAGAAAGTTGAAAAGACGAATAAAATTGATGTACGTATAAGATGAGACGAGATCAAGTCTGTAATTGGATTGTAAATATTCTGTAAATGTAAATTAAAAGATTAATAGGAATAGTAGTAAAATCTTATCGATCTTATTTTACTATATATACTAATTTTTAAATTTAAATTAAAGTACTGTCTGTAAAATTTATTACATTTCATAAAACAAACATCTTCTTGTAACGTTTCTTGTAAAATTTCAAATTTTGATTTGCCAGTACGGAAAAATATTAATCCATCCAATGTAGGTAAAATTTAAATCTTTGTACTGTTTTATTTGTCGGTCGACTACTCTACTGATATAGTTATCTAGACTAGGAATAGAGATTTTCTTTTTAAATCCAGCATTCGACAAATTATTCTAAATGGCGAACAATATTATAAGCGCATATTTTGTTTGTCAAAATAATTATTTTTGAAAAAAAGACACTTTAATTCTGTAAAAAACTCAGTAAACTCCATAGATTCATGTAGAAACTTTCTGACGTGTGAACATTGAGCATAGAAGGTCACTGAAAAGTATATCGAACCATACTGTTTAGTTATTCATCACATCTCTTATTACTTTTCTCTGTGTTTGCTCCATCTTATCGCTGTTTTAAAGATATAGTGAAAGCAAATTCGCATGTTTCAGTTTGGTATATCAAGTAACAGTCAGATCGCATTCAAAACTATAACAGGAGTCATTTATGACGTTACTTTCGAGGAATTCGCTTTCATCGGTTAATTATTTTTGGATATAGAATAACTAAAGCATATGATATTTAGTTACTTGTTGGCCATTACTGAATCATCTCTTCTACGTTATTGAAATAACTAATACATTTTATAATATTTTATTCCAAAAAACCTATATTTTATATAAAATAGATATTATTATCTCTATTGCAGATAATAAACTAATATCAAATAGAAAATTATAGTTTTTATTATCTTGTGGTAACATTTTCTCTTTATTTTACATTTTATTTCATTTTCACATTTTCTCACCATTATTGATTTATGAATTCAGTTTCACAAAGATTTTATTTATTAGAAGCTATCGAGGCTATAACATAGAATACACAGTTACAATTCTGATTTTTCTATAATAGTCAATTTCTCCAATTATTTTTTTCTTATCTGAAAAATTTCTTTCTCCTGTTTACTTTTATGTATTTTTACATAATAATTTCAACATAACCATTGACATTGAAGTAGTATCTTCCCCATCAATGCTTCATTTAAAAGCAATTTGTAACAACATTTTCACCTTCTAGTATCATACGATAAAACTCAATCGTTCGTATCGTGAACCTAAAAGGAAGATTGTTGCGAGATTAATCCGTGATAAAGAACGAACAAAACATCGTGTGGAAGGCAAAATTACAAGTCGACTATTAAAAAGCAAACGAACACTAGGATTACGGTGCTGTGCAATATCGACGAAAGACTGAGAAAGAAGGGTAAAGGACAGAAGGACGAGAGATAGCACGAAAGATAAAAAGAAAATCGGCGAAGATGAGGAGAGCGACGTTTGCACGCCCACGCGTGCCGTCTTAATTACGCCCAGGCCTGGCGGCTGGTTTTACGATTATGCCGGTTCGAGAAGCTCGACCGCCGGCTTACTTCCTTTTATAGTCAGCGTTAAAAAGTAATTAGGACGAAAAACCGTGGAGAAGTACGTTGGCAGATACGAACGATAACCTTAATGACGATCGTGTATGCAAACGTCCGCGTATACGAAAGCGTTGCTTCGAGATAAACGCGCGCAACACCGGCCACATGGAAATTGTGAGGCTGATATTGGCGGCGATAACTCTTTTCCATCGGGGCCATCCCCGGCGTTCCTTTCAAACGGCCGCGTTAACGTCGGCCTCGTGACGGATGAACGATTTCGCGGCGAACACGAGGCAGCCGTAATTTCCGGAAAATAAGGGACCCGCGTGCAACACATCCACCCACGAGAAATGTAAAAATCCCGGTGAAACGGCGGAATTTTTCGAATTGGACGAATGCGGGGAAAAGTTAATTGCGGCTTCCTGTCCGCGCCGGATCGACGAATGCGAAATTTTACCCTGTTATTGAGAAAAATGAAGTACCCGCTGCGAAAGCGGGGACGAAACTTCGCACATGATAAATATATTCATTTCTCATCGCGGAGGGGTTCAATCTATTCCAGCAGCAATTTTTCACCGGCTTTTTGCGAATTCAACTGTCCGTGGCTTTGGCCGTTTTTATTACAACCAAAAACGGGACTTCAATGACGAATAGAAAATGCTTGAAATGAAAAACGTTTGACTTTTCGAAAAACAACGGATGTGAACTCTGTACTTTTGTTTTCTTGCTCTTTTTTTTTTTTTTTTTTTTTTAACGGAATAAACGCAAAGTGGCGGAAAATTATATAAGCGACATTCTATGTTATACTGAAATCTTTATATCTTTTTCATCCTACTTTATACCGTACCGTGTACTTGATCAATTTAACAACTACATATTTTATTCCATTGTCCCTTATGAATTCTTTCCCTCTTTCAGTTCATATTCTGTGCTTTTTCGAGTAATTAACTTGTTCAGTCAGACAATTCGATATCCGATAAAGCATGTAATTTTCAATAATTTTAACAAGTTATGTATATTCGTACATAGGATAAGAATACCTATTCTTTAGAAACACAACAATTCATTTATTTTCAACAATTTTATATTTACTGTACAGAATCTCCTTTTCAATTAATTCAATTATTTCTGAATTTATTGTTTTTTCTTCTTCCATACTTTCATAATTAATTTATCATATGTTTCTCTTATAATATTCGTACAGTTGTCTGTACTACCATTGGATCGGTAGCCAAAATTAGGTCACAGAGAAATATATTTCATTATATATGTGATAATTTGCAAATGTAAGAACCTATCGATAACCCCGTTACATAACACACGATGCGATCTCATTCTCTGTGTACGAGGACATCGTTTCAAGAAAAACACCCTCTTCCATGTTGCAATATCATCTGTGGAGACGCGATAGAGGAAAGTCGTAGCGCATCAAGGGCACTGGCGATAAAATAAAACTTTATTCGAGGGACGTTCGGTCCCATGGTTTTTAGTAGAACGATGAACGGATGCGGATGGAGGATAAAGAAACTAAAGAAACGACGGCGATGTGTTTCAGGTGAGAAAAGTGTGCGGCCGTTCGGAACTACAGCCATCGAATCAAGGGACCGTTACGGATGCAGCTGCAACTGAGAAGTCGACGTCAACCGGGCTGGAGATGCACGCAGCTGCGCCGACTACCACGCATCGAACATTACCGACGCAGTTGCACACGCAGCTGGGTAATTTCTTGGCCAGTGTCGTCAGGTCTCGGACCTTCTATGGCACTCTGGCCGACACGATCTGCGAAGAGTATCCGGACAAACGATGTTGGAATGGCGAACGCATCGGAGAGTGAGTACATTTGCCATTTTGTTACCGCGTCTTCAACCAGACGCCGCGCCACGCTACACAGTATGTTAAAACCACCATCTAACCAGGAAAATGTCATAACTTTGATTATCTAACTTTTGTTTTTCTTCGATTTTCTAAATTCTCGGGGATCCCCGGTTAGAATATTATTTTCCTATAAAAATGGCTTCGGGCGTTAGTAGTCTTTGTTGCCTGAAACAATTGCGACCAACGTTTTGTCGTTTGTAAAAGGTAACGTTTAAAATAAACCTATGGTAAAAGATTACGTATCTAAGTTCCATAGTAAAAAAGATTACGTATCTAAGTTCCACAGTAAAAAAGATTACGCAAAGACAACATTTCCGAGAAACCTAAAAGATAAATAACTTTAAAGAACATGCACTAAAAAATACGTATAACTTGGTTCTTTAGGTAAAATTGTATGGATCGATACGATTGGTTAAAATTTCACTGCTGCTTTACAATGGCGAGAGATTTCGTTTTTTAGTTTCTTCAAACATCAAGCGCACTATTTTGTCAGCTTTTTAATCTTGAAATTCACGAACGCTACAAATACTCTACATACGAACATCGCTTGTACTTTGTTTATGTCAATTGCTATCCTATACCGTATCTGCGGGTTATTATTATGGACTGTAAAAGAGAAATAAATAAAAGAATTAATATATGTACATAGTAACTTGAATAGTTAAGCGCTGCATGATGTTAGTTTGCACGGCGTCCCATGACTTTTGCGCGGTCAGACGACCATTTTAGCTTCAGCACACTGTACACTGGCGAGATCCGTAAATTGTTAACAAAGGACACGCCTCTGCCGCGACTCACGCTTGAAGTTTATGTGTTCACCAGTGAAACCATTAAAATCATATTTGAATCAGTACTCGCACGATTTTACGAGCCGCGAAGCTTTTATTGTCGTTGATTCTCCGTGAAACGGCTGGATATTCGTGACTGAACGATATTAGGTTCCATTTTTTAGAAGTATGGTTTTGCCAGGTATAAGTAGGTACATAGTTTATTGACACACAAAAAGAACGATAATAGTGAGTTTAAAAGCATGAAATGGTGGAATTTGAAAAAGGACTATTATAACTTTTGAATTTGCTTGATAATTCTTCTTTATCTTTAGAGCTTTGATACTTGGAATTTGTCAATTTTCCATAGATTTTGCCACAAATATTATTCATTTCCCTAATGCGCTAATTTTGATTAAACTTTATAAAAGAAAAGGAAACAAATAACACTGAAAATTAGTTATAATATACAGGGTAGTTAGTAACTGGTGGTACAAGCGGAAAGGGGGTGATCCTACGCGAAAAATTTCTTTTTCTTTTTTTTTAAATTTTTACATCGAGACAACGATCTACAGTGAGATCCGTTATAACGAGACGTGATAAAGTGCACGCGTACCGAGCGAAAGTTCAAAGTCGATTTTCTCGAAAACAAAGCCTCGAACGAAAAATTTTTATTCTATATTTTCGACTTCTTTTTTCGCGTAGAATCACCCCCTTTCCGCTTGTACCACCAGTTACCAACCACCCTGTATATTCTTTGTAAGATATGTATATTAAAATACTTTAGTTTAGTATATCATAGCTTCAATTCATGACGATTAACGAATAAAATTGAAAATCTTCGTGAAGATATAATAGAAATGATAAAAAAAATATCTGACTTGTTAAATTTAGCTATTGGTTAACTGTCATTGATCAATTTTTTAAATTCAAATTTCACATTCTTTTTTCAAAATCTCTATGTTTGATTTATCTTACCTGAGATACTACTATTTTGAAAATTTAATAAACTTCAAACATATCGGTAATTAGAAACATCAAGACATAGTTGTGACTTTGTCTATCGTATTACTAATACGGTGTTCCATTTCGTTCATCACTTTTTTAAGTGTAATTTCGGGAAGCTCGATACTAAAAAACAAACTAAATATTAAATTTTTTACAACATAACAGTACTTGTACGAACAGTTTCCTAAAAATTTCAAACAAGCCATTGGAGAAAAGCTATTTCTACTACACGAAATCGTACTAGAAACGTTTTATTTCATTGATCATCTCGAATTGTACGATACGTGCAACAATAACACTATCTACTGTCAAGTAAAATAAAAATCGATTGTTCCGATTGCACTTGCATTCGCGGCGAACAGGTGCACGACTGTGAACGATTGTGTTAGTAAATGGTTTGGGACCGGAAAGGATTGGTAAGAAAGCGTGTGTTGGCTGAGAGTATGCGTGGAACATGTTCGTCAATGATCGAGTCATCGTTGAGAAACGATTTCCAAGCACGTACACGGTTCTCCTCTTTGCCCCTTTACTCTATTCTCGGTTTCTCTCTCGATCCTCTCTCTATCAGTGGCGTGCCGATATACGGTTTTAGACCCGCGATAGAATCAGCTTCGTAGACACATCAGGCAAAAATGAGCTGCGTCAGAAGTGCAAAGAGGAGAAGCGACGACATTTGCATCTCGTGACCAGACTTCAGATTTTAAACGACCTTTTCTCGACTGTTCCTTCCTAGTTTCCCCGGGACAACGAAGCCGATTCATAGTATCGACTAAGCCTTTAAACCTAACTCTCTAGCTGGAATGCTAATCTTTAAATCGAGTTTGTCCAGTTCTACTTCTTTTTACGTTTACGCGACAGTCTTTCTTTCTCTGTATAATGTTTCATTCCTCTCTCTATCCTGACTTTTCCTTTCCGAGGGTTGGAATTTGTATAAGGGTGGATAAGGTCAAGTCCAACAGCTATTATGCATACCGGAGAGTAGCTCTATCCGGTCTTTAACATGTAGGAATTTTCAAATAACATTAAGACCCATATGGATTTACAACGCGTGGGTCATAGGATTACGAGGCTGCACAAAGTTGAACCTCAAAATAGCGCAAAGGTTCAAAGATAAAACGCTACGAACAATCGCCTGTTCACCATCGTACGAAATATCTGTACCAACATACATATTTATCGAGACCTAGGAATAGAGGAAATTAAAGACGAAGTTACTACTGAATATGCCATAAATCATAACTAAAGCCGCGTATTCACCGAAGCGACAATGAGGACCTTTTCGTTGATGTTCCGTGTATCTTGGAAAAGTCGCCGTTTGTTACCGAATGTTTCTCCAAGTTTCTTCGTGTTTCTGTTGCCGGAAACAAATGTCGTCGCATGTTCCTTGTTCTCATCCGGAACAGTAAAGATCAAAGAAAAATAGGAAACACGCGACAATGCGTAGCAACAGAAACTAACGTTCCTTCTGTGTATGTTTATTGCTAGTAGATACAGCAACAAGATACGACGAAAAGTTGCTCATTGTTTCTTCAGTGAGTATAAAGCCTTATATTGCTGTGTAAGTTTTCTCGTTCAGAGTATACCTTCCACAAACGTCGACATTGTGACATTTTTTTTTATACGAAATCTTGAATTCATCATTAAAAAGAGAGACTTACAATATCTTTTACGACCTCAAAAGTATCTAATCGTCACTGTCTAAACTTTTAATACCTAAAAAATGAAAATTTATTAATCTCAAATTTGTCATTACAAAAGCCTATCGTATCGTGTAAATTTTAGAAGCACAGTTTATATCGACTATTATGTCGATTGTAACATCGATGTCTTACTTATATGAGCAAAGAAGCGGGCAGAATCTATGCAGCAATAGTTAGTATCAAATTATTATAAAGTATTAGTATAATAATTAGTAATAATAAATAAATAATTATTAATATGAAGGTCTGAAGACAAAAAGTCCTGCGAGATAAGTAGAAAAATTCTGTAAATTATTTACTTACAAACTGTTTACTGTTCTTGATTTTAGAAAACTAGAATCCAATATTATTTTTGTAATTTTCCATTCTCAGGCCTTACAATGCTCCCTTGACAGTTTTGATGTTCTTCTACCACAGGGACAGTTCATTTTCGGTTTTTACACTTTTCGGTCTTAAACGGAAATTTAGAGACGAAAATTTGAGTCTCGATTTAAATCAAAATTTGTAAATAAATTCTGCTATTAATTGCATACTGACTTTGAAACTTAGAAGCAAATATTCTACATAGAATTTAAGTAAATTTTTAATCTAATAAAAAATAAAATATCGTATTATAAATGGCATTTGATTAAATATTATGTTCAGATCAGAACTTAATCCTTTTAGAATAACCTCACTTTAAAAAGAATTCTTGTCGTCGCTTCAAATTAAATTACCGCAGCGAGATTATCCAGAAAGTTTGTAAAGTAACTTCATTTAATCAAATTTAGTACCTTTAATAGTCGCTATAAGAAAGTTTATAAAATTTCATGCTTCTTGAAGAAAGAATTCATCGTAACTTATTTTAAACTAATTTAAACAAATTATGAAAGAAAGAGGAAAATAAATGAGAAATAGATAATAAACGTAGCCTCATAACATATTTTTGAATAAATCAGTCTCTGCTTTTATATCGTTAAAATAATTTTAACCCAGCAGCCTATCCAGTTTAATTCATACAATTTACCAGAATATCAACTTTTTCTGATCATGTGTATCGTACGCGTAAGGAAATATGTTCATAAAAGAATAAATAAAAAACAAAAAAGGAAATTAAAAAAGAAGAAATTTTGATGTATCATGTCAAAGTCATTTAGAGGAACACCAATCCGGATATCACGAGTGACAAGCATGAATATCAAACATGTGCAAATTCGGAACAGGAAGCTGTCAACCGAATGCAGAGAGAAGCGTGAGAGAAGAGGAGAAACTGCTACAATGTTTCACCATCGACAAAGCAAATTTTTTGTTGTGCTCCGGTATACGTTGCACCGAAGAATAAAACGAAATTACAACAGAAAAGAAAGAGTAAAAAAAGTTGGGGTGGGGGAGAAAAAAGAGGTGAGGGAAGTAATGTGAGCGCATTTTAATGTAACGTTTCAATTAATATGCGGGCGAAAAGGAAACGTGAACGGAATAATAACCGTGGGAACTGATGCGTAAAAAATTTGTCAAATCCGGCACACCTCGTAACCGTGTATGTAACGCGAGTCGTGCATATTCGTGAGGGGTCCACAACAACTGCATGCAAATTCTCCTGTGATTAATGCAAATCATTCGAACCAATGGTTTTATTTCGAATATTAATACGCGAGATAGCGTGGTCGTGTGGTCAGCGTCGCAATAAAAATTAATATTGTTATTATTCTGTGATTGTAACGAATGCAACGAACACATCGAACGCGTTGTAAAATAGCGATATCAAAGATTTTCGATATATTTAGTTTCGATGAATTATTCATCGTCGCGATGTTCGGTGACTCGTGAGTCCGCATGTGAAATCATAATCGAAAAACCGGGCCCTAATTACCGAATGATACGGTAGATATCATTGAAATTAATTTTGAAATTAAATTTGTAATCGCAATGAAAAATATCATCGAACAACGGCATTTTGCCAACTATAATTTGTCAGAAGAAATATCACGCATTCTAACGTGTCAATTAATACAATTTAATCAGTTTGAAGAGCATTAGTTTGGCGTTTTCAAATGGCATTCTTAAACAATCTCATACGAAACGAGGCAAAAATCCATAAAATTATTTTACACTGAAGTATTTCATTTGACTACATGCACATCCATCTGTCAAAAGCTTTCAAGTTTCGTAATGAAAATTAAGTATTTATGATGTATGTGTACTCGCTTGTCAGTAATGCAGAATTTCTTAAAAACAGTTTCGTACGAGTCATCTTTATTTCCCTGTGCTTGCGTGGACTATTGCCAATGTTAACACTTGATGCACGACAAACTGTTACATGTTTGAGCTCTGCATTTTCAAAATTGGAGACTCAAACGTTAAAACGCTGCAAGCCAACATAATATTGACACTCAACTGTCAGAGATAAACATAAATAGCACAGTTGTTGAAAGAAAACGTTAGATTTCGTTCTCGGGTCCGAAATACTTGCTCCTGTCACGTGTAATAAAATTGTGGAAGAAAAACGAGGAACATGGAACGAAAATCGAAACATTTACAACTACAATGTAGAAAGTTTTGTAGCGGAGGAAAACCGTTCTGACAACTGACCAGCAAAGAAAGAGTGGCTCAGCAGCGAAGATAAATAAATAAAGAGAAACGTTTATCACGTACGCTTCGTATCTGTGAGAACTTCCAATACAAGCACTGCAATTAACGAGGTGAAATAAAAAGGCAAATGTGGACTGCTTTATTTTAAACGTGTTTAATGAACGAATAAAAAAAGATTCGAAAGCTGAGTTGAAAACGGGACGTGACCGTTATTTGTTTATTAAACAAGGACATTTGGAATGCAATGACTCACATTGCGTGCGATTTCTTATTGTACGATGTACTTAATACTTAATAAAATATCGCGAGAGGGAAACCTAAGCGAATTGGAAGCTAAATATAAGAGCTCGGTCACATGAGCGTTTTTGTTACAAATGTTTTGACGGACGCGATGTCGAATTTTGACGGACATTGTGACTGCGGTTACAGCCCATTTTATCATCCATGCTTATAATTCGGACACTTATCATATATGCATGTTATACAAAACGTTTTCAGGTGTCATTTTCACCGAGACGCGATTATCATGATTATAGCATATAAAATGCATGTAAAAGTTACAAAACGTTTTTTTGCAAACATACACTTAATAAAAAATTAATATAGAGCATAGGGCATGAATAGCTATCTTAGAAATACGATAATTAATGTTGAAGGTGGTCTCATTAAATATGAAAGATTATCAATATAATAAGTACTTGATTGTTTCAATTGTGTGATTTTGCGATGTGTATGTTTCCATAATACACATAGTATATTAAAACAAAATTCCTATAAGCAAAGAACAGGTTTCAAATATTTTCACGAATCACTGTATGAACTGGTAGAAAGATATAAAAGTAGGAATTTTGAGCTTTACCGTGTTAGAATTTTATTAGAAGGTGCATTTTATTACACACTATTATCGAAAAACTGGAAGAGTATACATTTTTATTCTGAAATTGAATGCCATAGCAGAAGTGAGCACATATTAATTAATCTTGTTATAAATAATCTCTAAAGTCTCTTTTTAAAATGTATCCAATTTTCTGTTTCCTAAAAAATCGATAAATCAATAAGAGAAATCAATTAACAAAAACTATCCTGTAAAATTATTAAAATTGTTCGGGATATAAGAGAGCAAATTAAGAAATTGCTCAAGATATTGAATGAAGAAATTTGTAAATGCATAAAATATTTACCAAAGATTACAATGACGAGCTCTGCTTAATTCAAACATTTATATTGTTACATATGACAGTTGCAAATAGTCGTTCGTCACATTATAGGTACTGGCAAGATTTGAGAAAAATTTGGCAACCCGTGTAACGGTTACAAAAGATTTATTTTTGTTAATTGCAAAATGCAAAGAGATTACGAACGCAGTAACGTAAATCTTAATAAACACTTTTATTGATCGTTATTCTTATTTTTATTTTTCTTCATTAAACGTTCCTATTTGTTTCTACAAATATTTACATTTTTTGTCTCACCACTTTTATTTTAACTTGAGAACTTGTCACGTTATTCATTTCAAGGTAAGGTCGAAGTCGAAATACAATTATAATAGATAGAATTATAATGTATTTTCCAAATATAAATGAGAAACAATCGTTGTATCACCGATGAAATTTCTTGATCGTTTCTACGTCAATTATTAACTTGGCAACATCGATTTTCTAAAAAATATAAATTTTATTAAAAAAATAAACCTTTAAATTCAAAATAAAACATATGTATTTAATGTGTATAAATGATATACGTTTTCAACCACATGTTACGTTATATAATATCGCGATATCATTAACATATAGATACTCACATTCTATAAATATTCGATCGTTTTTACGATCTATTGTGCATATTTTAACGGGAACGAAAAAGAGAAATGAAATATTTATTACGGTGTTGACATCATATTTCAGATAATGAAAAGTTGAATGAACGTCTGCTACTGGGATAAATCCCGTTTAATATTTACGATACATACAAATAATACGATAAAATTGTCTATTGTATAGAGAGCATTAAGACCGACAATAGTAAATTCATATTCATATATATGAATAAAAGTCGCATTTTTGTTATTCACATTACTCGAGAGTCTGTCTTAAACATTTAAACGAAAGTTGTATATAGCCTTTTTTTTATTTGATTAAAAAGAAGCCCCGCTCATTAGCATAAAGATAGAACTATATAGGTGGACCCATTTAAATCGACACACTCGAATTTCGTCGAAACTGTTGACGATACTAAAAGATGCGTCAGACAAAAATTGAATGGTTTCAGGGGGCACATTATCTGATGTAAGTTTTCCCCATGAGGACGTTTAGAGAACCTACGAAGATCAACTTGGCTTTTTTTTTTAATGGAATCATATATTTTTTTAATGCAGTAGTATGTTATCACAAGCAGTACGTATGTATATCACTTCTGACGTAATGGTAAATACTATTAGGTTATCTAATACATTACGATGTTCTTTCAAAGACGTTTGCTTCTTTTATCAAAACATTCTGATACGTGTATTTTACATTATTTAGCGATCGCTTATGAACAATATTTCCCAAATATCGAAACGATTAAACAATTCGTTTTATCATTAATAGTACAATAAATCTGTAATATCGCAAACCAGAACGAAACTGAATAATTTCTGCTGTGTCATAAAAGAAGTGTATAATTTTATATGCATTGTAATAAACAATTTTTATATTAAACAATCATAATGTTCGGTTTTCTTTCATCGTTATGATTAAATGGTTCAATTATTATTACTCGTCACTGCAACTAACATAAGTGATATTTTTGTATTATTCCCCAAAATATAACACTGATAGGTGAACGAATTTATTACACGATTTAATCAGAATGATCTTTAAGATATTATAGATACCTTTTTAATTCTTAATTATCTTTAAGTATACAGACTATACAAATTGCGCAAATTTTAGATGAGTATGTACTCTCACAGTACGTGTCTTGATAAAGCAGTTGTAAATTCTAAACCAGTACCCAGAGGATACATTTCGTATTTTAACGAATCGCAGTAGCGTACTGGCGTCGTTTTACATCTACGCGGAAAGCGACTCAAATTGTTAAATCATGCAAATGTATTCGGTCGGAGTAGTGAAATTACAGACGACTACATTGGATCAGCCAAAAAAAGGTTAATCTACTTACGGAACTTTTTTACCTACCGATATGTTCCATGGTTTTTGATTAGTAATTACAAACTATGTAAAAATTGAAGACGTCTAATAACCGAAAAGAAAATTCATTTTATTATGTGCTTTTATTCAGAAATTAGACACATATTATAAACAAAAATGAATCTCCTATATATATACTTTTTTGCATTTTTTTGGTTTTTTCCAATTAGCATTATCTATCATATTGATAACTTTTGAAGATACACACAAGTTATAGGTAGAATTCTGCTAAATAAACAATCCTTATGATTTTGTAAGCAACGAATTAAATTGCTAATAATACAAGATAATTGCAAAATGAACAGTTGTTCATAATTGTATATCATTATGACTATCAAATAAAGCAATCAATTGACGTGAGATTTGTATTAGTATTCTATTATCAATCTTGTTGCTACTGTGAATTTGCAACTTGTACAATTTCCCTGATACTTGGTACTAATTTAATTATGCAAGAAGCTAATTGAAAACTATCATGTTGTAGATTACACAGATTTCTGTTACGCAAGTAATTTTTCCAATTGCCTATTCTTACGACGAGTAAGATAATCGTCTGTAATTTATAAAGTTCATTTATAAAAGTTAACTCGTTTTATTACCAAGCTTGTTACCACCACGTTCAAGAAAATTTGCTTCACTAGCAATTGGAAATTTACAACTCACAGGATTTCAATAATAATTTTAATTCAATCGTGCGAAAAATCGAGAGAGCCCTGATCTGTCATTATAATTTCCAAAGTTTGATTTCTAACAAGCGTACGAGCCATTCGTTGAAACTATATCCCGTACCCACATCTCCGTGAAAATAACGCGATAATCTATTTTCTCCTTGAGGAAAGTTCACGTTCCCCTCGATATACCTCCTTGTCAGCCAGCAAAGAGGTAGCAGGAACAAAATCGATTTAAGAGTTCATAAGAACATAACGTAAAATGCAATGACGAGAGAGGAAAGCAGGGGTGTGAAAAGGAGAGAAAATGGAAGAGAGAAGCAATAGACTGAAGGAGCAACGAGAAGGTTGGAGAAGCGAAAAATAGCACGGAGAACGTTGCAACATTGTGACCTCGTAGCCGAGGCGTTTTGCCACGTTCGTGGCGAACGCATCAGGCCGCATCGCGTTGCTTCGTCCCTGTTAGTTCCTTTGATTCGGTTTCGTTCCTCTTTCCGTACGTACGGATGATTATATGTACACGTGTATGCATTGCATATGTAACACACAGAAAGAGAAAAGTAGGCGACGTCGTCGCGTCCTGGCGCCCGTTTGCTCTCGTTGCCAGACTCTTTGGCGGCTTGGCGTCCCACAGGCTACTCCGATTTTCTCTCTCTCGCATCTCCCGTTCCGTACAGTTCTCCCACCACTAGTTTGTTATTTCTTATCGCCTCTAACTGCAACGTCCGCGACGCCGCGTCGCGTTTTAACTCTCTGTTTGTTCTTCTCTTCACTGTTCGTTCTTTCCCACACACGCGATGTCTCGCGATCACCACCATCGAAGAGAGGATAGTCGTTCGATGGACAGTCCTTCGGTCCTCGTTCGATTCCCGCGATCATTTGTCATCGCGATACACGTTGGGGGGATAACATCGATCCACGACGTGCGTTCCTTTCGTCCACAAGGGCGAAGGGTAAAGTTTAATTCGCGATGCTATCACGATACGCGATTACCTTCCTCGTTGATCGTACACGCACTCCGACTATGTTACCCTCGCGTCAACCTCGTTATTACGCTATTAACGTTGGCATTCCTTTTGTGGACTGTTTGATCGCCCCTGGGAATCGTTCAGCCCGATTTTGATATTTGCTTGTTTGAGGATGACGTGTAGCTACGTATGTCGCGATACCCGCATGGTACTTGCAAATGTCAACTGCATAGAAGTTTTTTACAGGGAAAATTACGTTATATGTTATAGTGTGTTGCCGCTGCTGTTGTCTCGCCGAAAAAGGTCCTATGTCTTGTAATTACTTGTTATTTTGCAATAGCTGTTTTGCAATAGCTGTTTGATATTTGGTACAAAATTCTAGTAAATACACAGTACATATTTCTTTTTCCAATTATGTACGTACCCTAACCACGTTTCCAGGCAATGATAAGATAAAAAAATCGTATACAAAATTATCAGTTGCTGCTATGGTTAATAACGTATGATAAATGAAAGAATATTTAATCATAATATGGAACCTTATCATTTACTTATCATTATATTACTAAACTTATCTGCACTCGCATTAAAATATCAAACTTCCTGACATTACATCCACAGATGAGACCTGTACTAGTTCGAAAGATACAGCAGCCTGTAGAAAATACGTGCTAATAATAATGGCATGCACGATGCAGCCTTCAAGATTCCTAGTTCCGTAGCTCACTGCATGGTCACCTATTTTGCGCATCTTATTGCTCTATTTGCTCACTTTCGTTGACCTCGTTGCCAGACTGTCTGATCCATCGTCCTACATACTGTAGTTATTGATGACCTTTTTTCGCCTGTGTTACTATTGCGTCAAATCCTGACCTCCGCAATGCAGTTTCCCTTATTTGTCTTTCATTATTCATGTCCATCTATATCGATAAGTCGCCACTGTAAGATTTTTGTATCGTTTAGAATTCTCGTGTTTCTTATAAGAGAAACTTGATAAGATGTGTTGCTTAATTATTAGAATTCTTAATTAATAAAAAAGTAACCGGCCGTTGATTATTGAATTCTTTCGTTCCTAAATTATTTTTAGTTGCGAATACATATTTCTCTAAGATTCTATTATTTGGTAAATAAGCGCAACGTAGAACTACAAATGAAATAAAATTCATTTGATTATTCTTATACGAAATTGTAATTCCAGTGTGAATAGTATTTAATTTCATAATTATAGACATGCACACGAGTACTGTACGGACGAACAGCTTAACACGTTAATTAATGTTTATTTATGACCTATTTACTTGAATTAAAGAACAACTTACGCAATTTGAATTCCTCTAAGTATATTGAGAATTAATATACTTGAATCGTTCGGGGGAAATATTCTGCACACATATCATAAATTACTCGTTCTATTTACCTTTCGTTATTCATCAAAGTGCAGGTGCATTATGCAAACAATCGTAATGCGAATTTTCCAGTCGAAATTTCCTTACAGAGATTAATCCGTGTGACAACGTGTCGCGTCGCCTTGCAATAAAATAAATATAATCAATGGAATTAATTTTATCGACCGGCTTCCCGTAAGAAGAAACTAGTCACCGCGCCTACAGAACTTTTCCGTCCTATCTTCTTGCTTCGTCCACGTTTTGCTCTTCACGCCCCTTTTCCACAGTCTATTTCACCGTTTGCTTTTATCCGCTCTCTCATCTTCAGCGCCATTACTCATCCTCACTTTCTGAATCTTTCCCATTAAAAACCTGTACATACGGCGTCCAGTCGACACGTATATCCTTGCTGCCTCGTTTTCTTGTCGCCGGTTCTTCCATGGACTTTCCAGCCCCTTACGCCCGATTATAAGAACGACATTGTAAGTCTTTAATTGAAGCCAGATCGGACGGACGATTTAATGGGACCGTGCATCTTAACGATATAACTTTCGCCCGATCAAAATGTTGGCAATCGAACGAACCTGCCGGTTAACATTTTTTTATGCAAATCACCAACCACGCCAATGGTACGTCGATTATCGATAATAATTGTCGTTGGCGCCAAACTATATCGTACTTGAGTATCAAACCTATCTAAGTGATTTGCATCAAACAAGATCTACAACTTCCTTTAACATTTTATAGATAACTTCCTCAAAAGCTAATGGTGGCGAACCGATCGATCCCATGCTAAGCGCAGATCGAACTTTTCTTATTCGTTTTGTATCATTTATACTAGAAAAATGATACGCGGATAGCGATTCTTGTAATGTTCGACAGTCTTGCTTGGCTTAACCTGATAGTGTATAATCGATTGGTTTGTTCTTCGTTTTGCAAGAAA
This sequence comes from Bombus flavifrons, assembly GCF_040668555.2. Lineage (NCBI taxonomy): Eukaryota > Metazoa > Arthropoda > Insecta > Hymenoptera > Apidae > Bombus > Bombus flavifrons. Next base: position 5,505,377 of record NC_138446.1, on the reverse strand, counting down.
TTTCATTTAGGAGATAGCATTATGTAAAATCGTTTGGAAATCTAATTACATACGGTAAATGATGGCTCGTAATATCTATAACGAATTCTGAGAACAGGAAATTTGCGATAGATTGATGTAATTTGCGAAGAGTGGTTTTTTAAACGACTTCGACGTAGTATTTCTCTTTTTATTTTTTCTGATGCTTTTACTGCATCGTCCAATGTTATAATAAATGCTGTAACTATTTTTAAAATTTTCATATTTATACTGACGCGTAATTCTTTAAACGTTTGAAGCAATTTTATGCTTTATGCATTGTAGAAACGTTTCTCACTTCCTGTACGCATAAAGAAATGACAGCAATGATAAAATACTATTAATAATCTAACATTCATTATGATATATTTATTATCGCTATTATAAATAAATAATTTGTTGAAGCGATACTCTTGTACTTAACACACATGACTGATGCAACACATTAACAAGGAAAAATATGTTCTTAGATGTTTGCAGAAAATTTTCATACTTATCAGACTGCTTAATTAAATATTTCGTATGTTCCATACAAATAGTAATTGTATCAAATAAATATCAAATATAATTTTCTATTTTTTACAAGTTACTTAAATTAAAAATAGAGCATTAGTTTCAATATATTTATTTGTTTACATGTTTACCTAATTTTCTAATGTAATTTCCAAAATCTTTCCAAATCCGATAATGGATAAAGAAAGATAACCGCAAACATTTTAGGTATTGATCGAAAACGCAGTTACTAGCTGAGAATCAATAAGCATAGCTTTAACATAGCTGGGTACAATTCAAAAACATTAAAAGAGAAAACTATTCAAAGGTTTTTTAGAAGTTCATATTTTCTCTTTCTGCTGCAGTTTTTTCAGTTGTCGTATAATAATGTATACGGTAAAATATTGTAAAAGTTTAAAACACTTTTTCAATGCAAAGCACTTCAATTATGTATATATCCGATATCATTCAATAAAGCAATAACATTAAAAATATAAATGTAAAAATATTTATAACTTTTATACTTTTTTTATATAGCTTCCCGATAAATTTAATTATTATACAGCACTTTATTCAATTTAGTAACTATTCGATTGTTATAAAGTGCAATGAATTTATAGACCAAGACAATTTTATTTTCGTTAAATTCCTAATATTAAAAGAATTATTGAATCTCAAGGATGCTCGGTAAATCTATCAAAAATCTATGAAATAAGATCTATGAATCTACGAAAAAGACTGAATCTATAATTTACTCAAAATTATTTATTTTCAACTAATAGATAAACGGATTATATGCAAAATGTTCATTAAAGATGTAGTTCATATCTCAATATATAATTAAATAGGTTTCTTCGATCTTTTAAACAGTTTTTTACTTACTGTTTCAATTTTTTTAATTTTGCACACCGAATATCATGTTTTTAAATGATACTTACCATACACGTATATGAGTAAAGAAAAATTCTCGATAATTCGGAAATAAATAATCCCTAATCTTATCATATTTATACAATTTTTTAACCAATCTTTCTTGTATATCTTCTTTATACTTATTATCGAGCAGTAACATTGCATTTAATCAACAATATTTCATACGTTTATCTTTATAAGCCAAATCACAAACGGTTACTATTATCAAAAAAAAAAAAAAAATCAATTCTTTTGTGCTATGTACATGTAAAGCCAGTATTTAGTTTTAAGAGATAAGTTAATTTCCATTTCACGGAAAGCATTGTGTACGAGTGGAAATTTACATGATAAGCGAATGCTTGGAACGGATACACCTTTATGTATCATACGAAAGAGGAGTGAAATGTGAAAAATGGCGCGTCAAAATTCTTTTCATTTCTCTCGCAAAATTTACGGCTTATTTTTCACGCTGACGTATTTTGATGTCAACAACTCGCGGGGCGTCGCGTCCCTGAATATCTTTTTCCATCTCTAAACTGTTAGTAATAAAATGATAAAAGCACTTCCAATATATTCTTTTAGTTTCTCTTATATTTCTAAGTATTTTTTTTTTTTTTTTTTTTTTTGGTATTATTACGATTATTGCATTTCTTCCCAAAGTTAAACGCATTTTTGGTGATAGAAAAATACGATTGGATGGAAAGTGACTCGAAAACCACAACATGGTTAATAATGAGACAAATAATATAAATGATTGACGGAATTGATAGAAGCACCGATGGAAATTTCATTTTGCAATTTTCAATGTTTCACTTTTTTATGCAATATTTTTAACAAATGCAATCAAAGTAATTTTAACAATAGTTCATAGCAAATTGATATTTATTTACAATAATTTATACATATATGATATACTAATATAAATTTTTATTAACTACAGCCCATTTTATGCTTAAATAGATTTATACGGAAAAAGTGTTCCTACAAATAATTAATTAATACGCACCTATACCTAAAACTAAAGAGATTAAATGTTTATTGTTGGAATGTTAAAAAATACACGACGCAGATCGACAGTTATCAACTTATTTACAACTATTTCTATTTCTCTAAACATATGATCATAACATGCATATTTCTTATATTTTTTAAATGCATCGGGCAAAACTATATTTTTCTAAAAAACCAGTTGATATGCATCTTGGTAATTTATATAGTTGAGTATGCAGAAACATATGCATAGAAACATTGACATCAACTATTTATATCCTTAAGTTATTGCACTGTTACTAAAATAAAAGAAGGAATCAAAACTGTTCCGGAAAAGGAAGGGAAAAAAGAATAGCACGCGAAATGGAAACGTACACTGCCTATACGTTGTGTTTCAGGCAACAACTTTCTTTTATTCGTTCACATAAATATACGAACATTCCGAAGCGTGTCACGCATTTCTGCAAGAACATATTCTCGGACCATACATCCTGACATCAGTATCAGCTGACACGGTCCTCAGTTTCCCTTCCTCCTTTTCTTCTTTTTTCTCCTTTATCCTTTTCGAGTTTCACGATCTTCCTCTCTATCCCTTTCTTTCTCCCTTCTTTATCGCTGTTCAATCTCGTTCCACGATACCTTTCTTTGCTATATAAGAAGCGTTCCACATTTCGATTCGTTCCATAAATCCTTATAGCCACACCGTCCGTCCCAGAGATTATGTTCGAATCTCCCTGTGCAATAGCTCGACGCGGAAAAGAAAGATAGGGGATGATAAAACAACGTGGATGGCGAGGAGTACTGCCCCACGGTCTTGTTTAATAGCCTAATAATTGCTGCTTGTAAGCGTGAATCATTGCAACGATATTTTACTTCAGGCAATATTGTGTCGTTCACAACTTTGCTAAGAGATATTCTTGCGTTTCCTAGCGGTCACGCAGCATTTTTGATGTTTCGTTTTTATCTTATCATTAAAATTCAACTACTTAATTACCATAATTCAGATTATAATAAAATTTTGGAACTTTATAGCTTTCCATCTAAAATGATAGGTTTCAGAAGTTTATTTTCATTATCATATTTGAGATACTATATTTAAGATATCAATATCGTATCAGTATATGTATAATGTGTTCAGATAGCGTCGAAAGTTTTTAGATGTATATAACTACTGGAGTATCAATATAATCAAACGACACAATATATATATGAATGGTAAATCTGCTAAAATTATTTTAAGAAAATGAAACCAAAAATTCAGCCAATGGCATTATATTATGAATTAACATATTAAAATGGATACTAGTCTGGTTGTTAAATTGCATTAGAATTTATAGGCTGTAAATTGGCTCTTGTTATATAACAAATAAAAAATTATATATGTATGTGTTTAGGGATTGGAAAGTTAATAAGATTAATAAAACTAAATAATAAACGATATATAAAAGTAAAAGACGATATATATATAGCATAATATATAGCATAGATAGAGTTACTTAGGTAGATATTTGATTTTGACATATTCACTGGAAGATTTTCGTTATTTATAATGCTATATTATATTAAGCTTCATATCATTTTTTTTCTGTTAGTACTTTGACATAGCTACAAAAATTTAATATCGAAAATGATATGTGGAACCTGATGTGCACATACATTTTGTAGCCATCGTAGATTATTTTTACATTATTTATACAATTCGCTGAAAGCAAATACAATGTACTTTGAAAGCCTGTATTTTTTTATGACTGACACGAATATGTAAATAGAATGGCAGGCTGATTTTATGGCTTATGACTCTTGACTTGCTAGGGTCGCGAGGGTAAAATTCCAATATTACATTTTGATATGTTCATACGTACACGTGCACCTTTTTCTTGGAGATTAGCAATACTGATTTTCATATGAAATTAGCTTACATTATATTCAATACCTACAAGGAAAATTTTTCTTCTATGAACGAACGAAAGGAAATTCTAATTTTGGAACAGTTTCTATTATCATCAATAATTATCTGTGTTTTTTAAAGTAATATCTACACAATTATAGAGCTATAAACTTTTTGCTTGTGGACGAAAGTTTAACTTGCATTTTCTAATCTAATTGCACATTTTGTACGAAAAGTTGTACGTTTTTCATTTGAAAGCTGCACTTAAATCTCTTGTTGCTTAAAACATAAGAAACATGGTGAAATTTAAGTATTTTAAGCTATTTGAAAAAATATAAAAATAGAGCATTTTTAACTTAGAATGACGGTACAGATGTTAATTTCTTCATTGCATATTGTAGTATCGGAAAATTAAGATATAAATTTTCCCGATTACTTACAATTTATTAATAGCAAATTAAATATACAAATATTAATAGGACAGAAAACGACGTTTGTTTAATTGAAACTAAATCGATACTCGTCACAACGAATCTGATACTCTCTCTCTCTCTCTCTCTCTCTCTCTCTCTCTCTCTCTCTCTCTCTCTCTCACCAGCAACTCTAACAACTCTACAACTAACAACTAACAACTCGATCAACTCTCACGACTCTACTCTTCGACGACTCGATTAGCTCTGATCTTCGCAACACACTCGCTTTTCGACTCGCATACTGTGACCTCTCGGTCACCTCTCCTTGAAAACCGAAACCGTCCTTTTGTTCTAACGCTATTTATCGTTTTTCTCATACCTCTGCAAGAACTAGGTGCCTTTGGTCACATAGGCACTCTTAAATGTAAATGAAACACAGAAAGACGACATACACGGTTTTTTCTATTTTCGACCGATCTAAAATTACACTCCTTTATGATATTACACTTTATGATACTCCTATATGATATTACAATATTAACTTTCAAAAAAAATTTTATCATGCTACAAAATTTTAACAGCACGTGTGATAAACGATAAAATCGCTTAAAATTATTATATAATTCTAATCTTATAATTAAATTACGTTTTGTCGAAGATAAGCAAATATCCACACGATTTCAAGTGGTAGCGTACAATGGCAACAGAAAGTAGTTCCACAATATTGTATTTATCATTTACATATTAAATAAATGAAATTCAAGTATATTAAATTTCGTATAATTTAGTACTATTGTAAGCGGTAATACGACTATAAAAATTTAATACTATGAGCATAAAATGTACCTAGAACCTGTTTAAAAATGCTTCATTACAAAATAACGGTATGTGTAAATACTTTTTATAACCATTATACTTCTAATATTTTCGTTATATCACTACATTCCAATCAACGTTATCAAAGTGAATTACATTAGTAAAAAGAAAAAAGAAGCAGAGTGACATGCTAGCAAAAGAAGCACATTAACATGTATGACATATATACAAGGCGACACACCCCTGCTTTTATTCAGGTTCTCGCTCACCCTTAGTTTAGTGCTCAGCCCCGATTCGCAATATTTTTCCTCCTCGATGGCAAGAGTGCAATGCCATCCAATTCGTTCGATAAATCTCTTAGACAGGCTTGGTTGTTCGAAGATTATGCAGAGATCGTCCTATACAAAAGGAAAGTGTCGACGATAACAGAAAGTGGAACTGTTGAATGGAGAAGAAACATGGCCTATCGTCACGTTAACTGTGCAATCCCTGATTTCTGCTAGCTGAATTAATCCGTCGGATTATTTGTAGAACGTTCGCGTGCATAATGCCGTTCCTTGAACGTGTTACCAATCCATTCGCTACGCGATAATTATTTACCATCGATAGCTAATGTTCCTCGATCTAATTATCGACGAAAATGCAAATAGACGAATAACGGTGGGTAACGACGAAAGGATGAATTCAGAGCGGGTATTGTAATCTGCTTTGTTGGCATAGTATTATGCAATTGTTTACGGAGCACAACCAGCAGTATATTATTTATTATTTAAATATTTTTCATTTCTTGTGAATCCGTATCGATTGTAATGATAGACGTAATAAACTGACTGAGATAGTTACAATTTCAAAATATGATAGTTCCTATTGAACTGAACGAAACATTTCTATACACTTTCTGTAATAATCGAAATTAGAAAATATTTAAGCTTGTTCTTCATACTTTTAAAGTCAAACTTATCTTAATCAAAGATGATCTTGATTCTTCATTCTTCGAAACTTCGAGAATGTTTTCTTTTTTCAAAGAGTGCATTCAAAGATTGGCACTAACGCCAATTTTGTTTACTTCTCTTTGGGAAAATTCCTGAACGCGACTGAGACATGGATAATTATGAAGAATACCGGCCGAGGAAGTTCTAAGCTTTTAGCATACTATTCGTAAAAACGTGTTAAAAAGACCTTTAAAAGAATATCTCTTCTAAATTTCGCCGCGAACTTCCCAAACAATTAAATGTACAGCTGGAAAAACCGTCTTGCATAAATGATCGAACTTTCACAACGAATCTATAGATATTTCAAAAAAAATGACTGAAAGGGGCAGTTTCCTCGAAGGCTTGTCTTTTAACGATTTCTCGAGATTGTGAGGCTCGTTCAGCAAACGACGCGTCTTCTCCATTCAATTTGCGACACCGCTGTTGACCAACGCAAAGAATGTTTTCCACCAGGCACCTGGTGAATGTCTTATAGGCTGTTTTGCTCGTCGACAATTATATTCCCAGAATGTTTTTGCGTGAAAGAAGGCTGCGCGCGACCAAAGGAGAGCTAAAACTGGTAAAAGGAAGGAGAGAACGCACACATTCAGCCTGGCAAGAACCGAGGAGAGGAAGAGTTTGGGAGGAAAAGGGAGGAGAAGGGAGGAGGAAGACAGCCCTGCGGAAGATCGAATCGAATTACCGTGGAGGGCGAGAAAGGCGGTTTCACTTTTCCCTCGATTGGCTACGAGGATTGAATCGTGGAAGCTCGAGGCTTCCTGGACGGATCGAATCTCATTTAGATTTCCATCGTGAGATACTAGACGTCGGTTCCGAGGTTCTCTCTCTTGAGTTCGACGGCATGCGAACGGCATTCCTGTCTGCGCGGTAATCGTCCGCGATTTATACGACACTGTCCAGTCCAGCTTTTCGAATCTCTCGGACTAGTTTCTCTCTTGCCAGCCAACCTCCGTGGAACAGGTGGCGTTTCCTTTTTTCTGCCCCTCCGACAGCCGCCGTTTCTCTCCGCCGAGTCTCCAAGGGACTCGCACATTTTGTCAGCCGGTTTCTTGCTCAATTAGACACGATGCATTAATGCCGTTAATGCGACTTTACATATACGTGGCTACATGCTCCTCTGGTCTCTCCCTGATGTCTCTTTTTCCTGTCTTCTGTAATACTACCTTCCTTTTTCTTACGATTAAATTTCAATGAAACCACACATATCGCTGAATGTTCTTTAGGATTATCGAACGTTCTTTGATTATACATGTCCCTTTTGTTATTTGAAAACCGATATTTGCGAATAAATTTGAATAGTGAATATTTGGAGTATGTTCGAAAATTTTGAAATATGCTAATAGCGTGATAAAATGGATTATGCTCGTGTGTAATTCCTATATGCGTATGCAGTAATGAGTCGATTTTATCATATAGGTAATTCAACGAAATCTTTTCAGTATTGCATATTAAAATGATAGCGACCATGACTTATAGATATTATTTTATATAGGTATTAGGGAATAAAAAGTATTCAACAAATATTTGACTACTTTGATACTATTATTACGATTTCAGAATAGAATTCATATACTTTAATTGATCGTACTTTATGACTTCGTGTTTATACATTAAGTATGTACGTTTGCAAAAATTGTAAATGTACTTTCAATATTCCAATTGATATAGATTAGCTTATTTATGAGAAGATATTTGCTTATATACAAGTGAATCAGGAGTGATTTCCTATGTAGAAATAAATTAAGACTGCAGAATAAAATTTTGTCATCTGACATTTAATTAACTTCCGAAAAAAATTGATTTTAAGAAACTATTCCGTACGTATACAATAAATCGTATTCCATGTTTCTTATGTATTTATTTTTGCATAAGAACTCACATCTTATATACGTATAGCGTAATCTGAATAATTTCTACATTTAATATATTTATTAATGTGTAAAAATGTTATATCATATTTTTTCATGCGAATTACTATGATTACGGTGTTTTATTATCTGGAAAATTGATTTCATTAAAGAATATGTAAAATTACTCCTTGAAGGAGCCTTGAAAGGCCGCTTTCCATCTTTTCTCTTGACATCCTGTGTTTAATCAATCGCTTATTCGCAATCAATTTACATTACATTTATTTATACATATAAATAATAGGCAAAAGTTTTCCAAACATTATACACTTAAAACAGGTATATTTATGCATGTTTGCAACAATACTATTTTACTTCTAAAAGCAATCGATAGAAAGTCCTTTTGCTTTAGTAAATTATATTCTTTCTTCACAAAAATGGAAGAATACTAGGAGATATAGTAATTACTATTATAATTATCTATTTATGTTTCGATATTTATTTTTATAATTGCATATATTATTATAATTTTACCGTTTTTTAATATTTAGTTTTAACAAAATTAGTTTTAGATTTTTATGTAAAAATTGTTTAAACATTTTAACCACAATAAGTTATTTGCCTGCACACATCATATACGTATATATGTCGTCGATCAATTTGAAATTATTGGGATATTTATTAAAATGGATTTATAAGATAGATTTATCAGAAACACAATATAAATTTGTTTCTTTGAACAATTAATAAATTTCAATTACGTTCTATAATTGTAAGGTTAATTTATCTTTATGGAAAGTTGTACGTAACATCTGAGGATATGTACGTTACGAAACTTTAAAAACTATAAAATTACGATTTAAAAGAAAATTCTTGCATACGTAATATATACTTATCTATATATAGTTGAAATAAGCTTTTTCTTAGGTTTCAGATACTGAATACAAAAAAAAAGTTTGTTCTTGCTCTGAATGAACTAAATATCCGGCGACGTATGAACGTGTATGTACGTGCACACGTATATGTAGAGATATGTAGGTCAAGTAAAACCATAAGTTTAGTAAGACTCAAAATTATACATTATACCGCATTGTAATTAACCTTATTATCGCACTGAAATTATTAATACCTCATTAAACTCATACGAATCATTCAGAACGTAATTACGTAAACGCAATATTAATCAATCGATATACTCGATCAACTGATTCGATTGCGTGGAAATTTCCATTTATGCGATACACGAATGCCAATTGACATATTTTCATTATAATATTCCCAAACGATACTGGAATTTTCATTAGTTGTCGGCGCGTAAAGCATTCACAACGTTGAAATGGCACGTTTTCTTTGTATCGCGACGAACATTCACATATAACGTCTGCTTGCCATTGTCTTGTTCGGTAATTTCAATGATTTATGTGCATTCTCTCGTGACCAAATTTTATCCGGCGCGGTTCGTGCGGGATGGTAATTACAAAGCGCAATTTAACTGTACAAATGAACGAGCTAAATAATAAAAGAATACGAAACTTTATGTAGCGAGTACTACACGAAGAGGTGCATCGATTCTCTTTTTTCTGAATAAAGGCAGGCGTCCATTTAATAGCATACAATTCGCTACATTAATAAGCCATAATATTTAGTGAGACCATCTTTAGCACTAATTCTATGTTTGTGGCCACTATTCATACTGTGTACTAATTTTTCACTGAGTGAATATTTGCGATAATATCTTGTAACTTTTATATACATCTACGGATCGGTTTCATTTTACTATTATAATCACGGTAATCGTGTTTCATTTCTATGCCAACGAAGTTTCAAAAAGTTTCGTATAAGGCATATGATATATTCATACAAAAAGTATTTTGTGGTAAGTGTTCAGATATTTGCATGAGTTAGTTACATGTTTGTGATATATACAAGCATAGCCTTGACAATTGACAAATGTTTGATAATTTGTTTGTTTTAGCCATTTTACGAATTCAAGCTGTAATGTCTTGCATCAGAATTTATATTTCATAAAACGTATATCACTCATTTTTCTTGTTCATGGTTTCTATTATAGAAAAATCTTAATCATTTTTATCGATAAGCCAATGAAAAATTTATGTGTTAAGAACCTAAACTAGAATTTATTAATATGTATAATACTATGTGTTATTCGAAATTACTCTTTACTTTGACGTGAGTTTAGAAACAGATCGACCGTCTAAATATCGCGATACAAACGATATCTAAAAGTAATTGAACGTTTTATCTAAATTTTCTTTCGCACACAATATTATTTAAGTCTGTTTTCCATTCATAAGAACATTATAACATTTTACAACAAGATAGTCTGCGATACTGTTTCCGCTGACGCGATTTTTTCTTACATCTACCTCTATTATTATTGTACAGAAGATAAATATAATCAAAAGTGATTATTGTTATTTATGTTTATAGCAGTATAACTATCGTCTCTCTGTCGGAGATAATAATATTTGCATTGCGTAAAAAAATTGTGACAGAACTATGTATGTATATAACTTAGATATAACTGCGTGCACTTATCGATAACGACGACAATGACACTCATTGCATTGCCTTGACAGCAAGAAAATTCTCGATATAAATGTCTTACCGATCAGGCGACAATAACAGACTAATTGCCTATTGTGTTTTACGTACGACAAAACAACGGAAATTTATTTTAGATGATATAGTTAAGTATTAGAGTATGATAAAATATAATAAGATAATTATTAATTAAGATAAATTAATTTAATAATATTTAAAAGATTATTTAATAACCATCTACAATGCAAACGCGTTGCAGTGTTCTTTTCAGGATAATGGCTGATGAAAACTTGATAGAGTTTGCCACTTATTTTTATATTGTTGACTCTTGCTCGTTCCTATCCTGGTGATATAACATTGACGTCGTATTGACATTGACGTTGATACATTAGATATACAGTAAAAAGCATTGATACGTGAATAATTGAACATTGCTGGCTTAATGCCGTGAACGACAGTTTTAGCCCTCAGTTCGAACGACTGGAGCTCTTAGCATCAATTTGTTCGATATTTTAGGGAGATAATAATCGCGTGAAAAGGAAAAGCCACGACGCAGACGATAAAGTTGCCTCTTGATAAAAATTAATTGGAAAAGTTCTCGGCTAACGATTTTATTCTTACGCTGCACCGGGCTAGCCACCAAACGCGGTGAATGTGTTCCTAATTGTTCGCGCGTTGAAATATCGAGTTTCTGATGAATAGACTGCTGATTTTTGCCTTATCAAATACTTCTCGAGGAGGTGGAATATGTTATTAAAGAAATGTATGCAATATATACATTTTTACGCAATATCTCTTTTCTTCTTCATTTTTACACGGTCTTTGTATTCAATCTTTACACAACTCACGATATTATAAGGTTCAATCGTTACTTACGGAAGCTAATATTAGTTAACATATTCCGTTATCTTACATCTTTTCAAAACATTAATTCTCAATTTAAATTGTTGTATTTTAAGAAAATGTCTGACATAGTTGTAATATTTGTTATAAGTAGGCTGCGAATATTTATGCAAATTCATATTTTTATGAACAGAACTAAAAATATGGAACGTAAAAGAAAAGGATTCATTTCACTTACTAAATGTTATAACAAATATTTTAATCCAAATTTATTTTATATATTCTGTGTATTTTTACATCTCTATATTTCTCATAAATGCATAAAAATCTGCAATCTAATCCTTAAGTTAAAATATATCCTTTACTCAAGGGAAGCAGAGTCAGAAGTGGACAAAGAGGTAGGGAATAGGTGGATAGAAGAATAATGATAGGAAACAAAAATAGGGAAGAAAGAAATTAAGAACAAAAGAATAAGAATAGGGTGGACAGCACATAGTAGGTAATAGATTAAGAGGTAAGTTTGTGGTGGGTAGAATAATTGGGGTGTATAAGTTGTATACAAAACATGGGAAAACGAGGAAGAAAATGATATGGATCAAAAAATGAAGTCGACAATGGGTGACAGGTTAATAGAAGACAAGCTAGAATGTATATCAAAGTGGGAGCAAAGAAAAAGGGGCAGACCACCGGCAGAAAAGGGTCAACAAAAGAAAAGCAACAACAGCAGGAAACCTTTTTCGCTCACGTATTAAATCTTAATTTGCAGAAATCAATTTATACTTTCATAATAAAATTACATTTTCTCCAGAAACTTCCAATAGCTATTGTATACTGTATTTTACGATATACTAGCATTTAAAATTTCACTATTTTCTTATTGGTAAATGTAAAATAAACATTATTTATCGCAAATTATATGTCACCAAAGATATAGATTTATATTTTAAGCAAAATATGTAAATTATTAGTTTACTCTATTCGTCGTGCCTTTTATTTAAAACGATAGGGAATAATTCTTAACGATAAGAAGAGATTTATATTTTCATGATTCTATCTATAATGTATTTCTAATATGAGCATATAAATATTTTGCAAATGAACATTGATTACTGTAACGTCATTTTTCCTATTAGAGTTTCCTATTAAAGTTCAGGAATTTATCACTTCTTTTTTAATTTTACCTTTGCAATACTCGCAATATTAATCTGTGATACTATATTCATATTTTTCAAAGATACAGAAATACGAATGTGGTCTTTGCATTAATAACATAAAATATTACTTAATGTTTAAAGTAGAAAAATTAATTAATTTGTATAAACACGTAGTATGATATGTTAAATTTTATTATATCTACTAAAATTATATTCCTTTCATATATATTCAGAATCTATACTAGTAAAATATATTCCAACTGCTACAAGAAAGATTGAAATACATATATAAAATAAATCTAATACATAGATACATTAGATGTATTAATATAACTTACGTATAATCCTTGAGATATTTTACATTAAGATGCATTAAGGTGCATTAAGATACATTAAGATACATTAAGGTAAAGATCTACAAATTTAAGTTTTATTTGAAGTTTTATACCACTTTATGATCATTATAGAAGTTTCATTTTGAATTATACAATTTAACTACATCTTTTATTGTAAGCTTTTAAATTTTTTCATAATTTAATGGATATTGAATACTACTACAATATCAAAATAAATAACGTTATTTATGTACATTGTAGATGCTCGTAGAACATGTCCTTTCAAACTTACAGTATTTCTCATCCATTTACGATATTTTCGTCGCATTAAAAGCTTCACAAATATAATGCTTCCAGCGGTTTCAAGGGAGCGCTTATATACTGAATGCTATTACAATGAATAAATTCAATTTATAATAAACTTCGAACATAAATTATCCTTCTGTCGAGAGACTGTCGAATTGTATAATTTATCATTAATTGAACCACCAGAGACAAGGCTTTATACAAACAAATTGCCTCGTTCTAAAAGCATATATTATATACATATTTCCTTTCATCCTGGAATATCAATTCACCATGTCCACGAAAATAAATATAGCAAATGTCACTTAAAATCATATATTACTTGCAAGGTATTTCCGTATAAATTGTCTCCATAATATGTTTATAATAATTCATATATATAAAAACGTTGTTCATAAATCTCCATAATATTTTCAATTCTCGTTATTGTTTCTGATAATTGCATATGTACGAGAGTGCGCAGTCGATGTGGCGTTAAACTCTATAAAAAAAATAATTTAAAAAAATGATTTAAGTATAAATTTATTATGCCTAATTTTTTAATATATTTGTTTTGTTTATAGATACTATATTTTCAGTATTACCAATCAGAAATGCATACTCAGACTTTCTGTAACTTTTCCCTTAAACGGGATGAGATTTTCGAATACTAAAAGGATACTAAAAATATTTTTGTGAATTTCTCGACATGCGAATTTTTAATAGTTTTCTATCTCAACTGCGCTAGTTTGCTAATGTGTAGAAGGATTATGCTTCTAAGTGTTTATATCTTTTTTGATTTTCTTTCTATTTTATTGAATACAAAATCATACATTTTATAGAATATATTGCATCGAATCTTTTTCAAAGTACGTTTCCCATCCTGCTTCTACTAACAATTCCTGCAACGTCATTGTACCTCTTACAGTTTTTATAGTGATAAAATACTAGCTCGCGTTCTTCGATACTAATTAGTCTGGATAAAATTAAAGCAACGTTTGTAATTACATAAAACGTATAAGAAAGCAGACGAAGGATGACCAACCATTAAACAGCAAGAAATAAGTTCTCTTTTCAATTATTACAGCTTTGCTTCTACCTGATATTTAACACGTTTTTATTAAACGCGTTTAATTTGCCATTTTTAAATTAAACTTGCAGCTTGCAAATTATCAAACATTAAATTAAAATATATTGAATCGTTCATTTCAAAGTTATTTTCATTAGAAACTGCCCCTATATGTTATTTCCATAAATAAAAATGGTATACAACTTCGATTAAGTGACACTTACTGAACGCACCAATATTCAATAAATAATCGGCAACGACTTATCGTGACGCACTAAGTACTATGCAAATATCGAGATAGGAACGTAACCGGGAGATAAATCTCGACGTTCGTAATTCCAACGTATTTCTGGCTTTCTCGTCCGAACGGTGAGATTATCGATCAGTATTCAAACAAAATACGGATATAGCTTTCGGGCCGGCAGTTAAACGCATTCCTTATCGATCGCGTTGCAGGGCTAATTTCTTGCAAGTCACCGGGTGATTGGCTCGGTAGGAAGGAATAAAAAGAAGATCGTGAGAGGTAGAAAGAGTAATCATCGTAGCTGAGCACGTTGGTTTCGGTGTGACGGTGGCTTAAAGAGCCGCCGCCTGCTCGTTGATTAATAATCCCGCTGGCGCAAGCTGCCTTCACACAGTGCTCCCCTCTCTTTTCTTTATTCTCCTCTGTCTTCTTCTCTTTCATTGGTTGGCCCTTTTCCTCCTAGATCTATCCTCTTTCCCGTGGTTTTCTTTGTTTCACTTTCTTCTATCCGCTTTTTCCCTCTTTCCTCCACCCCTTTCCCTCTCTCTCTCTCTCTCTCTCTCTCTCTCTCTTTCTTTTTCTCTTTCTCTTCTTCCTCCCTTCTCTCGTTCATCCCTTTCACTTCTTTTTTTTCTCTCGTTCCTCTTTCAAACCTCCTCCCTCTTTTCCTGTTCCATCGGCACTCGTGGCTGTAGTCCGTAAGTCCGCACGTACTAGTATAGGAGCTCGTTCATTGGCCAGGATTCTGTTGGAGGACGCCGGGCGCGGGTCATCGGGATCGAAGACGAACAGTTAATTACGCGGAGTGTCGTTAATTATGACGGAAAGGAATTCAGGCACTTATTTCTAGCCGTCGGTCGAGGGGATCTGTCTTCGCGCTTGGGTGGCATTGGAAGTGTGTTGGGTTCGATACGTTCTGGCGAAATGACGGCAACTCGTCTGCAAATGGCCCGGAAACGGTTTAACGCAATCTGTAGTTATTGCGAAATTGGTTTTTCGAAGATAGGGTGCTTAGTGAGACGAGGATAGTATCGATGTGTGCTCGGAATTCGGAAATGGTGTAGAAATCTATTGTTTACGAGTATATATATATATATGCTTCTTTCTTTTTGTCAATTGTTATGTACATTTTGGGAAGGATTACGAAGAAATGAAGATGTGAAACCTTTCATTAAGTAAATAGCACAGAAACGGAACAATATAAGGAACGAATTATGATGTAATCGTTAGTGTGGGAAAACTGTAGCCCTCGATCTTGGAAATTCTTTTAATATAACAATTACGTAATTGCAGAAACATGTTTTATCTTTTTTACGGTGTAATAATATTTTTATTATAATATTGTGATAACGATTTATCTTATTAATAACATTTTGCAACATCTAAGTAGTAACTGAAAGTAACTAAAACGTGCTAATAATTGTTTTATTCTCAATATCAAACATGAGTGCAAATTAATTTTCTTTATCTTTTGAAACCTGAATTGTCTTTTGGACCGACAACGTGTACATACATCTCTTATTTTCGTTTAAAATTTCATATCAGTCCTGCAAAAATCCCATATGAATCCCATCAAATATTTACACCCTCTAAGTTGTTTAGCAATTCAAATATATCTTCCATTCGAGTTTATGGAAGATCAATGCCTAAAATTTCGAGTTTATAACTTGGAATTAGGTTCTTATATGGTATTATAAAGCTTAACATGCGTCGATGGAAACCGTCTGGCGCATTTTAATGTAAAGCGTTTAATTCAGGAAGCGACGTGAAAAGTAAACACGTTCCATTATAATTGGTGCAAAAATGAAGGTATTACTTTGCAGATTAATCACTGCGCTCGCGATAAACACTCCTTGCACGCACGTTCAAAAGTAGCAAGGCGTAACCACGTTCTATTTCATGAATTTCAACTTTTTCGAAGTAGAAAACATTCATTATGTATTTATGAATCCATCATCTATGCAGATTCTACGAAACTTGAGACTTTGTGCTCTGCTTTCGATCAGTCTTTAAAAATAAGTCTAGTTTCCGCTCAAAGGAAATTTAAATTTAATTGCATCCTCAAGTAAGAGTTCTAAAAATCAGATCGAAAATTAAATAGCTAATTTCCTGCACTCTCCGCATGGAAATACTTCCGCAATAAAAGCTATTCTGTTATTGTATAACAAATATCGTTTACTAACGAGCTTTTCAATTATTTTAGTTACTTTAAAATCGCCTAATACTGGACAATTGTTTTTGTTTTTTTATATTACATATTCTTTACAGTCTTTCTTCAGTCTTATAATTCCCTTGATTGGTTTCGCAATACTTTTAAAGCAAGCACGTACATTCTACTTCTTTCAGAATGCAACATGCGGTTTTAGGATCATTTCAAATGTGCAAACTGATTCAAACTGCCTCGAAAAATCAAATGAAATCAACAGGCTTATATAATTATAAAAAATATATCTATCATATTAGATGGTTTTGATTAGATATTTTCATCTTAGAACACAAATTATGTTCGTATGTGAAAATGTATTATATATATTTTACGAACTATTAAATATTTAATAGTAGAATGTTAAAGTTTCATCCTACCTAGAACCCTTCAGGCAATTAATTTAATCATACATGAGATTTTTTATTTGTATCATAATTTTTATAAAGTTATTGAATAGTCTTCCATTGATCTTTTTCACTGCTGAAATAATTAAGAAATTAGTTATTGAATCAATAACAAATTATTATAAAATAGCAAATTTTGAGTAGTTACTAACGGAATTTATCTGAACAGAATATATAGATGAAATGATTTCTTTTTATACATGATCTGTCACATTTTATGTAAATTGAGATTCATGAAACTACGAGTACTTTTATTTTAATAAAAAAATCATTAAGTTTCAAAGTACTAATATTTAGTTCTAAGACTAAGGCAGATTTGAAACAACGAGAGAGAAAAGACCAACAATAGACAAAGTATCCGCCTCAAAAATTTTATACAGAGTTAAATAACGTAGTACAATCTAGTTAAATTTTTTATATTTTATAATAAATATAGCTGCAAGTAGCGAAAGTAGTATACATATATTAGCAAAATTCATGATAAAATTATAATTGATAATAAAGTTGAAATTATAATTACAGGTAAAGTTACGATTGACGGTAACTCACAATTATAAAGTTATAAATATTCTCCAATTTTATTACTTTAAAATACAAAATGACAACGGAACTGCAACTTTCATATTGATATTTTTGAATAACTGTTTCCCATCAATAAACACTGTAACGGATCAACTGGAGAAAACACCCTGTATCATAAAAATCCTCTTCCGAATCTATCGAATGTCTACTCAATATACTTCACGAATATTTATAATCTCCGTAATAGCAAGGGAGTTCTTCAATCTCTCAGATCGTACACAACCAAATATCTATGTTGATAAGATTTAATAAATGCTGATACAGCCCCGCTTCATCTCGAAAATCGTAAGAGAACAAAATTACATGATCCAACTTAAAATACTATAAGGTTGAATTTTCCCCGTTTTCGTATCGCGAAGTTTCAATCACGAGGTTTAACGACTTGATACGAATAATTCGTTTTAAATTCGCTCGATCATGTGCCTTATCGAATCTGTGCATGATGATATATGTAATACATTAATAACGTTCTTGAAATGGACCGATCATATAATAAGCGCATTGAATTCGAGCAACACCGAGAAATTCTCATCGAAATATGCATCAGCAGAAGAACCACCTGAATTTCCGGCTCTCTTAGCTAACGGCCATCCCCCTAATGAACTGTCAATTCCTTATC
This sequence comes from Bombus flavifrons, assembly GCF_040668555.2. Taxonomy (NCBI): domain Eukaryota; kingdom Metazoa; phylum Arthropoda; class Insecta; order Hymenoptera; family Apidae; genus Bombus; species Bombus flavifrons. The sequence continues at coordinate 5,486,703 of NC_138446.1, read as the reverse complement.
ACGAAATTTATATTAGCCGTTAAAATTACATTAACCGTTTCAAGAAAAATCTGCTTTATCCGGCGAGTCGGGGAATACGTGGAAAAGTGTGAAAACGTGAATGAAAAATATGCCGAATCGTGTAACGTTTACTGGCTAACGATGCTAGTTATCGCGATTGTGTGTCAAGAATTATTAATGCTTTTGTAATGTTAACGTTGCGTTAAACGAGAAATTATTAAAATCAGCTTTATTTCCATACGCATTACGTGTTAAGTAGCATAAAATTTCAATTAGCGAATTGTATAGTCCAAATACCCTGCCCTTTTTTTTATATCTCTCCTATCTTTATATCAATTTAGAATTTATATCTGTTCATTCGTCCTATAATTCACATTTGTTGTCACCACGTAACTGCCTGCATATTGATTGATAAAATTGGAAATACGCGCGGAGTTTTTATTCCATGTATTTTGTGGTTGTGCAAAATGAAGTATTCATTCATTGCCTATTCTATATATGTACAGAGTATTCCACGAGTTAATCCATACGTTTAGAGAATAACAAAAGGAAGAATAGTTTCATCAGGCGCAATGGTCGCATGATGCAACTTGTATAACATCCCGTTTGTGTCCGCTTTGAAAGTGGAGGTCTTCTAAAGATTTGAAAGTCATTCGTTTCTTTTTTTTAAAGGGACTACATATTTTTTTTATGCACAATTGATGCACTTTTATACTCTTTATTAAGACATATTTAGTCTCGGAACATCTCGTTTTGAAAATACTAAATTAGTTGCATAATAAAAGCGATTTCGATAAAAACAACTCAATAAATAATATATACCTAATATGTTTTAAAATGCAAATTTTTAGTCAGAAAAAGAACGATTTTATACGATACATTCCTTTTACTATTGTATAAATTTGCCAATTTCAGTTTCGTAAAACTCTAGTAAAACTCTTGCCGTATCGGTATACTTCGATCAAGTTTATTCGAAATGGTCAGAAAAACAAGTTTCTTGCAAGAATGTTGCAATTGAAAGAAGTATATACATATTTAAAGTTTAAACCAGTGAATAAAAGAATGAAACTGATGTTTCCAATAATATAGCACACAAAAGGAAACAATTGTCCAATATTTGATGATTTCAATATGACTGAAACGAGGCCTCGTTAGAAAACGACACACTTATTACGTTATTATTATCAAAATAACATTTATTTATTTATTCCATGAATTTCTTTGTAAGAATTCGCAACACATTTTTCCGATTTAAAAAAAACTCATATTTAGAAACAGAAAGAAAAAACCAATATAGCTTTATATTTCTTAATAAATTCCTTCGATACCAGAAATACTGTAAGACGTAGAAGAAGAAGCACCACTTTAAGAATTATCTCGACGGAAAATTTTAACAGTGGATAGTTAATAAAAGTTATACATCGACAGTTTCCTACGTACATACCCAGTTTCCTCTCTTCTTTGTTCCGAGTAATTGTATTAGAGAGACGGAAGTTCGGACAAAAGTTTTAAACAAGAGGTTAAACAAGCTCGAGCCACTCGAGGCACAAATGTTTCATGTGTCGTATACCTTTACTACTTTTTGTTCCATTGAACGAATCTATAGAAATTGCATGAACCTTAGAAAGCGTAATTGCATCGGCTCGTCTGTTGCTAAACGTGCCTCAGCCTCTTGCTTCCGGCTACTTCTTCAATTACAATGGTTACGTCATATTATTAATGTTCGATTTGTTTAATGCCCCACGAAAGAGATTAAATCGCCCGTTAATCGTCTTAAACGAAGTTATCAACTAAATTTTCCATGCATACGTCTCAATATTCACCGTTGAATAGCTATGGAAATTTTTGCTCTTTCGAAGGAAATTTATTTCAATTTTCAGCGAGTAAAATTGATAACAAAAGGTGAATTAAAATCGTTTATGATGTACAGTAGCGTTTAATGTATTCATACGCATTAATCGTTATTTTACGCTAACAATACGAGAAATCAGGAATTACTTAAAAAATCCATGCGCTCGCGATAGATTTTTAAATGAACAAATAAATAAATAATATTAAATGTCATTACCGTAATATTGAATGACAAACATATCTAGTGAAACTAGTGCAATATGTGAATACAGTCAAAGTAACAATATGTAGCGCTAATGAGTGAAGATTCATACATATGTATATCTATAGAGCGTGGATTAAAACTGAAGCAGCTTTCAGCCAAAATGTTACCTGAAATATGATTTTTAAAATTAAATTAGCCAACCATTTCTGTAACAGATGGTTGAATCTTTAGATATCCGAAATGTAGAAACAGGAGCAAAAAATGTATTTTGTTTTCACTATTGGACGTAACAGTGCTTGATATTATTTTAATTTTGTCAGTACTTTCTAAAAACTGTTTAGTTCAAGAATTAATAATTAGCTTCTGGAATTTAAAATAAGCGATATTTTGAATATCTATGGAATAATTTTTCAATAAACTCGTTTCGTATTTACCGTTATTCTTTAATCAGTATTCTAAAAATGTAGTCCCGTTAGTTACATGTGTCCTATAACGTTCAACTTAATGTCATACCTATCCTAATTTAATAAATAAAAACACTTTCACAAATGTTTTCTATGAAAGTAATTTCATAGCCATTACACATATAGGTGACATATTGCTATCGTAACTTCGATAATATAAAATCTTTGCACGATATCCTATACAAGATACTATGTCTGATATAAACAAAACATAATAAATTACGAACAAATGAATCCATTTTCATCATCAATATATTCATCACGAGTGAAGTAAATTTATCTAAATGTACTTATGTAAATGTGTATCTTTTTATTCAATTATGGAATATGAAATTTACGTCGAAACATTGGCAGTCGTGGAAAAATCGCTCTCATCGCTGCGATTCACCTCGAAACTCTGGCCGAATTGAATTTCTTATTACATTATGAGAATCTCGTACATAGCACGTATCAGCTAACATATGTTCCTTTTATGCGAACGTGAATTCGATTCCTCTGTCTATTATAACGCATTACCAAGATTTAGCCTTTCATGCTGCATCCTAATCCCACCGTAATCCTTTTGCAATCGTTGCAAATGCAACGGCGATGCCTTTCATCTCAATGATTGAAGGCTGGCCACGCCGAAGAAAGAACTGGCTTTCTCCAACTGTCTCGGGTCAGGCAATACCGCTTCTGCGGCTTTTGGCAGAAAATTTAAATGCAAATTTAGTCAGGGCAAACGAAATTTCCGGGTCAAGCGAGCGGGAGGTAATTAATTCCAAAAATAACGGAAGCTAATTCCACGCTTCGGCCTAATTATTTTAATGGAGAGATAAAAATTGACATTGAAAATTCGACCTTCGGTTTGTTTGTAAGCTTTCGTTGTAATGCGAATGTTGATAAGTTGTGAATACGTGGCTTCTGTTGATTTTTGGATTAACTTAGATATATAGAATAACAAGAGGGAAGTTAGATATTAAAAATATATTATTGTGTATGTATTATTTACGTATTTGCATTATTTACATAGAGTAACTTTTGCTGTAATTTGTTATATGTAGAAATAAACGAAATGGAAATTAGAAATTAAACATTTATTTCCAATAATAATCATTGTAATATCTATAGAAGCGTAACAGTCGGACAAATAAAGTAAATTTTTGTATATTTTTCTCTAACTATAAAATATGAAGTCACGTGTATGGGCAAAATACACGAGTGCAATAAGTAAGAAAACTATTCGGTAGCCTAAATTATTTTCATCAACAAATCATTTTGTTATTAATTTATATACACCTTCCTCTCGTTATTGCTGTAATTCAATTACGTTATTTTAAATATTTTTACAAGAAAATGCACATATGTATGTATACAAAATATGCGTATACTTGTTGCAACTTTCGTATTAAAAGTACTGTTTTTAGAATGTATACTGTCTTTGTGATTTCTTTTTTACTTTTCTTGGTACGTAGGTACTACGAGCCTTTAGAATCTTAGATTCTTTCTTTGGATATCCTGTAAAAAATATATGTTTAATGCCTTTGTATCATATAGACTAATATCACAAAAGTATATCTGTTTTAATTTATTTATAAAATTTTACTATTTGAGTTCTATTGAGTCATAATCTTTAAGCCTATAACTTGAATTAAATACGTTTGTATACCGTATTGAATATATGGATTTCAGTTATCTATGAGGAATATCTCCAACACAGTGATATGAAATGAATTAAAAAAGAAAAAATTGATAGAAACATTTTTGCAAAATAATATTCTATTTTATTGTGGTAATATGTTCTAAATAAAATTCTTTTTCAGTAAAAGTCTATTATTTACATGGAAGCTCCTAATCGATAGAATCTATCAGTTATTAAAAGATAAGTGAAGATACTTTCAATGTTTAATCAATAAAAGGTTTAGAAGCTTATAGACTAACAAAAGATACATTGCACCTGCTCTGATACTTACGTTGTTAGATAAACTGTTCTATTAATCAATTCCTGTTTGTTATTGCAGTTATATCAAAATAACTTCCATTCATAGATCATAGAAAAAATTTAATTATCCGATTATCAAAATAAAAAAGACAATATACATTTTATACTTACTTATAAAATATAAATTCTTGTAAAAAGTTTAACAAAAGAGTAAGAGTAATCATAACCATTGTTACGAAGTATCGTTAGGAAAGAAAGATTATATCAGTGGTAACGTACAAAGACGAGAGCAAAATTGAAACGAAGTTAAATACCAACGACACTCTGCATTTCGATAAACCAATTATTCGCTTCGCATTCCCTTAAGGAGGGAACAAGTTTAATACGAGTTGTTCGTGCAAATAAGAAGATAAAACTACCATGGAATTAAGTACACGGCAAAGTATCTCAAACTTCACAATAAACAACATGTTTTAAAGAGAGTTTTATCAAACACTTCAAAGTAACTTGCAATTTGCATATTATATGTATCTATATCTAAAGGAAACCACTGCTTGAATTCAACCGAGAAATTTTAATATCATTTACGAATTCTATCAGCATCCGTTGTTATCTATCGTGTGGAATGACAGATGGAAGGCATACGTTCGAGTGCTAATTAAATAATCAATCTGAGTTTCATATATACATATCTATTTCATTAATGTTTTTGTTTTTGTATGCGTATATTCTTAACTTCTAATTGCAGACGCTCGTATTTTTTCAACTATCGCAGACATTTAGTATCTATATTGTTTATTTACTAAATCATTGTGCAATTAATCTGATATAACTATTTTATTTAATAACTACAAACTACATAAGCATCCAGATACTTTGATCGATTTGTAGTAACAATAAAAGAATTTTGCCAAAGTGTATAAATTAATAATGAATTAATAATTGGATGCAACGTTTACTATTATTTTATAATGATGTAAATTATCTATTAAAAATTGGGTCTTTTATTAACATAGGAAGTCTTTTATTATGTTAGAAGATTTTTTTTATTTCTAACTTATACGTATGTGTATACAATAATTTAGTAATTAAAGATTCTTTGTCTGTAGGTAGGAGTTTGTCAAGTAATAGAATACTTCTATAAGATTTTAGTTTTAATATATCGCTACTCGTATTTGTGGTGATTATAAAAAGTAAAATCATTGCAGTTTGATTTATCCGCAATTATATAATTCTATGATACATATATCTGAACAAACATATTTAAAGCGTATTAAATATGTTTTAAAAATATTTTTGTTATGTTAAAAATATTTTTGATGTAATGTACGTATCTTTGTTTGTTAAAGTTTCCATAATTAAACATTAATACTTAAATACGGGAAGATCTAAAATTTTCTATTAAATCGTAATAATGATATAAAATTTCAGAGACGAACAATCTGTAATTATATTAGAAAGTTAAATGGACGTAAAATTGAGCCGATAAAAGCATGGAAAATGTAGAGGATTCGATAACTATAATTTTGCGTAAATGATTTTAAGTAAGACAGTTTTAGTACTTCAGTTAGCACTCTGGTAATTAATAGAGCAAAGTACGAACCGATTTATTTACGTTGAAATGGTGTGTTGCGATATTTATTTCGATATTTGTCAGTATGCACAATAATAGAAAGTACGGTGTGTGAATTATGTCGATGCATGTATTTGCATCGTACGATCGTAATGTATAAACGATTTTATCGAATTTCCCGTAACATCGTGGATTAACTTCTCTCTGAAATTTCTGGTTATTTTCAGTTCTGTTTCGAAACTGATGGATATTCTTGAATTATTCAATAGAAAAAGAAATTATTAGTCCTGCCTGTATACTGTATATATTAAAAAAATTTTGCAGTTTCGGTAATCAATACTGTTATATCGAGCGATAATTTACAAAATATAAAAGAATTATACAATACGCATGTACGTAGAAAAAACGAAATTAAAAATCTGTCCAAACCTGTAGCAAGTCATCATGAAAATCGTTATTTATGAAGTTATCAAAATGGTACCAATCTCGTGCTTCAATTTGTATGCAAAACATGATTCGTCAAATATTTGTTTTTCAATTAAATCTTACAATTAAAATTTTGAGTACAAAAAAATATAGGAATATAAAGATTTATGTGTAATATCTGCACTAAAAATACAGGTTTCTTATAAATGGAGTATATAAATACCTTGTTTATTATTATTAATATGGAAGAGACATGTATTATAAAATTTTTAATACTACTACAGTAATATATTTAATACCTTTTAAATATAGAGAAAATAAATACATAGGTATTGAAGTGTAATTTCATAAATATTTCCATTATCAAGATATATTTAATTTCATAATAAAACACGGATATATTCTAAATTATTCAACTATCTCAGAAAAGAAATTTATAATGCGGTAATATTTGACAAACTATCTTAAATTTTCTAGAAATATACGATCTTAAAGATGTATTCTTTGAATTTTATCTGATACATATATAAAATCTTTATTTCAAGCTTCTTTCGGTAAGGCTTCAGATAAATTCATTTGTGTGTTAAATATTATAGATATGTATCTATACACTTATAAAATGTAAATGTTAATTTCGAAGATAAATAAATTTACTGTACAATAAGTTGGACTTCATAGTTACGCTAAGTAAGAATACTTATACAAGGTATATAAATTTGTATACTTTTAAGCCTTAATGTAATTCTTAATGTTTTATTCTAGCTATTTAATCTGAACCATTTCGCGTAATTTTAATGCATATTAATGTATCTTCCTGATAAACATCGTTCGATATTATTTATTAAAATAATTTCGTGAAAATTAAATAAACTCTATACGTTCGTGTGATAAAAACGTCTATCACTTATATGCGTTGCTTAGAGATGTAATTCATTTGAAAACACAGTCTCCAATAATTATTCGATTGAGACAAACATGTCAAAGATCGTTAAAGTATATTAAATTTGAAACATACCTGATTAAATTACACCATTAAGGAAACGAATTCTTCAGTAGCTTTGCGTATCTGAAAGGGATGGAATCGATCGCAACATTTATGAGATTATCAATTAACAGAGAGACACACAATGTCATATCGACATATAAAGGTAATTTCATTGGCTTTAATTCACGAATATTCCGGCACAGAGGTGCTCGGATCTGTGATCCACAACCAATGAAGGGCTTTTGAATTATACACGAAGACGGAGATCCAGGGTTTTCAAAGTGGCTCAAATAACGTGTCTGAGCCTCGCCACTGACGCCAGTGAAATATTAATCCGACGTAAAGCATGTGCTATTCTAACTTCCTCGACAAATCGATCGTCGTGTATGCATTTGTACAAAGTTGCATAGTACGTCCAGTTTTCAATACATCGAATGCAAGTCGCAGATATGTGAATTTAAGTTAGATTTTTAATCTATTATCCAAAGGGGTGAATTAACTTGACGATAAAATTGATCTTAATTTTAATTGATCTTAATTGATTTTAATTTTTCAGATACAATAATTCCTATATTTATGGATCCCTTATATTTTAATGCGAGGTGTTCCATTTGTACTCGGAGTAAATTATATTTAGAAGAATTACAATCGCCTTATTTGTGTGAAATTAATTTGTCTTTGTAAACTTTTAATTTTATAATTATAAAAATTTCTAATTAAAAGGTAATAGATTCTAATTAAAATATAAATTAATAGATTAAAAGATGAGAGATTTAAATATGAATATGTTACACTTTTACCATTAGAAAACACGAGTTTATTACAGGGATATTAAATTTCAATTTATTTACTATGACTATAATTTAAAATATTCTTCTGTATCGTATTATATTACGTTGCTATAACATGAATAAAAAATATTAATTTAATGAAAAGTATAGCAAAAGTAACATTTTTTTCTTGTTCAACAATTATCGATTATTAAAATTTTAAATATATCGTTGCTAAGATCAGTTTCGCATTTTTGTAATCTATGGAAATTGTAAATAATAGAGTTCTCAAACAAATCAACTTTAAAGTATAATATTGTCACAATTATGAGCATAGAAAGACCTTTGTAATCCTTAATTGATAGTTTATTAACTATTAATAAATGAAACAAATTTGACGATTAAATAAATATATATTTAAAATTAAATTAATCCAAAAGATAGAAAAGAAGATAATAATATCAGTAATTTTAACTAACAACCATTTATGTATATTAATAAAGATTATTTAATGTCGGAGAAAAAAATATACACATTCAGTTTTTTAAGGTGAAAGTTTTATTTAACGTAATTTAACCTACTTATATTTTTATGAATATTAAATTATCGTATACCGTCTCTTATAACTTTTACGTGAAAGCCATCCATTTTTCTTTTTCCACGTCAATTAGATTCATATCACTTTGAACATGTCTTACAACTCGACTCTCGAGAGACCACGTAAAAAACATTAATCTCGTAATCGTCGACATGATTTTAATGGCTGATAAATTCGACATATTTTAACCGCGGAATTATATGCCAAATGCAGACAAAAAATATAAATCTTTATGATATTAATTTATACTTATATGAAGTGTCTTATGAAATAAGAAAAATTATAATTATACATATGTATATTGCAAAATACAGAAATATTAAACAAAAGTTATTTATAAAATATGTTACATTGTTGTTACGAAATATTTATGTGTTTCGAAATGTTATTCTGCACATTACATAAATTACACCATAGGTACAGCATAAAATAAATAGTTTTAATATCAAAGTTAATAAAATTAAATATATAAAAATAAGTACCGAAATTCTTTTGACAATTCCACATTTTAGGTATCTTTTGTTAAATAACTTGCGTCAAATTCTGTAGTCAAATTATATAAAATGAAAGAAATATAAACGTATTTAAAAAAATATATATTTAAAAATATATATATTGTTATAAAGAGATATGGAAAGAGAAATAACGATGAAACTATTGACTACTATTTATTTTCTTTTAAATACTGTATTACAAATATCATTTTACATTAATGTTCATTCTTTCCTTTCCTTTCGATTAAAATTTTAATTACTTCGCTTTATGAACGACGCGTATCTGACTTATTATGCAGCTAATTAAAATTTATTTCAACTTGTGAACATTTGAAGTGCAGTCTTACTTTTAATTCTCTTAAAAGTAACATAAAGCTACTCTATTACAGAATTAATATTATAATCTATAAGCTGCAAAAAAACATAATCAAATGATACGGTATTTATGCTGTTACAAAGACGCAGTTACAGAGTTCATTCAACAGCGTCACATTGTAATGAATAATTAAAATCACATTTTAGATATAAAACTAAATTTTTACGTTATTTATTACATAACTTCGAACTTTAGTATGTTTGATTGATTCTAGAGTTTTCAAAGGTTGAGAATAAAATATACTGACTTTCCTTTTATTACAAAGTATAGTTCGGACTAAAACTAGGTTTCTTTCCTTAGGCGGAGTAGATCGTTGATTGTAGAGTGTAAACTCTTCTATAGTTTAAGCTGCGTAAGGTTCTGAGACAAATGACTTCATTAAGGACAGCTACAGGATCGACTGAAACCAGGAAAAATTTTTTAAAATCTGGTGTATAGGTGGAGTTGCTGATTTATTTATTATAAGTTCGAACTGAAACTGAAGATAGACGAGCATATAACAGCGTATAAACTGCGTGACCGGCGAAAAATGACAAGTAACGCGGAAACACAATTATCTTACGGATATTGGTTTACTTGACGAAAATTGAAACAAAATACAAAAATGAAATGTGCCTTAGAGCGTAGCGCATAGTACGCGTTCTAATATATTGTTGGTAAAACAAAGTTATGCTTAGGTTCTGATTTTCTCTTATTCGTAAAAATGTAAATTTCCCTAGATATCCGCGGTTTAGCGACGTCACATCCCTTATCAACCAAAACCAAATAAAGAGGAACAAAAGCGTTTGACACGTACCAAAACCACAATTCATACATTCACAAGCTGTCTAGCGAACATTCGTCACTTCAAATGCTGCGTATGAATTTCCTGCCATGAATTCGCCTACCGAGATCTTATTACGCGACAAAGCAGAGACGCGTTGATCCAGCTAAATATTATTTCTACTATTGGTTGATCTGTATGATCGTTCGAGCTCGGTGAAATTTACACGTGTGCGCCGATTGACAAGAACTCGGGAGGATGAATCTCTTGACGCGACGTGAAAAATAAGTTGACCGTTGAAACTAAGAAAGAAGACTCTGTACGCAAAAGTCCCTGTCCCATAGGAAACCGTACGAAGGAAAACCTAACACATACCGAAAGAGCAAGGTGGAGACTGGACTCTTGATAGCTTTCGATCGCAGCGAACCAGTTTTTGTCGAACCGCTTCTCTTCTCGTACGTCCTCGATTCTGGACGGTCGAAATTGCATCAACGGGGAATTATGATCGTTAACAAGCAGAAGAATGCGAGAAATCGTTGCGGAGGCCGAAGCTCCGACACCTCGGTGATCGAACGGCAGGGAATCGAATTGAGGACCGCCAGAGAAATTGAGAAAGGGCCGAGAAAAAACGGCTCGAGCACGGTGGTGCAATGGATGGAAGGTTCGTGGATTCGTTCGTGAACTACGATCGTTGAACTGGAATTGACACGAGAACGGAAAAGGAAAATAATAGGAAAGTACGGAGACAAAGAGTAGAACGAATGCTTACCGAACCCGAAACCTTCACAGACAGCGGGCATGATAGTCTGAGGGACGTGCGCGGATCTCGTTTTACGCGGCCACGGGATTCCCGAGGATCCTTCAAATATACGGAGATTGACTTAATTAGCGAGTAGAATCATCGAGGACGACGTGTGGCTGAATAACGGGAAAAACGAACGGCATTTGCCCAGTGGTTGCCTTTTATCCAACGAGATTCAACCAAGTCTTTTAAGATCCCGAGCGAACCGATATCGGGTAATAATTCTGTCCATTAATGTAATTTTTCATCTGTTTTACGCGGTATGAATGGACATACCTAAAGTAAAAGTTGGAAATAAAATACTGTTTTAACGCAGCTTTGGTTACCAATAGCTTAAAGTTAAAAAAATAATTTTTTAAATGGCTACATCGTTGAAAAACTGGTAATTCTTTTCTTCAGATCTTCTATTTTAAACTGATTTCCTAGCAAATTTATTTTCTTAGTTTTATTACTCGTCTAGCAAATCGGCGGCATATGTATTCATAAAGTCCAACATTTTCTACGTACATATAATCTTATACTGTTCATTACTCGAACGACGTTAGCGAGCAATATTTGAACGACGTAAAGCGTAAAATGAAACGCGTACCGACGACTGCGCGTAATTAAATTTCGAAATTAAATTAGATCTCCTTACATTTGATTAGCATGCTTTCAGACGAGACGGATGACGGGTAAAAAAGGAGTACGGAAATGTATACCAGTGAAAGCATTTGTATAGAGTATAGACTGTACACGCTGTGTATAGACTAAGGTGAAAGAACAAGAGGAGACGAAAGGTAAAACATGATTAATAAGAAAGTAAATTAAAAAGCGGAATCGTAGACAAAGACTAGTGGCAGAGAGAAAATAACAACGGAGAAGTATATGGGAAAATTACTTCCAAAGCAAAAAAAGAAAGCGTGAAGTGAAATACGAGCTGGAAGAAACGAACGAAATGTAGGTATAAGACAGAACAGTAAAGAAATACAGGACAGGAAAGGTTTGTGAGTATGTGCACGTGAATGGCTGGCATTGAGAAGCGTCAAGAAGCGCAGCTGCAACGCAATACTTGCAGAAAATTTTTCGTCGTTGATACGTATCCTACTGAATCTTTATAATTTTTCAGCACGTTTCCGTTTTTCCTTGTTCGTTTTTTCTTCTTGTCAAATACATCCACGACGTTAACGTTCAAAATTATTATCAAGCTGTTCCTTCACACGCAAATTATATTACACCTGGTTGTATTTGTCTTAGAAAAATGACCTGGATTAAAATGAACTGTCGACGAGGTTGTGAAGATTTAAGTTCCCTTCACTAACAGAAATTTTCGTCTCTCATATATTTTATTCCAGTTTCACAGGGACGAATTTCTCAAAGTTGAGAAGAATTCCGTCATTTTGTTTAATCGAAGCTTCCAATAATAAGACAGAAAAAAAGATATAAAAGATGGTATAAAAAAGTATAAGTAAAGTCAATTAGTTTTTAAGCTTCTGTGCTAATTGCTTGTAAGATAAAAACTAAGCTGTTCATAAATAGATATTTTCAACACATTTACCAAAAAATGAAATAATTTTGAAAAATTACTGCAAAATTGTAAAAATCTTTAAGAGCTATTATGTCTTTTCTGGAACCTTAGATTGTAAAGAACTCATATGTTTAGTGTTAGAATAATCATCAATCGTATAAAATTCATTACGTACTTCGATCATTATTTTAACCATTTTTGTATCCAAATATTATTACCCATTCCTATTAAACGATTCATAATAATTATGAAATGATATCGAAAAATACCTAATGAACCCATATATTATATATACATGTATAACTAGAAATATTGAAGAAAAAGATATATTGAAATAAAATGCAAATTTGTTAAGACATTTCAGTTTCCATATTACGAATCGAAAAAATATTACGAAGTTGAATGCAAAATATTAAAATATATTCCCATCATATTTTACGATATCAAACTATAAATGTATGTTAAATTGATCGACGAAGGTTCTCGATTAATTATGACTAACATATCTAACTAACATATACACATATCTGATATTCTTTGCAAAATACTTCACATATATAAAAACATATTTTATATATGTATATTATATCTTATATATTACATACTATATATAATACAATATTACATATATTGCATATTATAACTTGCCGCGTAATTATTATCAGGTTTTGCATAAGTTCGTTCAAGTATTTTAATATTTATAATATACACTCACAAAACAATAATATATCTACATTCAGAGAGTATGTATTTAATATTTAATTTAAGTACAGTGAGGAATTAAAAGTATCCATGCATTCATTACTGACAAAGATAATGTTTGTGCAATGCCGTGTCGCATACCGTTTTTAGGTAAAGTTATTCGATATTATTTGAACATCAATACAAAGTACATAACGGATAAACAAATGACGTGTATATATATAATCGTATCCTGCCAACGAGCGAACCATGAACACTAATGAGGCGCGCGAGGTTAATAAAATTTCTTGTTCGATTTGCGCGAAAAGTGTAATCGATCATCCGCCGATTCGATATTAATTTGCACGCGTGTAGCGTGCTAGGGAACGAATCCGACCGCAAGAGCGATCGATCAAAATGTCGCCAGGAGCTTTCTTCGCTCACGAAACGGAACACGAGAAGATCGAGCGAAAAAGGAAAAGAAACATACCGAGAAGGAGAAAGATAAAAAATAGAAGAAAGAGACAGAGAAGGGGAAGGTGGAACGAACCTAAGAAAAATCGAGCGAAAGAACGAAAGGGACAACAAACCGAGTGTTGAATAAGGACTTATGATTACCATAGGCATACCGAAAGATACGAATCAGCGAGACACGCAAAACAGAGAAAGGAGTAAGGAAGGAGGAGAATATAAGCGAATTGTTATCAAGATGTTAGCAAAGCGAAGGAATTTGAAAATATAGATTGCAGGTTTTTCCGTACAAAGTTTTATTGGAAAACGATACAAAAATCGTTAGCTTAATGTTTTACTTCTTTGAACTTCTTTGTCTCGTGTTCCCAAACGAAACAGACACTTAGTATATACAACAAGAATAAAAAGACGGACTTTTCAAAAGATCAAGCTATTGATCATCGATCGCCTAACGCTTGCACATTCAGTGTGAGAGGAATATTCTGCAGGGTCGTCCGTGTCAGTCACCTCCACATCACACAGATCCAATGTACTTCTTTCAGAGACATAACGCGTTGAGGACGTAATGGAAGGAAGCGTACGAGGCCTGGAAACTCTACTGCAAACCACTTTTCACGAATTCTGCGACACGTTCTGAGTTCTGAGACACGCGTCATTCACATTCGCCAATAGATTTCAAAAGCACAGTTTTCTCCGAATCAAACGCTCGTGCAATTTTTACTCTTCAATTCTCATCGCCGAACTTAAACCTTCGAACAAGCGACTGCCACGTAATCCGCAAGTAACGCGATTGCACGCAATGCGATTGCACGTAATGCGCAAATGATTTCATAAATCGATTTATCGTACTGAACCGTTCCATCTTTTGGATTCTATATTTATACTAATTATATTTAAACGCGGTGGATTCCGAACGACTGGATGCCGTATTGGGAATGACGGAGCAAAGATAAATAATGTTTATCTTCTCATTTGGATAGGGACCTGGCAGGAAGTTTCTCGTACTCTTATCTGAAAATTCCGCGAGAATCTTACGGAAAATTTAGGGGAAGGTTGGTTCGTTTGATAGATCGAACACGCAAGATAGGTTTGTCCAAGGATCGTTGAGACACGATAGGATCAAAAAAGGAAAAGAAGAAAAAGAACGAAAAAAGTGGAAAGTCGTGATTAGTCGACGATAAACGGAGAAAGGATGCACACAGACGGAACCCTGGTAGTATTTGCGGCGTGGTGGGTTGGTTAATGAATGGCACGCGATGCCTTCTGTGGGAGCGTGCGCTTCAAAAGTGATGATCTGAGAATAGCTAACGCAAATAGAACGGTCGCTCCTCCTTCTCTACCCTATCTCTTTCGCGGATAATTCTTTCCTCGCGCTTCTCGACGAGCGAACGAACAAGGGAATATCAAACGGTGCGCTGCCAGGGACGAGATACGGCGAATACCGTACGTACAGTTTCTGCTTTCCCAGACGTTTGAACCCGAATACCCGCGAATTGTGACTTGTTGCTTGGCAACCTGCAACTTTAGAACGTTTCACGGTTAATTAACTGCTCGCTGTTATTTACTGCTCTAGCGGAGTCGTTAAACAACGCCGGCTGATAAAGCGTTCAAGTGAGAGAGAGAGAGAGAGAGAGAGAGAGAGAAAGAGAAAGAGAAAGAGAGAGGACTGAGGGAATGGGAGAAAAGAAACTGGCTTTATGCAGTTGAAAAGTTCAGTGGGATTCTTTGAGAAAATACGGTTCCGATGTTGTTGCGAGTTTTTGAAGTTTGTTGTCGGATGATGGCATGCTCTTATGCGATTAAGCGATAATCTATTGTATATATTAGGTAAAAGCGAAACGAACGAAGAATACTTGAAGATAATGGGAGATCGTGGTGTCCATTAGCTGACGAAATTTTATTTTCATTTGCATTTACTGTAAATTGTTTAGTACCATAACAGGTACAAGATTATAACAGTAAATTATACTTAATTGTTCATGAGTCGATTTAAGATTAATTGCTAATACACTTTTTTTACTAATTTTGCTAATATACTTGTAGTTTTTATGGATTATTATCATATGTTGTAGGTGCCTCGTTCAACATATTCATTATACAGTCGCTTTACGATGACCATTAGTTATTATTAGTTAATTATGTTTATAATGATTATTAGTTAATTATGTTTATAATGATTATTAGTTAATTATCTTTAAATTTCAATATCATAAATTATTCATATAGTTATCCATGAATCGGTATTTGCAGAAAAAAGTCAATATTACTAGCATTAAATCATTTAAGATGAACTTTTCTTTTAATAATGAACACAGTAATGTATTCATAAAGACTGATACATTCAGATTTGAAGAAAATAAATTAAACGCGATTTATATGTCATATAAACTCAGACAAATAAATATTTCATTAGAAGATCACAATAAAAATATGAACGACGATGGATTTGCGACACATAAAATAAATAAACGAATGTGAACATCTTGTATTGATATACAGGGTGGTTGGTAACTGGTGGTACAAGCGGAAAAAGAAGTCGAAAATGTAGAATAAAAATTTTTCATTTGAGACTTTGTTTTTGAGAAAATCGATTTTGAATTTTTGCTCAGTACGCGTGCGGTACATTATAACGGATCTCACTATAGATCGCTGTCTCGATGGAAAAATTTTTCAAAAAAAAAAAATTAAAAAAAAATTTTTATTCCATATTTCCGACTTCTTTTTTCACGTAGAATCACCCCCTTTCCGCTTGTGCCACCAGTTACCAACCACCCTGTATATGCGATGTATAATATGAAGTTAAGCTTAAAATCGTTAAAATTATTCGACTAGTGAAATATTAATTCGATAATTCTATTTTTTGTTAACGTGTAACGCAAACATCACTTACCTACTTTTGCCTTGCATTATACAAAGAGTAACCATACTATCATGCTTCTCTCGTCCCATATTTTTATTACAATTTTTTAACGATGCTTTTAAAAGCTTCTGCTTATACCACATTCTTATATATTTTTAACTCTGGAACACGATAGCAAAATTTATGCGAACTTTTATGAAACATCTTGTACAATATCAAAGTACAAGATATTCCTTTATATCGTTTTCAATCTTCCCTTTATACCAAGTTAGCTTAAGGTAACATGGAAGGAGTTATAGCACGTCATGGTCACAAGTTCCGGGGTTTTCATACGATCCTATCGAACGAGCGACAAAATTATCCAAAACTGATCGATAAGCTGTTTCTTTCTAAACCTTTTGACCCTATAAACGCCTACATATATACGTTAAAATCCATTCTTTTGGCCTATAATCACATTCCTATATGTAAGCATCAATAAAAATTCCATCGGTGTAACCTATAAACGTTTATGTGCGTGCAACAGAGTCTGTAATCGTTTCCTTTGAGCAAAAATATGCGTTGAAGCAAACACCTTGTGCAATTGAAGGCCATACGTGAAAAATATGATTAACTCACGTTTCATGTCTTTTATAGAACAACAATTTTTAAATCCAATAAAAGTATGAAATATACATTCTATCACCCTGTTCAACATTTGAAGAATGTTAATATTGGGGAGTTATGTAGAATATTAAATTAACAAACATAATAATTAAATAAAGCAGGCACATAAAGTTTATATGTATATTTGAATTTATTTTGGATTATTTTTTTTCAACCACTGTAAAATGTTTTTTTTAACAAATGACATAATAGTCCGAAAATCAACAAAGTAAACTTATCGTAGTTTTCTCGTATAGTTTTCAGTTAGAAAATTCAATACCTTCTGCAATTAACGGATTTATATGGTAATTTGTGCCTACATCGGTCACAGTACGGTACATATTTCGTACGAATGTGTTATATATGAAAACGGAGTACTTTTTAACTGATGCGTTTTATTTTAACCCATATAATTTATTCACATAATTTTGACAATGTAAATGAATAATTAGAAGCAGCACATGCTCCGTTTCCTATGAAGTCAGCAATCTATTAGGTCGTCCGAAAAGTTTATTTCGTTTTATAAGGAAATAATGGATGCACAACATTTTCCGTTCTATATTATTTTATCGAATTACGTATGATCGATTTTATTTTATCAAGATAAAGATTACAATGTTCGACAGATTAGGTTTCATGTTTGTATAAAGATGCATTGTTGTAAAAGACGTGACTGTAAAAGAAAGACACTTTCCGGACAACATATAAACCTGAAGCAACTTCCTAAAACCATAGCGATAATATACTTTACTATATATTATATAGGTATCTCTCTATATCTATATATTACATATCGTTATATAATATAATATAATATTATTATATCATAATATTATAATATATATTATATTATATTATATTATATATTAAATAATATATTACATAGATAATTTCTCTCTACATATGTTTAATATTTAAATAGCATTGCTTGTATTAACTTCCAAAGTTTTTCTATCAGTTTAGAAGATTATTTTTTATCTAATATCTAATTCAGAAATTAAAGTTTGACAATTACAAACACTAATTTTATTACTGTCTGTTAAAAATCTTCCAGAAATCAATTTAATCACGCCACAATATTCTATTACGCGCAGTTATAATAGTTGCAGAGTGAAATTATTTTATTAAATTTTTTTATCCAGAACGGTAGCATACATATTTATTACACCAGAGCAAAATAGTCTTTCCCACGGTGAATTACCTACTACATTATTTTATTACCACATGACATTATTATTGTATAGTTTATACAATTATCGTATTACGGTATCCTATACTTTGCTCACGACTTTTTTAAAAAACCAAAAATATATTCAGATGTGAAACATGTTTTAGCGCTTTAGATATTCTATCGATACTGATGTGTGACGTAAACAGTGATCCATGTTGAAGGGCTTAAACAACATTTTCATGGAAACAAACTAGTGAATCGATCGCACATGTCTCATCGTCAACTTCCGTAATGAGCTTGTTGCAATTATAGCAACATTTTCTTAACCGGCCAAACAGCTGGCCTAGCTTTCGCGTAATTATTATCGTGCTATTATTCGCGGCTGTGCTGCATTATTAACCCCTATTTGCATGCATAAGTGCAGGAACATGATGGCCAGCGAACGATCGCCCAAAGCACCGCTTGTCCGAACTTCGCGAGTCCTGGCTACCCTATTGCAAAAAGTCCCGCGATTTTCCCCTCCTCGTATCCCCTGCCAGCTATTATTGCATCGAAGATAGCACATCTCGTTCCGTCCTCGCATAAAGCGACGGTATTCAATGATACTTTCAGCTCATAAGCTGAGCGCGTGCTTCCCATGAAACTGCGAAGTTTCGTGAAACGAGCTAAATCCATTTCGCAAAGCTGGCAAGGATTTATTCCGTGCTCGATTTTTATAATCTATTCGGTGATACTTTTAGTAGGGTAACTCTGATAGTGAAAAAGATGATTCTGTTTTTAAATATGTTAAATTTAAATATTTTAGTATTTGGTAATATTAAATATTATGCTTGTAATATTATATTATAATATTACATATCATGCTTACTCGTTTTTATAGCAAACTGTATATTTTCTATACCATGTAATTGTTATATGTAATGGATAATGAATTATTAAATAATTTTAATTATTACCATTCTCTCCCTTATTCTTACTGGTCCACCTTAACAACAGTTGTATTGTATTATTAAATTAATTTATTTATTATATTGGATTCGAATTAACTGTTGTAAGTTAAAATTATATTATAGCTACATGTTAGAAGAGTTCATTTTATGAAAATGATACAGACATTTATATTAATTCTTATGACTCAATTGCAGGTATTTATATTGTAAAATTATATTTTTCGGAATATAATCTAAAAAGTACAGGCTCGGTAGAAAATTGTTTCTCCTACTAAGTATTATAGAGAGTACTATACTTTTGATATTTTACATATATTTTCGTATTATGTACATTCTATGAAATTTTGCACCTTCAAATTTCCTATAAATGCATAAAAATCCGCTGTCTACTTATGAATATATAACATATCATTATTATTACCAAAAATTGAAATGATTTCTGTTAACATTTTTTCGAAATATGATGTAGAATTTACAGCTACATTTAATTAAAGTAACAAAATAAATTATTATTTTACAGAAATTCATTTTTTAACATACTACAGATGTATTATATATATATACATATGTACATCTTGTATTGTGCATGTACATTGTATATACGTATATATAACGTCCCTCACTATATGTATATAGCTGTAATTTTGTTAATGATATTTGGTTAAGACTTTAGAGTTTAGAATTTTCCTTTCAAAATAAATACTTAAATACAAAATGCCTGTTGGTAACTGCTTATTCGACTCATACTGGTTTACAAAGACCGAAGAGACTAACACTCTGCGATCATGGAAACAGTAAAGAACATTTGTAGAATATGTGGAGAAGAACAAAGGTTCAAACTTGTCAGATGGTTCCATAAATTCTTATCAAGAGATTTTTATTTAGATAATGTGTCACATTCTGGTCGATCAAAAGCGATATGTTGGAATAATTTACAGTCGACGATTACCATAAATCGTCGCATTACTACTAGACAACTCGCGATGAAGTTTAATGTTCCTCAAACACATATTGTGGAAGCGTTCTGTCATCTTTAAATATATAGTTGCAAAACTAAGTGACTGGATTCTGACTTTGTTCTATGTCAAAAACTCGAATACCAAAATATATCTTATTACGAAATCAAATAGTTTCATTTTTTATATAATTATATATGTACATATAGCGAAAAAAAGAGATATTTTATAATGGTACTCAAAGATGACAATGATGCAAACAGCTAAATCCATCCTATTGGATATAAAATAATATTTTATATAATTAAGCATTATATACAGCAAATATATATTTTTAGATTTCATCTTATCACCATTTCATGATTCCCAAATGAAACAGTCACCGAGAATTTTTCACATAAATTTGTTACGCAAATTTGTAAATGAAATCTCATACAACCGATACGAGTTCAATATCACGAAATTATTGCACGAAACGCGTATAGATCTCCTTAATTTCATTATATCTCCATGTTTGCAAAGTTATTAATTAAGTATGCATTGAACGCGCAACGAAATTACATTATTAAAATCCTACTTACACCGCGAATGGATTAATTCAGTGCCGCCAGCGTATGCTCGATTTCCGTAGCGTAAATGTCGAAAACATTGAATGCCTTGATTTCGCATCATTTGACTGATCACGACCAACGGTTTTTGTGGCAGAATGATATGTACTAATAGAATTACAGTTTAGCCGTGACACTTGCTCCAAGCGTCATTTTGGAAGGGAACGTTCGATTGACGTGATGTTAGTTTAGCTCGACGCATTGATGATTTAATAATTCAATTCAAAATGGCAATATTGACATTTGTCATTATTCGTGTGTAATTAAACGCTTTGTCTACAGGTATATTTATAACACTGTTATTTATGCACATATACCAATCTTTTGGTTTAATATTGGTTAACTTTTATGGGATTATGCGTTATTATTTGTTATTTGTTTTACTTTATAGTGTCTTCCATTCATACGCTGTAGTATTACTTTTTATTTCTGTTATGGTTATTTGGCGAGTAAAAATGCATAATGGGGAAAATAAATTTGTTCCTACTTATTATGAGATGATTTTATATCTATGAAAAAATTTTTCTTATTAAAAAGTCATTCTGGTGCAATAAGTTTTGAAAGACAGATGACTTGTTTCTTTTAGTCAAATGATTATAATTTAGTCAAATAATATTAATTGTTTGTTGTCCTATTACTTTGTGATAGCTGTTTGCCGAACTTACTAACATTCACATCAAAAATATGCATTATAACATTTTTGTGTCGTTAAACCTCGATCACTATCGCTGGATTTTGAGTTTGGTTATATTTAGTCCTAAAGTATCTAATTTTAATTTTTCTTTTATATTTGTTTTTTATATTCTCGATAAATATTATGGATGGTCTTTATGATGTAAAATATACAATAGAAATTGGACTGAAGTATTTTGAAATTAAGTAACTTATCTCTTAAAGGCATGTGGATCAACTGGACGATATCAATTAACGATTAAGCATACATGTTAAACTACTTTTTATCGTCGACTATTTTGAATATCAACTTCTTTTTATATGTGACGTTGATAGGAGATTATTAGAAACTGAAACTCCATCTGAAAGTTTTTGAATTTCTTTAGGACGCACGATCATATCGTAAGTTCCGTCTTTAAGATTATCCGAACAGTTTCCTTAACGAGCCACGGTTTATGTCAGCAATTCCCAGGGGGTTCGATCCGCTCTATAAACTAATTTTCTTAATTTGGCTTTTTAACTTGAAGCAATCTCGGGAGAACTTCATCTTAATCCGTGACCGTTGCGAATTAATTTTCTATTGCCAGCAAGCTATAAACGGTATTTCGTTACAGCTATTTGAGAGCCATAATATAATTATGTATTTCCGCATTGATATTCACAGAGCATTGATATATAAATAGATCGGATCGTTGTGTCAGTAATTTTAATAAAAAGATGTTGATCTTTGTAACCGATTTCCTAGAAGATAAACAAATCGACCTTTTCGATCAAGTGCTAATTAATTTGAATATGTTAATTTATTTTTTTAACTAATACAAAGAATATAGATTAATAGGAAAAATACGTGAATTAGTACTCCATTAATATGTTAATCCGAAGCATTTAATGGAACGAGTAACGCAATAGTAAATCACAAAATTATACAAACTGCAAAATGTTGCAAATGAATCAGTGATATATCACAGGAAGGCTACTATAAAAAAAAAGCTTCATTCAACCTAAATTTCGGCATTGTTTGAATAAAATTCGGAACGAAAAATGATTATTTGAATATGTTGTTTTATTTGACTGTTAGATAGATGTTATTTTGAAATAATTGTAGTATTTTATTTGAACAAACGACTGATTTTTCTCTGAATTATTTAACTGTTAAGTGAAACAATTTGTTATTTTATTTGATATCTCACGTTTCAGTAAATGTTTCCTGAAATAACCTCTTAAATAGGCTTTGATTCTATCCATTCAAAATACAATATTTAAAATTTAATTTAATATTTTATTTGATTTTGGACAAGCACCAAAATTACTTTTTCCATTATTTCAAAAAATAATAAAACAGTTAAAATTGTTATTTTTCATCTTTATTTTAAATAAAATCTTCCCTAGCCTGGTTCATCCTTTAAAAAGTTAACTTTAACTTATATATAATATATTAAAAAATTACTATCAATATGCGTAATTTCTTTACAATTTTATACTGAAAACATTTCTAAAATACTCAGCCTTTTCTTGCCTGTTGAACCAAGGCAAAGTGCTGGGTATAAAAATTCGATGATTCGATAATAGGAGTACAATCATTCACCGATTACCTTAAAAATTAAATCGTCCCGTTTTCCATTCAAAGAAACGTGGCAGAACGAACGTAATCATTGATTCCTTTTGTCGACCAATTCGCGGTGGGAGATTGTTGCGGTCGACCAACGAATCGGAGTTGGTTCGTCTTCTATGAACACCTCATTAAGATTGCAACAAATGTATTCGCGTGCAACGTATCTACACGACGTCCGGCTAAACCGATGAATTTATCGGCAGACAGAAAGCTAGGGGTGGAGATAGAGGGAACGTTCGATATCGAAGTGGCTACCATTCGATATTTATCCAATTACCATCGTACTCAACGGAAATCGCGAAATCGGATTTACGTTTCCGGAAAACGCGGTGCGTCGCCGCGCGGAATTTACAGTCGCTTAAAATGCAAAAGGCCGCGATTCTATCTGCCGTCAAAACGTTTTGATCGCGCGGATACGGCCGATGCTTGATATTTATTCAATTACACCGCGATCAATCAACGGTTCCCATCGTCTACTCTCTCCGGAGAAAATGCGCTGCGATAACAATGTAACGTTGACGTGTCTTTCGACGTTACATATCTCATTGAATAGTAAATTTCCGTTTAACCTACTTATCGAGCACATTATTCGTATTATGGATTAGCCTATGGAATTATTTCGTCGTATCGGAGAATATATGTCGCGCCAACATTGTATTATTTTTATAACACAGAAAATAAAGATACATGGTTCTTCGAAATTATCATCAGAGCTAAGAAATTTTCAGATTCTGGTGCACAATTCTCTTCTTTTTTTATTTTTTTGTACGACGTAATGTTATATGTAACGAATAATTGGTTGCTTATTATATTTTCATGATCTCTGTGAAATATACATGTATGTATACTTGTTCTAAATATGTATACATACATATACTTTCAGATTTGTTTCAAGCTTTTATAATCGTGATAGATGAGTATCATAATATCGTTAATAAAACTTCAAAACGTTTTGTGTGACACACGTAAAGCATATGCAAGTGTGGGAATATTTTTGTGAGCCTGTGTATGTACGTGCATATCATCATTAGCAAGCCATTTAATTTCGCATATTTTCTCGTTATTCGCAGATACACAAAGACGGTAGCAGATTCGAGTTTGATGGCGCAGAGGTACAATCCTGAGTTCACCATAACGACAATGTCGCCGACAACAACTTCCTATGGCAACGCGAACACCAGCGTGCTCATTGACCAATTGAGGCACATTAATCAGGTGAGTCCACGCTCAATCGTAATGTGTTCCTCGACTCAGCCTTGGCTGACCGTGTTTCCGATTGAATTGTCTCTCGTTCACATCCTGTTTTCGACTTGCGACTTCGGATTGCCAAGTAGACGAGATGCGCTTACTTTGTCTATTGCCGGTTCGACATGGTCGTCAACTTTATAATTAAACTTGTAGATTTTTATACATTTATGGGTTTAAAGAAATAAAGATATATATATAATATACAAAAACATATGAAATACATAAATGGAAGTATTGGTTGTTTAAAATGTACAACAAATATCTACTTAGGCTCTATATCTTTTCTCTTATTTATAAAGATCTGAATTGTACGAATATAAAAATATGAAAATTTATAAATATTCATAGTCTATTGATGACATTATATTACCAGTTTTTGAACTTTCAGAGAATACGTGTAATCAAATTATACGTACAATAAGTCTAGAAAGTGTTCGTATATTAATCTATTTTAAAACAAATTTTTTTATAGTTTAACAAATCTTGAAATTATGTATTCATAAAACAAATATTAATTCCGGTAAAACAAATAAAATCACATTATTAAATTATTATCAATTATATAAATTAAGTGACGACTTTTGTTGTAATTAATTTATTAAATGCTTATAATGACGGACAAAACGAAGAAAGTATTATTTAATTTTTTTAATGTTTTGTTATTTCTTATTATTTATTTCTTTGATATATTTATTATTAAATTTTATTTACACGTAATATTAAAAAAGAAATTAATAAGTTTTTCATATTTTAAAGAGTATTTATATTTAATAACGCTCAATAAAAGATTACTGAAATGAAAGAATAATTTGTTATAAAGAAACTAGAAGGTATAATAGTTACTACAGCAATATTTATTTATTCTCGAGGTTTGACCTCTGATAGTAATGGAATTATTTAAAGCACTTAAGAGAAGTTACTATTACTTAATACAATATTTTAAATAATTAATTAACTAATTATAAAATGTTCAATAATAAATTAAATAATGCTAACTGCTATTAAATTAAGTCAAATAAAAATTATATTATTTAATTAATAATTACACAATAAATGTTTTGTGATCGTATTAAACAGTATAAGCAATATTAGATACAAAATTTAACAGACAGGCAATATGTTAATATAAGTTACAATTTTCGTACTAAATATATGAAATAACTGAGGAACTTCGCTAAACTTAATATCTCAATTATAGTTGCAATGAAAAGAATCGAAGAGCCAGCTATTTAAAATTAAGACCGTAAAATGTAGAACGTTAAACACAGCGTCCGGTATAGCAATTTCTAAAGAGACAGTTGGCGAACCAACATTCTTAATCCTTCTCCAAGATGCCTTTATGCTTCGGTATAATACAATAGTAGCCTCGCGGTTGTAATTACGAACGAAACAGGGCATTTCTCTGCACTTTAGCTTCGCGTAATCTTGTTCGTGATTATTAGCTAAACGCGAAAATCGCTTTAAGCAAATGCGGATAGCAGCGTTTAATCCTTCGCAATCCAAATGTACCTTCCGGGCACAGACAACGTCAAGCGTTGTGGTTCAAGTGTGCTTCTGAGACACGTGAAAGTTTAGACTAACATTACTCGCAGATTATGTATAACATTTTATAACAAGCTGCAGGATATAAGAAAGTACACGCTATTCCCTGGAATAATTTTTACGTTATATCATACAGGGTATCTCACGCAACTGAAACAAGTTATAGCTCTTATAGGAGATAGAAAAAAATTTCGTTATGCGAAATTGAATTGTTCCGATTGATAGATTATAATCTGGTATAGGGTATTTGTTCCGAAAGCTGTAACGTTTTAAGTAATTAAACATCTTCTCAATGTTTTCAAAATCACCTCTGGTTAAAAAAAAAATTATCAATCTATTTTTAAAAATATAGATGATCTTAAAATCTTCGAAGTACTATCAGTTCCAGAATGGATATATCGTATTATTCGCATATTCGTATATTGCATGTATTATTCGATTGATTTTACTTCATGAAATTTATTTCTATCTTCTACTGTTTCAAAGCTATAGCTTGTCCTGGTTACGTCGAATATTCTGTATATTGATATTATACAAAATATATATTGTAAATATTGTAGTAGATATTCATAACCGGAAAGAAACATTTATTTAAATATTATCAGAATATCATAGATATTCGCTCTCTCTCTTTCCGCGAAATCAATCTTTGAAGAAGATTTCAATTATTTGTACAAGTAAATAGCAATAGTAAATTCATATTATTATCGATATTATAAGAAATAACATTTTGGTAATTTAAATAATGGAGAACAAATGTTTAACAATTAAATGGTCACAATATTGTAGCTTTTTCTCCCTCTTTGTTTCTACACTCCAAATTTATTTATATACATTGTCATGATTACTCTGTAAACCCTCAAATCAACTTGTTTTCCCTCCGTCATTACATTTAATAATCAATAATTAAGCATTGCAAATAAATTAATAATTTAACTAACAACAAAGAAAAGAGATGAAAATTTTAAAAACAGCACTCGTCATATGCAGAAAAAAATGTCTTAGTAAACAATTTTTCGTTTCCATTAACGCGAATGACATGCTCTCTCTGAAAGCTATTTTACTGATTGTGAGATTATCATTTCTTTCTTTTGGGATTACAGGAGGTTTTCTACATTTACCGCTCTCATTTTCGCATCAAAAACAATATAATAATAAATAAATACTTAGTGAATAATAATACTATAATTGTAAATAAATAAATACTTTAAGTAAAATACTAAGGTTATGACCTCATCGACTTTCTAATTTTAATTTCTTCCTTATGAGAATTTCTTGCAAATATAATTGATTGTTCTATAGCATTAGTACGACCAAATTATGTCAGAAAATATAAAACACCAACGAAACTGGTAGCAATCTCTGAATAAATACGCTGAATAAATACGATATTCTGACATTCTATTACTTTCGATAAACTCTGGCCAACAACATGTATCTATTTCTACAACATCTACAATAACTTTCCACAAATTTCAGCTCTGAATACAGAAATTAATATTTTTAATATTTAAGTCAATTCTTCCTCATAAAGGTGTCACAACATAATGGCAGTTGATCGCTATTTACATATTTTTATTAACTAATTCTGTAAAAACATAATAATTATGGAACAAAATATAAAAATACATTATATGTATATATTTCGAAAGACAACATTCTTTTACTTTGTAAACAGATATTATTTATATATTATTTACAATCTCAAATTTGTCTCAAATGCGAAAAATGATAATTGAATCTTGTCTCCCACTACAAATGAAATTTTAGGATACATATATCCTACATAAAACAAATGATAATAATATATATTCATAAAAAGTTTCTATAAATATTCAAATATTTTCGTGAGCTTCTATATTTAAATTCATTGAACTTTTTCCTTATGATGGACTAAGATATTAAAACTTCATTTTCTCTATAAAGCTCTTCTGTGACATTCTTTGTCCTTTTTCCCTACCCTTTTATATTATATGAAATATTATATGTTTATGAAGACAGTCATCCGCGGTGGCGAATTCATAATCGTTAACGTAAACCGGATCCGCTGACAAGCCATTGTGTGAAACAAAAGGACGGCAAAGCGTTAGTAAGATATTTATCGCATGCTAATGGAGACAGACATTTCAGCGCATTTCCGGACAGGAAAGGGTTGCAATTAGTTTCAAAGTTAGATTAGTCCGCGTAACCATGCGTAAGACGTATATACGTAATAAGGATTTCATTAATTACTGATTTCGTGGAACGGAAACTTGTCTCAACGTGATTTGCTAGATGAAATATATCAACGTCCGTTTAAGGCTGATAGCATTTCAACAAATGTTGAAATCCCTCTTATCTGTATAAATTTTCACGTTACTCGCGTTTTATTTTTTCTATGTCTTAGCTAATTGGATCAGTGAAACAAGAACACAGATCATTATTCAGGGAACGTATAATTTCTAAGCAGCTTCGTTACTTTCAGATGTTTCTTCAATTTGGCAGGTGACATATTGGAATGCGAAATCTAACTTCTCTTTGTGGTATCGTCACGATGCTAGTAATATTCTATTGAATATATTACTGTATATAATAACAGCGACAAAGTTTTCTGCTAGATCTAATATTAATAAGATATTGAAACACCCTCTTCACTTCGTTACCTTCAGATGATTCTTCAATTTGCAAGTGACATATTGGAATGCGAAATCTAACTTCTCTTTGTGGTACCGTCACGATGCTAGTAACATTCTATTAAATATATTATTGTATAATAACAGCGACAAAGCTTTCCGCCAGACCTAATATTAATAAGACATTAAAACACCCTCTTCACATTTATCTTAATAAACACTACTTATCATAGTTAAAGTTCAATTAAGCTCTAAAGACACTTAAATTTCGTGTCGTTTCACTTGCATTGTCGTGACTCCACTTCCCTTAAGTGTCACGTTAAACACGTGTGTCGTTTCATTTGTATTCGTGCTCGTCTCAAAATTAAATACAACACAGGAAATACTCTCGCGAACGAGTAAGTAGTCGCTTTAACCGTCGTGTACATGAACACACAGTCACCAGACACCCATAAATTACCTTCTAATCTGGAATTATTCATACGAGCCGCGAGTTGTGTAGCCGGTGTGCGTCTGGCGCGTGGACGTCGAGCACAGGAGGAAGGTGCGAAAGATCCGTCTAAAAGGTGCGTGGGTGAGATTGGTGCTGCGAGTCGGTTCTGATTGTTCGTGATTGGCGAACAGGTGCAAGCGGCAGGTATCTGATATGTAGGAAATCGACAACGCCGACGCGTCGAGTCTCTCTCGTGAATGCGCCGCGATCGAGTGTCTCGAGTGAGGGTTTTATGCGTCCAATTGTGAGACGTGCGTTTACGAAATACACGTTTGAATGATTAATAAGGAATGTAGATACGCGATTGTAATCATGGTTGGAATGGGTAGTTTCATTGGAATAATAATTCGTTAAATTATTCAGTATTAGGTTCCTTTTTCCTTTTTATTATTTATAATTAACAGCAATGAAACGAAATCAGCAAAAGAACAAAAAGTTATGATTATAAATCTACTATATAATTTAGAACATTCTAGATAATTTAGTAACTCTTGTACGTATTTAGAATTTTTTTAATTATCCTTTATTGTTGCTTTCACGTTGTATTGCTGTCTATAGGTAGAATATTTTTTGCATGGAAGGATGTATCTGTGATTGTGTGAGCATAGCGTTGCACAGTTTATGAAACGGTTGGTTTTCTTTCTTGAGAAAGTGAAGAACATAATCTGGATTCGTTCTCGTGTTGATATTGAAATATTAGGTTTTTCAAAATGTTCAGGATTAAAACTAGGAAATACACTATAAAATATCTACACTAAATATATCCACCTTCGTTAATTTAAAACTATGTAATAGTTGCAGCATCAGACCTTATCAAAACCAACAAGGAACGATACACACCTACGCATAGCTATAGTTGATCTATAGTTATCCATCTATTTTACATTATTTTGCAATCTGTTTCCGAACACTGTATACGATTGATTCGATTGTACCTGTGTATTTATGCGAACCATAATTGGATCTGAGAAGCCAAATCGATCAACTGTACTTCATATTATCCAGATACATAATTGGTATTTAACATTTCAAAAAAACGTTTTATTTTCGTAAAACTTATTATTACGTAGAGATAGGATAAATAATTATAATATAATTTTTGCAATTGTACTATGTACAATTGCATTGTACTATAGATTTTAATTTATAGAATTGATGAACGCGACTCACCTATAACAGATGCTGTCGCGAGATCGTAAAAGATCTCGAATTCTGAAGAAAAGCCCAGCCAATTGTGACGTGCAACGCAACATTTTAAATCGTTCGATGTCCATCATCGGTTATCCGTCATTTGACAAGGCATCTTCCAACACTTAAGCACACGTTAATTCGCATGTCTAGAAATCAGGCAGGTGATTGCGCTCGTTGCGTGTATGACACCTGCACACCCATCAACTGCGGCATATCGCACCTGTGTAATCCAATTTGAAATTATACAGAGCCAGAAGAAGGTGACGGGCGC
The DNA here is from genome assembly GCF_040668555.2 of Bombus flavifrons. Lineage (NCBI taxonomy): Eukaryota > Metazoa > Arthropoda > Insecta > Hymenoptera > Apidae > Bombus > Bombus flavifrons. Next base: position 5,455,985 of record NC_138446.1, on the reverse strand, counting down.
GTAACGATACGTATGACAATGTGCGAACTCATGAATCATTTATAAGCGAGTTCATGCGACAGCGTCGAGTATGAATACTCGGGGGTCGATCGTCTATTTCTTCTATTTTCCTCCGGTGGGATAAACGTTTACCCAGTTGCGATTTACATACATATAATTCGTGCATGTTGCATATTGCTTAACGTAACATCGAACGTGCTGGATTTTAATTAAACAATTCAACTAGATCGGAATTTTCAACAACGTTATTAACATTGTGGAACCGTCCGGAAAGGGAATACTGTAAATTCCAATTAAACTGAAGTTAATTTCGGTGAACAGAAAAAATTCCGGCGTAAAATTCTTCGTGGAAATGTATGGAAAAGAAAAAGATAGTTAGGCATATGGAGTTCCCTATGACGTTGATGATATATTAGGTTGTCCGAAAAGTGTCTTTCTTTTACAGACACGTCTTCTACAACGCATCTCTGTACAAACATGAAACCTAATCTGTCGAACGTTTTTTTCTTTATTTTGATAGAACAAAATGGATCATACGTAATTCGATAAAATAATATAAAATGGAAAATGTTGTGCATCCATTATTTCCTTATAAAACCATGGAAAATTTCCGGGCGATCTAATATATAATGTGTCTAATTTAAATATATTTATAAATCTATCATTTCTGGGTAACTGTTACACAGGGTCCAATCTTGGAATAACACATGAAGAGTGCATAAAAAGTAAATGTAAAGACCACCACAGCGAGCTTCTATACCTTTGCATTGATGGACATTTATAAAAAGAGGTCCAAGGAAAATTGATCTTTACCTTGAATTTCAAGAGCAAATGTTTTTTACTTGCGTCGTATTCTATTCGTCACGAGGACCAAATTTGTCAAAGCAACCACAAGTTGCAACCGGCCAATCTCTTGAATAATGATGTTAAATTTCCATTGGCTCCACTGACATTATTTATAATATATTTGCATCTTGCAGTCAGATAGAAAGTAAATAACGTCATATTTATAAAGAAACTGGAAATTATTTCTTAGCGCGTGAGACAGTCCATCCTGTATAGCATTAAAGCATCTAATTTCATAATCTCAAATTATTAAAAAGTTACGTACTATGTAAAAATAATCTTTCGAGCAACAGTTGAATTGCATCGAAGCGGGCACGATTTGATGCCATTAACTTTTTCGCAGGTGAATAAGTAGAGAACATACGAATAGCAATAATATTTCCTGAGCTAGCTTTCGGCATAAGCAACTTAATACTCTCATATCGATATTCGACATGCATCGTTCAATCCATAAAGAAATGTACTTCTATTTAGAAGAAAACGTATCTAGTAAACCTTCGTAGATCACAATAAGAATTCAATTCGTTCGAAATAGTTATCAGTAGATTCTCGAAACTTGCGAGTACTGATTGCGAGGTGCGAAAATAGTTTCTGAAGATCAAATACTTGGCAAGTGTAAAATGAACGAATTTCGATTCACTCTATCGCAAGGTGCGTCCTCGCTGATTTTTGCAAACAGTTCACGAGCAGCTGGTCTTCTATTTTTCATTCGTTTGTATACTGTTCGCAAACATAGTCGTGTCACAGAGTAGACATGAAATGTTTATGAACATGTTGCAAACGTTATGTTATTCGCGGACAGTGTTTGTGAACTGTTAGACTGTAAGTACGTGCCTTTATGAGTACCGTTTGATTCCTATGAAGTCTTAAATATTGGATTTACTTTGGATGTATATGTACATATTGAGCTTGATGCCATCGCTAACGTTGGTCGATCGAACGATCCAAGTTGTCGATGAATTTCTCTCTGCTTCCTGAGCTTATTTAGTTAGTATCCAAGATGACAATCATGTGTAAACGTTCCCTTTCCTTTTTCGTAGATCTTGCAGTCTCAGTTGGCGTCGGCACCGGATAGTGGAATGCTGCTAGCCGACGAAGCTCTGGATGGTTCAGGAAGCGGTGACAGGCCAATATGGAGGAAGAAAGGCAGAGGAGAAGATGCCGATAACGATGATGAAGATGAACATGGTGGTTATGGTCACGAAGATGAAGAGGCATCTGGATCAGGAATGGGCCCTAGTACACCAGGTACAGATTCGAGATTTTTCGAATTTATATTACCCATTATTATGGTTTTGTCCTGTTATCCTGTATGGCTTCATACTGCTATTCTGTCTACAAATAGCATTTTTTTTCTTCTTTTTAATGATTTTGACAGAACGTCGTTAAGTTATTACATAATAAATGTAATTTTCAAGATAAAAGGTTCCGGTTATAATTTGCTTTGAAATAAAAATTTGTAAAATGGAAATAAGGTAAGAACTTACAGGATTCGTTGTTATTCTCGACAAATTGGATGAAAAGTTTTGTATTCGTAAAGAAAAATAGTTAAAAAATCATACTTTTAAAAAGGTAAAGCATTGTTGCTTTAAGAAAATAATCAAACTACTACTAAACTGTATGATAAACTAAAATTTTCTGAATTAAATAATATACAGGAGAAAATAATTGTGAAATCTTTTACGATTTTAAAACACCCGAAACAAAATCTGGTATGGTAGTTTATTATGCAGATATGCAGTAAATTTTGCAGATAAGAATCTGATAAATCAACTACAACGATCGCAATGTTGGTGAATTGTAATCTTCATCTTTAGAATTGTTTCCAATTTTTCTGTACAAAACATACGCTCTATCTTCTTGAAAACAATGGCAGCATACAAAGAAACAAATACGACGTCGTACGGTTTCACTACCACGAATATTTTCCATTTATATTGCCACTAAATTTTAATTACGGATTAATCCACCAAATTAATCGAAACTAATCATTGTTGCAGATCCAATGTTGAAGACGAATCGTGAGAATCCAACCACGGCAGGGGCATCAAGCATTCTCCTGTCATCCGTGACAATGGCGATCGTCTGCGCATCGCTGATCGCTTAAGTTGAATGGAAGCCGGCGTGAAAGAAGGGGACGACGTTTCGACGACCTAGACATGGATGTAGACAAACGATTTTGGTGCCCGCGTCGGCGAACAGGATGATCCTGCTCGACACGAGGGATCGATCTAATTCCGGAACTTACGAATCTGCTTTATAGATATTTATCGTGCCGCCTAAACGGAACAGCTGAGAGGAATGTCCGGAAACAACGGAGAATCTGTTTTATTGTTCGTGGCTGAGAATCGATGTGCGTCGATCGATCGAACGAAGACTGTGTTTCGTATTCGAAGTTCGAGAGCAAGGTTCTGAAAATCGTTCGCGTTCGAATAATCATTCTGGGCTCGTTGGCCGACGCGATTGAATATTCGACGAGTGTCGATACAAAGCTGAATAGACATTTTTCCGGAAGATCGTTCCACGCATGGAAATCGTCGTAGGCTAGGATAGGATCTGATTATCTGATGTCGAATGGCCGGAAACAAAAGTGTAAGAAAAGAGTTGGACTCTTGGTCGAGTATCTGCTAGCGGAAATCACCAGCAATGGCGTGTCCTGCCTTTAACGATTTGCCAAGAATCGAGCCACGGAACCGTATGGCTGGTACGAGGATCGAGGGAATACTTGAACGATTGGAAATGGTGCACTGAACATGGAAGAACAACGAGAAAACCGATTCTCATCTGTCGCGTGTCATGTTGCTCGCAAACGACCACGGAAAGAATTATATTTAACGAGGTGAAACTGTGTCGGAAAGAATTAAGAAGCCGAGTTAGCCGAGTTGCTTGTGTGAGAAAAGAGCGTTGAGAGAATAGTCAAGCGAGACAGAAGGTCAAAAGCAACGTGCATGTAAAAATGGTCCCTTCCTGTTTTACAGGAACATAATAACAAGCACGATGGCCATCCGGCGAAACTGACTGCACTGCGATTTCACGAAACGATGGAAGGTTGCTTTTCTGTGCAGCGCATCTTCTTTTTGCCGAAGAATTGGAAAATTGAAGGGAAAAAGAGAGACCTATTTGTACGAAATTAGAGCCAGACGAAAAAATTCCAGCGATAATCTTCGCAGAATATCGCGTTACATCTGCGGGGAATCAGATTTGATAATAACGCAAAGCGACGAATGGTGAAAAAGAACAATACCGCGCTTTCGGACGAATGGAGAGTAAAAAGTTTTGTCATTTATTTATGCTATTAAAAGTGATTCATAGGAAATTGCAGTATTTAAAAATCTACAGGAAACTTTCTGTACAGTGAAATAAGGCAGACACCGTGTAAACAGACAGACACGACTCATTCTGACGATTCTCATGCATTCGAATTGTTGTGCAAAATGCGTGATTCGTCGTTCAAAAAGTTATTCGTATTTATTCACCTACGTATACATATACGCTACGCTTTGGAAATGTTCTTTTTCACCGGAAGATCGAACGAGACGAACGCGGAAAGAACGAGCAAGCTACAATCACAAGCAATAATCGTCGTCGTTGATACTTCACTTTGCTGTGAATACTTTCCGAACAACGAGGAATCGCCGTTAGGCAAAATGTACGGCGTTTGTGTCGCACGGGGGAAAATCAAAAGTGTCTTTCCTTTTTGAAAATATCAGACGACAGTTGTAGCAGCATCAACAGCAGTAGCAGCGGTTCCGGCTTTTAAACGATCCGACCAAGTCACAGAGCCGAACAACGAGACTCCGACCCTTGTGCCTCGCGTTTTGCGCTGTTCTTCGTCACGCATGAATTGCCTCTCGTTCGCGGCGACGCTTTTTGTCGTCGACGTCGATACACAGACTAATCACGGGGTCATCCCCGTCGGTGATATCGCGCGTGCATGCCATATATCAAAGCCAACTGCCAAAACGCCAGTTACGCAGCCGAAGCTGCTTTCTCGTCAAGCGATCCGGTGGTCGTACTTCGAATTTCACGCGAAACGAGCGTCGCCTTCCGCTTGCATCGTCTCGAGACGGTCGTTTCCAAGGATAGTCACGAGAAGTTCGACGTTAATTCTATCTTTACAAATGCGACGTTTCCGCGCCACCGTAATCCCCACTCCAGCCATTAATCGCCACTAACGTGCGTTCCTTCTTCGCAGATGGAGCATTCGTGGAGGATCGTTTCGACTTTTTATAACTTTTTGAGTAGGATACGTACGGAGTGCTTGATACGCTGTGATTAATCGTACAAGAGCGTATAAAAGATCGTACGATCGATTGAATATAGTCGAGCGAATCAGCGATTCCTTCTTGGACGTCTAATCGTTGGAAAGGAACTCGGAACCCGATCTCGAATGATTCGAATTAAAATTGCCGAGTGAAAGCGTGGACTTATCGAGACCCCGACGAAAATAACGATAAAGCGTGATACGATAGTATTTGAGAAAGTAAAACGTGTAGACGTTGTTATCGAGCATTGTGTTTTTAGTCCTTGAGGTACTAAAATTGTTTGTAGCCACCTGTCCAGTGCCATAATTTTTCCTATTATTTCATAGAAACGCAAAAGATCATCCGTATTCTTTGACTCAGTTGTCTAAAATTCGATGTATCGTTTTTCGTTCATTCTATTTCTACTATATTATACATTTAGATATCGTCAAGTGCCAAAAAGCAAGAAGAAAAAAAAAGAACGCGAAGTAGAGCGCTAACTATAAAAATTGATTCGCGATCCGAAGCGAGAGCAAGTTCCTCGACGCGAAAACGCTTTAGACGTCTAATCGTAAGCTTCGAGGCGGACCTAGATTTTGGCGGTTTGCTTTCCAACTAAAAACAAAAAAAAGGAAAAATGAAAAAAAAATCGTCTTAGGCTAGTGTAAGGAAGTAGGAAGAGCTAAGGAGACAAGAGCCTGTCGGTGTAACCTCGTATGCGTCGACTCGTATGCGGCCGCACTGATTTTGTACATTTGATTTTTCGGATCTTTGAGGGTTAGTGCCTTTTTGAATATCCCTAGCCGTGACGTCGTGTTATCATCTCACGCCCGACAGAAGGAATGAGAAAGCCATCGATATAAATACGACTGTACAGGGCATTCATGCTGAAGAGAACGATGTGTGCGCGTGCGACCTTCTTTTCCTCCTTTTGTAATTTCTTTCTTCTCTGACAAGAAAAGAAAGGAAAGAAAGAAAGAAAGAAAGAAAGTAATTCGATTTAATCTGGGGTGATCGAAATATCCGCTAGTGTAACGTAAGAAACAACTAACGCTTTTGGAATTTCGCGTTAGTTCGAACAGCCAAGAAGAAAAATTTCCTTGTCAACTTAAAGATATTGACTAATCGCCGTCTTAGATAGGGTCCAGACTGTGTTTCAACTTAAATCGACGCGAACTTTGTAACAAGTAGACTTTTGGACCGAAAGGCTTTTTTTTCTATTATCAATCGCCGCGTAGTTTACTTCTATAAAGTTAACTATATGAACGATAAGTACGATACGCGGAAGAAACTAGTCTATCGACCAGCGCGGATAAAATTAAATTATTTGCTAAACGCTAAAACGAGATCTTCACAGATCGGGCGAATTTTTTCACACGAACTGTTCTATCGATACTCTTGCACGTCCTACCAGGAGATAAAACCGCTTATCGATTGACGTTTCACTTTTTATTATTTGATCTATATAAACAACCGAATAAGGAAGAACGTCCACTAAGGATTATTATTAATTTGACGAATCGGCTGGCGAATCCGACTCGTTCTAGGTATTAATAATAATTAAATAAATAATGAATGAATTAGCTTGGTATTCGAGAACATCGTTTTATATTCAACGAGCCTTTGTTATCTCAAAAGCCGTAGAATCGTTTTAAAGATACGTGATTATAACGAAATTTGATTAAAAGTAAATCGTGATAATTGAAAGTAAATTCGATGATGTATCTTCCGAGCGAACGAAGATATTTTTACGACGCAACGCAGCCACGAAAGATATAGAGGAAGAGCGTTTGAATTTGAGGAACCGATACACGCACTCTTTTAAAGTCCAATTAATTATACAGTCGACGTTCGACGCGACGATGGAGGAGCCCAATTTAGTACGACTCGGACATAACTGTTAGAATTTATAATTGTAATTATTCGATGAATAATTGTTATTATTCTGCTTGTCGGGCGAATTTAGGCAACGAGCGAGATAACTGATCCCTAAAAACTCGCCTCGTTGCTCGTGTACGGCTGCGTGACCCTTTTGATTGCGGAGATATTAATATATATCTCTTTTGACGGCACACGCCTCCTGTAAATTGTATGGAGTCGTTTTAACACGACATACGATGACGAAGGAAGTGGCCTTACATTCGATTCCTTCGATTCGTGTTGTTTCGCTTCAATTATCAAAGCATCGTTGAAACACTATGAAATCGATCACCTATTTATAATGCTCTTTGTTATACATGTTTTGTGGTGCTACACTGAATAAAAAAAAATTGCGATTAAATAAAAGTGATATATTTAAAACAAACGAACTGTGTTAATACTTGGAATGCGACGGTCTCGCTTCTTCTTGACCGCGATCTACACGACCGGTCGATGTCGTCATCGTCGCAAACGAAATTTAGAAAAATTTATTTCTTGCGAATAGCAAGTACACGTGGAATCAGACGAACGGTTGGATCATTGAATGAACTTATTGTACTCGTTTAAATTGGCTCGTTGAACGTTGAATAGCTCCGATGGCGAATTTAATTAAAGCGATACACATTAGCCGTCTAGCTACAAGCGTCCAGCTGCATGTCGCCCAGATACAAAGTATAAAGCGTAGAAATTAGAGGCGAAACAGAAACGCAAGAAACGCACAGAATCCGTACTTAATACGCACAGACAATTTCTCACCCTCTAATTACGTGTCGTCGCGCTGTGTTGTGTCTGTGTTTCTATTAAAGTAACGCGCCACTGTCACGACTCCAGAACAAGCAAACCGCGTAAATCGCACAAATTTAAGGCCTAATTCAATGTTTCTCGTATTACGTTAATCACGGTAAAACAGCAAATGCATGTTACACTTTGCGAGACTGCATATGTAAGTGGAATAAAAGAAAAATAAAACGTACACACACTGTCTGAAACGCGCCTATTTCGCGCTATGAAAATAAGATTTGCTAAACCGTTAAACGCACCACAACGCGCCCGTAACGAGAGCGGAATTAAAAATAGAAATGCTTTTATGAAGAAGTAATTTACATTAAATCGTATCCGTATAATGTGATTTACATATACAGCCATAGGGACGCGTTTACTCGTGTGAAAGCGTTAACGAGTTTGCTCGAAAGTAGAGCTTAATTAACCGGATTAAATACGCGCGACCGGCAATTTATTACTCGAGGAACATTCCAGCTAAGGCTTCGGAAGCGGTCACATCCCTCATTTTAACAAACGCTGATCAATTGACTCGTCGCGCCGTCACTCTTTAACCTTTTGTATTTTAATAACTGATTTTAATAGCTAGTTTGGGTCATCATGCTAAATAACCATCAAACGATATAAAGGACCTTCTGCTTTTTAATCTGCTCTAGCTAACCATCGTAAATGCTTCTTTTTTTCAAATAAACATCTCGATTCGTACAGTTGAAAAAGAAATAAAGACTGAAAATAGAAACATCAAACTATCGTCTTTTAGCGAGAAATAATTTTACATATAAATATCGGATATGGATTAAAATTACCAGAAATAGTTCAGGTTTTTAATTTACATTTCGTCCGATATTTGCGGCACGATCGATGGTAAAGAGGAAATGTCGCGCGATTAAAACTTCAATTTCATCGTGGTTACTCTTAATTATACGATGACATTTACGACACGGCGAGACATTTATTAATGTTGCGTGGTTAAAACGTTATTAGCAAATATCATTCAACATTCCATGCGAAACTGCGTACGTACATTAAAAACATCGTGAAACCCGTAACGCCGGTGCTTAACCGAGAATTGCGCTTTCAGTTTCCAGACATCCTGTTTTGCAAACGTGATAATTTTGCGTCTTAACGAAACTTTATATCATCCAGCATTTAGAATATCTGTGAGATAATTCGAGAAATTTAAAAAATACAGGGCGTTAACGTTTTTAATTTTCAGTAATCGAGTTTACAACCGTTGACATTTTGCTTGCAGATACTTAGCAATTATCGCTTCTATCAAATAATATATTCCACTTTCCTTCTTCTTTTTCTTCTTTCTTCTTCTTCTTCTTCTTCTTCGTTGATATCGATATGAAATTATGAGTATGATTTACGAGACACATGAAAATACGTAAAGTAGCAGCGCAATTACAATCTACGCACAAGTATACAATTATTCGAGGCACGTTGAAAAATTTTGAAAACGAGCAATATCTTTCGAAGCAGTGAGGCAACATTTAATTTAAATCAAATAGACTTCTCAAAAGTAATTATGTTTCTGAGAAAAAAAGAAGTGATTTACAAAACTGCTTCTTGAAACACATTTACTTATTTTGACGGCGATGTTCATATTGAGAATTGTCAGTAATGGTTTCGATTTCCTTGAAAAATTAACGTGCAAGATAACCAAATATGTACGAATGGATAATAACAAATACCACAATAAAATGGATTTTCACCTTATGTAAAAATGTCACAATGAAAATGTTTTCTTGTGAAAATATTAAAGCGCCTCAAATCGTAAATAGCTTCGTATGATATTAACATATTTAGAAGAATCATTTTTCTAGAATATATTACACAAAATTTAATTATTCATTACTTTTCTATTGTTACACGTTAAATTTTATAGATTTTGTACAAATAAATTCAATACAACATTCATTGATTATAAACAATCTTTTTGATATAAAATGTAATATAAGATGTTTTATTATTATACTTTTACCAAGCACATCAAAATATTGCGTAACATTCAATTTGTTTTCACGAAACGTACTTACCTATAATCCACATCTTACAAATCATTTCTCACATTCGTGGGAAACACATTTCTATATTCAATTATTCCGGAATAATTTATTAAAATACTTTATTTGAATAAAATAATCTATTTAAATAGTATACCAAACGATACCGAAATAAAAGCCACTGAAATTAAAGTGTTATAATCTTATCTACCAAGTATGATGCATTTAATATAAAAATATGTTAATACGTTAATATAATAAAACATATAACACTGCCTTATACGCACATAACTGACGTTAAATGTGACCCAACTAACGAGTATATGTACAATAGTTTACTAATAATCTACCATTTATATGCTTTAACCGTCTTCATCATCCGATATTTATATCAATTACCGTATAAATCATATAACTATCTGTCTAATTTTCTCCAAATCAGTTAATATAACTTATCACACGAATTATAATAATTTGAAAACCGTAAAATATTCTTCGTTCATATTTTTTCGTTAACTGATATATCTAGCAAATCCGCGAATAACCAAGAAGAAACGGACGATATAGAAGGAATTAAAAATACTATTAAAAATTTAATGCAAAATAAACTATATCTTCGAAATAATTACCATTTCTCGATCGCCTTCAATGTCTAAATATTTCTAATCCGTGTAAAACGATGTTCGTCGTATGACTCACCGTACTACGTGTATCTTACAGAAACACGATAATCGATTGCGTCTTGATCCACATGGAAGAAAAAGAAACAATTTCTTCCCGATTTAAAATTTAAGCTCGAACGTTGCGCAACAGCCAAACGTCCTGCTCTATGGATTCGTCTGAAGTTTCTTGCACAGCGCAGCTTTCCTGTAATTTTTCCACGCGTAAGACAAATAAATCGCGGAACGAACGCGCAGTCTGGACTCTTTCCGAGGATTACGGTGAGCAAACAGGGAGGAAAAGAGAGGGAAAAGAAAATGTATATGAACAAGTAAGAGTGAGAATGAAGCTGAGGGAGCCTGTATATAATAGTGAATGCGTGTTGTATTTATATGTTATACGCGTAATATACATATACATATATATATTATATATATAATATAATATATATATATATATAGAAACATATACATATACGTATACATACATATATATATATATTAATACCATCGACCTAAGAGCAATTGTAACAACAATGGAGAAAGTAACGCATTTTCGATCAGGTAACCAATTAATCGTAACGTAATTATCACGCTAATTTACCGTGCAAATAATGATGCCGTAAGCAAGGTAATTCAACCCGTTGCCTTTCGATTCTGTCAGCCTTTTGCTATTCTAACGCTACGTTCGATGCGAAAAATTGAATTATATGATCCATTTCAGAACTCCATTTATTGAAATGATATTTTGGTTAATATCAATTAAATCCACTTATTTGGGCCCTCTTGCACGATTGAACTAATATTATTAAGAAAATTTTACAAGTCATCAGTCACAAGTTATTGGAACCAATGAATCCTTCTGCGAAACGGTAACACGTTCAGTAATAAAGCAAACACATATGAAATAACGAGTAAACTTTAGGAATGAATCATTGTAAGCGATTTGACGTAAAACTGTGATGTTATAAAACCGTAGCTAATAGCCTACAGCTTGTAACTTGTCAATTCACTAATATTATTAGTTGATAAATTATTGTACAAGAGAGCCTACCGTAGAATGCGAATTTTTATTCTGTGAACGAAAAATCGCAGATAATATAATAATTAATGAACTTCTATTATACAGATTGTTATACTGTTTGCTATTGATGAGTTAAAATAAATGAAGTTCTACTGTAATACATACATATAATTTTTACCATTACGTTATCTGGAAAGTTTGCAGTGTTTCTGACAATCAATATATTATTTTATTGTAAATTTCGAACGACTGGAATTCTGTTTCCAAGTTGAAGAATAAATGCAAACATTATAGAGAAATATCCGGTATCGATTAATAGGAATAGTTTTGCTTTCCAATGTACTAGTTATTAATAATCGGCACATATTTTCTCTGATGTTTTAGTTTCGCCAAAAACAAGTACATTAATGATTGCTTAATTAATAACTTGTCGAAGTATAACGTTGCGTATGTAACACCGAATATAAAGAGAATAATAATTTACTAGCAGTATATTATATTACATAAGTTCTGGTGTTCACAAAATATTGCAGAAAGTAGTTGAAAAATTAACTGTTGTCCAAAACAATGAAGCTACTCGATAACCAAAAATTATTGGAAAGCACGATGCATGCGTTATTCGATAAAATGGTGGTTTGATGTAGATACATTACCTCTAAATATTTTTTTAATTTCTCTACGAATTTTCCAAACAACCCAATAATATTAGACGTTTCGATAATCTGGAAATTTAATTAAACTTTAATTAAACTAAAAGTTATACTTCGATGCAAATACAGTCTGAAATCGTTGTATTTGGACTGTTAATTCGCGCAATGGATGTCATTGAACATTATAAGGCATTGGGTTAACTCGTGTAGCTGTCTTTTGACATTGACACAATACGCGACAAGCAACGTAGAAGCGAAGATGAACGATTCGTCGCTACTGTTCGTTCGCTAGATCGTGCCAATTGTTTCAAAATGGAACTCGAAACTCGCTTCATAATCGCAACATTTTCCAACGCGGCTGCTCCTTGCGATATCGCGGCCGAATTCGTTTCGCTTTGAAACGAAAAATCGGTCCTCCTCGATCTTTCACCCTTTTGAACGATTTGCCTGCCTCGTTTCTTTTCGCAACAGCACGATTATTCCGCTGCAATCGTAATTTCAAACGATGTAAGGAAAGAGAAACGAAATTTAACAAAGAGAAAGTGCAAATCAATCTTGGAATGATTAACTGGAACAATGGCGTTAGCGGGCATCAATGAATTCGATGAAACGAGTTCACAAGTGTTTCGTTTCATGTTCAAGAGGTTTCGAGTCTATCTCCTCGCGTTTGTACATATACACGAATGGACAATAATAAAACAAAATTGAAAACTGGATTCTCTGCGCGTGTGCGTGTGTGTACGTAGACTGAATTTGATTGAACTATCATTTTCGGAGATACTCGTATACGTTGTAACGAAAGAGTCATTCTCACGGCACGCGTTAGAAGAAAAAGCTCGGCCATTAAATTTCACGCTTCCTCCCCGCTCTTCTTTCTTCACACGTTTGATTAAAGTTTCGATTAAAAGTAAAAATAGTCACGGCAATTACAGTTTACTTGCTTAAATATTATGTCTGTCGGAAAGGTTTGTTGGTTTTCATAGCTCTAAACGTACCTACAGTAACGGACAGAAAATGTTTAGATAGGTAAACGATATAAAAGACATTATAATTTTACAACACTGTATTATATTTGACAAGAACTATGAATAAACGTGATGTATACGGCAGAATGGATGACTTACCAATAGTAAAACGTTTCAGTGAAAACTTTTCTAGTACGAAAGTTATTACGTAATACTCGTATAGTCATATGTACAAGTAGCAATTTTGAGTTTCCTTTTCCTCGCAAAATTGTATATTATTTTCTTTGCTAACTTACTTAACTGTACATAATTGTCTTCAGTTTCTCCTTTAAAATTGCATCATTCTTTCTTGAAATATTTTCCTTGGGAAGCAATCGAAGGTCGTCAAGGTAATTTCCAAAAGAGATACGCAGGTTTTCCATCGCAATGATAACGTTATCTACTCGTTAGATCGTAATATATGAAATGGCCGTTTTCGTCAGTTAATATTAAATATGCATTTATCTTTGATCAAAATAAATTTATCGATCGAAGTACTGAAATCGACACAGTTTCGTCATTAGAACACAATGTTCCTGATATCAATCTCAAAAAATATTATTACTTTTAATAAATCGTATATGTAGATTATCAGAAAACGTAGAGTTTAGAAATGTTTCGTCGTTTAAGTCATTGTATATGTTCTCGTCATTGACAAGAAATCATGCCTCGCTGAACAAGGTAAAGTACATTTATCGACGCATTTTTATTCATTTTTTGCGGACTCTTTTGATTAAGAATCACCTCTGCCGTTGAAAGGTGAAATTAAAGCGTGTTTCGTCCCCTTTATTTTTATAACTCATAAATCAAATAAATCGTATTGCATTCTTCATCATCTTCGATCACTACTTACGTTGTTTTGTGAGTAATAATACATTTTCATGCAACATACCCGGCTTAGATTTAAATAATGCACGGATCTTATCGACGTCTTATAATCATCAACAATTAATTTCTGATCTTAAATTCCGTCAGGAGTTTGTTAGGAAACTTGACCGATCAATTATTACGACTAAATACGTAGCACTTACTTTTTTCAACGTCTCTTAAGGCTTCGCTTCAAAGTTACAACGTATAAATTAAAGAACGACTTTTATCCATGTTTATTCTCTTGTAGAAAATTAAAACAATACTCTAACATCTTTAATGATGTTCAATATATATTTCAATTTCCCTAATGTTTATGCATCATCGTAACTGTTCATGTTACTAACTAACCATTTAACTAAATTATGAAATTATAGATCTCGTGGCAATAATTTGTTTTATAGAAACGATTAATTTTCATTCAACAATAAGATACAAATGATTTTTTATAATGTCGATACCACCATGTTACTCAATACAACAGAACGCGTTATTATCTAAAAAGTCGAAAAGTTTGACAAGAGTTATTTTTGTAACGAATCCTTCAACTAACATAACACGTACGTTATCAACGAATTACACATAACTAAATATTTCTAAAATAATTCCTAAGGAATTTCACAATTCTTTGTTACAAAGATTACTGACGAATAATATTTGAAAATAAAATTCATGAATTTTGCTATTTCAGAATAAAATTTTTCAAAATCATATATAAAAATCAAAAAATATTTAATTTAACAATATCAAACAATTGACAATGTTTTTAGTATACAAAAATAAAATCGACTAAAATAGGATGCACAAATAACTATTTTCACGTAATATTCGTAAAAACTAATCCGAGCTCTCCAACTACAAGCAAAAACGCTAATTGCGTCGCAATGACACTGGTTCGAGATCGCAGGAAACGGATCCACAGAAATAAAGAAATTAGGAATCGTCTGCGCGATACGATCGCGTCTCTTTGTGACGTAATAAAATCTCGATAAAACAGTCGCTTTTACGTTCGCCATTTCGAAGTTTACTATTTGTAATACCACGGTTCTCTATGTAATTACATGGATCGATCCGTACTATTCGATACACAGAAGAACGTCGTGCCATTTATTCTGTTGTTTTTCTCTCTGTATGTCTGGTCTGTGTCACAGACGCTCGAAATGATACCGTCAAATTACATTTCGTCTCATTTACTTACGCCGAAACGTTTCGTTCTATCGCGATACGTCTGTCTTGCGAAAGATTTCGTGAACGCAAAACATTCACGTCCTCACAGGAATGAAATCGAAACATTCTCTATTATGGTGAAATAAAAGATTGCTTTGTTGCTTATTTTTAACGTTACATCTGTATCAAACTCGGTCAGATTGATTATTTGAATTCAAGTTTTGAACCTCTCTGATAAGTTCCTTGAATCCAAATAATCTGATTTTTCGTGGATATCTGATAAAAAATATGGATAGACTAAAAAGACGTCGAAAAAAATGATGCGCGAAAAACGAAATACAAGATTAAGGAATTAAGGAATTATTTACCTTAGCTCTATTTGAAACTTGAAAGGATACGTCGAATTAAGTAAATAAAAAGTTTTATATCGATAAGGTGATATCAAGTTGATTATAGTCAGGTAACATGATTAGTCTGAACGAGATCTTTTATTTTAAAAGTGTACAAAATGTACAAAATGTCTGTCTTCTTAACACTTTGATGACACACTTCGTTTGAAAAGATTCATCTTTGCCGAGCTTATTTTAACGAGAGGTCGATCATGGATACAACATGATTGCGTAGTACATTCCAATGATTCACTTCCCTTAGTACATACGTGAAACATTTTTATAATTACATGAAAGTACACGCTGTACATTTATATCGTTATAATCGTCATTGTCTGCTATTATGTAAAATGCCTCGTTAAAACAGATCTGTGCCTTCTTTTTCACTGTATATGTTTTTATCGTAATTTTTATTATTTTGCATATTATGGAATTATTTCTCCATAATCGATCGAAAAAAATAAGACAGGTATACAAGAATATTGAGTATCTATACTACCTATCAAATAAAATAATAGGATAAATAAATATAATAATGATTTTACAGAATATAAAAATATAGGATAACTTATACAGATATGAATAACAAATAACAATCATGAAAGTGTTAAATTGAATAGAAATTTCATTGCTATAACGAACAAAATTTATCAATTAACCTTTTTGTTTGCGATATATGTAAATAGATATTTGTCAACATATTTGCAATATATTATTTCCCTGTTTATAAGTGTCGTTTAATGCGTCTTGCCCTGTGTTGCATTGAAATATATACATTCACAGATATGGGTAAATAGAGAATGCATTCATATGTGTATGGAATTACATTGTTACACATTGTCTAACATACACAAATTCTTTATTCATTATTGTATTTCCACTCCATCGAATATTCTTACAAGGAGATATAAAAATTATATTTTACATTTTCAAAATATTGATTTTATGATTTATGACGATCAAATACTTTTTATTGGTCTGGATCATCGCTACAAATTTTGTACTCTTTAACATATAGACTTTCTTGAAGGAAATCAACCATTATCTATTAAAACTTTATTAATCTTGCGTAATTATGTTATACCGAGTAGTTACTTGGTAGATAAATCGGAAGTTGATCTTCCCACTCGTTCTACACATCTATAAAACGTCGTTCACTAGTCAAACGGAGCCTTTCATTTCGCGAAATGAGGTTCAATGGCGGATAAAAAATTATGGAACACTGCTAAGATAAATATGGATATTCAAAACTATTACAAACGTAAAAAAAGCACAAGACCATTGGGGAAGTATTTATATAACAACGTACACTACCAAAACCGTGGCCATTTTTCACGGTATAATTACGAATGAAATAATCAACAAATCAAAAAAGAAACGTAGAATGGTTAGCTCTTTGAAACCGTAGCTTCATCCAGGCGGTGCAAACAAAAATCTGCTAGTGTTCTGACGGAACGGTCCAGACAATTTTACTGGTTGAATAGCGACGATTGACGAGCATTGGCGCGTCGCTATGTGATCAGAACCACAGCAACCAGCAATACATCTTGCTACAGCGATCGTGTTAACTCGCCGCAAACATCATACGCTTCCATGGCATCGAAGCGGTTACTCGCCGTCTGGTCAATATATATTTCAAAATTGTCGTTCGTACGAGAAGCGTGATGCGAAAACAGCCTGAAATTATCGATTGCCACCTAGCCCGCATCCGTTTTCAATTTGCCGCGTAGACCGCAATAAATAAGCAAAAAAACGAAGGTTGAAATGTCGCGCTTCGTTCTCGTGGCTATGCTCGAAAATTATGATTATGCGAACGAATTCACCGAACCACGGCTAATTTCGTTCCAGTGAATCGAAGTCACATCGTGCAACATTTGTTTTCTGTAGACGCTGATTTCGCCAAAATTTTACGGGAAATTCCGATGTTGAAAGGTACACAGGCTCACGATAGTATTTAAACACCTATCACAGAAGATTTGTACATATATGTACATGGAATATTGTGTGTGTCATATAAAAGAATTTGATATTTCGTTAACACTGTATCGAATCACGCTAAAAATAGTCCAATTGAATATCGAGGCTTACTAATATAACGGATAATTCGTCGTTGAAATACCTTTGTAATCTCTGTGAAACATACACTTGTTATAGAAGAGTACGAGGTACATATGTAAGTACATCTGCATAGTAGGATGTATAACGTGGATGTTTGGATTAGGATAGAATTGGGTTTGGATTAGGAAAGAACAAATTTTATAAAAAGGAAAAGATAGCATTTCTACTGTCTAAATAATAAACAAAAATATAGATAATTAGATAATGAAATTTTCTAATGTTAAAATGTGCAAAACTTTCTGATGTTTGAAATATGTAATTGGTTTACTATCACCTTATTTCGAAGAATAAGAAATCAGATAGGTATATTTTAAATGAATAACAGTCATTAAGTAATGGAATAAATTTTTTAACATATTTAGTTGTAAAAGATTATGTTCATTTTATTATAATATATTGTTAAATTTGTGTATGTATATATTACGTAAATGTATATAAACGATATAGAGTGTTTCGCTTGAAGTATTCTGATTTTAGCGAACGCATGTTTTGCTTCGACAAACGCTTATTCTGCATTCAGTAGAAAATTACTGTTTCCAAAAGTGAGAGAAAAGAAATAAATATAACAAAATTCTTATAATTTTTTATTCAATACGAATAAAAATATATGTATTGTATCGATCTCATAACTAATTTTGATTCGTTAAGACGTTAATTTTGAAACAAATTCTCATAATTGCAACATTTACGTCGATCTTTTATCGTTAATTGGCGGTCGTTTAAAGAGTCGAGGTAAATTTCTTGGACGATGTTTGTACGCGAATAGAGAATTCTGTTGAACGTAATTACATGATCAATCGTTTCGATTGAACGTTGGCCGCTGTCCTCGACATGGTCCATTGGCTGGCCGTGGAGAAAAAATTATTACGTGGCATTGAACAGACCAGCATGCTCTATACGCGTGTTCATTAATTTTAATCTTTGTCACGAATGTCGTAAATGGCCCCTTTACCGACTTTTCCATCTTCGTTGGTTTCGTACATTGTCATCGCTCCTCTCCTTATCCCTACATATTATATTATGTTCAAGAAAAGGCAAAATACTAGATTTATTGTTGACAATTGCTTTTAATGCTAATCTTTATTATCTTACAATAGATTTTTTGTTATTATTTCCAAATGTCGATAATTGTAAGAATTGGCAGTATTTGTATTATTATGTTAAATAGCGAGCTTTGGTAGAATTAGAAACGTATCGAATTACAATTGTTAATGAACACGTGTAACTAATTAGTTATCTTACATGTTCACTTATCTATAGTATACTGATTGAAGTTACATATGATCGATGAGCGAAATTTAATATTATGCAATTGTAATACGGTACTCGCTGCCGAACGAAGTTAAAATTCTCGCAAAATAAATTGATCAATTCATGACTATTCTATTCATAAATATTATCTATGCATATTTTGGAGAAAAAGGATGAGTTAAGTTTGCGCTTATATTTAAATGTAATTTATTTATTAGAACATGATGTTCCATTGATTTATACTCATTAGTTAGAGACTTAAATTAAAACAATATACATGAAATATATTTGATTAATAATTTACGCATTAACCGTTCGTTAATAATTAAATTATGTTTAGTGAAAACATTATGCTTGTTATTAAGTTATGTTTTTATAAGAAAATAAATTTATAGTTATCGATTGAATTATTAATTTACGATACATTTGCATATATATACGATACGCAACGGATACGACGTTATTCGATTATATGAAATTAGTAAATGACTTTCTGCAGACTGATTTAACTTTGTGAATACGTCCTTTTCACTGAACTTATAGAATTTCAATTTATTTAACTTTAAGTAAGTTCATTAAAACTTATCCAATTTCGATGGAAATTAAGCTCCGACATATTTGGAAAAAAATAAATCACATGATCTTGCCATATATAACGTTTTGTTATAGTAAAGAGATAAACGTGTACATTCGAAATCGAAATTTTATATTGGAGTTCCTAAAGTTATCTGATTAAATGAATGGCTCAGTTCAAAAGACAGTTTTTAAAAGAAAATATTATTAGGAGAATGTATTTATATTTCCGTAACATTCTGAATTCATTACAAATTATAAATTATGATTACAAAATTGTCAGTCATTTCCTTGTAAAAGCCACATCAGTGAAAATTTTTCTTGACTAACAGACATTTATATATTTGTCTGTATGTTATCCTTTTCTTCAAAATTTACTCACAAAATTAATATTATACACGCTTATACTATATCATCGCGTTTATTTATTTATATATTTTATTTTGTTAAATATATAAAAATATATAAAAAGAAAATGTACTATGTGTACGTATCATGTTTTGTAAAATTAAATTTTTTATACTATTTGTTGGAGATTATATTTGTTTTATTATCATGTATGACTTGTATTGAATATCGTCGAACAAAAAAAGATTGTACTGCAAGAATTAATATGGAACGTTTTATTAATACTAATTAATACATGTTACTAGTGTCACGTAAAATTTATATTCTGCATAACCTTCTACATGTAAACTTATTTCATAACGTTACAGAAATCAAAGAAACTGATTTACTTGAAAATATAAGCATTTCTAATATGCATTTAAAAGAAATTAATTATTTGTAGATATATTAAGAATGATAATGTAGCTTCTGAAATTAATAGTATCGAATTTAACATGCTCATAATTCATTTACTGAATTATAAATTAAAGAATTGTTTGAACGTATGTATCAGTAACAAGTCCTAAATTACGTATACTATTCGTTTAAAACATTTTTCGTAAATGTCTCGCATTCATCCTGAAGCAACCGATGATATGCAGTAAACGTTAAATGTTGTAATTTGTTACAACACAAAAATATTCAAAACCAGCTACTAAGTAGCCAATGGAACCAAAAGACTTATAAAAATACAAAAAACTGACGATATATGAATAGAATCTTAACGTGGTTTCGCAATATTTGGAATTAATCACAAATTTGTTGAATACACAAATTTTATGTTATCATTTATATATTATTATTATAATATATTATTATTAAAATATGATATTTGTAATATGCCCTTTTTATTCATTTCGTTATAATAACAATGTTATGATATGACACGTGATGCATAAATGATATGTACGATGGTATAAAAAGCTGTTGACGAGTTGAAAACAATTCGAGACTACGAGGAAGAGTTAAGCGTAAAATATTCGAAACCGTGACCTTCCACTTTGCAAAATCGAAAGTTTCAAAAGAAAAAAGGGGGCACTTCAGACACGTAATGAAGACAAATTAGTTAAACGATGCAAAACGAGTGAGGAACGTGAAACAAATTTTTTAGTTAATGTTCTCAATAGAATGGACCGGGGAAGAACGGAACTCGCGTTCTCATGCGGTTAACAACCGCAGAATTCAAATGGGTGCGCGGGTGCACGTTTCCTCGTCTTCCATTTCCGCAATCGAGATGCTAAATTTATCACGCGATCTCTGTCGCGGTCATTCGGTTGAAATTTGTTGTGAAACCAATCTTTATTGCGTTACACGTATCGCTGTGTATAATTTTTGGAGAAGAAGACGTAACTGCACGATTTTGTATTTTTCTTGTAGATTTAGAAAATTTGATTACTTTTTTAAATCGAGTTTGAGCAATTGAGTACATTAACGCACTTTGAGCGAAAGCATAAACATTGAAGCGAAAATTAGTTTGTATAAATTGTATTATCGACATTAGGTAAAACAGAGAATTTGTCATTGTTATTTGGCGTATTGTTTAAAAAACGGTATGTATGAATTAAATTGAAAGAGGAGAAATACCTAATAACTAAAAATGTTGAAAAATTGAGATTCGTTACAGAAAAAATTAATTTCTATAAGTATACACAATTGTTGTAATTATTGTTCTAAACTTATTGTTTAAAGTTGTAGATAAAAAGATGAAAATGATTTAAGAAAAGAATCCTTTATAGGCCATGGAAATATTCCCCTAAAAATATTATTATTACATATAGGTATTGTTTAACATTTGAATTATCTTTTTAAATTATTGTAAATAAATATAATTTGTGTTAATTATTTTTAATAATTTAAAATCTGTCAACAAATGTTAAGGATATAAAATTATCCTCAGTTTACGATACGGACAGCACATCTGTCATTTTTGAGAAGTTGAAATTTCTCACATTGCAAATTATAAAATTACAACTCGTACTACGTCGACAACTTAATTAGCATCTTAAGCGCTCGACGGATCCGCTCAATAGCAAACGACGTGTCATAAACTTCGACATCAGATGAGAACTTGACAATAGACCACTAGACGATGTCACTAACGGGACGTTACGTTACGCATCCTTAACCAGGTACGCACAAGACGCACCACTTGCGAAACGCTCAAGACAGTTCGACAGTTACAGGATTGGACAGACACAGATTCCCACCTCACAGTAAACGTCGACGAAAACCCACCCCCTAGACTGACACCTACAATATGAACATCAGGCGCTTCGAGAATAAGAATTTGTGTTCAATACGCTCCACCTTACGTTTAAAGACTCTCATTTACGTTTAAACCAGACTTACGTTCATACAAGATACTTCAAATAAACATACAAATTACAAGCATCTTTAATCTCCCTCCACCTTGAGCGTTAATATCGTTCAAGGTTCGCGACCCCAACCGAGGAGTTGCAATTTAACTGATCACCACCTGTTGAGAGGTCGCAACAACAACAGAAGAAATTATCGCGTTAGAGGAAATCTTTATGGTTTCTTGATATAATGCGCACTTGCCAATTCTTTAACCAAATAATCAACGAAATTTTGAATCTAGTTACTTTTGAAACAAAATTTCTATTTTGCGAAAGATCCACAGATGTGACTGAATAATGAAACACTCATGCAAATGTATAAAGCAAAAAATTGAACACGTATGATCTAACAAACCTATACATCTATATCAATCAGGAATTAAATTTTATTTTACTACGTTCAATATATATATATTAAGTTTATAAGTATTTAATAGTTTTATTTTGTTTATTGTTACATCTACGTTCACTATGTGGTATAGAATATCATTGTTTCTTATTAATATTAATATCATTATCATTAACGTAGGTGTCATCACTACATTATTACTTTGTTATATATCGTTATATTTAAGTATAATCGATAATCAAATTTCCTTTGTAGCACACGTCGCATAACGTACAGTGACATAAACGAATGTAGTACATTGCGATCGTTTCTGTCGCGCATTGGCTATCAGAGACTTTCCTGCTATTCGGAACACGTAATTCAATTTGAACCGTGGTAATCGCGTTTGCGGGTTGATTAACAGAACCCCTCACCATTAATCGCGCTCCCAGTATGTAATTACATTAGGTACCGATACCCTCGAAGGTTTCCTCTGTTCAGGCACTAATAATCGTCATGAATTTATCGAGCTCGCAATTCCAATGGCGTTTCGTTATAAGATTTAGAATTTATAGCACTAGGATATCATCTTCGACGATATTTGGTGAACGGATTGAAATCCGAACATACCCGAACATACGTAGGTACATATCACGTGTGTCGGATACCGATTACCGATGAAAAAGATCGCACGAAGTCGAGTCGTTCTTCACGTTCGATTTCTATTAACCGGCGTTTATACTTCCGGTCTTTGTTACACTTTGTCACACAATTCCTATTTATGTCTATCTTCGTCCAGAGAACGCGTAAAAAGAAACATTAAAATGGAAAAGCTGACTGACCTGTAATCCTATAAATCATCGGATGCCGTAAACAGTGTAGACTGTAGCTCGCGAGCGAGAGATGACCGAACTCTTGAAAGTGTAAGTACGTAAGAATGAGAAAGAGTAAGACGTGTGATGTATACAACGCTGAAATGTATAAGCAGATATACTATGGTAAATGATGTGCCACGTAAATACAGCCGATGATCAGCAAGCAATCTATACATAATATATGTATAATATAAATATGAATATAAATACAAATATAAATATTCTATATAAATATTATTATAAATGTTACGAGAGATTAAGCAAATTATGAACTATTATCAGTTGACATGTCGTGCCGGTACGCTGATTCGACGATTCGAGCGACAATGTAAAAACTGTTTACGAGTGAATGGCGAATAAAATATACAATAACGAAAAGTTTTTTTAATAACCTACCACTTAACTGAGTTATTATTAAATAATTATAATTAATAATTATTTCTTCTAATTTGAATCTGCCTTTGAATTTAAAGAATTATTAAAGTTATCGATAATATTAAGCAGCAACGATTGCAAAAAGGAATTGTAAACAATTTTTTTTAACAGATCGATCTTGTTTTCTAAATAAATAAATAAATAGTTTATACAAAAATTTAAAAAGGAATCACAGACGGAATGTGACATTGGACAAAACTTTTATGAAATTAATTATATATTAAATTTATTTAAACGTTATCTTCGTTTAGAAATCTACATTAATTTCGAAATTATTAGTTTCGAAATCTACAAAAGAATTATAATTGCTTCTAGTAATATCTACATTGAAATAAAGTATGTATGTAGTATAATTTCCAATTATTAATAGCTGTTAATACCAAGTAAATAATATTATTTCATAGCGAATTTATCTTGTATTTTTACTTTTCTGCTAATTTCTCTTTCATTTTTTTCTAGCAAATCTCTCATTTTGTTCACATGATAATTTTATACTTCAATTACAAAAATCTGAAAAATGAATTGTTTTATATTTATCCTACCAGATGTATGAATAATTAATTTTTTTATATACTCATAATCTTGACAATTAAATATTAATGAAAAATAATTTCTAATTTCTTATTATCTGGGCATAACTGAACTCGTTATTATAACAATAACTTGTTATTTCCTGTGATTAAACTTTTCTCAAAGTGAATGAAATGTTGTTTTCAATTTTGCACTCAGAAGACAAAACTTTACTAATTATATTAATAAAACGTATCATACGTTTCTAATTTTTAAGTGATAAAAGTAATTAATACGATTACTTTAATATCTTTAAAATAACTTCTCATATCAAATATCTGCATTTGCTAGTTAACATATTTGCAAGTATTGATTATGACAACTTTTCATATCTTTATAACTTTGTAAATTATTGCATTATTGAATTTCAAAAATAGAAAACGCAAAAAATTAAAAACTGCGTACATTACATCTGATTGTTACAGAAAAATTAATTAATCAGATACACATAACTGCTTTCTTATTCTTATCTTTATTTTTGTATTCTCGTTAATAAAATATTTACAAACATACGAATTAACTTAATACACTAGAATTAAAAATAAATACAAAAGTAAATAGCATGGTAGTAAAATTGATCTCTTGAAGAAGAGATCGGTTCCTCTCCATACGCATATACATATGTATTTCCATACATTGAAATACAATACGTTGTTTCTATTTGAAAGGATTATAAGACACAATATCTTTTTTTTATCAGAATCCTAAATTTATTCAAAAGGGTAGGAATAAAGATATTAGAACTTTACATTAACACTTGGATGTTTTGTATTTATATTAACATAACAATTTTCGTATTTAATAGGTATGATTACACAATCTTATTTGTACGATAAAAATATAAGTAAAGAAATAGTATGAGGAATCAATGATTACAACAATTGTTGTAAGAATGACGAATACATATGTATGACCAGGTATATAAAACCAACAAATATGGTCTTTAGTAACATGGAATATCGACAAGTGAGGGTGCATCGAAGAATGTGAATGTTAGAAATGTTGTTACATCCGGTGCGAAACAATTAAGATTCAGTATTCAGTGCTTTCATTATGACCAACTATAGGTACAAAAAAGCGTT
Source organism: Bombus flavifrons (assembly GCF_040668555.2). Lineage (NCBI taxonomy): Eukaryota > Metazoa > Arthropoda > Insecta > Hymenoptera > Apidae > Bombus > Bombus flavifrons. The sequence goes on along the minus strand of NC_138446.1, from coordinate 5,430,450 downwards.
CCATGAAAGCTCTAAAACAATAAATATTTTACTGTTCGATCGTGTTACATACCCAATAAGCTTTCACGGAACATTCTTGACCTCGTATTTTATTTATGCGGTAATGTGCATACATTGTCACGATTTACAACTTCCGGTTTACGATTTCTCTAACCTACCGTCAAAAATTAATCTAATTTTATTAAACAATATAAAATACAGTTATGTAACATCTCGTATTGCAATTTGAAAGAAAAAATGTAACAACTTCTTATATTGTAATAAATATGGTTCATGCAGTGGTATCCTTGGAGACTAGGAACATCTCCACGAGTTTAATCAGATTTTCGATTCCTTCTAGATAATTTAGATCAAGAGCATTTTGATCCTCTGCTGGGAAGACGTGCGTGAAATCGATCATGTTAATTCTAACCCAGTTCTGTTTCTCTTTCATCGAACTGGTAAGTTCGTTCAGCAAATCATCGTAATCTTCTTTCATTCTTCTAATGTCGTCGTCGAAGTTGTTGACGTACGAATGTGTACGGCAGAGTCGATCCACTTTAAAGTCCGGGCTACACGATCCACTTCTATTCAAAGTCTTTTCTTTGCTCGAAGAATCATTCTCGCCACTCAAGCTGATGCTCCTCTTAATAAAATGTGCCTTCTCCATCGTCCGATTCCTGTTGCTTTCGATACTTGAAACTGAATTACTCGTCGCGTCATTCGTGTGTTTGAACACATTCGATGTGGTTGCATAATTACTTGTGGAGGAAAATGACGTGGATACGTGGCTAGGTAATTTATTGACGTTCGTGTTATTTAGGCGAAGATAATGCCGCAACCTTTTTGCATCATATGCCACCAATAAGGAACTAGAATAAAAGCGGAACAACCGCTGCATACGAAAGAATAGTAAGATCTTCCACAAGAAAGAGAGCAGCATCACAATCAATTGACGACAGGGCGGTCTTTCTGGACTTATATTCAGGAAGATTTTCAGCGCTGCGCAGGAAAGAAAAGGCACCATTTGGAATAGTTTGAATAAAAAAAGTAAATTGTTTAAAGTGTTCTGGAAACGGCTTCCAGCGTTTCGTTACAATCGTTCCTCATATGATCCAATAGTGATATGTATACCACTTATACAACTATACGTACGTGACTAATGAAACATTAAAAGACATTTGAATTATAACAGCTAGCGATAGCTCGTAAATTCATAATGCTGTGTATAATTCCCTATAAAATAATTGAAGTTAATGATATACCTTCCACGACACCATTAGCATCAAGAGTCTTGCCATAATGTTTGCCAAACTGTCTTAATTTCCCGGAAGAAACGCAATATACTTGAAAGCCGGTTATACAGAATCCATAAGTGCGTTTAGATTCGGCGTACTTTAACTCTTCCGTTGCTTTTTTCTCTGGCGTAGCTAAAGGATCCCACGTTCGTCTACCTATTTTTATATCCATCACGCACGGTTCCGCCATACCATCAGTAATATCTTTCAGCGTAAGGAATGTTACTCCTAATATTTTACGAAAACGATTAATCATATTGTGTTAAACTGTACCAAGATTTTTCAGCAATTAAGTGTAGGTACAGAATCTTGGGGTAAATTCTTTAATAATTACTAATACATGCATGGTAAATAAATAACATACTAAGCATCGAATATATATCAATGTAACCACAACTCATCTTCTATTTTACGCAAAATTGTCCATAAGAAGCAAAAGATCTATTTATTTTCTTTATTGTTAAAGATAAAAAAGAAATTATTTTAAAAAACATCCAATGACTTGTTATCGTAAATTAAGTAAAATTCTCTTTTAAAATTAATTAGAACCACTAACAGCTTTACAAAGAAACAATAGATATGTATTTTTCTAATTCTACAGTATTTTATAACAACCATAGATAATAACATTTATCTTTTTCAAATAAAAGATATGACAACACCGAATGTAGTAAAATATTCATGTATTCTCATAAAATAGCAGTGACAGTGACTGTAATAAAAAAGAAGAACATTCTTTTCTCTCGAATATTTTATCGAATTTAACTGCGAAAAAAATAATTACATATTTTGTTTTAAAAAATAGTGTTGTATAATATCGCCTATTTTATATTAATTTACTTAAAATGACTTTTAAATACAATTGTGACAATGAAAAACATATGGAGAACGAAATTAAGGGAATAAGAAGAAATGTAAGAAACAAATTAAAAATTCGATACTTTTGATATCTTACGTCTGCCAAAAATTTGTAACTCTGTTGTGCCGTAATATCGTGGAACATAATTCTTCAATTGTAACATAATAGGGTCTTGAGATGTTTGTAAGTTTTCATAGAAGGAAATTTCTCTTTTCCCAAGTAACGGTTTAACAACAGGTTTAAACACACGGCCGTCCGACCTACGTAACATGCCTACAACATTTATTAACCTTTTATAACATCATTGATTACATAATAAAAATTAAATAATTTTTGTTTCCTATTTCATAAACAAAAATAACAAAGTACCATGTAAATATAGATTCACAAATACTTAACGAGAAATTTACAATAATGTATTAAATAAATAGCAATAAGTATGAAATAAATATCACGTATGAACTTGTCGTTCATGAATTGCAGTTGAAAGTATTTATGCAACTCGCTCGTTGGAACTCTTTTCACAACCGTTATCAACGAAACTCGTAACACAATATTCCGCTAGATTACATATACTAGGAAAAATGATTATTCAATATTTACTTTTTTGGGTAGCACAACTGTATATGTTATCGTGAAGAATTCTCACGATTTAACTTTCACTTATATAGAGTTTATATCAAATAAATATGAAATTCACAACAAAATAATAAAAATTATTTTCATCAAACCTAAGTTATAACAACAAATTATTATTTGTCTCATTTTGTTAAAATCACGATTAAGCTCCCTTGAACCTATATGTACATCTATATAATATTTTCCTATATTTTTACATGTAAGAGACATTATATAGGTATACAGTGCAATTTTATGGTTGAATTCTCAAAATAAAGGAGAAGTAATACAATTTATGGAAAAAATATCTTTATTACCAGATTAAACAGTTCAAACTAACTCAAAGTCGCATTAAATCATATTTCTAGTATGAAGAAGATGTTTATTAAAATAAAACGAATGAGAAACGCATAATTCTCATACAAGACATGCGAATCATTCTTTTCAAAATCCGACAGTAAAAGACTGCGTGATACCACCACCAAGGGGGTTATCTCTAAATCATCGACACAATTTCACTGACACCGAGTTCGCCCACAATATCTATTTGCCGATATGTTGAAATCACCAACTATCACTTCACTGACATTGTTTTTTACCGGTAATTATTATACGTACCATCATATGTTATCGTTGATTATGCACCTTTATCTACATTCGCTCCTGTTTCTTACTGAAATCTATGTTAATGATACTTCTTATGATTGGCAGAACTGAGTTCTTATGACTTTCCGTAGAAGAGATGATTCACAAATAGTAGTGAATTAAAAAAGTGGACGGAGGATGGAATCCCTCCCCCTGGATCAACATTCTGAAAGGATTTAAGCTAATCCAAATCTAATTTTATTTTAAATAGAAATGAATGTAAGTGAAGGTAGATATTTCCTTCTCCGCCCATGCATTTGATTTACTACATATATCCTCCATTAAAACCTTCCCAACACGATTCGGGGTAATGATCTTGACAGCGTATTAAAAATTACAGAAATCGAAGGTTACCAAGTTTTTATAAATATTTATCTATATAACTTGTATCATTTTCCTTTTCCCTTCATCTTTTTTATGCGCAAAAATGAATATTTAGATATAAATACATAATTAGTGATAACATATATATACGGAAAATGTAATATTTGATAACAATGAACTGCCAGCAAGAGTGAATGTCGATGAGGTGATTGTCGATGACTTCAGCGTGTCAACAAATAAACATTATCGGTGAACTCGGTATCGGTGTCAGTTTCTTAGACTTAAACGTAATCCCTACTAAGGAGACTACGCAGATCGCATCTGTTGGACAAATGCCCAATACCTCTGCTGGAACACTAGTGAAAGTGAGAGGTACAAATACGAACGAATGTAGAAAGAATAAGTGGAACGAATGAATGGATCGACTGAATGTTAGTAAGATAAGTATAAATCGTGTAAAAAGTCTACAAATAGTAAAATTGATGCATGAATAAGGGAGATTTATAAAGAAAAACATTATTTCTTTGAGAAGGTAAGAACCAAGACGCATTTGAAGTTGCTACTTTCCTTTATCAAATAACTAAGTATCGAGACGATTCAATAAATCTGTTTTCTTCGCATTTCATCTTCCGCGGCATTTAATTCGATCAGATGCTTACCAATAGTCTGTCGTTCGATATCTAACGACGGATGTCCGGCTACCCGAGATTCCAACGGGCTTATTCCAACAGGAAGTCCATAGTTGGATGGAATTTCAGCTAAGTCCGTGTTCGAAAGCTTATCAAGATGGCATAAACTTTTATCGGTCTGAGAGTCTAATGTCGTCATCGTGTTATTGCAATGAGTGGTACACAGTAATTACTTCTGCAATTAAAGGGTTGCACGATTTGCAAAGGTCTTATCTTCGCTGCAAAATCCACCTTAGCCACCAGCCGTTAGTCATCGAAGCTTATTCTAATTATCTTCAGCTGTCTTACTTCCGTCTATAAATACAAATTTCAGTTGATGAGGAAGTTCAACAGACCAGTTACTTAGGTATAATTATATGTACTTATAGATTGCAATACTATTAAACTGACTGAATGATTTTTAAAAGTCAAACGTTTTTACGCTTCAACATAATATTTTGCAATACGTTATATTATTCGTTGTTCAAATAAAAGAAAACGCGAATAAAATTCGTATTTTCCTCATAAAAATTTGGAACTTTTCTATATGATTTACAGTTATAAATTAAGCATACAAGCCTGCAAAAATAACTCTTAAAAAATGATATCAAAATAATATATTATTTTCATTTACATTTTTGATATCAAATTTTAATATTAGCATTCATGATCTAACATAATTAATATCAAAGTTCCTAAAGAATAAAAATAAATTATTACATAAAAATTACGCATGTACATACATTGTTTAAAAGAATTTCCATGTCTCGTATTTTTCGTTTGACAAAACGAAAATTCTATCGTGCTACAATATCGATAATTTCATTCTTAAAATAGATGTTACCTTCGATTATTCTTTCTCACTCGAAAATCCACAATTTAAAATTTTTGATTAAGCGTATCACAGGTAAATTCACATCACACTGAATAATATATAAGGTGCAGTCTCTCGATGCTCTTTCAAATGATCGAAAACCAAAATAAGTTAGAACAAACATTTCGCGCGACGCTTAAAACATCGTATTAAGGTACTCATCTAGATCGGTAGAGGGCAGAATGTGTTTGCGAAAACTGAATGTTTTAAATTCGCGCTTTTACCAACAAATCGTGATATTCGTTCGTCTTTTGAAACTGCAATATTAGCAAAAACAGTATTTATAAAATTAAATTAAATTCGAACAATTTTCTATCTGATTAACTACTTCTACAAGGTATGAACACGTACATTCATTAATTAATACGAGGAAACTTGTAACATTTTAGGAATCGACATTTTGAGCATTCGAAAGAATCATAAAATACAACTCATATAAAGCATACGTACATTTATTGGAAATAACAGGAGAATAATTTATTAGCCACTCTTCTTTTACAATTGTTATATCTATGACATTTTACATGCCTATGTATTATTATAACCTATACAATAACCAGTCCACAACACTATAGTATGCTCGAATACGTAACACTTTCACATAGACAATTTCGTTCGAATCCGTCCGTATATTAGGCGGAACAAAGATTACATTCACGAATTTAAACTTCACATAATTATAAACGATTATATGTCCTACCACTAGACGTTTTTCTACTTTTCTATTGCTGCCTCTTTCGTCACAGTACAAAGATTCTTCTAGATTCCACCAGAGGGCCATTGTTTTTATAAAATGAAAATCGTTCCCGCCTTGTTCTCAGAGATTTATATTAGTCAGTTAATACGTTAGCTGAAACTACGTTTCAACAGCTCATTTTACACGTGTTTTTTATTTCGCTCTTTCCTTTGGCTATATTATAATCCAAATAATTTGTGTAGAAGTTAATATTTACGTAATATTATAGTACAGACGTGCAATATTACTGTTTATAATCCTTTAAAACGTAAGTAATATTGTAAACAATAAACAAAGTACAAAGCAATAAGTATGTATACTGTGTTTTTTAATAATGCATGAAAAAGTATAAACATTTTTTCTATCTGACAATACATACTATTGAGATAAGTTTTAAAACAATCGATAACAGTAGTTTCTTGAAATAATAAATAATGTTTTACATAATGTTGTATATGTAATACAATTTTAGTACATGAAAAAATACAAATTCTTCATAATTATATATCAATAAATATATTTAAAATTACCATTATTATATAAAATTACTATATATTTAAAACTTATTAAAAATTTTTAATTTATTATATTAGTTTATTGCATCATAAAAGGAGAAAAGAGTACCAAATATTAATATAAAAATACACAATTTTATTGAATACTTTCTTCTTACATATATTAGTCTTATTATGTTTACAATAAGAAAAATATGTTTTATTTATAATATTGAACTATAAGCTTTATGATAACCACATACTTATTAAGCTGTCCATTTTAAACATCTTGTGTCAAGATGAGTACCTAGACACTTCATACTGCAATATCTAGCTCCACAAGGAATACAAGTATAATTACTAGGGAAACCACAAACTGCACAAAATTGTCGTTCTGGAAATCGGGATGGTTGTGCTTGAGCAGATGCATAATTAGGTGGATTTGGATTAATATTTAGATCTTCTTCCACTAACTGAGCAAAAGTTTTACGAAATCGTTGTTTATAATACTCTGCTGATCTGGTCTTTTTTCTTCTACCACCTCTATTATCTAGAGTCTCTTGAAACTTTGGAACTTTCTTGCTCATTACTGAAACAATTATAGTATTTGTAAAATGTTATAAATTGTTACGCCCACAATGCTATAAAAAAATTATATTTGAATTGTTAAACAAATAGAATTGTGCAATGTATTTACATACCCAAATCTGCATGCGGATCATCATGAAAATTATCTTGCTCCAAAGCCTCCAATGCTTTCTTTTGTCTACGTTTACGAGCAGCTTCATCAAGCACTCTCTTTTGATATGCATCTTTTATTCTACCAGATTCTCGAGCAGCCATATTTGATTAATTTATAGTAATTCACAATCTTTTAATCTATTTTATAATAGGTTATAAATAAGACATTCTTTGATAGTTTTTATATTCCTTTCTCAGCTAGAGGAAATGATATTTGATCCATAAGGTCATCCACTTTTGTTTGTAAGGTGTCTAAAATATCGGCAGAGATAAATAAATGCCTCTCATCTAGATCTTGAATAATAAATTTTCGTCCTAAAGCAAATGTCTCGTCTAAATGCAAAAGAAATTGCTTCATAGCTGCATCGCTATAAACATAATAAATAATTTCCATTAAAATTTATTACTTCATTACAGTCACTTAACTAAAATGTCTAAACGTAAAGGAGTTTCTTTCGAAGAAAAACGTATAAGACTGCTTCAACTGTTTTATGAAAGAAAAGAATTTTTTACTTTAAAAGAATTAGAAAAAATCGCAGCTAAAGAAAAAGGGATTGTTGCACAGGCAGTAAAAGATGTACTTCAAACACTAGTAGATGATGGATTAGTAAGATCAGAAAAGATTGGTACTTCTGTATATTTTTGGATTTTTCCAGGGTAGGAACAAAGTATATAATTCTGTTTTATATAAAAATAATATTACATTAAAAGTAATAATAAATAAATATGTTGTGCAGAGAAAATATTGCTAGGATAGAACAAAGGATCTCCGAAGCATCAAAAAACATAGTAGAAGCAGAATTTAAACTTCAAAAACTGAAAGATACTTGCGAAAAAGAAAAGGTAATATTGTTACAGGAAATTAGTTGATATATAATTACAAAACTTAGGTTATGTTTTTTTCTATATATTTATTGGTATAAAATATATAGATAGGAAAAGAAGATACAGAGGAAAGACAAATTTTATTACGTGAACTAGAAGAATTAAAAGCCAAAGAGAATCAATTAAATAAACAAATTGCTAAATTCAGTGATGCTGATCCAGAAGTTATAGCTAAACTTGGAGAAAAAGTACAGGTATAAGAGTATTAAAAGGTTTAAATTTACATTAAATTAATACAAATTTTCTTATCTTTTAGAAATATAAAGAAGTTACAAATACATGGACAGATAACATTTTTGCTATTCAAAGTTGGTGTAAAAACAAATTTGACATATCTGTAGAATGTCTCAATAAACAATTCAATATTCCTGATGACTTAGATTACAAAGAATAAAGACATTTGAAATTTAAACCAATTTTTATTTTTTATACATACCATTCAACTAAAATCCCTTTCGTAACATTTACCATGACTTTTTCTTTTTTATCTTCCACAAAAATGATCAGATATCTAGATTTTTCATAATTGCCTTACGTCTGCACGCATGTGTAGTACAAAGTACTATTATAAATTATAAGCATAGATATGAACTTATAGGTATAACTACAAGTCATTGAGTATATTCGTCTCCAAGTATTAGATGAGAAAATCAGTATGATTCAAATTATTTCGTTTAGTACATAACAAGCGTCAACAGAGGCGTTGATAACGACATTTTATATAACCTGATATAAATATATTTTATTTATAAATTAACAATATTTTCACAGATCATATTACATATACGTAAATGAAGAAAACAGGATTATAATAAATTCATAATAGTACTTCTTCTATATTATTCAGTAAAATTATAATATCATATAAAGCAATATATTTTATTTATATTCATTACCAAATGCAGTAATATATTATTTATAAGTATTTAAAATTCAGTATTTATTTATGTTCATTCCAATAAGAAAAAGAATTTATGCAGCAAGTTTAAATTTTGCACAAAATGTTTTACCAATCATAGCAAGAATTTTAATAATATTTTACCTGAGCGCCCTCTGGTAGAACATTTCGAATGTCCATGAACTATTGCATCAGCCATTAAAATACCCCGAATTGAAGCCCAGAGGAAATCAGTAGTTATACATACATTGATCAAAGCTTCTATTCACGGTCAGACCTCAGACGCTTGTGAAATTTTGTTCGCGTGAGTGTTAGTCACTTAAAGTAAGTTCGATTCTCATTTTTTTTTTAAGTGTTCAAAAGTATTATCGAATATAATTATTATTTTTATTAATATTTTTCATTGAAATTATTAAGAAATTGTATAAGTTGCTAAATAACTTAAACAACAATTTTATATGCATGGCGTTTACAACACGTGTAATTGAATCCTTGAAATCCCATAGCTATCGAAATCGTGAAATTTTTGTTCTACTGTAGCAATAATTTTCGGTTGTTTTAATCAAGTATAAAATTAATGTTACGTAACGTGGTTATTACCGAGCTGCTACTCTATTATTGCATTTCCATTAATAAAAAATTCTAAATCTTGTAATATAATTTAGTCTTCTTATCACAAATAACTAATATTCGCAAGAATATAAAAGAATTAGGGTTTATAAATTATATTATAAGCTATTGGGAAGTAAATGTGTACTTATATCATTCTCTTATAAAACTTCGTTTTATAAATTTCCGTGAGATTTAACATTAGTGTTCATTTCGTCAGTATAAAAATGTGCTTAGGCATTCAGTATCGCAAAACTAAAACGCGAAGTGCAATTTCATGAAGAATTTCATTAATCGTTAGAGTATTAATTTATAAAATTCTTACTCCGATTAGATTAGATTGAATTCTGGGCGATGCTGCACCTAGGCATATACCCATATATAAATGTAACTTATTTGACCTTTAGACAAACTACTTACGTCAATGTCACAATGTCATTTTTTTTTAAATCGAATGTTCTTATAATCTATATAAGATATTATATTTTATTGTTATCTTATGGATTTTAAAGTGAATTTTATTATCTATGTAACAATATTCAATTATCACGTTCTTTCTTATCATCTTGGGAATGACACGTGCTGAACAGAAAATGTAACGTAACGTTTTGACTCTTGACAGAAATGTCTTTTAATGTCTTTTTTCAATGCAGCAGAAAAATGTTACGTCTTTCTATTCGATGATTAAATTTGTAATATGTAAATTATATACAAATTTCTCATGTAAGAATATTATGAAATCTAAGACTTGTTCACATGCTTCGTACTTACGTAACGAACAAGAAACGAATCGAAAGTCAAAGTTATTAAAAATTTACCTTCTATGCACAGTAGATTGACAAAAAAATGTTGATATGTGTATGTCATCGATAGCTTAAAAAATTATATTTTAACAATTTTGCCCAGATTATAAAGCTATGGGTGTTCCTGCTGGTGATCCAGAGAAAGGCAAAAAGGTAAAAATTAAAAATATAAAATTTTAATGATTGTTTGATTTGTTATTCAATTTAAAACATATTAAAAATTTTCGTTAGTTGAAATTTATGTCGAAAAATGCACACATAATTTAATCTCTCATGACGTATGGAAACGTTGATACGTATACACGTGACTACACGTCACGATAATTTTGACTTCATCGGTAATATGGATTTATCGTTTTATTACATTAAATAATTATGCAATTTTTGTTCACATCTCAAATAAAATTTTTATCAAATTATTAATAGTTATTGAATATATATATATATATATATATATATATATATATATATATATCTGTAAAAGTAATCTTTTTTGTTAGCTTTTTGTACAAAAATGTGCACAATGCCATACAATTGAAGCTGGTGGTAAACACAAAGTAGGACCTAATCTTCATGGAGTAATGGGTAGGAAAACTGGCCAAGCTCCTGGTTACAGTTACACGGATGCAAACAAATCTAAAGGTATACCTTTTATTAAAATGTTTTTAATACAATACTAAATGTTTGAAAAAAGCTCACATTGTATACATACTATTGTAGGTATCACTTGGAATAAGGACACTTTATTCGAATATCTTGAGAATCCAAAGAAGTACATTCCTGGTACAAAAATGGTGTTCGCTGGTTTGAAAAAGCCACAAGAACGTGCTGATCTAATTGCATATATTGAACAAGCATCTAAGTAAGCTTGATACCTAGGAAAACTTATAAAGCACGCTAGACGTGTTTGGCGGGTATAGAGGAATTTAGTACTAATATCATCTCAAACCTCATGAACATCCCGCTACATTTCACTCAACTCATTCATTGATTTTTCTCCGTATGGTACTCGAACGTTTACAAAGTCTGAATAGTGACAAACTATTGTTGTTAATTATAAGTAGGTGTGTCATGCATGTAACTTATGTACATTGACAGGAGTTGGACTAGATCTGACTCTGCTTCATCGCTAAAGATATTTTGGTGCTCTCTCACGGTGGTTGAGCCATCCGTAGATTGTGCACTATTATTTATTTGTGATTGTACATTGTTGAAATTGTTCTATGAACTATTAAACTGTAATGCAAGAGTCTGAAAATACAGATTCAACAATGAATTTGTAATGTTCATTTTTGCTATATTAACAAACAATAAGTATATCAATGTCAAAAATATGGTAAAGTACAAAATAGCACTAAAGTGATACGCCCTGTCAATAATTTGAATCTAAATTTATTTGATATTAAAAGAATTGTATTAATTATACAAAGGAGGAGCAAATAGTATCTATAGTAAAATATTGAGAACCCTATTCAAAACAAATGAATGGAAGTAAAATAAATTAAATAATTACAAACATTTAATTGTAATATTTTAAACACTAAAATCCACTCTAAAAGTATTAATCTAGATTAGTCTTTGTATTTGATAAGAACCAGGAAGGATGCGGTTAAAAACGCCAGGAAATGCCTTATTCGAGACTTTGTGCAGTCTTCCAGTAAGAACTACTGCATTTCAGTTCGACAAGTCGTGAAATTACGTTCCTTCCACTAATTTTGAAGTTATAATGGAAAATAATTCCGATTGTTGCAAAGAGCAAAAGGTATTGAGTGATACTAATCATCGTATAGTGAAAAACAAAGAAAATTCATTAAGGCTTAAATTAGTTCGTGTATTTAGTTCTGGAACTTTAAAGAGTCCAAAAAGTCCATTAAGTATTTCGAGCTCTCAATGTTCGAGTCCTAGTTACGATAGTCCGTGTATGAAAGCGAGATATTCGTGGAATTTATCCTCACTTAGTAAGGAGTATTCTACGTTACGTGCATTCGAAAATGATACATCTTCAAAATCAGCTATAAATACTAGTCCTACAAATTCGCCAACTAGTTCATCCTCGCCGCATTCTCCTTATTCAACGTGGTATATCAACGAAAGGTAAGTTCCTTATAAATTGATGAGTATAAATAATGTTAAACACAATCGAACTGATTTAAACGTTAATTCAAATACAAATAAGCAAAAATATTATTTATTTAAAGATTACTTTTATTAAAAGCTTTCTATTCTCAGCATGAATATTTATAAGTAAGGACACATGTATATAGTTTTGACAGATATATATATTTTATATATCATGATATAGATGATGTTTTAGTAACATTCAATGTTAGTTTTTTTATCTCAATAAAAGAACACATTGCTATGATCGCAATAGTGTTTTCAAATATTATTTAGAGAAGAGTCGTGTGTCAACAATGTCTTATCAAATCAAGAAACTAACGTACGTAAATGCAAACGTTTACATAATCTTAATTTTTGTATCAGATAAGTGAATGAAAATTAAATAGCTTTCGATGAATTATTAGACAAAGAAATCTATGTGAACATGAAGCGTAAAAATGGGAAAAAGTAAATAGGTACTTTGAAGGTACGTTGAAAGTTGAAACGAACAGACATCGGTAGCAAAATGCGAATGGGTCGATGCAGCGCCGGCGCTGCAGAAGATAACCAAGAAGACGAATATCCCCACCAATCCTCTTCATCGTAAAAACGATCGCGTCGACGTGTACCCTCTTCTCCATCCAGTGTGCAAGACAGAGTGAGAGGAAAAGAGTCTCTCTACTTCTCTATCTCTTGTTCTCTTTCCTCCTCGCTCCTCGTCTCTGTTTCTTGTCGCACGAATGCACCTCGTTGTGCTCCGCAGAACACTACACGAAGCGCCTCGAACCAGTGTAGAACGGTTTGCAGTAAAGTAGGGCCGTTGTCGCGTTTACCTCCTCGCGGGGAATTAGGAATTGAATAAAATACAGGTATGTATTAAACTCATACTGATTGCGCCTTCAATCGTAGCCTGTTTATGCAGTCGATTATTTTTTTCGAATATGATACTTCACAATTGCAATTCTTTGTATATGTTGTATTTTATAATGTTAAAATATATAATGATAATAGTGACAATTAAATTGCCGCGCTTTTGCATAGCATAGAATATACAAAGTCATTTCCTAAAAATTATCGTGCAAAGTGATCGCGCGCGCGTATCGCAAAGCACATACAAACATGGATCATTGAAAACCTTGCTTGGACTCTTCCAAATATGCAAGCACTGTAGAAAAATCGCGAAACGTATTTTTTCATGGCTTTAAAAATCCGTAGTTTCGTTTTCAGGTTTTACCTATTTATTCATGCATTATCAAAACACTAGTGCCGTAACTATTGTGTGAGTTATTCTTAGAGTTATTCATGAACGATTTATTCATTAACGATTTATTCATCCATGTAACGGTTTCTTTCAAGTGCCGCGATGAAAACCTATTGTAATTTGTAATTTATCCGTTTCATAAATACAAACCATCTATTTATGGTCAAAGCTATATTTTCCACATACTATTGTTAACAGAAATTCCAGTGTACGTACGTGCACGAATATTATTATTCAGAATAATGCTATATATTACATGTATCCTGATTCAAAATTGTTTTATTATTTGAAGCTAAACATATTTTATTTTTTCATATATCATTATCATTTGTTTGTTTATCTAAGAAATTATTTTCAATCACTTTGCAAGCAATTTTGATTTGAAATAAATTTTAATATAACGTTTGCGAGAACTCTATGTGATGTTCGGAAAACTTTGTGATCACAGAGCAAAACGCATTTTATACTTTCAGTCTTTCGAGAGTCTGAGAATGGCCTCGAGCAAAGAGTATGATTTAGGACATAGTGTTTCCTAAAGTATGTAGGTACACATACGTACACAGTAGAACAAGAAGTACATACACGTTCATTTACACACACGAGTGTTCGTAACTATATCTATTTGTAGCCTGCATCATCGGACAAAAAGTAGGTCTAGGGAATCAGCTGACCGAAAGAGGCGCGTGCGCTTCACTAAAAGCAGAACACATTTGAAACGCCCACTATACACCTACTCTTGGAATCCTAGAAAAAAAGAGTTCTCGAAACGCGGATACTGATAAACCTACAAAAACTTTCGTTTAATCAATCTCTGACTACATGTACATGTGCGTCCACATAAGACATAAGTGATATTTTATATTTAGAAATATAGGCCATGCATATTTGATTCACATAGTAGTTCATATATATGTATATCACACTAGTAACACGAATCAAAGTATAAAAAGTATAAAAGTATAAAAGTATTATATGTACTTCCTCTCTCAACATAAAAAGGTGTAATAAAACAGAATAATTTATCATATAATAGATAAAAGTTTGAGTTCAAAAATAGAATTTTATTATACTCAAAACAATTGTATCTTCATACTTTGTTCTCTAATTCTATTTTCTGTTTCTTCATTTATAGAAAAGAGATTTTTAATTTCAACGTAATCCACGTATTTAGCTGTCATATCAGCGCACATTGCAATGACACGTAACGGATCTTTGGCCATGGCCGAGTGAGAGTTTAGCGCAAATAAACATAGTCAAGGCTGACATTTGCGTAAAAAGCCGTGAAATTTTGAAACTGTATTTCATCCATCCCGCATCCACTTTATGATGTAAAATAAATACATCTAATAATAAGAAGAATGGTTTCGTTTTCATATATGCAGCTCATTCGTATCACCGCCACGCTCTCTCTGTTGCATAAAACGGCTTTCTTAAACAAAAGAAGATTTGCTAGTGAAAGGAATTTCATTATTAGTCGTGAGAAAAAAAGTAGTGCAGTGACATACAGGAAAATCTCATTACTTAACCATATACTATAGTTAACTTATATTCTGCGGCCATAAAATCGTTAGTCTATTTTCAAGCTCCGTGTCTTCTATTTTATTATACTGTATACGAATCAGCTTCACAAATAAACTAATTTATAGACATTTTTTTCATTTGACATACCAAATTTTTCTTTTTTATAGCATCATTAAGAAATAATGGCATATACTTTTAATAAATAACTATTTATTTAAATTTATTTTATCAAATTATGTCAAAATTGGAGGTGGTACATGCTTGGATTGTTTTTAAACAATGTAACAAATCTTATAAAATATAACTGAATGTTATATTATCAAACAAACTGCGAACATCATAGACGCACGCGAGGTCTGATCAATTAACTCTCAAAGATAATAAACACGCAATGAAAGCAAGTCGCAGATAAATTACAATAATTAGCACACGTAGCGTAGCTCTTTGAAACTGTGACTGTGACGGGTGAAACGCTTCCTTCCTTCAATGCTTCCGCGTATATAGAATTTTTGCATGAAACGCGCGCGTGATTCCCATAGTTACATCATTATGATCGAATTAGGTGGGAAACCATGAGAAAATACAATGCTGATTAATTGTTCCAATGATGATACAGTGATGAAGTACTCGCCGCAACAGCAGCAGCAAAAGGAAAGGAAGTCGGAGAGCGACATTTGCTCGATCGACGCGGCGACACCGAATCGAGGAGCGCGGTGTCACTCGACATCGACGGAGTGCAAAAATTTGTCAAGCTCGTCGACGAGGAGCGCGATCTGTCGTTCGCCGTCGACGGGGATGTTCGCCTGGATGCGTGTATTCCGCCTCGCCTCGATGCTTCACCAGATCGGCTGCTAGAGCCGAGTATATGGAAAGCGAGCACCTCTTGCCGCAACTCATAGATGTATTTAACGAATTAAAAATTTTAAAAGATCGTGTACACGTGTGTATGTATGTGTGTGAGCGCTTGCGTGTCAAGTGTCCATAAGAGCGCATAGCCTGCGCCTACACTTATGCAACCCGGCTCGTTTGCGTATCTGCACGCATGGTCACACGTGTACAGGTGCATTCGACGACCCTTTCCTCTTGGTCGTGAATTACCTATCCATAGGGTGATCGGTTCGTAACGTAGGGACGGCCGACGTTAGCTCAACTATAGTGCGTTACGCAATAACAGCCACGTTAACAGCCACGGGCGTCGTACTGGTTACGTTACGCCTACTTATGTAGAGACGAAATTACATATACGCGCGTTCTCACGTATACGCGCATAGCGGTAAACGTTTTTGTAAGTGCGTATACACGCGTGTGCATCGTTGCACATAGAGCGCAGTCCCGGGTTCCAGTTAATCAATTGGTCATTTGCGAACCATCAATTAGCGCGTAAGCTTCGAAATCGGAGGTAATTTGTCGCAACACGTCGCTGGTGATCCATTCCAGATATATCCTCTCAACGTTCTCTTCTCCCCCTTCTTCAGTTCACTTACCTTTGGAGTTACGGGTTACATGTGCACGCGTGTACGAATACCTGCCATAGTAAATACGGTTTTTTAGCTTGTACGTGAATAGTGATAAGGATATAACGTGGTGCTATGTTCAAAACATTCCTTCATTGTCAAACTGTCTTTCGTTGCTTTATTTTAACTTGTCTGTTTCTTCCTCTGTTTTTACCCCTTTCTCTCTCCATTTCTCTGTCTATATCTCTATTCTTACAGTATCGATTTTTTTGCGGATAAGGACAATCTAACACCGGTGAATATTAACTATTTTTGTACGAACATAAATAATCGTACTACCTCCTATGTTTTCGTTATGGATTAGTTCGATCTGAAATTTATTAAATTTCATTCTATCTGAAGAACTGAAAAGCGTATTGAAATTGGTATAACTTTACATTTTACATTTATTTCTTAAAAATTACTCCTATTGAAGCATATAATATCGCGCGCGCTTCAGGTATCTACGATCACTAATTTACATCCGATTTCATCCCCTCCTCGATTTATTCTTATGCAATTGTTAAGAAAATCTGTCAATGTTGTTAATATCGATCGATATATTTTATGACTACGCAAATCGACAAATAAATTCAATATTTGCTTTAACGCGCGATTCACTATTTTATGCGCCAATCCTACAGACATCCCAGGAAAAGATCTCCGTTACTGCGAAACTGTGGTGGAACTGCGACCAGAACTTTTAGAAGTACGTTTATCTTTGAATAATAAAACGTTGTTCTGTCAAAAGATAGTGTTTATTGATTTATATCCAGCCAATAAAGCACAGAACTCGTTTGCACTATACAACTAGTATAGAATACTAGTTTTTATAGCGAACTTTCGTTTCTATCCTTGGAAAACTCTGTAATTGATTTTCAAGTTTGACGAAATGGAATCTTTTTTCTTTAACCACCTACGCAATACTATGCGTAGTTCAAGTTAAGTCACTGAAAGAAGTGTAATTGATTAACAACCACGAACCATTTGTGGAGCATACGGAGGCAGAGAAATAATAAACGAAAGTGAGTCACACTTGTGGGTTAAGAATAGATATGATTCTTTACAAGGTGTGTGATATATCGAGTACAAAACAATAGACTGCTAAGTATTTATTAATTTTTAATGAAGTCCATTAGAGAGCTATTAAGGACCTCGATTAAAAATTATAATTTAACATATGTACATATATATATAACTTCCACGCGATTATGAGCCACTGAGGTCATCAATTCGTGCATGACAATGATTGAAGTTTGTAAGTCTATATGTATACGTACGTCAATGATCTCATATTGTTAGCTCTCTGTTCTCAAGGACCATTTTCTTTATGTAACACATTTTAAATGAAGGTCTCTTCTTTCTTCCTAATATATAAGTTATTACACAACCAGTGATTATTAAATATAGTTTATCCTAAACTTCTTATACGTAATTAATTTGATAATTAAAATAGTTTAATTCTATTACAAAAAAAAAAACATGTTATACTATGAATGACATTTAAGTTTATGAATATTTACCTTAAAAATAACATTGATTACGAAAGTTTGGAAGGTTTCAAGTTTCAACTTGAAGCGGGTTGAGAAAAATAACACACTTCTCTTGATCAGTTTATATAGATGTAACATATAACACAGATATTGATTTTATTTTTATTTTCAAAGATAACTAACACAAAATAATGAGTTATTTTTTAAATTAAACTCAAGTAAAATCCATCATGATTGATGTATCGTGGTATATTTTTACGAATGATAATGAAAAGTATACGTTTGAAAAAAAAAGAAATATACTAGTGAGTACTTAATTGAACTCAAAAGTGAATACTAAAATTAAATTTACGCCTACTATAAACATTAATTATTTAATATAGACCAAGGTAAGAGTGTCATAACATTTTCGTAATGGTCATATATATTTTTTAAATTATATATTTTGTATAAAAACCTTGAAATATTGGAACTTTGTGGAAATAAAAGTAATTAGTATAAATATTTTTTAGTATCTCATCTTAAAATAATTTTTACAACAAGAAGGGGAAAGTATTTCAAATTACCAGCTTAATGTGGATCAATACTATTATTTTTGACATTTTATTCTTTATTTTAAAATTAATTCCTTTCGCTTTTGAAATATGTTTCTTGCTTCTTCCTCTCAATAAAAAAATTATGATGGCAATAATATATTTTTTGTATTTTACAATTTTGCCATATATAATTGCTCTAATTTTTAAGAATGTTATCATCTAATGATAATGAAGCTTTAATTATAGACTACGCAATTGATCTTTTTATTGCACTTATATGCATTGTAATTAAAAATCGATTACGTGGGTAATATACATATGTATATACATATTTCATAATACATGTGTTCGTTGAAGATATTTTTGCAATTGACTTTGTAATGATCTATGCCTTAGTTGTCCTTGAAATCTTTAAATCGCGTTCGCAGATAGATACGTTTGAAAGGAAGAACTTGTTTGTAATTTCCTTACAGTAGTGGGTTTGAAATTTATTCTTAAATTTAAATAATTAAAATTAAAATAAAATAATAAATATTTTTGTTTTTCATCGCTAAGAATATATGACTGATTATGCTAATTATTGTTGGAACACACCAGACAGTGATTCTTTGATTTAGTCTATTTATTCCGCTATCGAATTTTTAATTCGGTTTAAAAACCTTTAACTTTCAACGCAGCTTTGATAATGTTAAAAGTTTTCCTGTTATTTAAATTATTGACCAGCGTAGCAATAAATGTATACTCGTAAAAGTGAATGTGGTATCAAACAAAATCATAAGATGTTTCTTCTATTGCATTCTACCTACCAAGTAATGTCACAAGTCATTGTGTAATATCATCTGCAGTACATACTTATTTTAAACCTATGACGTAAATGTCATAGGTGCATAACCATTATCAAAGTGTATTTAGAACAATGGAATGTTGATACTTCTAATAACGTTAGTAATATATCTTTTGTTTCGATGTAAAATTATTTATATGGATACTTTGTTAGCATAATGCAAATCTTATCTCGTTATCTACTGCTTGTAAAGCAGTTTGTGAATTCTAGTATACCGGATGTGGGTTTTCTTATCAGAGTTGGTTATTTTGTATGCATATACTTTCATTAGAAACATTTGCTGAACAAGGAGAATTTGGTAAATATACAAGTACTAAATAGATATATAAATTGTTACTTTTATGGCTAAATATTTTATATGAAAATGTTAAATGTTAAATAAATATCAAGGAAATAAAGATAGAGTAATTTTCATCTAATATGTATATTTTTCAATAGTTATTTATGAAAATTTTTTTAGGTTAATGGCTGAGCGTCTGCTTTCAATTTCCTATTGCTTCAATTGTGATAAACATAGTCTTTGCATTTAAGGTACTGTATTTGAAAACCTTAATCAATACTGCATGGTTCACGTAACCTATAATATATAACGTATAATATAAAATAAAGAAGTACACGATTGAAATATAAAATACCATATTTTCTTTTCTAACTTCATAAATTAATCAAAATTACTCCAAAATATAGAAGTTGCATTTATGTATATAGTTCATTAAATAATTACAAGATAATGGATACTTATTATTATATTATTATACAACATCTTTTCTACGCCTATTACACAATTAATTTAATAGTAACGCAATAGGTATATTGCACTTATCTATACTATTAGAAACATTAAAACAAAGACTAGTAATGACATCTACAAAAGCAGTCGATAATACAGAATACGACTATCAACCCCCTAAAGCTATCCACCTTACCGGCTAACGTTTGATGCTCGGTACGGTTCAGGACTGTGGGTGGCAGGTAAGACAAATAGTGGTAGGGCAGGAGGGTGGGGGGTGTATGGTCGTAAACACTCGCGCAAGAAGTACGTACATAGTCTCGCGAGGACTCGTGCCGCGATTACGTCGTTCCGGAATATGAACGTGATCGACGTGTAGTGTTCAAGCGAAACGGCCGTGTAAATCAGAAACACTTGACAGAAATTGCTACGGATTTTTCCTGTTGAACGATCTGTTGGACAAACTACTTCAGGTTATTGTCATAGTCACGTGATATCTGTCGATTCGTTCGAATACGAAGAGATCGAGGCATTTGTTATTTCGCGCGGCAGTATTTCGAATGTGCCGGTGAAATAGAATCCTCATGCGATGCGTCGTCCCCTAATTCGCTATCTCTCAGAGGGTGGTGGCGGTACAGGTGACAATGCCGGTCCCAGGAGGCAGCAATCCGTAAAGGAAGACGATCGTGGCAGTTACACCTGGAATTGTCGTGAATATGGGCATCATCTGTCTTCCTGCGACCTTCTCAAGGTTCCGACAGCCCTCGGATGTCGTGGGCATACCACGTCACCGGAACCACGAATGGCGATCCACAGGTAGGCCGATTTCGATCAGCAGTAGTCGCGTTTTATGTTGGTAGGGGAGGTTAGCTCCGGAATTGTCCGGGTCAGTGCATCCTTCGGGGGCTCATTCTGGGTAACCGCGCTCGCGCACTGACTTAGCTGTGGTTAAGAAAAGAATCGTTCAGGGAACCTTTTGTTTCTTCAAAGTTTAAAAAAAAGGTTAATTTTGGAAAAAATTATGATATGTGATTTGTTAAAATGATAAGAGTGAAATTCATAGGTCTTATATATTGGGCTGTTTTTAAATGAGCTAAATGTTGAAATTTTATGGTAGTCATCGCCTTGTATAATTGGTATTATGACGTACGCAATATGTATTAACTTTAGTTATGATATATATTAATTTTGAAATTTTGATACTTAAATATTTGACTTTGTATTAGGGTTTTATTTACTTATTTGTTTTGTTTTATTTATTTGAGCAAAAAATACTAAGAAATATTTATTATAGATTAGGTTTATACATAATGGGTAATAAAACATATCGCTTTTAGATGCTTCTGTTTTGTTTGAGTTTCTGTTTCAAAGTATAATTTCAGAGTAATTTTAGATCTTAATTCATAATATGATTGGATTCTAATTCATAACAATGTTCTTTATCTTTAATGAATGTAATAAACATTATAATTTATACAATAGGATACTTAATAAGTGATGATTTTTTTTTTAAATGTATGCATATATATGTTGCAGAACTGGCAAAAATTATATTTATTTGTCAGATTACAGTAATTATTAATATATTGTAAAATATCTGCTTCTTTCCATATTCGTTGCAAGATTTGTTACAAAATGAATGTTTGTAAAAATTGAATCATTCATAATGAAGTAATTGTATATTATATCTGAATTTACTGCAAAGCTGCTATTCTTAAAAATGTATATAATTCTGTATGGAACAATTGATGAGTTTGTTCTTCTTTTCAAGAATTACTTTCAAACATTTGGCATTTTACATTCCTTGTATTTCATGATATTGTTAAAATATTTTGACAAAAATTTCACAAACCCGATAATTTTTTCTTAATTTATTTAAGGATTAGCAGATAGAGCCGGATGAATTTATATCCTAAAATACATGTGATAATCTCAATTTTTCATCTAAAAACGGAAAATCGGTGCAATGAATAAGGGAAAGACAGAAATGAGGGTTACATTATTTTGAATTTAATTCTCTCATAAATTATTGAATTGTCAATGTAGTTATCTTCACTGATTTTCTACCTGAATATAATCTATATATAACAGCAACCTACAAATATTAGAACGATTTAGTTTTTCCAAATCAGTGTCCCATATCGATTGTTCACATATTTCTGCATATCTTCTAATCCTGTAGGCAAACCGACCTTTCAAATACCTTGAACATTTCCACAGATTGTATACTACATACATACAGTCGGACACAAAAAAATGCGGACACTGCACAATTTTAATTTCTAAGCTCCATATTTTCAGTAAATGTACGAGGATCAACAAAATTGTATTGCATTAATCTAAACATTAATCGAAATACTGATAAAGAGCGACTATTTATTATTTATTTTTTTACAAAAAATTATTTTTTACAAAAAACATTCAGAAATTTCTTAGTTTAATTCGCCATTAAGTAGTGCCAGTGTTTGTATACAATGTTTGTAAAGAATGCTTCACAATGAACCAAAAGTTGCAAAAGTCGAGATACGAGTTTTGAATACATATATATATATATATATATACATATATACAGAGTGGTTGGTAACTGGTGGTACAAGCGGAAAGGGGGTGATTCTATGCGAAAAAAGAAGTCGGAAATATGGAATAACAATTTTTCGTTTGAGACTTTGTTTTCGAGAAAATCGACTTTGAATTTTCGCTCGGTATGCGTGCACTTTATCACGTCTCGTTATAACGGATCTCACTGTAGATCGTTGTCTCGATGGAAAAATTAAAAAAAAAATAAAAAAAAAATTTTTATTCTATATTTTCGACTTCTTTTTTCGCGTAGAATCACCCCCTTTCCGCTTGTATCACTAGTTACCAACCACCTTGTATATATATATATATTTGTATTGTATAATATGGGTTTTCACATTGCATATCCCGTATGTCCCGAACAAATTGTATAATATGTATTTCACTAGGAAAAGGAAAAGTCAATTCATGATACCTAGTGTATGTTAAGAAACAATTAAGAAAACATTAGGAAGTAGAATGGAAATAAATCAGCGTTGATTATTTAAAAGAATTTATTTTCACTGTACCAAAACCTATGTTTAGGTATATCATGCGATCGAACATATGGGATAACCGACTAGATATTAAACATTTGTGACTAACCATTATCAGTTTTAGTTGTTAGCGTGCTATAATTTAATTATTTAGTTTTATGTGTATAATTAGTATTAGTGTCCGAAATTTTTTGTGACATAAAAAGTCATACCTTTTCAGTGTTTCGTTTAATATTTAAACAACTATAAATATTAACTCAAAAATTCCTTTTTTACTGTTATTTATATAGAGTAAATAATACAATGTAATACATTTTTGTTATCCTTGCACATTTACTGAAAATATAGAACTTAGAGATTAAGATTGCACGGCGTCCGAATCTTTTTGTGACCGACTGTACATCTAAACATACACGTACAAACAAATAAACGTGCCCTACAGTCTACAAATAAAGACGAATCAAATGTATGGAAACAAACGTCGAGTTTAAAACTGGCTCTATAAATTTCAACTTTAGCCCATTTCAACACTCTTTACTAAACAACATATTAGTACACTCTTCTGTCACAGGAATAATTTCATATTTAGGAGAATTACGTTATTCACGACACGTACGAGGTATATATATTCTTGGGTTCTCTTGAATTAACAGGTTTCAAATTATAGATTACAGACTGTTTTTGTGATTTTATAATTTTTCATCAAATAGGATAATCGGATAATTTACCTATAATTTGTAAAATTTACTTGTAAAATTTCATTTGTTCTATTACAAAATTTATTATTTTACGTAAGTGTATTTATTAATACTGATGAATTGTAACTTATAACTTGGGATATTTCGCTAATGTTAATCCAGTTGTGAAAGAGGGCCTTGGACTTATTTCTTGTATCACTCTTACATTTATAAAATTCATTAGATAATTTAAATTTAGGTACAATTTTCATAGTAATATTTATTTTAGTCAAGATAATAAGCTATATATTTTATATAACTGTTTCTTCAATTAATTTTGAATAGGCGCAAAACTATGTTTTTATAGATAAGTATAGCAAATTTATCAAATTACTCGAAATAGCATTGTGTCATGTCATGAGTATTTGTTTACGAACAAAAAATAT
Organism: Bombus flavifrons; assembly: GCF_040668555.2. NCBI lineage: Eukaryota > Metazoa > Arthropoda > Insecta > Hymenoptera > Apidae > Bombus > Bombus flavifrons. The sequence goes on along the minus strand of NC_138446.1, from coordinate 5,405,865 downwards.
ACGATAAAATATAAACGGAATTGATAAACAATAATATTAATATTTTATACTTTTCCATTTTATTTAAATACTTTGGCTTTGGCCACGAACTTACACGAGTTTTAGGAAAGAAAACTATTACGAAACAATTTCTGAGTTAAATCTGTAGAAATTTCTTCAAATCACACCTTACAGATAGTTCGTTGCAATTCTGTTGTATTGCTCAGTTATGTAATGTTTCCTAATACTAATAGTAAGAAACGCATATTATTGTGTCTAATATTTATGTAATGTAATAAAATGTCTTAGATAGCGTGTATAAAGTCCATGTAATTAGATTTCTTTTTCACAAATTCATCTGGTGCTCAAGTACGAATTAAATTACCCTAGGGAACGAGTGGCATCTCGAGCCATATCGAGGCGAAAATGTAAATATAAAAAAGCTGAATATTTTCTTGGGCACATATTTTTATGCATGAATTAAGGCTGCGTTCTATATTTCGTGACCCAAATCCTCTTGGGTCATATCCGAGGAAGGTGCATTTTCTAAATGACGCGGGGTGCTCGAGTTGGTACCATTTGTCGACAGAACGAACGTCTCGTGGAAATGTTTATTGCGTCGTCAAGTTGTCACAATAACGATTGGAATTATTTGAGGAAAATAACGTGTCTCCGGTTCGGCTAGTCTCTACGACTACAGGCAAAGTCGTAGAAGTTTGTTGCTAGTTTGCACTCGTACCATGAACGAAAACGGTAAATAATTCGAGTTGAAATAGGTCAGCGACAAATGTACGATGAAAATAATCCTTTTTGATTTTAGAACGAGACCAAGGTCAAAAATTTTGCGCGGAATGTTATCGAATATGCGAGGGAAGCGAAGCAGAATTCATACATGATGAGATCTATCGTGTTAGTATACCTATATATTCAAATGTTATTCTATAATCTTAGGAAGTTGATTTTTCATATAAGGAGATCTTCCTACAGATCATGGTTATAATAGATTAATTCTTGAAAAAAAAAAAATTACGTAGTATGTAGATTTTATGACATAACGAGTTCTATATATGACTCAACAAGCTCGAGGTTGTTTGTAGTGGAATCTGTGAGGTAGAATGTCAGAAATTTCATTTACGATTTCTTATACGTAGAATCAGCCATTCATCTTTCAATATCCTTCAATATCTCAGAAATTTATTGGCTGTTATTAGAATGTCGAGAATATATGACGATTTAATTAAACGATGGGGACATTTGACGTAAGGCAATGTTATTTACTTTCGATGATACGCGTAACCCTTCATCTATGATTGATTTCGTAATATAGAATCTAAGGAAAGAACCTGGTTTATCGCTTGCTGCATTCGAATCGATATAATCCATCATGCAGGCACAATTGCCCACAATTTTAGAAAGAAAAGCTGCAGGAAGAAAAACAGGATAAAATTGGAAAGTAAAAATCCCATTAATCTTATTCTCTAACTGAAAAAAAGTTCTTTCTCTACAAAAGAAATCACTCGTTATGTTTTTCCTCCAATTTCTTATTTCAAGCAAATGCTCGTACAGAAATGTTTAAATATCTATATTAATTCGTTTGAAACAACAATATTTAAAATCACAATTTCTAATTTTTATCGAAACTGTGTCATTTAGTTTTTCCTTAAACTATATATTATTATACAAAATAACAATTTTAGAGAAATGTATTTTGCAAGTTACATGGTAATAATTTAAAACGAGATTGCAAATTTCGATGTATACATGTATTTAAGAATTATAGTTTTATATATATGTAATTCAACAAGCGTAAACACTTATGCTTGCTCTGCCAATATTAACCTGTTGCATTGTAATTTATATTTCTATTATAAATGCAGTAAAGCATCTCATATTTGATTTGATAGTTGGACAAAAATGTCCGGATAATGAAACTTTTCGAATAATGGAACAAGCATATTTCTGATCTTAAGAAAATTGTTAGCTTCAATATTTAAGAATTTTATTTTTTTCGGCTGTTTGATTACATACATTTTTTAATATAAATCGTTCTTTTGTACCTCAAAAGCCTTTTTCTGAGTTTTTCGGATGATTTAGTGTAAGAAGGTACGTTTTGATTATTTTCGTTTGCAATTTCAATTTGTGTAAAACTTACGTGTATGTAATTTTCGTTGCTTGTAAACGAAGCGTTGACTCATTGCGAAATTAAATATAATTTCTTATATGTTTGATCAATCTTCGCAAGTATTGATTCTGCATTTTAGTAAGGATCATTCTGCAAATATGAAAAACATATCATACATATCCTACATGTATTTCAAAAGTACAATTCAGATACAATTCTAGATACAACTTAGACAAGGTTTCCAGAAAAAGTGAAAAGCTATTTGGAAGCATAGGAAATTAATATAGAGATTCGAATATGGAAGAAACTACTGTAATTCCCTTAAAAGGTTTGAACAAAGTTTAATTCATATGATAATTTTTATTTTATTAATTTTATTATTTAAATTTCATGGAGAAATAATATGTTTAAACGATTCTGTACATATTTGATGGATATGCTTATATATTTTTACGTAAGAGAAGTTTACTTGCAGAAGTTGATTCTTGAAGGAAGTAGACGAAGTGCGGAAAATATAAGCTACATTAATTTTGTGTCTTATTCAACAAGTGTAAACACTTTTATACTCGTTCCGTTTAACCTGTTGAATAAATATGAGGCTGAAAAGAAGCAGTTCGGCCACGATCGTATTTCATTGCTGGCTTCTTCAAGAAGATTGTCTGGAAATAAAAAGCTGACTAAAAACGTGAAAAATGCAAGGTTCCTTTTACTGATTTTTTCGAGCGGAAGTACCAAAATGCTTCTCCAAGCCGGATGCATTATAAAAATTGTGCCCTTTTAAGTCACATTTGTTCAGCCGCTAGAATTTCTTGAGATCCTTCATATGTTAACGCATCAGGCGTATTTGATTACTGATAACCTGATAAGGATGGTATCAGGAGAACACACGATGCATTCATTTATTAAAACTTCGATAAAAGCGCGGTTGATATGTTTGAGAAATTCTTTTATTGATTTTGGCTATGGTGAAGCGACACTTTTTATCGAGAATCTGATAATCACAAAGTACAATCACCTGACTTTCGATTATGTGTCTATGTAATCAAAAATTCTCGTATCTGTGATGTAGAAGCAATTTTATCCGCCTAGTGAAACAGATGCGTTGTTGATGATTGATCGAATTCAGAAAATGTTTTCTATAACATAGTCATTTTAGTAGTCTCAATTATTTTTATTCGTTATTTTCGTTTCCAAAATATTTAGTATTATATATTATTATTGTATATTACATGTTATGTATATATATTATTGTGATAAAATTCATGTTCCATTAAGAATTAGTGACTTGTTCTTATTTCGCTATATATATGTATGTGTAAAAGGTAGATGAAATGAACAGGTAACAAACTTTTCTTAAAGATTTCAGTTTTTCATTGGCTATATTTTGAATGATTTCAAGAAAAATAACAATAGCTTTAAAAAATATAATAGTTGCTTCGAAATTTCTAGGATGTTTCGTAAAATATTGCTCCACTTTAGACACTACCACCGATCATTTTCAAGTCATTTATTGAAATAAGATATTAATATATGTCTGGAAAGGACATTTCCAATTTTTTATATTTTGTTATTTGTTCTCTTTTTTCCAATATCTAAACAAAGCTGCTAAGATATGTGATACTTGCTTGTTTAATGTAATGTTAATGTCAGATTTGACAGAGTTCTCAAATTAAAAGCAATAAGCGTGAGGTAAAACTATCATTAATGATACAGTTTACATAACGAATGCTGATAAATAGATGATTTTATAAACAATGATTTCTTTTCACAAACCTGCGTTTGAAGTTTTAATAATAATTGCTGCTTCTTAAGGAAACGCAGCGTTCGCACATGGAAGTGAAGTAAAAACTAGCACTTATTCGTTACATGGGAATGCAGCCTATAGTTAAAAGCTAAAATAATATTCTGATTATAAGACTGATATCAAGTCATCTGTGCGTGATAATAGCTTCTAAACAATGCTGCTTTGTTCACATAGGTTCATTTCAGTTTAACCTTTCTGATTTCATTATCACGACAAAATCTAATTAATTGGTACACCTTGTTAATGTGCTTATTAGAATAATGGCAGAATTATTAAAATGCGTGTGAACATACATGTTTTTCATTATTTATTCTTGATTATGATGTTTAGTAAAAGTAACAATTCCTATATCCTCGTCTCGTTATTACGATTAACTCTTTTAAATATATGTAGCGTTAATTACGTATTAAACATAGTAGTACAATTGTTTAATCAGTTTTAATTGATTTAATGTCCTATCAGTTTCGTTTACATATTCGTTAGAATACAAACTAAATTTAATCAATAATTAGCAAAATAGCAGTTAATTTCCTATTTGAAATTATTCATATTATTAATTATATAAATTATATAAATAATGAATTGAATATGTAGAATATTTAATTTTTAGGAAACTCTGAGTGAATTTCCTTGTTTTAACATATTATTGTTTAAACTTGTATTTAGTAGTTTGAAGACCATTAGGTATTTATTATTTGTCTTCGTTGTTTGCTAGTCGAGCAAGATTTTAACTAGATTTACTCAAAAGCCGCAAATCGTGTACTCCAAACGATAAATACAATGGAATGGTGGAGATTGGATGATAACTAATTCAGGAATATTTGCAACCTACGGCGAGTAATTCTCGAATGTGAATACTATTACGAAATAACCTGAACAATTTATAACAAAGTAACTATTACCCAATCTCTCGATCAGAAATTATAAATTTAATTCGAATATCTGAAATATTTCAACAAAATCGTAACACGTAACGTTTAATCACACACTAAAATTCTACGACCGCGATGTAAAGAAATCGAATTTCTTTTTCTCTACGCATACCGTAAAATAAAAATTACTTCAACACACAATGAATCGTAAAATAACTTACGATTCTTTGATCATAATTAACACCTTGCATTACCTTCCACGCTATAGTATTAGGTTGTCCGAAAAGTGTCTTCCTTTTACAGACTCGTCGTTTACAACGATGCATCTTTATACAAACGTGAAACCTAATCTGTCGAACGTTGTGATTTTTATTTTGATAGAACAAAATGGATCATACGTAATTCGATAAAATAATGTAAAACGGAAAATGTTGTGCATTCATTATTTCCTTATAGAACGAAAAAAACTTTTCAGACAACCTAATATATAATATAATATGGTATAATATAGTATATAAAATTAACCCAGTTCCGTTAAGACAAACTTTAAAACGTTCACCAACATGGTCCAAGCGATGAATAATTTTCAACTATGAATAACGGAGTGTAAAATAACTTGACCCTATTTGATGTTGGATTAGTTGACCATGGAAATGGTTTGAAATTGGCTGTCAAGCACAGCCGCGTTTACAACGCGTCGGGTGTCTGATGATCGCTCTCTCGATGTAACATGGTTCAGGTCCACGTGTGTATACGTATAATATTTAGCGTGACATACACAAACTGTTCTTTTACATAATCAAGGGGGTCGTGTATAGCGAAATACCAGGGAAGGGTATAGAGTATAGAGGACATCCTCATTCCACCGGCGATAGTCGATCGGATGAGCGGAGATGATCGTTGAGTAATAAATTAGTTTTGCCAGGAGGTAACACGGGAGATTATGCAATCGGTGCCAATAAGTGGGACGATCTGATGGAAGAACGGAGATGACCTTGACTACGGTCCGGAAATGTCGGAAACGGAAGCCTGAACGAGACGGTTTGCTCGTTTTGTTCCAAGCTACTCGTACATCCCGTCCCACTTACTTTTCCTCTTTCAATACATTTGACGTAAATGTCGCAGTCTTAGATCGTACGGTTCTAGCGGATTTCGTCTGGCAGACGACTTGCGAACAAGGTTTCCATTGTTATTGGTAGGCAATAACAGAATTTAGGAGTCTCAAGATCGAGTAGCGTCGACATCTTCGAACTTGTTCCAGTTGCTTAACTTCATTCGATATTTTAGTATTATAGCCTTTGTTTTATTATCTTAAATTCACGACGTGAATTAAGTAGTTAACACTCCATCTGCAATCTTACTTTTTCCGACATACTTACTTTTTCTGTATACTGGGTCGTTTATAATCATGCAGTTGTTTTTTTAGGTTTTTGTGTTTGAGAAAATCCCCCAAAATCCTTAAATACTCTTCCAAGTTTCTAGAATAACATCTGATAGTTTTTTATTGTTACGTGTTATTTTTTTAAGCAAAGCAAGATATAAACAAAAATATGGGGAAAATGAAAAGTCACTTAAAATACTGGCCGAAAACGACTCAGCATGCAGATGGAGGATTAAGTAATTATACGAGTTTATTAAAAAAAAGAATAGTTTATAGAACCTCTGGTGGTGACAAAATGAGAATGAACTTCGTAATTTCCCAATTTTTATTCGTTGAATTTCTTTTCGCAGAGACGCTTACAGATTTTCGTTTATTTATCATCCATCGATTATTATGGTAGATTGATGATAAAGGGTAGAAAATGTATATCGTGTAATATAACACTTGGAAAAAAGGTAAATGTCACATATGGTATATCGGTTTTATATCCAAATTGATGGAAAACATCGACGTTTCTTATTCCTCCTGGTGACCATATAGACTCGTAAAGTCTTAGAGTCTCTTTTTATAACCCTGTATAGACATAACATGTTCTTTTGTCAATACAAAATATAAGTTTTGTAAAAAAAAGATAAAAATTGTAGCTTTACTTTCGTTTAATTCAATCAGTCTGATATCATTGTGAATATTTATTTATTCGTCGAAATTCGGAAATGATTAAATCTAAAGTCAAAGAATTCCGCAAAGCAAGTTTTTCTTGGAAGGAGAACAAAGTTTCTCTATAAAAAATAGGATTTTATTAGAATTTTATGGCGTCGCTGAAGCCATATAGCTATGAAGCGATTTATCGTTATATCGACGATTAAAATGCTAAACATTTTTTAAATCTAGCTTATCCTAGAGACCTCTAGCATTTTCATCACGTTATTCATTTGCAATAATAAAGTTGCGTTAAGTTTGCGAAAGATACAAGCGGCAGAAGTTTTAATAGTTAAATGATTTTAATGTCAAGGAAATTCACTTTTCTCAGAAACTGTTTAATTATGTAGATATTCCTTGTCATAAGACTGCAAAGCTGTATCTAGAGGCAAACAAATAACGCATGAAGAACTTTAAAGTTAAAACATTAAAAGTTAAACATTTTTTTCCATCTATAATCATATCGAACGATATCGATTGAAGATCATATTCTTTTTATTTTCTGATTTTAAAGTCACTTGATGAGCAAACAGGAGGATTTTAATATCACACTACTGAGAAAGAAAACAACCTGTTAGATCCAAAAATGTTAGTGCTTTAAAAGTAGCTAATAGATTGACGAAGTTTTCGAAAGTCGATCATCTAATTATTTTAAGTAGCATTCTACTATCTTCAATATTTTAATATTATCCAAATTAAAAAAATTAATTAAATCCAAATAAAAGGATAATTTCTATAGCATAAGGTTTGACTGACAACGTGCTGAATCTTAAAATTGTTATCGTACAAATATAAAATAAACTATATAATAAAATTTTATTTATCGTGTTCTTCTGCTGTAATCTTTTTTAATTAAAAAAACTTCCGAAAACAGTACCATGATTACGCGACAATAAAATTCGACTAAATTCCTCGGTCAAATAGATTGTCAAAAGAACTAGTTTCTACTGAAAATATTTGCGTTGCTACTATGAGTGCGTATCGGATGTGTTCAGGATAGAAATCTTTCTCTTCGAACTTTAAACTAGGCCAAGAAGAATTAAACCAAAAGTCCATCGTGTTTAGTCGTTCGTTACGATTAAGCGGTAATTTGAACCTCTATTCATGTCGCGTACTTCCCGGTACTTCGGTGAAAAGAAGGCGACTCCATGGGGAGCAGGATCGGTTGTAGCAGGTTGCACGCGTGCTCCACGATACCTTTGATCTCCTACATAGGTAAATGTGCTATGTCCATTCGCGTGTCCAGTCATTCCCTGCTGCTTTTTCTCTGTATTGGTGCCTCGTGTTTCCGCCTCGAAGCAGATACCGTGAGGAGATCTCGTTTTCTCTCTTTCAGGAATTGCATGCTCGAGAAATCGTCCGAGAATCCCGAGGAGGATCGTTTCAACTTCAGTCCGTAGGATTTCGCTTCGTAGATGGTAACGTGCCGAATCAGGAAGTAGTTTCTCGGGAATTTCATTCTCAATGTAAGAAACCGTGATACAGTTAGATGGGGACCGCTTTGTGTTTTGTAATTAGTACGCGGTTCAGGACTAATTATAGATAAATGAAGTTTATTAATAAGAAATAACGCACGTCTCTCTCTTTCTACTGGCTCCGCTTCGTCGATGGAATCGAATCTATTGACGGTAGCGCTATAAGAATTTTAATTAAAGCTTTTGTTAGGGGGTTTCGAAGTAACGCGACATTATAAGCGACGCTTCGATGCCGTCTTCCATGTCGATATTGCGCGGGAAATGGAAATTAAATATTAATTCACGTAAAAGCTGGGTCGCTCACGATGATAAAATTGAACAGATGTTTTTGTTTATTAAAATTGCTTATTAAAACTTATTAAAATCGTTGTCGAACGGGCTATAAAATTAAAACCTATCCAAGAGAAGTCGCATCTAAAAATACAAATAAAAAATTGCAAGAAAGTTTTTTTAAGGTTCTCTTTCAAGATAGAAAAATTAATAATTCTTGCAAGTATAGAATAAACTAAAAATCAAGTCTTTTTTCAAGCATTTTACGTAGTAGTAGTCAAGTATAATAGATAAGTATGTTGTGTGTGAGTATATTAGGAGTTAATGTTTACGGTAATAAACTTTTTTACTGTATACTAAACATATCTTTCTCTTCATTCTCAGTAAATGTTATTTGAAATACAACTATTGAAATAGTAATTAATATGATTAGTAAGAACGTGTGCAATGGTTTTAAAAAATACTGAAAGTATAAGAATATAGCTCAGTCAATATTACACTATATGTATATTAATTGAGTTATCTAATTCCAAATTGTCTAATTATAAATCCGCTACATTTACGATTTAAAATTCATATAATACTTTCGTAACTTTTTGTCAAAATAACATTTTGTCTATAAATCTAGATAACTACCGGTGTTTACTTTGTTTCGTACATAATGTTGCAATACACAAACAGCGCATATCCCGGCGTATGACATATAAAAAGGACACATTTCGTTTAATAACCCTATTATGCACAACCCAGCCTGAACCACAATTTATTATCATAATTGCAATTGTTTAACGAACAGTTATTACGAGCTTATTATGCCAATCTGTATGGTTTAGAAATCCCGTAGAACAATATTCGATTCGTGTTCCGAATCGTTTTTCGAATCGTTTTGCTTCATTAAACCGAACGCAAGCTTTTCATCGTATAATTTTCCTTTGATCTATCTCGTCTCTTCTGTTCCTCCGTTCTGAAGAGCCTCTGGAGCTCTTGAACACGATACCTACAGCCTACAGGGTATATAGCTTCTCTTTTCTCTATTCACGTCGGTACGTGAGCCCACATCGCAACTAGATTATCCACTTCTACTTTTATCAGGTTCGCCGCAAAAAAGAGTGGATCAACGTCGTCTGTCCGATCCGGTCTCGAAATCGATATCGTTTGTTCCGACCAAGTTTCCGCGGCCAGGGTACACTGCTGCAGCCGTCAATTTTTGCATTGAGAATTGATGAACGCAGCGGGGCATAAGGTTCAAGGACACTAGCAACTTTCGACAAAGATTAATGATCGGCGTCGGCTAACGTGGAGGGAGCCAGATAATTCCGCTAAATTTCACCTTCACAATGCCATGAGATTGCTCGCGAAAAAAGCACGCGCCACGCAACCGTAATTGACTATTCTAGTCGAAATGCACCCCGAAATGCGCATCCCATCCTTCCCTGTCCCTTTTTTCGCCTCGTATACTGGCTACAGATCACAACCCCTGCTCGAGTTGCCGTAATTGAATCGTCCGAAAGGATTCTATTCTCTTCTATCCTTTCGATTAGAGCAAGGGGTTGCAGGGCGTTCGATTTTGACCACGAAACCCCTTTTGATCCAGGGGATCGTTGTCCGTGCTTGAAACGGGGGCTAACACAGCGATAGAACGTTGTCACGGGTAAGCTTCGGATCAGTTTAATTAATGATCCAGATACGTCGAGGTATTAACCGTAATTCATTTATTGCGAGGGATTATTAAGGGATGTTATGCTGTTTTGCGATGCATTCGCGTTGACTGGAAAAATAAAACAGATCGAAGCTGCGTTAAATTGTATCAGAGCTTTGCATCGTTAGATGATAGTCGACGATATATCATTGCATTTTTGTTTAGAATATTGTTATTCATCGTATATAAATCGTAATGTTATTTTTGTAAATTGAATAAAGTTTATGAAAATAACAATAACGTAACATCGTAACATATTACCTCTCGAAAGCTTCTTTACTTAGGGAATTAAAAGTTGATTAAGCCAGATTTCCATTAGATTGGTTTGGTTCTTGGAATATGAAATGTAACTTATTCTTGATAGAAGTAAAATGGTACATTAAAGAGCAAGAAATACCGAAACAGATAATTTACGTTTGAGATGTTTCTATTCCAGAAGACGAGATAACTAGCCGATTTGCAAGTAAATGAAAGAAAATTTTGCTTATCACTAACGGTACAGAAAATAAACTGCAAAGTAAAGCTTAATTTCTATCTTTATTAACTTTTCTTGGAATATTAATTATTACATAACGCTTTAGCAATTTTCCAGTGCATAGTACAGTCTTTATAGGTTTACAGAAGGTAAACTTAAACTTTGAAATCTAAAGGATTGAAATTATACAATTTCTGACATTTTTTTCTCTACTTGAAGAGACTTTCGGTACTTGGAAGTTCCGTGTTATTTGTAGATACTTGACAGTTATAAACATCAGTGGTGTTTCTAATGACATTATAACTTTTATTATCCGTGTCATTTTTATACAAGCATTTCCGTGTACCGAATATAAAGAACTTTGGATTAAGAATCTTTTATATGACTCGTCTTATATTGCAATTTTTCTCTTACGTTTCAAGATAACGATCTCAAAACCTGGAATATACCTGGAATATAATATGTTTGGAAAATATATTAAAAATGGAAATAAAAGGAAGTTGTGCATACAGTAGTGCGCAACAGTACCCCTTTCGATCAGATAGACATTCCAAATGCGATATCCTAAAGAATTTTGACTAATATCGTTTAATTCTATAACATTGTCTGTTTGTTGCATTATTTTGCTTTATCTGTTATACTCTTATACCTAACACTAATTAAAATCCTTTTAGATATCGCTTTTGGAATATACAGCGATATATGATATAGCGAACAATTTATGTGGATGAAAACTGCTGTATACATAAAGACATACTATAAAGGAATTTTACCGTGTTATTAATGTTGACAGGCGAATACGAGAAATTTCTTAAATAAATCCTGATATTTCCAATTCGATGGCAGTGTATGAAAGCACTGAGTTCAATCAATCTTCTTGTTCAACTCCAGCGATTAATTCCATCATGGAACTTCCTCACGATCGATGCTATTTAATGGTGCGTGGTTTAAAATAAAACCCATCTTACGAGTATTTTAACAGCTGTCAATTTTTTATCCTACGTACGATTGCTTATTTTCTACTCGACGACGTTTCCAATCTCAAAATAAAATATACGCGTATTCGTTGACGTCGACTATAGAATTATTTAATTTTTCGGTCTCTCATTCTTCGATGAAAGAGAAAGAAATATATAAGTTTTGTGCGTTGTTCAGCTCAATTTGAATGGCATGATCTTTTTGTCAGGATATTCTTAGTTTACTCTATACTTTTCCACTTCTGCTCCTTCTTTTCTCTCATTGCTTTATGACTTCGTACGTGATTACTTGTACATCTATCTCTTGATTATTTCTCGTATATTAAATTAAATTAACTCGACTATTTCACAATAATAATCTAAAAACATTTAAACACGCTCATAAAATCATTTTTCCTATTTAAACTTGCAATACTTGCGTACAGTCAATGACGAAAGTCTACATACGCCTATTGGATTTCGTGCATCTAAGCTACCAAAGAAACAAAACAAAATATGCTGTTACAAAATTACCCGCACTTGCAAATCGATATAATAATTATTAATGCATTTCTAAAGGGCATTAAAATAATAAAAATACTTAACCAACAAATATTTGGAGCTAAAATTACATCAGAAATTACAAAATTTTCAATTTTATCAATATCAAGGAGATACTATTGTAGGTCATTACTGATGCTTACAGACGGATGAAGAAAGGAACCTGTAAAGAGAACAATATAAAATCATATTAAGACTACTATTTTTATGATTTCACGCAGGTACAACAGGTGTACCTAAGCGTATGTACAACAGGTTCATGTAATTTTTGTAACATCGCATTTTATATATATTTTCTTTTTACTTCTTTCTCCTTAATAAAGATGAAGGAGAACGAATCATGTGTATTACATTTTAACAATATGTGTCTTGGCGTGCCATTCGTAGAATTAACGGTTTTACTTCAAAATTGTATACTTTAACGGTGTACGTAGACTTTTACGTACACAAGAGCGTGTGTCACAACATTAGACCGTATGGGATTTTTCAATCCACAGATCGAGATAGTGATCTCCGAGTGGGACGTGATTCGAACGCACGAGGGAGCCTCGTGCCCGTCGGAAAAAACCGTACTCACCATGTTGCGCAAATCAGAAAGAGGGTTAAACGTAGAGATTTGTACGAGGTGGGAGGTAACCGTTTATGGCTTCTCCCGATAATACCCTTGTAGGGGTCTGGTGAAGGCGCGAAGACCCCTAGGTGCTCATCAGATAAGAAACAGTGAGTTACCTAGAAGTACTCGCACGATTATCCTCCTCGGTTGATTTAATTGCTTCTTTTTTCACGAAACCACCACGTGATGGAACATATCTCGCGTTCTCGTTTTGTACAACCGTTGTTCTCTTGTTTCACCGTGCCTTGTACAAGGTGTTGAAAGATATGCACTATTTTTCAGCGTTCAGAAGCATCGAACGACTTCGTAAATTGTAAAGAAGAGGGAAACAGTGATGTTACAAAGATTATTTTTCAAATTTATCGTAAAATCCACTATTTTTTATGTCATCTCGTTGCAATAAACCAACTTATAGCAGTAAGTCATTTTCTGAGAATTGAACATTAATCGTGTACTTACGTAATGGAATCAAGGAATTGTGAAAAAGTGGGAGCACATTTATATAATGTGATTTTACACATCAAGTTCATCTAGAAAAATGTCGTTTTATAAAACTTTCAATACGTTATACAGGGTGTCCTGAAACTGGTGCTACAACCCGTAAGGAATGATTCTATGTGGAAAAATATGTAGAAAATATTAGGTTGTCGCAAAAGTTTCTTTCGTTTTATGATGATCCATTTTGTAGTAATAGAACAAAGAAACTTTTGCGGCAACCCAATACAACAGCGATTGAAAGGAACGATGTTCGTTTGGGTTTCATCCCTGATCGTGATCAACAAGACATGTTTTCCCATTTTCCTCTCTCGTTGACTGGTCTTAAAATCGTCGTTATTACATGTGAACACGTATGTAGTGATCAGAAACATTCAACGATTCACGTTCAAAAACGAAACGCATAAAAAGTAACATTACCAATTCTAGTTTTATGCTTTGATTTGATCGAACCGCTCGAGCAATTATCGATCGATAATTTCAAATCTATCCAAGACTTGACCTGATCTTTCTTTTTGTTTACGTATGTCTAAACTATTTTGTATATGTCTCAAGTATTTTAATTTATAAACAGATTTTATCTATCCACAGATTTACATCTACAGATATCTACAGATTTACTGTACCAACGACTACATTTCATCGAATAATTTAAATAATTCCAAACGACAAACGAAATTTTTTCGTATAACGCTTCGTTTTCGAGAAAATCAAGTTTGGAAATTTGTCGAGTATACTTAAACTTGGCTAAGTATCGGTTAGGTATGAGTAAATAATCAGCAGGCGGTTATTCTACATGCGAAAATAAATCAAAGGTGTAAAATAATATTTTTCCATTTAAGGCCCCATTTTCAAGAGGATAAAGTTTGAACATGTTTGGTTAAAAATTGATCTAGCGCACACGCACGATACATTTTCAAATTTATTTTTTTTTCGAAGACAAAGCATTTTATGAAAAAATTTTATTCTACATTTTTGACTTATTCTTAGGTGCAGTATAACCTCCTATCGATTATGTACTCTTGCTCAATCCAGAACTAGAAGTATAAATATACTTGTTAAATTTTCAAACTCGAGTTTCCCGGAATGAAAGCGTCGTAAGAAACAAATTTGTCGTATATTTTCGAATTATTTTTCACATAGAATTACCCCCCCCCCCCATCCAATCGTATAAAACAGTTCTGTTTTAATTTTTCATATCGAGTCACAACTTTCCAAAAATTAGTTGATCCTTTGTGTTGTACAGATACAATGTGATTAAATAAAGAAATTACTTCAAAGCTCTGTTTTAATTAACAGAATAACGAAATATAAATACATACTCTTTACGATGATATCTTTATATTTCTAGTAAAATGACCTTAAACTACGTGCGTTTTTCCTTTGTGGGTAATCATAAAAAAATAAGCAGACGATTTTACAAAAGCATTTACACTACGTAAAAATACGTTTGTATCTCTTGTTCTATGGAAACAACCAGAGTGCACAGCTGCAAAATGAAAATATATTTGAACGCGATATTTCGAGAACAATGTTGTTACAGAGCGAAGCGTGTCTCTTTTGAAGTCGCGTGCATTTGTGTAATAGGGGAAGATACAAAAGGGATAGAAACATTTAATTTCAATTTACTTCAGCTCACGATCGTGTCGTGACTAGAATGGCGCTCCATTTCGGCCAAGAATTTAATAAGATACGAATTATGGATAACTGTAATTTTTGTAACAACTCGTCGTTATATGAAGCTTGGAAAAAGAAAGCTATTGTAATTTTCTAACATTTTTCTGTAGTATACGGCTGCTTTATCTGCTCGTCTAGTTGTAGCAAAGAAATGTCGCCTGCATGCGGCTAGTGGAACTTCCTGCAGTACTGGAGTTGTTATCTCTGGGTGGCTTCCCAAGAGAATCTACCGCAAACAAATACATTCGTATCTTCGTTTGTGTCGACCTGAAGATTGGAAAAACGTGGTACACACGTTACGAAAGACCGTTAGTTTGTTTTTTTTCTTATCCCCCTCCTCTGAGTCGTATAGACTATGATCACCAACTGAGACGCGTCCTTTTTAAATTAAAGAAGCTCATTGTTCGTTACGTTTTGAAGTTTGATTCAGCTATTTGCTTTTGACTTATCTATACACATAATAGAAAATTAGAAGGATTGTGTCTCTATATCGCATGCATGTAATAAAACGGTAGAAGAATTGTGTCCGTACATACGATAAAAACAAATAAATAAAACAAAACAAAATAAAAAAACGAATCACCAAGGAACAACTTGTACGGTATGGAATCGAAAAAACTAACTTTTTGAGCTTTTGTCCGTCTGTTTGTTTGTCTCTCGTATCGAATCGCTTGATATGAGTATCACGTAAAAACTACTGAACGGATTTTGATGGGGTTCTCTGTTGTATAGCTTAGTGTCGGGGAAAGAAAATGGGTTATGTTTCATCTTGATCTGTTTTGTAACAGTTGAGAAATAGCTTGGGATCTGAGTTGTATATGTTTCCATATGGGGTAGAGGTCAAGCAACGATGGTTATTGTTTACGTCATGTTTGTTCTGAAATCGGATTATTTTATAATTTAATATTTTTTAATACGGAGAATAACTAGAGAGAATAAACACAAGTTTATTATTAGACTACTATAAAATGTTCTATCTCAAATTTCAAAACGTCCGAGAAAATTGAAGTTTCATCATTGTCTTTCTGCTATCTCTGAAAAATATATAGCCATTATTTCACAACAGGCTCTATCAATAACTATTATACATAAGTGAACAAGGGATAATAAGTGTGCATTAATAAATTTAATTAATTATTAAAATAAATGTTATTAATTTCTATATATAATAAAATTATAATATAATAAAATTTTATATGTAATAAAATAAGAATTTAATACAATTATATATAATATAAAATAAAAATTTGATAAAATTTTTATTAATAAAATTTAATTAATTATTAAAGTAATAGTAATAAATAAAATAATAATAAAAAGTGTGTTATTTATTTTTAAATTCTTTGTAAGGTGTGTGTGTGTAATTCAGCTGCTTGTTTGTGTCTTTATTAGAGAACGTAACTTATAATTTTTTGAGTAATAAGATCAGTGGCATCATAAATTTTTTGCAATTTTATTTATTTCTAAACTATACTTTTAGTACAGTTTATATAATATACAGAATATTAATATAAGTGCTACAGTAAAATTGAAAATATGAAGTATATTTATTTTCGTGGTTTAGGTGTAGTGTGCGACAATTTATATGTATTACATACTGCAATAGTATTTGATGCTTTTAATTCGAGGAAGTAATTTTCTGTAATTTAGTATTACAGAACTTTGTAGCAAACTGACTTAGTTCGTAAAAAGTATCTTATGACTAACAGTACGCGGATCTTTTATCACGTAGCTTTTTTCTGTAATTTAACTTGATGGATGTTTGCAATAAACTGAGGTCGTATAAAATATATTTTACAAATAATATAAAACAGTACGGATATTTTATTACCCAGCAAGAGGGATCGAGAGAGAAAGAATACTTCTTTGAGGTATTTTTACTGTATACCGAAATCAACACGTTGAATATGTCCAGCTAAAAAGAAATATAAATAATTGTACTAAATAATTCAGAAGATTTATAAAAGGTTTATAAAAACGATATTTACTCCGTATATTACTATTAATAGTCTTATCTTTTAGAAATATCTCACATTTAACATAGATTGTAATAGATTATATTTCCATTAACATCATACATTTTCTGAAAAATAGAAAATAATAAAAATATTTGATGCAGGATGTTTGTTACCTCGTTTTTAAAAATATTGCACGAGTATCGTTCACTTTTTAACATATAAAAATATTAGTTGAAAACATGCCAATAGTAAACTATATAACATACCAAAAGGCATGAATATATTTATTTAAATACCTAATGCATGTAGTAGGACCATCATTATTTGAATATTTACTATCCAAAGTCTTGTATTATTCTAATGTGCCCCTATCAAAAGTTCTATTATGTAAACAGTACATTTTTTTCATCATTTTAATACGAAGTTGGTATTGTACGTATCAGCACTACCAGCGTGTTGTGCCATAATATGCAATGGCATCAGAGAAGCAACGTATGATATTATACTAACTGTTGCAGCGAAACGAGAGATATCTTAAAGACGAAGAAATGGTAAAAGCATGGGGAAAGTCATAAAAATATATAACGTTGAGGATATCTGCATTTCGAAACGTTTATAATATTGGAAAAGGGACATTTACATTAGTTTAAGCCATAAATGGAACATAGTACAACACAACCTAACATATTAAAATTTTTGTACGATTTCGCAGTAAAAAAAGCTGTGTAATCTATAAATAATAGAAGACATGTTACATTTATACTACATCTTATGTTCTTTGCTTACTGATGTTATCGCTGTTATTTTTTCCTCAACGTAGGTATAACGATATAAAAGTAATGTATAATATCATATAAAGATATTATCCTATGCAATATCATCATAATTTCTCATTAATTTGGATACTGCAAGTTTCAGCATACTTAGTGTAATCTTTAAAAGACATTAGAATCAGTAATACAAGAAACCGGATGACCTTAAGTAACTTTATCTCCGATGGTTCTTTACCTATGATACGTACGTACAAACGGATTTATACAGGATGATCCTAACACTTGGAGCAAATTATATTTCTATTATAAGTGAAGCTGGAAAGTTGTAGTGCAAAATTTTATATTGTTTTATAAACTATATCATTATGCGGCATGATTCTTGTCATAAATGTTTTAAGTGAGATCAAATGAACCTTTTGCATACATTTTTCGAGTTATTATACGAATGAAAGGTAAACAATTAAAAAGTCTGTATTTTATGAGATATTTCATTTTTCTAAATATCTCAACATTACATTCTGTGCAATTTTCTGTATTTTTTAAACTATTTTCGACTACGTGATTTAATTGTTACCGTATGATCCCTAATTGAATTTAATATTCATTCAAATTTACAATGACATAAACAGTATGTAGGAGCACGAGAGTTTCCATAAAATTTTAATATTTACGATACAAATATGATATTAATATGTATATATCATGATTCAATATTAACATGGCAATTTATTTCTACATATGACTACTAAATAGCTAAATAATGTAAAATAACGATGAAATATTGCTATACCTTTTTGAAAGAATAAGCTACTCCTTACGACCTTGTTAAATAGTGCAAAATCTACACTCGTACATACTTATTTTCTAGTTATTATAATAAAAAAACCTGCTATTTCATTCGCGTCGTACGTAAAGCACTAAATAAAATAAAATAAAATTTGTTGGAGTTTTTTCCAAAAATATAGGTTCTCATATAATGTAGTGCTCGTATAACGCGATTACAAACATTTTTAAAAAGACTACAATACATGTACGTTACAATATTTGTTAAGGGTGTAAAAACATATTATTCCTATAAACACACAAGCAAACAAACCAGAGCAATTCATTTGTTGAGCTTTTCTTTTGAGCTTTGCCGCAGACTTGATTCATTCGTGACATGCAAATGTATGTTACTGAATTGATTGAAAACCGTAGATATGCACAAGCTTCTGTATAATAACGAAGACTTCACGCATTGTACGATACTTATTTCTATACAGAGGTAGTTGTGTCACTTCAAACAAAGAATTTATTTTGGATTTTGAGTCGTGGATCTGGTATAACGCGTTATCTTCCGCGTTATATGAGTTCTTACTATAAACAGGTGTGTGTTCTAATACCCTGATACTTATGGTCGACAGTATAGTCTGGCCTAATTACTAGAATCACCCTATACATCTCGTAGTAAAAATAGTAAGATATGGAAGACATCTCGGTGCGCGCACCACCGAAAGGGATTCGTTACTTCCAATCAAACGATTGTACCGAGAGTTGTATCGTCTCGTACCGATCTCCGATTGCGTTAGCATTTATTTCTCAACGTGTATATCGCGTCTCGTACATATTAATTACAAGACTCCCGACCGCGTGTGATTCTGTAGTGAGATGCAAACGAGATGTACGCGATAATTGAATCTCGTATAACACTCGTGTAACGTCGCAGCGGATAGCCAAAGAGTCGATCACGAGTTTCTTTCTTTTTCGTGGCGACCGCGACTGCCCGTTTTTCCACAGTTCTCCGGGTCAAGCTATTATTACATTGGCAAAGCCGATCATTTTCGAGTGGGATAATAACACAGAGAAGAGGGCACGGGACTCACGGAAACAACAGGCTGTGTTACCGAACCTGAGTAACACTCTGCTCCATGCTTCGAAGATGATTGCTTTGGCTGACTGCATTAAGTATGAATTGTATAACTTGCCTCGTATACTGAACTCGACTCCATTCCACTCGACTCGAGATGACCGCATAAATTATCTTTTTTAGCAAAGGGAAATGACTGACTGATTGGTGGTGAGTTCTTCTATTGATCGAATGTCAACGGTAATATTTTCTTGAAACGGTACTGGATAATTTGAATCAACACCCTTCGTACGAGTAGTTTTCTATTTTTATTTTTATACAGTACTATACAAAAAATCTTAAAACATTTACTAAACAAAAATGTGTCGTTCTTATGAATTAATATAGCGATATCTTGCTCTGGTTGCACAAATGAATCAATATATCATTAGCAAAATTGTATAAATTACAGGTTGCAAATTATTAAATTGTATATTAAATTATTAGGTTGCAAATTACCAGGGCTAAGAAATTCTATTGTATAATATAACAATAACGAGTTTGGTGATAAAAGAAATGATATTGTGCGTATCAATTTTAGAAATTACATACCACGTAATTGTGTTATTTTAATAGGAATAAAGTATAAAATAATAACGTTATTCGATAGGTATCTATAACCTGTAATTTATCGTTTTTCAATTCATTTATATTATTAGTTAATAAATCATTATACAAGAGAATTCTGATATTATTTTAAATTTGTATCTCTTGAGAAGTGTTTAGTTAAAGAATTGTTGATAATTTGTCCAGAATATTTTGATTAATTCTCGAAATAATTAATATTTCGTGTGACCTTCCGTTCTCTAAATATCAAGCTATACATATAAACTCATTTCGTATTATCATCACAAATACCATCGGTATTATTTTATAAAATATCAACTTATCATCGAAACAATTTATTGTTCTATTTTATTTAATGTTTAGCTCTCAGCTTAATATCTTATTCAATAATTAAAAATTCTATGAATTCCTTAATGTTTTTCCATTTTGTAATAGAACTACCTGTACTATATTGGAATATAAGACAGAACATTAATTGGAAAAATGTTCTACGTAGTTTGGCTGAATTCTGTGCCTTGCAGAAGTTCATTTTTCTTCGACTTTCATCGTATAGAAAATACTATTTCCTGACTAAAGGTAGTTCAACCGGTCTGCTGCACAGATTGCTAAAATTAAAAAGTTCACGCTGCTGTAACAGCTTCTGTATAATGTGCTTCTAGAACGTAATGAAGTTTTACAAAAATTTTCGCTTAGAACAATGTTCCTAGATAGAATTTCCTTTGCGCCTTTATTGATTTTCGCTCACACATACGCTTAATTTACACTTTTTAATAATTCTGTTCTAAAATTTCTGACGTATATTACTTGTAATAATTTATATGCTAGATTTGATTTTTAAATTTTGCTTAATACCCTTTTTCATACGTGTAACTTCCTCTGAAAATTGATTAAAGATTTCAGGAGTGTTATTTAGAATTTTTGTTGAGTTCAAATGAAAATCGTTAGTGCGGAAATAGAATTACAATGAAATAACGA
This sequence comes from Bombus flavifrons, assembly GCF_040668555.2. Classification (NCBI taxonomy): domain Eukaryota; kingdom Metazoa; phylum Arthropoda; class Insecta; order Hymenoptera; family Apidae; genus Bombus; species Bombus flavifrons. Next base: position 5,384,629 of record NC_138446.1, on the reverse strand, counting down.
AAATGTTCCAAAGAAAGAGAATGAGCGGAAATGAATGTGTGAAAAAAAAAAAAAAATAACACGATCGAGAGCGAATTATGTGTAATTAGTACTTGTTGTAGTGCAGTGCTTGTTTACTTTAATTAAGAAGTTGTGTACCTACTTACTGCTCTAAATCTCTAGTTTATAAACATTATACATGTTGTTGAAAATTTCATGTAGAATTATGTATTTAATAGTAAAGTTATAATAGATTCTTTTGTAATAATTTTATTCTTTTTCAAAAATACTATTTAAAATTTCTCTTTTGGTTATTCATACAAATAATCAAATATGTAATGCTTAATTTACTTAAAATTTCCAAATTAGATACAATCACTATCGTTTGAAGTGTCAAATGTTTGTTTACATTGTAGTATACTTTAAATATGTAATTTCACATTTTTAATACTTCACGAAGGGGATACTTTGTATAATGTATATATAGATATGAGCTTATTGAAAGCATGAGAAAGTGGCACATATTTATTGCACATCAACGCGCTAGATAATCACAGGTCAACACGGTACATAAGTGAACCACTTAAGGCACGATTGTAAAGCTGAACTTAAAAATCGATGAATAATCTAGACTTATCATTTCATTGATGTAATTGACTGTCAATTAAATATCACTTGTTCGTATTAAATTCGGTTATAAAACCTTGGTGGTAGGTTTCTATGTAAATAATTTCGAACTTTATATTTTCATTATTAAACTTATATCTATATATGTATATTCATATATTATAATTAAAACCTATTGTTTTTTCAACATTTTGATGACTGTAATATTGAGTTAGACTACAATAACATAAAAACGTATGTAAAAAGTATGGCCCATTTAACAAGCTCTTATTTGCAATACATTATAAGTAATGCAATTACATATGTATTATGGTAGTATTGATAGTAATTAATTATTATGAACGTAATGGTATTATTTATGATTACGATTTGCAATAGTTCTGAATACCTTTATCTACATATAAGTACATAATGAGATTTACCACTTATTAAAGTGCCTGAAATGTTGATCCTAATGAAAATCACAAATATTTTCTATATTATTTAATTAGAGTTTGAGAAGTCAATAATTTTTTTATTAATAAATTAATTTCAGTGATATTACATACAATAAATGCTTAACGCGTGAAAATTTGTTTGACTATGAAAGATGTTATGATAGATGACATTTTTTAAACGAGTTCCAGTAGCCAATTCACAAATTCGGGGCCATTCAATTGCATTCTTGATAGCATTGGTTAATGTTTAAGCTTTAGCTCTCGAATTTCTGCACGGATATTGTCCACGAGCTGCTCAAGCGTACTCCGTTTGTTCAAGTACACCCACTCCTTCAGGTATCCGCGCAGGACGTAATCGGGAGCTGAAAGGTCGGGCGAACGTGACGGCCAATTAATCTGGGTATTTCCTGGAATTATATACATATAACTATAGATAATGGACATTCTTTCATTCTGAAATTCACCACGATGAATCTTCAACACAGTTGTAATATGTACCTGCAACAAAAAGATCGAGTTATTAACAGAAAATTTACTTACTTGTCAAATCCTATTCTGGATATTGGACCATGTTATAAATTTTTTTATTGATAAAATTAAAGAAATGATTAATTAACGGGTAACTAAAATTATTATACAACTTCAGTAATTATAATAATGACGTTAATAAATTAAATATTTAATAATTTGACAGTTATGCACAAATAGAAATGTTTGAAGTGATGAGTTAGGCCTTAGACTACTTATGTACCTATGTATTTACTTTCATTCGTATTACAGTGATGTGTGATACATATTGCATACTACTAGGCGCGCACCAACAGGTATAATAAAGTTGAGATTTCAAAAAAAAAAAAAAACAATAATTATCGTACATAAATAAAATATTTATTTATATCGATTTCTAGGACGTTTATTATTATTATTATTACATTACAATTTTCTATTTGGCAACTGATGACTTACTGAAGAAAATAGATATACATTTTTTCTATCAATGAGCTTTAAAAATATTATTATTTATATTATTTTTATTGGAAACAATTGATAACATTTTTATTAATAGTTGCTTTACTTCTGTTCTGTTACAAATATTAATAAAAAGTTATTCTAAAATTAATCTATTTTTATCAATATCTTTTTCTTACAAAATAAGATATTTTGAATTATATTCTTATCATTATTATTATTTTTTTAATTGCTTCTATATTATCTGAAAAATATTACCTCGAAGGAATTCGTCTTATTCTGTGGCGTATACATACCAAAGCAATCATACCAAGGCAATCGATATAAGCGAAATGTTTATGGCTTTATGATTACGGCTGTTCAGCAGTATATTGGCAGTTTCAGTGCATGGCAACTAGATTTTTCTTCGAATTCGTCAATGATGAGGCCAGATATTGACTGGTTTTGGTAATAAGGCAGTTCGAAAACTTTCGTGGAATATATATAAAATAAAGTATGGATATCTTTTAGTTAACTAATAAATAATTATTATTTATCGTCTGCAAATTAGAATACAAAATTTTTTTTCTTTTCCCAGTTAATTGAAATATTTTTTATGATTTCCCTTGCATACTATTTTGATTTATTCAACATAAATATTTAAATTTTTCAATCAGAAAGGAGAGAGAGAGAGATTGCGATTGTGACTTTTATAACAAAGTAAAAGGTATTATAAATGCATCTTTTACAATAACAGAAGTAGTATATGAAGTATATGTACATATTAAATATTAAAATATAAATCCACAATATAAAAAGTAGAAAATACAGATTTCTGTATCTTCGCTACATATTATTACAGTCTTGTTTTCTTTTTTGTATCCATATACTTATTCGTTTGTAAATATTTGATGAAATTTAGGCAACTTCTACTTTGTATAATTTGTAACAAGTTTCGCAACTAGGTCTGTAATTACACACAGATCTTATGAATGAAAAATGTTAAGTATCGTTAGGAATTACTTTTAAACATATTCATAACCTTCATTTAGAAGTTTCAGAAGGAACAAAGAAAGTACCTTGTATCAGAAATTAAAACACTCAACGCTCCATTACTAATGAATAATACACGGAAATATCATATGTAAAGGTTAAATTACCATTTAACATTTCTTCTGAAACAGACATAGATTAAAATCTAAATAGGAACGGCTAATTAATTCATCAAAAGAACAGCATCATTAAGTCGAGGAACTAAAAGGAAGAAGAAAAGAAAAACGAGTTATACATCGAAGAAATAATACATAGAACCAAATTGCTCCAAAAAAGTCGGCAGCTAATATCATAAATATTCCAGAATGATCATTACTTGATCGTCCTTCCGCGTAACATTAATTCCAAAAACTCGAGTTCGGCTAGTGAATAAATTCCTAAACTGGTATCGGCTACTTGCCATGAACTAAAGCGGACCATAGAATACAGCATGGTTAATCGCTGAGAGCAGGCCACTTATATTCAATGAACGTTGACGTGGTTAGTACAGATTCCGCTGTTAGTCGTGTGGGTCCTATGTTCACCATAAATATGCGGTACCTCCGGTCACCGTGTATGCTCTCGATTATACGTGTGTACACGCTACCGAGCCCTCGCCTCGTTTCGGTCTCACGAGGTTCTCCAGGAACAAGATGGAAAGAGTCGGGGGGATAAAGAGAAAGATCGTCGAGAAAGAGGCATACACAGCTTGAGGGCTGAAAGGAGAGTCATTGCCACTGGCGATGAATTCGACGAGAACCGAAATCCTTCAGCTAGTGTGCGTCTGCAAATATTTCTCTTTCCTCTTCTTTCATCTTCGGTATTCTTTGCAATTTGTTAGTATAGACACGAGGTAAATTGTTACATCTTTTGTTAAAGAGTATTTCGTAGACACTTTCTCCATTGAGATAACATTTGCACTGGTGAGATCTGTCGATTCAATTTACCTGTATGTATATACGTTTATGTGTAGTACGTGCAGCGTGTGTTCTTTGAAATTTTCAAAGGAGAACTATATATTACGTGTACCTACTAATTATCTGTACCTGCATTTTGTTGGCTAGTGATTTGATCGTGCGTCGATTCTCTTTTGTATCTATTGATTGATCTAGTTGTTTCTTCGTGTACTATAGCGATGTTTGGATCTTCTCTTATTTCTTCACTCTAATTTCTTCACCGTCGAGCTTTTATTGTGCATTGGATAATTGATTGCTAAGCTGATTCAGATTAATTGTATATGACTTATTGTTGTTGTAATATAGCGGTATGTGATACATTGAAATAGATTTTATTATTGTTGTGATATATGAGTTTATGCAATATTTACCTTAACGTTTTTCATTTGTCGTTTTCATATTGTTGAATCGTATATTCGACATTCCATGCTGTCTTCACGCGAAAGTAACGTGTTGTCTGCAAACGGGTTAGGTAGATATAATAATCCTCCAGATACCAAGAATTGTGATTTGTTTTTTGCTTTTAATCGGGTCATTTTCTTGCATGGAAATTTTATGTTGATGATATATACATGGTGTGCAAGCATACAAATTACTTGAAACGGAATAAAATGATACTGATAGTACTGTTTGAGCATTTCGTGCGTTAACTGGGTCATGTTTTAATCTGAAATGTTTTTACACATGCGATTGAAAGTTAATAGGAACGAATTAAGTTGTTCTATTATTTTCAAATGGAAATGTGACAATCGTAGTATTTTTAATACATTAAAAAGATTGTAATTCACAGCCTAAAAAAATGACTGAATTTAAAATATTGATAACTTGAGTAAGTAATGTTTATTTTCAACTTATAGTTTAACATAAATGAAGATGCAACATTCGTTCTTGTTACGTGTCTCTACTATCAAAATTGTTTATTTCTCGTTCCTTTTCTTGAAACAGAGATTTTGAAAATAATGAACAATATATGGTATAAATACCAATGTATGTAATTATAACGCTATGTATCTAATTACACAGTGGCGGATAAAAAAAAGTATAAAAATTGGTACACTATGAATCTTAGTAACTTTTATATTAACAATTTTTTACGATGTTGATAATAGTCATCTACTCTGTGATATATATCTATTCATTTATTATATTTATTCATTGTTCTCGTTAAATTATGATATCCTTTTATGCTTCTTATTTTATAAACTTTCTTTTGCCTGCCATTGTGTATCGTATATTACCAATGTGGGGTAATCATAGTTAATTGCAAGTTGTTAACGTATCAAGTAATAATAGCTGCTAATTACGGGGTGCAGTTAACTAAACCGTGTGTTTTAATCCAAAGCGAATTACTTAAACCTAGATTGAGAGAAAGAAAGGATTTTATAAAAAGGTATTTGTAGTATAATTTCTACTGTATTGTAATTATATCGTCATTAAAACAGAAAGTATGTATATTGTAATATATTACATTTATTTCTGTTACATTTAATTACAGTTATACGATATCTTAAATATGTTCTTTAAAAAGAGGAATGAAAAGCAATTATTAATTAAATATAAAGTACATTTTTAATTTTGTTTTATACCTTCAAGTTTGCAAATACAACTTTGTTATTTACAGATCGATAATCAAAGATTCTTGAACCGAGAAACATTAATTAATAATTTTTTAAAATTAGTTTAAAGCTTTATAAGTTGAAAAATAATTTAACCATGTGAAAAATAAATGGAAAACATAAACGATGATAAAACTGCACATGATTTTAAATGTTAAAGGATTATTTTATCGGTCCACGTGTACATACATCTATACATACATCTGAATATGTATGTGTATTAAATTAATATAATCCTGTAATAAAAGTCGGAAATTTTTAATTGCAGAGATATTGAACGCTGTTTGTGTTGTAAAAAACGTAATTAAAATTATATTGCCGTAAAGTATTCGTACTATTAGAAAAATGTATATGATATGAAAGAAAACGAATCCTCCTCTTTTCTTCGTGTTACTGTTCCTGATTATATTTTACGTTTTTCAAATAAGAACGCACGTGTATGCAATAAAACTGCAGAACTTGTTCTTTATCGGCAGAATGACTTTTTTTTGCGTGTGAATAGCGTACAGTTGGACAGATTGCCCAAGTAGTTGATTACTGTACAAAGAATGTATAATCTCAATGTTACACAAGCTGCACTACTTTTCATGTGAAAAAAGCGTATGAAACCGTTCTCCGTAATTTTGTAGGTTGAACGATGTGGAATTCATACAACATCCGTTTGTAGACTACACACGCAATATTCGCCTAGAACATTTGTGAAAGAAGCTTTTCTTCTTTTTTATTACTATTTTCTATGAACTATGAAGCAGCAACACTGTATTTTCAAAATTACAACTACATTTTGTATATTTGTATTAAACTCGTTTACTTTATTAAATATTTCACTACATCTTCAAAATTAAGGATATTTTCTAAAATTTCATATATTATATTTTTCAACGTGTTATGTTTAAACATACCCTGGATCACGAAAGTATTTGAACATTTAGAAAACTTTTATATGAATTGTGTGTGTATGTGTTACGTATGTAAAATCTGAAATCTTGGAATGTATACAAAAATTATTTATTTTTTGCGAGATATTTATTGCAAACATATATGTATTTAGTAAAAAATCAGTATACAGCATGAGTGGCCATTTTAAACATGTAACAAATGTCAAAAGTGGTCCCACCGAATATCGAGGTTTATTAATAATTTTTATTTTGTATAACCGTATGTATTTTCAAACTTGTTTCAAACTTTATCAATATAATGATGATAGTCGAAATTTATTATAGCGCTGATAATTTCTAAATGTTTCACATAACATGCATAATATATTTATAAAAGCTTTAGGATATTTTCGTGAGCTACCATATTTATCGTACATAAACATTTCGAAATATAAATTACATTACGTGCGGAGGAGTCGGGAAACCGAGCTTCATATAAAATTCTTTATTGCGAGCTTTTCTCGGAACTTAGGAATTATAAACGAAAAAAAAACGATATTTCATACCAACTGAGAATTGCAGAATTGCAGAAAAGCGAGAAGTACCACTTCTTTCCTGTAAAGATGAAAAATGAATAATATGGAGCAGACGCTCGGCAGCTATGTATCAACCTGTATTTTATGCTTGCGTACACCGATGCTCCTACTCGTCTCGTGAATCTCCCATCAGAATGAAAGTGAAAGTAGAGCTGACGCTTTACGAGGGAGGATAATGGAGAAAGAGAAACGGCGAAGGGGTTTGTCGGAAGTTGGAAGTAAAAAAATAATCGCACGTTGGATGTAACGATGTACTTGTTTCTCCATTTCAATTGTTATTTTTTCACGTTATCCTAAGAACTTTTGAAATATTTTAACTTCTTAGCGAAATTGTTAAACACAATATCAATCGAAATAAAGTATGTAGAGTGTCATTGTTTTTTAAATATATTATTGAGTCAGATAAGGTTATACATAGTTTAATTCACATGGAACATCGAAATTTGTTTTCTGAATGCAATAATCAATTAAAATTAAATCGTAATTAAACATAGTAAATAGTACTTAACATATCAAAATTTATTAAATAGAGGGTCAATAGACGACAATAAATATATTTTAGTCGTATTATGAATATTATTATAAATAGATAAAGATAATAAATATTATGTTGCAAACAAAATTCCTCGTTATTGGTACATCGTTTATTAGAACAGTACATATCACGTGCGTATAACACTTCTATCTATCTTTTACTTTTCACCTAGAAAAAGTATTACAAAACGGTCTGTTAGAAATTTTTGCTTCCGCTTGAATTAAGCACGCACAGAAAGCATAACGCTCTCTTGTGAAACGTATGATTTACGGTGAAAACTAGGAAAACAGTAATCAACTTTCAAAATTTCGCGAGTATTTTTGGAATCTATTCGAAAGGTGGCTTACTCTTTTAAAAACTAGTTTACGTAATTAAGCCAGCAAGAGTCGATTCAATCGACTATAGAAAATATCAAACGAAATAAATAATTTCCATGTCCTTATATCTAATTCGTTGGCTGTTAATCATACACGATCTTGTTAAAACGTTACATTACTTGTTATTTTTTAACAGTTACATGCAGTAAATGATTTAAGAAAAATTAGTTAAGATCAGTACCTAGCGCAAATAATCTTCATTTTATGTTTAATAATAATATTTTGAATGCTATTGTTTGCTACTGTGCAACTGAAGTTCGAAACAAGACAAATTAAATTCGTAGCATTTACTGAGAAAGCAGTTCGATCTTGATGAAAATAACATTTTCACTGGGGCGTACTTGCGAAATTCTCGACGACATGATCGTACGATAAGCCGTGCAACAAGAAGTATAGATACGTGTGACGCGCTGAGGGTTTACAAGCGGTTAAACCGATGCACGTTTCGCGCAACGTTCCCTCCACCGGCGGCTTACTCTCATATAAGCCTCCGGTTGTCAGACTGGAGGTGGTTGCGGAGGTGGAGGTGGCGTCCACAGGCAAGAGAGAAAGAGAGAAGAGAACGATGTTGGAGATCGAGAGAAGGGAGTGACTGCCAGTGGCGATGCATTGAGCAGCCACTAAAACAGTCCTCCGGCACTTCGATCCGTTGTCAGGTCGAGTAGCGCGTGCCGACCGAGCACAAGCTGCCTTTCCTCGATCAGACGATCAAGATCGATCGAACGCTCGCTACCTCGTGTTCCTTCCCGTTTCTGTCTCTCGGTGTGCACGGATAGAAAGGTTATCGCGTGGCTGCTCGATTCCACGCGCGACGCCCTCGAATCACCGGAAACCAGCGATCGATATCATCTTCTCGACGAAGTTTCACCGAGTTCTTGAAAACGGCGGTAAATGCGCGAAATAGTCCAATCGTATCACGATCGTTTCACGCACAGAAACAAAGATTTTGGGATAAACAGTGAGTACTGCGGACGTTGAACAAATCAATTAGAAACGAATTGAATTTAATCTATTCGTAAGAAAAATGTACGAAGCTTTTCATGGCTATTAAACGAGAAAGTATCGGTCAGAGTTGCTCATGCACGGGGTTCGCGTGCGCGCCCAATAAAATTAGTTGTTGTCTATGCAAACGAGCTAGCACGGTGGCGAAGTATCGAGGCAATTGCTTTGGAGCAGTTTGCTAGTTGGCAAACAATGTTATCTGCCTGTTGCTCGCAATTGCTGCAACGACAACTAATTAGCGTCGGCTGATGTAGCGTACTAGGTTAATCTACAGAAACGGCGAGATAGTTGAACGTATCCGTCCGGTTGCCGCGGACCGGAAAAATCGCATTTTACTTGACCATAACGAGTCACTTGGCTCGCAGTAATTACCGCATCGCTAACGGTAATTATTCTTGCTCTGTCCGCGCGCTAATTTGCAAGGTGTAAAGTAACGCGTGCCTGGAATCGTTCGTGTGCTTTTTGGTGATTAAAAACATCGGCGACATCGTAGGTTAATTTCTTCTTGTCTTCTATTATCGCGATATCTTTATCGCCGTTTCTCAAGAATTATCGAAGAAGTTATCGATTCGGTGAATGAGGTTTCTTCGAAAGCTGGATGAGTTGCACACGAAAAGGAAAGAAGGATAAATAAGGGGAGGGGCCCTGTGCTTGATTGAGCACATCTTTTTCGCGATGGCAAGCGCAGTGCGAGATAAAAGGGGAAAAATGTGTCATCAAGTTTGATAGTGTGCTGACGTTGAGAATGTGAAAAAGCCTTTCGTGTAGACGTATCGTACCATTATATCGCTGCTTCGTCGCGGACGGGTCGTGGGTTCTTCCGGCGGGATTTGAACAAAGACGTTGCCGTTAAGCGCGCATTCGATTAAACGAAAAAGAAGAAGAAGAAAAACAAGAAGAAGAAGGAACGGAAGTGGAGTACGCAAACTCCAGTTGGGGAAGCGAACGGATCGCAAGCAAGTGTTAGTTCATATTTTTCGGTGACTAAAGATTATTCCTCAGTGATGCATTGGCGGATACGATAGTGTAGAAAAACGAAATCGCTCGTACCCTGTCCAAGATCGGTGGATCTGCTTGATCTGTCATGCCGACGAAGAAACATACCAAGGGAATTAATCGATCGCAAACGATAACGGGATCTCGGTGTATCTTAGGACGTGTAATCGCGGAGACGTGATTCGGCGAAACGGGTAACGAGCAACGTAACCAAGTCGAACGGTAAACCTACCCCCTAGATTGTATTCCAGTAACGAGCATCGATCTCGAAACACGCTCTTCTTTCGTCTTTGCGATCAACAAAAACTGTTATAACGTGATTCTGTGGCAACGTGTGTTCGTGCTGAGACTTCGAGCCGATTGATACGTCTAACGGCCGAACAGGAATTCCTGTCACTGAGATGTTGACGAGTTGACTGCAGCGAAATCCACGATAGTCGACGATCCAAGAAAAATTTCGCCTGGAAAATTATGAAGTGATCGACGGACTACGACGCTTCAATTAACTGACCGGTTGGAAGATCGTAACGTTTGCTGTTACGATTCCACTTAAATCTATCATTATTGCTACGTTCTTCTTAGCGAAGTTGAAGACGTATCCGGAGAAAATTGTTACTGCATTTTTGCGTAAACTCGATTAGAACGGGAACTTCTTGAAGAAGAGAATTTAATTATTGTTTAAATTCAGATTGCGAAGTTTCCAGTGAGCAGCGGCTATTTCTATCGTCTATGCAATTAAACTGTATTCTTCTGGATAGCTTAATTTGAATGAACACCCGGCCAACAGAATTTCTTTGAGCTTAAGCTTATCCTGAGAAGAAGGATCAAAGGTATATTCAACGTTTAAGCAAGTTTCGAACGAGGGTTTAAGATGGATCGCCGCTTAAGTTCAGGCTGTGGGATGGAAAGAAAATGAGGCCTGCATATATTGACATACATTAGGTCTCTTCGACCAGAATTCAATTTCTCCAATGTGTTAAACGTTTATTATCAAACGTTGAAAGACACGGACGAATATCTCGTGGATATTTAAATTTCTATAATTGTTAGAATAAATTATTCGATAGAAAAGTCTCAAGTTCAACATTTCGTTATGTTAGAATTTCGTGACGATGAGATATAGCTTCGACGAGTCTTTAAAACAGATTTCGCCGTAGACAGCATAAGAAGCGACTTTTATCGGAATCGTGTCATTTCTAAAGGAAGATCGAGAACAAGTTGCAAAGTATAATCCTATTTTAAAGGAGACCAAGCGGAAGCATTGATTAAATTTGAACGATACTAGCAGTATATACCTTGTCAAGTACTGTGAATATTAAACATTCGCTGGATACTACGTTTATACAGCAAAGCGTGCTGCTGAGAAAGGTAATTAACGTGAAATATCGTACAATAAATTTTACACTGAAATTTCATCCTCAACGCGATAGAAAATATCAAGGAATTTTAACACATTCGAAATCGTTATCATCCATTACTGTTGCGTTTTTTTCGTGTAAAAGTTATCAATCATCAATACCATTATTTCAGTTTTTAATGCACTTGATAACATACAATTCTCTAGAAAATGATAATTTCAATAAAAATTTCGATTGAATATTAGGGACCAGTTGATTCTAATCTAGATTAGGTACAAAGTTAATGGTTTAATATTCGCTTGTCTTAATAGGTATATCGTTACACACATAATAAATTTAATTAGTCGGAATTACATTCACTTTCTAATGTGTGATTGAGAAAGTGTTAAAGTTCCATGTGAAACTTTGAAAAGTGAAACGTATCGAGTTTTCAGAATCTACGTTCGACAATAAACTTGAGATCATTCCCAGTAAATTATGTACAAATTTATTTATTGGAAACTTCCATCGACAATTTGTTGCATCCTACGTACGAGATTTATAAGGTTTACTTAAACATTACATTTTTGGTTAAACGAAGAAAACGCTTCGTATCCTCTTGTAACATTTTTTATTTCATTCTAACTGAGATATCGGATGTTAACTTTCAACGATCTTTTTTAATGAAACTTTCAATTGTTGCATATTTACTGTTCGTCTTTCTTAAATTAACCAAACACACCTTCGCGTTCAAGTTTCTTCATCAATATTGCTTGTTACGAGTTACGAGAACTTATTAGATAGATAGATAGTTTTATTCCAGCCTGGCGACCTTAAAGTAGGACTTGCATTTCAATTTTTATGAATTTTCAACATTGCACATTACTACAAATATTTTTGATCATCAACAACTATCTTTACAACTTGCGCCTCTAATTTTCTGTAACTCCAGAACTTATTAATTAGTTTTATTTCTTCTTTTAAATTGTTCTGCCCAGGTCAGAACCATATGTTGTTTTCACCAGACAAAGTAGGCGATTCTTTAGAAATAGATCCCTACAAATGGCAACGCCTTCTCAAAAATGCATTGTACGAAAATGCATAAAACATTCAGGTCTGTATACTGAACGACCCTAACAACTGAACAAGCTCTATCTGTATTTGAAGTAAAGTTAGACAAAGGTGGTAGGAAAAAATTCTGTACTATTCAACGAGCTGTAACATCTTATACCACAACCTTTTTTTCATATCTGATTCTTGTGGAACTATACAAACCTTTTCTGTATAAATTAATTCTTCGAGTTGTTCCAACTAAAGCTCTAAAGCTATAAAGTCAGATTAGTTTTTTGTTCCTTGATATTGTTTCTTGACATTTCCCATTATATATGCCATCGTCATTTTCTTTATCATACGGTTACTAACATATTAAGATTATATTAAATGTAGATGTAAATATAAAGTAACATAAGTAGTACGTATATCGTCGCTCATAATCATATGCAAATATATAAGTATTTTGAAAAAGTTATATTAATAACTAAAAACTAAATGAATTAATGAAATGTTAATGATTAATGATTATACTTATCATGTTTTTGTAAAATGAATAGTATACATATATATATATATACAGGGTGGTTGGTAACTGGTGGTACAAGCGGAAAGGGGGTGATTCTACACGAAAAAAGAAGTCGAAAATATAGAATAAAAATTTTTTTTTAGTTTTTCCATCGAGACAACGATTTACAGTGAGATCCGTTATAACGCACCGCACGTGTACCGAGCAAAAATTCAAAGTCGATTTTCTCGAAAACAAAGCCACAAACGAAAAATTTTTATTGTATATTTTCGACTTCTTTTTTCGCGTAGAATCACCCCCTTTCCGCTTATACCACCAGTTACCAACCACCCTGTATATATGTATATCATATGGAATATAAATGGTAGTGGATTGAAATGAAAGACGCGACAGTGTTGTATATGATCGTAAATGTTATTGTTAGAATTATATCGTATAATCGTGATAGTCTCTCTATATTTTATTTATAGAATGATAACCATACGAACAAAGGATAATGAATTCTTTAAATAATCATACTATTCGATACTGTCTGACAATTATAAATTCCAATTCTTTTATTGCATATTAAAAGTAGTCATGTAAATTTTATTGTGTCAGAATATAAGTTCTAACAAAGGACAAAATTGTCTTGGATAAATTTTCTATTTATAATTTTGTAATTAAATTTGCATTCAAAGATAACCAAGTATTTAAATACTTTTACAATAGTTACGAAGAAAACACGATAACAATTGTTGATTTCACGTTAATATTCTAACATTCTAATCGTTGAAATGTGTCTGTTGTGAAGATAATTAAACAATGTAATGGAAAATATAGAGAAACTTTTTCATGTACTTCTTTATATTATTACGTTGAAACGGATAAAAATAAAATATCTCGTGAATACAGTATTTAATGTTCTTGTCTTGTTCACCGATGCACTTGTAAGAAACATCACGCGACAGGATGATAGGGCTTGTTAAACAGGGCAAACTTTTCCTCTACGACATTTTTCTAACTTCTCTTACAGAATGGAGATATAATCCAACACAGTTGCTAGTATCGTCCCGTATTTTCTGAAATTATTGACAAGAACAATGTGACATCGACACTACACGATAAAATACACCTACACTATAAAAAGGAATGATCTCAAAGTTAAAGTCTGCGTTGTTATACACATCGAAAATTCAACGGATGTTTTTGTCGATAAAATGACGTTAATCCGGTCGTGCGCGTCGGATGCATCGCGCAACAGATAAATAAATCATGGCAGAATAAATTATCGTCATCTCAAAAAATAATAATTTAATCGCCACACGTTCGACGCTCGCTTTTAATAACTCATCGTGTAAACGAGTCACTTTCGATTCGGCGGTTCGTGCTTCGATATTCAACGTTCGGTTATTATGCGTATGAATTAAATTTCAACGAATAATTAAGGTGCAAGGATATCGTGCATGGAAATTTATATCCACCGGAGATGTATAGCCTCGGACGTTGTTGATAATATAATTGAAACGTCCGAAAGATGAAGCCCGAGAGTGTTCCTTTTTGTCGTTCGAACCGTTCGTGAGGATCGTTCGTTAACCGATAAATACCGAGTGACCGAAGAGGCAAGAGAAAATTGTCGAAAGCGCGAGAATTTCTTTGGTCAGGTATCCGTTTCTGCGTGGCACGATAACGTAATTGAAATGTCTCGAGGCTGAGATTCTGTTCGGAATATTCCCGCATAAATCACAGCCGTCCGATCGACTCCTTTAAGTGGATCATTCGTTAAATGTAAATGTTGCAATAGAAATCTCGCCGGGGTTCGAAGTTGTACGTACAGATTTTCCTTGCTCCCTCTTCTCGCTCGCGAACCGATTACGCACGGCGAAGTTGCCTCCGGTTTCCGATAATGCCGGCGAAACGTTCTCGATGCGCACGCTTTTATCTACGCTTTAAAGTAAATTACAAGTTCTTTCTGGAAGATTTAACCTCATCGTGCTGTCCGAGCGCGACGAACGACGTGGAACGAGCGAGCGTCGAACGAGAGATCGACTACCGAGCGAAATGAATCTTGTACTGGATTGTCGTTTCCGTAAAAGATGCTGCAACTTCATCAAAGTTTCACGACGACGTTTGAACATGAGGATATATATCGTGCGACTCGTTGCCACAAATGGCTAGCGGAAACGCTCTGACTCAGTTCGCTTTTTTCTGCTATCCGACACAGGGCTCTGATTAAACACTCGAGGGGATTGTCGACCGAATGCCGAGCGTCGCACACGAGGCCGACAGAAGTTACGAGAAACGCGGAAATCGTACGTTGCCGATTTTCGAAAGGACGATTGGCCTGATCGAACAGAACGCTGTCTAATTAAACGCCACTCGTAAGAACACGCATTTGCTTCTCTTACGACGTTCGATATTACGATTCAAAATCAATCATCGGATATCGTAGTTACACGTCGTAAGTGTACTGCACCAGGTTGCTGAGTGGATCGCGCATAAAACATACACGCGAAGAGCAAATGAAATAAACATTTTGCGTGTTCTTCGGTACATATTTGAAGGAATCAAGAAAGAGAGCAAACGAGAAAGATTTACTTTGGACGTCTGTTAATCTGCAAAGGATTTTTCCGAACTTTTCGAACTGGTTGCCGTCGAATCTAAGTGTTCGATAACGCAATTGAAAGATCCTGAGTGCATACACACGTGCCGAGCGTATCGAGCATCACGTATTTACACGCGTGTTCGATTCGAGGCTTCGGGGACGTGGTACCGTTTGATTCTTCGTGTTAGACTCTGTCGATATCGGCCACCTTCCGGTCGTTCCACGGTCCACGTTCCTCGACGACCGGGAATTTCGCGATTCCCACGAGCTGCTTCACGCCGCAACTTCCATTCGATTTTCCTTGGAATTGCCTCGTGTGCGACTCGCCCTGAGATGCTGAAGATACGCATGTTGGATTACATCGGGGACACTGGGTAAGTGTTCTTGCGACAGTTAATAGTTGTCATTTTGTTTAATATTTCAACGCATAATTGCGAGCTTTGATCTTGATAGATCAAAAGTCGTGAACTAGCGTTATGTCCCTGACGCGCGCTCCTAATCGGTGCGTTGCGTAATAATTATCGTTTCGCTATTTATGTTGACGTGCGTGAAAATGCATGCATTAAGCAAAAGCGAGGTTCCATTGCCCGGAGTGTCGCTTGTAATTATTTAAACGATAACGAATCTCGATTTTACTTTGACAATTATTCTTCTTTATAACAATAATGCTTCTTTAATTATTTCTGATACTCATACTGTCTTATAAAAGGGTTTAACGAAACTAAACCTATTCGGAAACCTTTTAAAATATTGATTAAGACATAATGGTTTTTATTTCATTAGTCAATTTCGTTAGTTTTAAAATGTTCCCTTGTTCATTGCAAGACTACAATTTTTATAAAAAATTGTTAATGAAGTGGAACTTGTATAGTGATTTGTTTTCCTTTTAGAAGATATTAATCGTATATTTTTTATTTTGCAAATGTTGCATATTTCGTACGTGTTGTACATGTCTCTTAGGGAATTATGCAAGATTATATTATCTGTTATTTAGTAGTTCACTAACATTATGTTATTATTTTTCACATATATGTTTATCATATTTGTTTTTATTAAATCCAATTCAATATTGTTTATTAGAACTTTGAACAAACTCTAAGTGCAAGGTCACATACAAACATATCGAGAAAAATCTAATGAGAAATCTAACGATGAGCTAAAGATGTTGGAGAAATTATGTCGCAGTAAAATACGATTTTGAAGAGAAATCCAACTTCAAGGAACTCTGTCACGAATTAATGAAATTTAAAAATTGTGGAAATATATTTCAAGAGAAATAAATTTAGATATCTACTATGAATATATATCGAATTAGTATAAAATAACTTTAACTGACAATACTTATTGATTAACTGTTACTAATATAGACAAAATATTTATCATATCGTTTTCTCAATATACGAAACTATTTATTGCATACGTTACGTATTCGTTGCAATATTTTAGTATATTTGTACAACAATAAATTTTCATATTTTACATATTTCCTATCTTCATTGCAAATTAAAATCACGGAGTACTTTATTATCTTCAATAGACATATATGATTTACAAATCCTGAAACCATATTCGTTGAAAATTATGAAAGATTCATAGTTCCTAATAATACAAAACTACTATTCCATTATTTTCCATTAAAATTCACACTCCCTATACATAGCTAATATAAGCCTATTTTAGAAAGCTGTTCAATTAATTGTATTTTTATATTTATCTTGAAAATTCTATTCCAACGTTTATTAATCTTTTTTTCATCTTGGTTAATTATCAAATAATCAAGTATATTACTCATTTATTAGTCCTTCTTACGATAAAAGAGTTAATGATACGATCGCATAAAGACGAGAAGATTAATATCCTTTTCGAATCTTCATAAAGAATGAACTTTTACTAGCAGGCATTTACTTTACTAAGCTCTTAGCTACGCTTTCTGTACGGTAACGTAAAGTAGCATATGCATTTATAGCGACGATGCCTTTACCTTCGCGTAGCTTTGTGAGCGCGTGAACAGACTCATTCATAGTCCAGTCGCGAAATGATGGGTTGAAGCGTAGATTCTTCGTTTTAGGTCGCTCGGCATGCGCAATAACGTTCATTTGCGCGTGTAGGTGATTACTTTATGTTAATAAAGGAGACTGATATTTGGCCTAGATTGAATTGGTAATCCCTAGGCGATTTTGCGAAAGACGCAAAATATCGACTGTGTTCACGTGTTTTAATTAATTTTGTTAAATGTCGTTGGTTGACATTTTTTAGAGAGAAATTGTTTGATGAAAAAGTAATAATTATTTAAAATGTTTAAAATGTTTGTTGGAATATGAAATTCCTGAAAACTATTCAGATTAACATATTTTCACGCGATGATTTCCTTTAAAAATGGACGATTAAGTTCTTCATAAAAGACAACAAATTTTAATCAGGTATTAGAATTATTATAATTTTTAAAACGAGCAAATCCTTTCCAACAAATTATAAAACTCATTATATGATCGATTTAGTCGTTAATAGTCTATTTTAATGGTTTAATTTTATTAAACAGTTAATTAAATTGTTTAACAAATTTTTTAACGTGACATCAAAACTATAACATACAAAGTATCTTTACTTACGTGTGGAATACTTGAATTCTAAATTAATTACTTGAGCACCAAAATACTAGAATACTTAAGCATTAGAGATTCTAGAATTTAGTAGAAAAACGTATTATTTCTGCAATGAAAATGTGTGACCGAAAAGAGGTAGGAAAAAAAATGGAATGTACAGTTCTGCTTTAACATTGCCATACTGCGGGGATATCCATGCACTTTTACAAAACAATTTGAAAGTTGCATTTGGCAGTAAGGTCGACGGGAAACTGGTTTTTTCGATTTTTGGAGTGTGAAAACTGGTTGTACGCGAGATAAAATCGTCTAAAAATGGTCAAAATTACATATAACAGCCTCTCGTTATTTTCTATCGGTACGTTGGTATATAACATTGGTCGTGTCTCGCGTTTCCCAATTATTTTTCATTCGTGCGGAACGCGATTTACTTAACCTGAGGGCAATTAAACGAACGAGTAGGAGGGCCAGCATATTTCGACGCCTTAAATCCCACAGTAGTAGGTGTACTTTTTTGTCATGACATGCTTTTAAGAACAGACCAGGTATTTGCATTTGGAATGAAATTATGATTGGGGAACCCATTTTACTCGTCTCGCTGCCGACCACTAGAAATGTATCGTCCGGAATACTAATGAACACGCTTGAGAACAAGACCGATATTCTTTTTCTCTTCGAATATAACGACGGCTCTGCAACGTACTTAACGTAGATAAAATTTAAGACGAAATTAGAACGAGCAGAGACCTCATTTTGTCAAAAAGGTTCGCTACGGCCAGATAACCTTAAATCTCTGAAATTTACGATACGCTGTTTCGTACGTAATTGCACCATTATCGTTTAAATATTTGTCAAGAGCTATCGAATGGCGCTTCGTCGATACATTTGCCGTTTGTACAGAGTGGTCCATAAGTCGCTTTCCCATCTGAGAAGTGCATAACCTTCTTTTTATTATAGGTGTATTTTTAGATTTTCCTTCTCGATTTTTTAAATCTGTTTTTCTTTTTTGGAAATTTATAATGGAAAAATGTACAACGGGGCAACGAGCAAAGATAATTGAATTTTATTTTCGAAACGAGTGCTCCATTATTCGAACGCAGAGAGCATATACTTGTTATTTTAACGATAAAACCGACAAAACTAGCGATACGTCATTTGGTGCAGCGTTTCCAGCAACAGGGTTCTGTCGGTGACCACGTTCAGTACGTATGGAGGAAAATATTGAACGTTCCCAGGAGAGCGTTCATGAAGAACCTGGAACATCCATTCGAAGACGTTCTCGCTAACTTCGACTTTCAAGGAGTTCACTACAGTGTATCTGAGACTCGGTGGTAACGAGATGGGGTAACTACTCATGCAGCCAGACTCACGATGTAATTGCTAGGAGAATTTTTGGAAATCGTTTAATTTCGCGAGCTTGCAATTTTAATTGGTCTCCTGGTCGTTCGATACAATGGTATCGGAATTTACAATATTCAAATGGAAAAGCGACTCAAATCTGAATTATCGAGAGAATGCAAGATCCTTTTACGCAATTGCGAGAACTTCTAGACAGTTATCTGTATGCAATATACCTAGTGAATGTAGATGTATTGTACCAGGAAATCCAAGAACTTATATCTCCCTTTAAGAATACTAGAAAAATTTTTGAAGATCGGTTTGTTTAACGATTTTTGGAGTACTGTTGCGTTATATTATTGTATAAATAATCCATAAATTTATTTCACTGAATCGATTGTATAAATGATCTAGAAATTTATTTCAGCATAGCTTTCATATTTAAGTAAAAAGAAAAGAAAATACTTTTGAAGTTTTATTTTAAGGAATCATAATAAGGCTCATGAACTTGAGTTTATGGTATGCAAAAAGAAATAATTTAATGGCACTTCAAATTGTTCTTTTTACTGCAATTTATATAGGACAGACACATTTTATGGAGTAATGATTGTTAGGTTATTACTCACGCTTGTCAATCGAAGAGATATATTTACGTCTAGTTATTTGAGATCTACATACGTATGTCGTAGTTGAAATATGACGAATAGAAGGTAGCACATGTAGAAAGATTTATATTGCGTAAATATAGACGTAGAACTTTCCAACATTATATTGGATTGAGTATAATAGTTGAGGGATTATTATCATTCTTATAGAATTAAAGTTATACAACGCTTTTTTATTGCTAACTTTAAGGTAACAAATCTTGAAAGATATTATTTATCACATGATTTAAGCATTTATTATTATACTAGTTCGTGGTATCTTTCTTAAATGTGGAGTTTACCGAGTACATTCTTTATTTCGCAAAATTTCATTTAATTTGTTTAGTGTAGATATTGTTAATTAGGTGCCAGTTGGTTAAACATATTTTTTCGTTTATTAATTCATTTTCTATATCATTAGTGCTTTTTTGAAAGTTATAAATTATTCAATCGATTTTGTCATGATTGTGAATACGCACAATCGAAAAACGTTTCCTCGAACACAACTGTTAGTTACCTGTGTTTTCTATAAATCGCAAAAAGCTATATTACTTTTATCAATGTACAGTGTAATTTTGCTAACACAATATGTAGTTATTTTTTAAGTTCCATTTTTTTGTAGCTTCTGTTAAATATATGCAATCAATTAAGTTTCAATTTGCACGTGTTTATCTCTTTCAAAAATACCTGTTCCCATACAAATCACACAGGTCCATGTATGTCATCCTTTATAAATGAAACATTCATGAGATTAACACATAATTATAGAAATATTTATTAGGTACTCGATACTCAAATTTGCTTATTGAAATTATCTGAAAGCGTGATTACTTGTTCATTGAAACAGTATATTTCTATCCATTTGAAATCAATTATTGTCCTTTCTATGGAACTAATTTTGGGGCGTAATTCTCCAATGGTAGTTAATGGAATGGTCAAAGCGCGAATCCGCGAGAATACGTTTCTAATTTCCTGTTTATTCATCACGACCCACACCGTCAATTTATCCGCGATATAATAAAGGCCGGTTTGTGGGTGCAAAATGTTGGCAAATTGATCTAATGAGGTCGCCGATGCTCGAACAGGAAGGCAAAGAGGCGTCAGAAGGTTTCACTCGGTGAAACTTTTTCAAGCGGCAAGAACGAGAGCACTCGCTTCGTGACGCGTTATTTTTAAGCCGCTCTAGCCTTTATAATTTATACGTTGGTCAAAAGTTTCCTGATATAATTAAAAGAATCGTATTATAGTTGGAAAGTGTCGATTTCTACGTTTGTATTTTAAATGCAGAATTAAAAACAAAGGCAAATTCTAGACCAACGAATTTCTATTCGCATCTAATGGTACTTAAATTGTGTTTTTGCGTGTGTTTCAATAGAATAAAAATACAATTATTAATTATAAAATGAAATATTAAATGTCAGATAATAGTTGATGTATTTGCTACATACCACCCGATATAATTATATTATATGTAGAAATACTAACACAAGTCTAATTACTTATACTAATTAATCTGTACTAACATACGAACAAAATTCAGAAACAAATACTTTTCAGAAAGTTCGTAAAACACCTTAACATTTTAACGACGGAGGTACGCCAATTAATTTCCTAAGCAATTCTTATATTATTTACGAGGAGTGAGATCGTAATTAATTTTTATAAAATACGATTCAAAGAAAACGATGGATCTTTCTTTCAATTTTCTAAAAATATCCTTGATGACATATTATTGTTTATGATAAGAGCATCTCGTCGAGAGAATGTTAACAGATATGGAAATAAATGAAATAATTATAAAATACTATTTTATATCTCGCCTCGTACTTCACATGAAACATGTCAACCGTTGTCATAAATTCTATTTTTAGAAAATTAATAACGTTTCTGCAATTTAATGCTTAATTTTTTTTAGAATATAGGAGATATAGAAGATACAAGAGAGAATATACAAGATTATATTCAGATTCATTAAATTTTATTCGAAAGAAAGGACTGTGAAGAATGATTCATTACTATTAATCATATATTCACATTTATATCCAGGAAGTAGTTCGAAATGTCATACTCACTCAGCTTGCTTAGTTTTAAATGAAAATCGTTAATTTATTATTGAGAATTGTTTTTATAGTCGGAAAAAGGTAGAAGGCGATTCGTATATTTAAAATTAATATTTCAATATCTACTGTTTAATCAGAAGTTATTTACTTAACTAAACTTCAAATTATTTTTTAAAACGATTAAAATTACAGAAGTAAAATGTTTTTAACTTAATAAGTATATTAGTATTGTCTTTAATATTCAGATGTTTATATTCCATAGGAACATTGGAAAATAATAATATTCAGAGGAAATAAGACATATTTCGTACATGTATCTGGTTTACATCAACTAATAAATAAATAAATAAACTATTTCGCATATATCCAAGGCATAGAAGATACGAGTAATTTTAAATTACGTTTAAATGCATACACATATATATATATATATAAACGGCACAGCACGAAAATTCCATTTTTCAAACGACAATACGTTGTGCCGGATTTTCAGTGAACAAAGTGGGTGCAGGCTTTTAGAGTGCGGTTTTGCGGACTGTCCACATTGTCTGCGCTGACTATGTATGTTCGACGATTACCAGCCGAAGCTCGCAAATTCGATTGCGCATCCAGACCAAGCGCGGCGTGGCGGTTGTTCCATCGTGGATATGTGGCGAACGCTATGACATCCTATAGGAAGTTATGAGATGGGATACAAGATTGCAGAATTCGTATTCTTGATTTCTTCAGAAAGCAATTTAGAGTAAAATACAGTTGGCAACCTAGCCTTATTCTACATTACTCAATCTACGATATTACTCGAAATCTTATATCCTTTGCAATTTACGCATCTTCCTGATGATGTTGCTAGTGATTGATATTAGGCAGATATTCTTTAGATATGTATGCTTATTGTTAGATAGATAATTTATATTCTTCGTAAACCAATATGGTAAATGGAATTGATATACCTAAAAAATATTATGAAATGCAGTTTGTCTATGCATCTACGAGTATTATCTAATAAATAAGTACTATCTATTAGTAACTAATACTATGTACGTTTTGAGGAATTGGGAAAGTATAGTCGTTCTATATATTTTAGTCTCGCTCTACTTGTCAGCAGGTATTTCTTTCATTCTTATTTTTTAAACAAAGAATCATTATCTGAAAAAAATGAAAAGAAGACGCGTTACATTTTCATGAATCTAATTATCATCACATTTCCTCATTTTCTTACAGCTTTCAAAATCTTTCTATCACGTTTCGCATTTAGTATACTTTTTAAGTTGATGAAACTATTTGAATTGAGGTATATAGTTTACTTCTTGCAGACTTCAGGTTCCTGTTCACACAAGCTGAGGTACTTGACACTACACATATTGCGTATATGCATCTGTCTATTCTATGAAATGTCATAGTCTTCGTAAGTTTTTAAAAATTTAGAAATTTTTCGTTGTTTCACTTATATGTGTATTAATACATGTACTAAATAATATATTATTATTTATACCATTTAAAACGTATTTCGTGGCAAGGAACAGTCGCTTCAGTTCAAGCGACTTGAAGTCAAATAACTGGATTATAGTTTCGGTTATATTATATAGTTGCCGAATCGAAGCAATGTGAAATTACCTTTCCAGATACATATGGCTTGAAATAAACTTTCAAGTTTCAAATGACACTGAAATCTGTTCAATTACCTTTTGCATAAAACGGACAACAGTCGCTAGAGAATATAATGTTACCTGTAATTTCGCGTTCGTTCACTGGGTAATCCACTTGCAATTAAATTAGTTAAATACTTAAAATGAAACGACTTTGAATCGAGCAACTCGATTTGTATGAACCGAAGTCACTAAGAATTCAATGTTTATAGAATTTGAACAACCTGATTAATGCAAACGGGACTTAACAGTTTCAAAAATATCCTGTAAAGAACTTTCTCTTCTAAGAAGTGTCCAAAATAGTCATTCAGTTACAGAATTATTTAAATGAGCGAGGTTGAAAAATGATCATTCAACTGAAAGGCATCGGTCTGGCAAAAATGAACGGATAATGAGAAACTGAGATACATAGTAATCAGTGTCGGGCAATTGTACACGTTTCAGATAAAGTGGACAAGCTTTTAATTGAGAGCGAAATATGCTGGAAATTATTAGTTGTTAACACGCTGAGCATTCAGATAACAGTTGCGGTTGTATTTCAATAGCAAGACTACACTCTCGATGCGTAGGTCGGCCTCTTACTATATTCGTCGTTGTATATCGAATGAGTCACTTTTTGAAATATAATTAAAGTGTATTCATGATTATTAATTCACTCGTTATATATTCAGGCTGTCGTTCGTTGCGCATTCAAACCACATATCGCTCGAACTGTACTTACATGGAGTTGAGTTTGACTCTCTATTCGCGTGTACTGCAAGATCTGTTTATAATAAAAAAGTTTGACCTTATTTACTATCGAACCTTAGAAACAGCTGTGGAAAAATTTTTAATATTCTTCTAATAATTTAGCGACAAAAGTGATAACTTTTATTATAATAAAGACAGGTACAACGTATATCATATTAATTTTCTGTAGTTATACTTTATATAAAAATAAGATAAGATTATGAAACAATAAAACAGCTTGATCGTATAGAAGGAAGCTTTGTTTTTGAGGAAATTGATTCTAATGGAACATCTGCTGTACATGCGTGTAATTGTACGATTCGATTTATCGTTCTACAGATATCAATTGTAGGTCATCGTTCGATAACCAGGTTTATACGTAGCAAAAAGATCAATACCTTCAATTGCTCGATTGTAAAATGTATAAACTTTGATCGACTCACACTTCGTTTCATTGTATCATGTACGAAATCGTAAAAAGGTTCGTTTACATAGACTTTTTTAATGGCATTTTAAGCTTACGGTTTCACGTATGATACAAAGAAACGAAGTTCATTTATATAAACTTTACTTTTCCTATTTTATTCTCACGCAAAGTATAATAATTTTTTCGAATTCATCCCAATATTCTATCCTTTTTCAAACATCAGAACGATTATTGTCGTCGTTTATTACTTGGGAATAAAAGTTCTCATCTGGCACTTATTACCATTTGTACCAGTTGTCCAAAAAGTTTCTTTTGTTTCTTAAGGCGATAATAGATGAACAACAATTTCTGTTTTATATTATTTTATTGAATTAGATATGATCCATTTCGTTATATTTCTATTATTATGTTCGTGCATAATTCAATAAACTAATATAAAACAAAAGACATTGTGCGTTTATTATTTCCTTATAAAACGAAAGAAACTTTTCGGACAACGTAATAGATTTAAAATATTGTTTCCGTAAAAGTAAAATTTAAAAAGTCGAGCGGAGAACTTTTCTTATTACATTTTATAGTAGATTTCTTTTTCAGACATCATCATCGTCATTTTTTACGCAAGTAATTAAGTTTCTCGCGTAATAAAATTTGCATCGTAGATAAATTAAAATATCGTTCTAGTAAAATTTACATTTAAAAAGTGAAGTGAAAAGCGCGATTCTAAAGCTTTAATTACTTATCGGTGGTTAGTAGCGCGTATGTTCGCGCAAAATATCACGCTATCGCGGTATACCTCTTCCTTACTCCCTTTATTTTGTTCACCAATATGTAGCCTGTAAGCATATGGATACGTTGGTATTCGTGAAAATGATACTTCGCGGGCAAGGTTGTCCAGTTCGTATAACTACGTTAGGTACTACCTACGTTTCTATATACGCAGGTATACAGAATGTTTTAAAACAGGAGGACAGCTAAAAGAACAAATCTCTGACGTTTCATATATTTATACTTGTATATATACTTGTATTATACTTGTAACGTACTGCTATCAAATCTACAAATTATTCTAGAAGCAATATTTTCACGTTGCTTTGATTTGCAATTTTTATAACATGTTCATTTTTTCAGCTTTATAAACCTCATTTTGTTTCACCGAGCATGATTTATGATATACTTGTTTTCGATCTGATTTGGCAAATAAAATTATCTCTGTGATCTTTTCTTATTAAATTCATTGCAATTTCACTTTAAATTATTTACGTCTTAACTCATCTTTTTTTAATCTTCTGTAATTAATGCTTATACTTCGCAGCATTGTTTAATGTATTCCTTCGAAATTATTGCTATTGTCAAACAGCATATTATTATATATAGCGTGTCGCTTGACAAACAGTGCAAGTGTGTTTTACGAATAAAAATATGGAGAAAATGTTATATAAATGTAGGCTTGTAAATGTTTTATTAGAAAGTTACAGTAAAAATATGAAATAACAACAGACTGGTTTTTCTGGTTCAATATAATGGTTAAAGAAGCGATAATTCTCGACGATGGCCAGGTCGTAGAAGATGGATTCTTCGCGTACCGAGATTACTGAATATCACGGTATTGAATTTTTATTCGTGGAAAACTTTGAAAGATAGAATATCGGAGGTTATTATAAAGTTTATTAAAAATTGATAAGCCTTAAGAATGCAATAAGAAGTTTATAATCAGTCCGTTGAAATGAAAGGAAATCAACAAAGAATTCAAAATATGACAGATTTTACTTTTTATCTTATTTGTAAGAATAAGCTACATAGTATTTTTTCTATAATTCTTTAGCAGGCATTTATGAGCATACGTTTGTATGTATAGCTTTTTTTTTTATTTTTCTGTACACATACTAACACATACTGTATACTTACTTAATACATGTTCCGTATATTAATTTTTAGAAGTAATTCTTATTTGCTTGAGCGGCGATGTCTGTTATTGCAATAAAATCTGAATAAGATAAAAAAATGTTCTTCTTTTATATTTTTATAGTAAGATAATTAATTCGTTAGCTTTTACAATTGATGGAGATTATCGTATCATATCTCTCGTGGTAAGGTATATCGTAAATATTAACACAGAAAATTAAAAATAAAAAAGCAAGAATTATTTTCAAATATTAAATTTTTTAATTACGTTATTCTGTTATTAATCATAGTTTTCTCCTTTCTTCAGCTTTATTTTCTTTAAGTAAATATTAGATTTTTTAATTACATTATTCTGTTATTCGTTTCAATTTCTTTCTCTTGGATTTTGTTTTCTTTGAGCTTCGCTATCCGACATAATATCGAATTCAATGTTGAAGCAAACAGATTGTTTTATTAAAACGATTGCATTTACTATTATGCATTACTGTAACGTACATATAAATTAGCATACGTTATTACTTTTATCTTTGATTCGATGTTTCATTTGTCTAATTGCTCAGCTCTTTTATTTTCTTTTTGGTTGTGGAAATTGTTTTACACCTATGAAATTGTATACTTTCCATACTAGATAAACATACCGTTATGGCTGTTAGCAAAATCAGTATTTTGAATTTCATATTCTTCAACATTTAGTATCTACAGTGAATTAGATATGAGTATAGTATATGTTACCGCTAAGTATTAATTATTACACGTATAAATTATACAAGCAGCACCTTGTTGTAGATTGAACGGTTACCTGTTTTTCACGTTAACATACCGGAAAATTTTGAATTTCAAGCTTTGCTTTTCTGAATTTCTAGTTATTATAGATTTAAAGAAATGCATTTCATCTTTTACAAGTACACTACATTTACCTAAAATATTATATTTCATGAAAATTAAATTACGTATATTTCTAGAAAAGAATAAAAGGGAAGAATAGCTACATGTAATTTCATTAAAAAGCTAAATCACAAAGTACAGAACAAACGATTAAACAAAATTAATTTTTACATAAAGTATTATCACATAGACAGTTAACAGATAGCCATGTAAGTAATTTGCTCCACAAACATTCACGCCACTTAAATCAAAGGACAAAACGCATTTTAAATACCTGTTTCTGTATTATGCTGTACCGTACAGAGTGCAAACAAAGTTCTTTTCAGTGTCTTTCAATTAAGATCTGATAAGTAACTGGATATTTCGCTGATTGTGCGAAACTTTCGAATTAAATTAAACTTGTAGCGCCATTTAATATATCGGCGAGGAAATTGGAGAGTGGTTTTAACTACGATAATACAACGCATCGTTGATCGATTGAACAGTTCGAAACTTCATCAAGTAATTATAATTTAATCGACATAAATTGATTTGCTACGTGATCATCTATTCGTAGCTCTGGTCGTCCTTGCACGTTCTAATGAATAGATGAATGTGTAATTGCCTGGCGCAATTCGATCGATTGGGTTCCAATTGAGCCAATGAATCTGTCAACGCTAATGATATTCGAAAGACAGTGATGTGAACCCTTATTCCGCCAAGGTTACGTTACGCGTCCGTTTTGGTTTTCCTATTTAAAAGGAACGTTAATTAACGCCTAACTTCCCGAGTAATTACATATGTCCTTGCAAAAGGAATTCAACAGCAAGGGTAATTTCGCCAAAAAAAAAAGACAAAAGTTATCTTTACATTCATCATTCCGGTTCGTGCAGGAATTCTCTTCTCCATCGTTATAGAATTATTTATGTTAAATTTAGTAGAAAAGTTTTACTTCCTAGTATTTCCAAATAAAGTATATTGTTTTAAATTATGTCTAGTTTTCAGTCAAATTATTTTTATCTTAAGAGAATAGAATTAATTTTCTTTTGATAACGGAATTTTGCGATATTTATTACGTTTGTAAAATCTTTAATTAATGATGATTTGGTAGTTAAACGCTAGATAACGATGATATGGTGTGTAAGAATTAATATTTCTACTTTTGGCTTGGGAAAATGTAGTAGAAAATAGTATATTTTTAAATTTCTTCTCATACAAAGATAACTTGAGATAAAATTTAAAAGCAAAATAGACGGGAATGTATAACGACGCGTTTTAAAAATGTATATTAAAATCCCTTGAAGCAACGTTACGACAAATAATGTGAATGTGTACGTAC
The DNA here is from genome assembly GCF_040668555.2 of Bombus flavifrons. NCBI lineage: Eukaryota > Metazoa > Arthropoda > Insecta > Hymenoptera > Apidae > Bombus > Bombus flavifrons. The sequence goes on along the minus strand of NC_138446.1, from coordinate 5,355,601 downwards.
ATCAAAAAAATTTGAGTAACACAGAAAATGATGTTCAAAGATGTCAGTATACATCACGTGTTCCGTATCTCGGAGCGTGATGATGACAAGTAAGCATGGAGAACAGGGAGAATATCTGAAAGGCTCGGTTCTTTGTTGAAAAGAAGACGCTCTATGTATATAGGTACACGTACAAATATGTAAAAGCTCTTTGGCAGCGCCATAAAAAGCGAAGAGAATCACAGCCGTTCCTTTTAGGTATTACTGTATCGAACAGTTGAAGTGCAGTGAAATTTCCAAGAATGTAAGCTAAGATTTAAAAGAACAGTTGTAAGAAACAAGACAACGAAAACTATACCTTTTAATCATGCAAATATTTAGTCAAATTATACAACTTTCATTTCGAAAATTTTTCATCAGATCACGTGGAGATAAAGAATGTAAACTTAATGAGATATCTTCATTGATATTTATTTACTGAATTAATAAAATTGATAATTTCAAAATTCATTAATATAGATAATACAACGTATTGTAAGTACGATGTTTCTTTAAAGATACATGTAATTCATTTGATAATGATATAAATGTAAATTTGATTCAATTTAATTCATGGCATTCCAATTAGCGAAATCGCTTCAATTTGTGTTAATAGATTGCGAATGTATAAAATATAATGGTTATTTTTGTTATGGGTCGTGATACAAATGCAATATTTTTCTTCCCCTACGTGAAATCATTCGAAATAAATTTATTGAATTTTGCGATACATCTAGTATAATAGAATTGAAATATCTAGTACGTGATACAAGTGAATTGTCACAGTATTTCGATTGTAGATCACGAAATATTCATCAATGGGGGTATATTTAGTATCTGGTAAAGAATTATTAAAATGTAATCGTATAAAATAAATTGATGCCCGAAATACATATCTATGTTTAAATTAAATTTGATACCGATGTACTTTTTCATTATTCAGTGCTTTCATATTCCATGTAAATTGTAGTGGAATATTAAATACTAAAAAACACATTTATATATGTCGGGTTGTCTTTATGATTAGAATTAGGGGCGTGTAACGAATCTTCATTTGGATTAGACATTGTTGTTATGCAATAGAGAAGATATTTACTAGTACAAATATGATTAATACAGAATTTGACAAGTAACCGTGGTAATTAGATACTCGAGATGCTAATGGCAATGATCTTAGGTTCAATAACGAATACGCGATCAACGGGATAGCAAATGTACTTTCCTCCAAAGTCCAAGTCTGATCCTTTGTTAAAAACGTGAAATATTCACTGATCGTAGACGTTTTACTCGCTGTTGAAATCGCACGAGAGAGTGTCTTTCTGTCACGATGATGCAGCAGAGGAAAACTATGATGGGGTGTATCTAAGGACACGAGATCATCGGATTCGTCGAGAAAAGCTTTCGTTCGGAAAGTCAGGGAAATGGGCGTTCCTGTTGGTTGGTTAATTTCTATGTTGGTGGTTGAAGAAGGATGCTAACCGCCCTTGGGAGAAAGTTGCTAGCGGGAAGCGTCGTTCGTGTGAAACGCAGATTTCCCCTATCTTCCCGCAGTAGCTGATACATTTAGGGACTGTTAGGATAAAGACCGTTTGTCCGTTTGGAGGACCTTAGTTAACAAAATCTTAAGATTTATAGCGCGTCCTCAGGCTAGCTGAACATATAGTGTGGAGATGCATCGACATCTGGTAATCATCTTGCCCGAAGAATAGGGTGTATGGCGAGCCACGAGACAGAAACCGTTGTAATGTTTACTGTCGAGTGCCGCTACAACTATTCCTCTTTAAAGAGAGCTATACAATTACTCTATACCTCTGTTAGGTAAAAACGTTCATCCCGTGACCGCGGCTACGTTCAGCGACTAATTGTCACTTCGAGCCTAAGCTCATTATCACAAATCTTGGACAATTATAATCGGGTTAAATCGTAAAGACCAAAGTATTGGGGATTTTCTCAAGAGTTCCAAAGGGAAGGCCCCTATGTCCTTTCATCTCCGACGTGTATATAAAAAGTACATTATACAACGCATAAAATTATTCACACTCGTTTTATGCATATTCTCAGAACACAGGCTCAGTAATTTAAAGAAATTAATAATCGATAGTCAAACAGAGGCAGATTACTGTTTTCCAGCCGAAAATCGCTTGATGCCAAGCCGTCATAAGTTTGAATCTTTCTGTATGTTATTACATATATTCGAGAGGTTTCCACTTGGCTTTATGACGCAATTTCAAACATCATTTCGTGCACGAAATAAATTTGGATCTCTTCCCATCCCAAATATTATCTTCCGTGCTTCGTGTTAATTTCTGTTTATATGCAAGTGCATGCTTACAATGTAAGTAATCTGTATAACCGTTACTCGTTTAATCACACACGACTTCTCTTCTTTTGACACATATTAAAAAGAACAGACCGACTGCTGCCTTCGTGAAACGCAAAATTTTATGCAACACCCTTCTCTCCTCAATCAATCTTCAAAACTTGCGCTGATTACTTGTTCGTCAAAGGGAAACATTAAATACAATATATTTGCATAATGAACAGTTGCTTGAGCATACATATTACGACGCACAAGTTTGTTCTTTCCTTTCGACGTTTCGGGTATTATACGCATAATATACAATAATTCAGAGATGAAGAGAGATGAACTTAGATTTTAAAAAGTTTTCTTCTTTATTCAGCATTTGAAATTTCGGATTAGATTTATTTCAATTGAAAGTATTGAAATTATAACCGTCCAATGAAATATATCGCCACGCTATATATCTATGATTCGTTAAAGAATTGGTTACATCGGTTATGGTTTCTCCATTATTATTGCGATTAAGGAGGATCACTTAAATAGAAGTTGTAAATTCCTATGATTTTTTATTAGAAACTAAAATGTTGATTTGTTAGAAATAAAAATTTGCGAATACATTCATTAAAATAACATTGGCATATTACGCAGTAATAGTAGTTCAGTAGTAGTAGACAGTAATAGTAGTTTGAAAAATATGCATACATTCACATGGTCCATCTCTCCTGATTTTTCAGTTCTAACTGAATTTTGCTGCTACGAAGGAAGTTCTAATCGATGTTAAATTTATATTTATATTTATTAACCATTGTCATGTTTGTTATGAATAAACACAACACATAAATTCCGACATCATCGTGATACGAATTATCTTGTGTAAAAATACTTGCAAATGAAAAAAATTGCTTTATTTCGACGGAATTGAAATATTGTAAGTTATGACGATACGTATGAATCTGCTTTGCTGTTTTCAATGTTCCTATTCTTAACTCAGCAATTGTCTTTGCTTCTCAAACATTGTATTCTCGCAATTACGTCAATAACTGCATCGAAGTAATCATGCAAACCGAATTTAACTGCTTATAATACATCTATAGTTAAATATTTAAAGAAATGAATAATTAATGACATCATACAACTACTTTTACATTATACAAAAATGTATATATCTATATCTGAAACATTCTATAGTAATATATTAACTTTTCCATCGTAACAGAGCTCATTATTAAACCGTTTAAAAAACCTTTCGATTACAATAGACTGATTATAATGGTATCGCACTGTTACAAAAATAAAGCAATGTTAATAAAATTTTTTTCATTTATCGTTACACGGAAACGTTTTTTTATGATTCTTTGAGGTTATAATAATAAAACGACGAAATCGATATTTGATTCTATTTTATGAGCATTGTTCCTTTGGTTGATTAAGGACCAATATTGCGTTAGAACATTTCGTTCGCTATTATAAAGGGGAATTCGAGAGACCTGCTTAATATATTTTCTCCCATTTAGATCCTATGATTTTATTAAAAAATTAAAATATTTGCTATAATAAACTAGCATTATACCTAACAATTTGTTTCTTTCATTTTCGGGTATGCCCTCAATCCATACAATACGTTTGCGTAAAGCATCTATTGTTCTGACACATTTTTGTACCTTAACGAAAGAACATGTCAGTTATTCATATTTATCAATAACATTATATTTTTTTTTTAATGAAAAATTAATCCTTTTGTACTCTGTCACATTCAAACTAAAGTCGCGATGTCTGTTTCAATCGCTTGCATTTCCATTGCACGTTCTGTGTCAATAAACTAGACCTTCAAAATACCGAGACGCTCTAATAATCACGTTCATCTCGACGCTCGAATGGTACGATTTATTAGGTATAACGAGAGCAAGAAGATGAACGAACAACATCTTCTACCGCAGAAGATTATATTGTATGCAACAATTTGTTAGGCATTCTCATGCGTACGTGTATGTATACGCTCGTTATGAGGCACGACATCAGTGACGTCGGTTGATCGGCAAGGTATGCAAATGGCATGACACCCCTGATATTATCGTTCTTAATAACCTTGTTGCAATCTTTTCACACGTGTAATCGTACGGTTGTTCGATGGTTCGTGTAACAGGGAGCAGCCGCGAAATCTGATGAACAGTCGCTCACGGCCAGGTATCCTCCCCCCACGGTGAAACTGCGAAGAGTCGTTACGCGATACGAGTTTCCGAGTAAAATCAATTTGCAGGTCCGTTTCTTAGTTACTTATATACTATGGTAATTGGATCGCAGTTAGTCTCCGTCCGAAGTACGTTTTCCAATTGAATTTCATGCATCGTATGAAACTCGATTTCGTTGCACAGCCGCGCCACGCCGCCGATATTATCCTCTTTAATAACCTCGTCTCTAGCTTCTCAAACGCGCAATTTCGCATTATGACCGGCCGACGCAGATGCACAGAGATGGTTCGCATATGAAGTTTGTCTGGCTGTTCAATAGTTTCTTTTCGCCAGAATGCCGGCATTTTCTGGATATCAATGTGCGCGTTTATTCGAGGTAAAGATTGTAGGAGGGAAGTTCGAGTACGACTATCGTTTGTTAATGATCGATGTCTACGATGTAGTACGATGTAGTACGATGTTAATTATTATTAGTTTACGAAGATTGATAACCGACCATGTATCATAATCGTTTACACGATTAACAATTCGAAAGTGGTCCCGGTGCGCTTGCAATTAGCGATAATAGATGACAATTTACAAGGTGAAACTTTTGCACGATCGAAATTAATGTTTGACTCAACACCTTTTGTCGATTATTTATTGCATCGACGCCGGTTTCGCGCAATTTATCGTTCGTGATACACCTGTGCGGAAACACTCGGAAGAGAAGCTAAAAATCGATTGTTTTTTCGATATTCTGCTTATTAATAACCTGAATGCAATTTTCTCAGCGTGATCCCGCCGCATGGTGCAACTATGTAAATCCTCGCGGCAGCGTAAAGACGAGATTTCAATTTAACCGTCGCGTCGGTCAGCCGGATACAAAGTTGAAATATTACGAAGATATCGCGATTGTATGCGAAACAATTACGCTATTATGCGGAATATTAACGAAATAACACGTTGCGCTGAGAAACTCGGTATCGTTACGATCTCATTAACTCGATTATGGATATAAATTCTCCTCGATACAAAGTATAATGGGGTTCTTACGTTGATGAGCATATAACGCTATTTCTTTTATCTTATATGTTCGAAATTATTACACTCTAAATATATATTTCAAATTATACTCAAAATTTATATATCGTATATACATGTTATGGATATCGATTATATGGATGATAAAATTGAGTGATGTAATTAATTGTATTTTTTTTCTCTCCAAATTGCTATGTACTTGCTGTTAAATCGCAATACTATTATCACGTCCGAAATTGTTACTTTTGTTACTAAATCTTACGCTGCTATTTTGAATTTTATAGTGAAAGTTGCCAATTTCTTTTTAAACGTAATTTCTTTATTTTAGTTTTTTAGTATAAATTGGATTTCGTTATATCGCCATGTAAGATAAAGAAACAACATTGCAGTATAAAAATTGCACGAGAGTAGGTTAGTTCACAGTTCAATTGGAAAATAGTATTAAACAAGAAAGATGAATGGTTCGAAGAATACTACATTTGTAAAATTATTTTCTTTGTAAGCACAATGATCGATGTATATTTAATAATTGTATTATCTTTGTTACGAAAATGTGTTTTTTGTATAAATCGAATTTTCTCGCCATATACAAAAGAAAGTATTAAAAAATGTATGTCATCGTTTAAAGAGAAAAGTTTAGTTATTATGTATGCATGTAGATAAAATTTTCACCATAAGTGACAACACATTTAAGAAGCGGGTACTGTTTCTTTCTTTGAAGAATGATTATCATAACTACTCATCTAAGCTCTTCCATTTTCTTTGTTTTTTCTGCTTAAATCAAGCAACAAATAATAGTAGAAGAGCTTACTTTCATTTTGGAAATTCTTTTCTTGTATGTCATGGATCATTTTCGCTAATATTTGTTTCAAAACAGTATTCTCGATGATATTTTCTGGCATTCTTCTTGGTTCATTTTCTAACGAAGCATTACCAAGTAACACGCGACTATTGTAACATTTTTATAACTTTCTCCGAATGTTAAATTTATGTTTCCAACAAACGATATTTGTCAAAAGTTTTAACTCATATTAAAAAATCACATAAATATTCTAATTATCCCTAACGGTTGATAATGAGGCTCTAACATTACTTCTCCTTGTTAGTATTTAATACGCATGTATTTCGGTAAAATTTTCCTTCATTAACGGGTTTGCTAACAATCGACTTAATGTTATATAATTTAACGGACCGATAAATTTAAACTCAAGAGAAACATTTGAGTTCAGAAGCGGATTAGCCACGCTGATCATCTCCATTGTGATGACACGAGCACAAAATTGAGGTATCGATGTTACGATCTTTTATTTTTGGAATTTGCGATTATTTGAATTGCTGTGTTCTCGCATTAATTCAATTTACGAAATACGCGTGTATTTACGTAATTCACGTGTACAAACACGTGAGAGGAATTACATCGACACGTTATGCGTAAAGGGAAATATCGATTCGCTGCGCCGTTTCTTTTTTGAATGGATACGGAAGGAGCTCGAGGTCGGAACAAGATTTAATAGCGTCACACCGGCGATATTATCGTGGTTTAATAACCTTGTCGCATTTTTTTCTCATGTAATCGTGAACATTGTAGTTCGAATGACGTGCAGAGATGCGAAATCTGTTCAACCGTCACTCACCTGGTCATAAAAAGTTCTCCACCTCTGGAATATTAAGCAGCGAGCTCTCATGGTGTGTTCTCTCTTAGCGCAGAAGCCCTACCGATATTTTCATGCACGCCCACTTCATTTTTGCGCTCTTCTCGCCTTACATCCTGGTTGAAAAGAGGCCTCCCGTTGAAACGGTCCACACGAATTAATGTGTACTTGCCAGGTACTCGGCTGAATCTAATACATTCACCGTATCGTAGACAGCGATGAAAATGGGGTACAAACTGGCCCTTTACCTGCTGAACCTGCTGTTCTTTGTTCGTGCACGATCTATGCCCGGTTAAAAAGGAAGTTGCAACGAAGAAGGAGGCGTATTACATCCGGCGACCAGTTTCGTTTGGTAAGGGAAATCTTTTGAAAGAATCGCAGCGATCTCCGATGGGACGGTTACACTTTGATCATTTCGCTACTTCAATATGAAGAAGATTAAAAGGGGATGCTCCTTTCAATTTGATCTTAAAAAACTTGTGTCTCGTAAGTACGCTTGGACTTTGATGAGAAAAAAGTTTGGACAAAGTTTAAGCTATGATTATGATTACGATTAATAAATTTTTATTATACTATAAAAGTGTATTTGTTACACGTATTTAGACAAATATAATATAAAATGTTGACATATGTGCTGTGTGTGCGTATAACATTATTTAAAAACTGTATTCTATTTTTGTATTGTATTAAAGTACAAAAGTTTCTCTTTGAGAAGCTTAATCAAAAAATTCTTTTGAGAAGCAAAAGAAATTGATTTTAACCGAGAAACGTATTCGCTGTTCTTCTGTTCCACTATATTATAATCCTTACAATAAGATATAATAACTTACGATAAAAGCTCTACAAAATAGTTTTCTATATCTAGAGATATTTTTGTATTAATTAAGAACAGATGTTAATTCTTATTGATTTAGGAAACCATTAGTTTCACAGAATTTTACCTCTTCGTGTTTGCTTAACATTTTATTTATATTAATAAATTAATAAAGTTGCAAATATGGTAAAAATAATTCTATACAAGTATCAGTATATCTGTATAATTTAAAAAAATATAATACGAACGATGAAATGTAGAAGTGGAAAATTAATCTGATAATAATTGATACGATTAAGCCGATATTTTTAATATTAATTTTGATTAAATTCCATATGTAAATGAATCGATTAATATTTAGATTACATTAAACCGATGTGTAACAAGTATTTCAAATATTTGGGTAATGCTAATTCCAATAAATTCTCATGCGTAACAGCAATAAGCACGTTATTGAAACAAATAAAACTCACAAAACCGTACAAAACCATTTAACCCACTGAAGTTTATAAATGACACATTATCACCTGTCATTGTCTGTCACCATCAATTCGATAACGTTATTAGTTAGTAAATTGTTGTGCACAAGGACCCGGGTACGATATATCAATTGATTAGAATACATTGACACGTTTAATTCGCAGAAAATAAAAGCAACGCATATTATGAAATCGTGCAACGCGTAATCGATTCTCCAACCACTTCAAGATTTCAGTATAATTGACCTATTAATATTACTTACACCAGGCTCTGTACACACGTTCAATTGCCCCGTGTTTGAAATGTACAATTACGCGTACCCCTTTTCAACCGCGTCACTTTTTACTAGACGTATCGAGTAAAGGATAGTAATTTGGAATCACGTTTAAACGTATAGGCACAATTGCACAGGGAAAAAGCTTATGGATCACAGTGTTCGGTTAAATCAGTGTTTCCCAACATGGCGCGTAAACCCGAATTTTTAATATTTCAGGGACACTTAGAAAATTATGTTACATTCATCACCTTCACCAGCGACATAGTAAAGAATTTGTTTTTATACCAGCAAGCGTTTTCTTTTTATGTAACATTTCTATATGTTATTAGATGTTGGATTACCTAGAAGTTGCGCTACTATTAATTTAAATAAAATGAACACTTTGCTACAATTATATTAGGTTCATTTAACAGTTGAAAACATAAGCACAATCTTTCATATTTTAAAGATTTCTATTCATCAAAGGCAGTCAAATTAAAAACAGTTTACCTATTATGTTCCTGCTCCTTTTCTATTTGAATTATCCATTTATATCGTACTTTTTTTAGAATTTGTTTAATTATTATACTAAGTAGTAGCAAGGAGGCATCGAAATCTTCGAGACATTGAGGCACGATCAGAAAATGGTTGGGAAACACTGAATTAAACTGTGTCAAGATAATTACAGAGGTTGACGTGGCACGAATCTGCACGCAGTGTCCACTAAAGTCCTGAAACCAGTCATGACGAAAAGTAAAAGACCGGAGATAAGATGGAATTAGATAATACGTCCCAGTGATTTCGTCATGTTATTTTTCCCAGTGTCACTCTCGTATCGTTTCCCCTCTGTGAAAAGTCTAATGTGCCGCTACGATCGGCTTTCAGTTCCGTGCAAACAGTAATTTATTCATCGAAGCAAATCGTGCGTTTCCTTTTTCCTTTACGCGCTTTCCGTAGAAAGGACGGATATATCAAATGCTATATTGAGCAATAACGCAGGGGATATTTTATTATCCGAGATCGTGCGTGATATTGCCAAGAAAACGAGGGAAACATTTTCAAAACAGTGTATGTAGATCGTAAGATACCTAATGCCAAAATTTGTGTGATTATTATAATAGGAATAAAGTAAGAATTTTGTGCAGGTATTGACTTTAACAATTTCAATTCTTAATTTCAGTTTTTTCGTTAGTTTGTACCAATAAAGTCAAAGCAAGAGTAACCGATATAAACATTTACTTAAAAATAATTTTTGGATAATGTATAAATTGTATAGAGTACATATACATATAAACGTAGAGTACGAATGTGTGCATGTATACTGTTAGCCGTAAATACCAAGATATCTGATGTGTTTGAATACAATTTATATTTATTATAATTTTAACAATTAATTACAGTTTACAGTTAGTACAAATTGAAGGATTTTTACTGTTCTTATTTCGTTATTATTTTATCATAAATTTTTTACTTCAGTCACATCATATGTATCTTACGATATAAGATTCTAAATTAACTAAAATATGATAAAAATTGCTAATAAATGTGCAACGGCTAAGTACCCTAGTATTTATAGCCAACGATGCATGTATTGTGTATGTAATCATGGTAAACATCTTAAAAGTTTGTGCTCGATGGTCAAATTTCTATGATTCAATATATAACGTTTAGGAAAATGTCGAATAGTTTTAAGTTTAAAGTTTCCTTTCATTCAATATCAAGAATTTAATTATAACAAAAAATATCAGAGAAACTTAAGAATTATATATAAATGATAAAATACAATATTGAACATTAAGATTGAAAAATGATTTGTCAGGGGTGTTGTAGCATAGTTGTTCTATATTTCTGAATCGGCGAAGATTTGCTACAAATTGTATCAGAAAAATGTACAAATTGTAACTTTGAAATTCAAGATCAAATTTTGTTTTCTTCCAGCATATTCTACTCGTTAGAAGGATCAAAAGCCTGAAGGAAACCGTAGGTCACAACTGTACCATTCTCTTAAAAAAAAATGTTAAAGTGCCATTAGTTTTTGAATTAACTTTATTTATAATGTGCCTATATTATGCAGTCAGATACTGGGAAAATAGCATCTAATGTCGCACGTGAATACTCGAAATCCACCATTATATATCCTGTATCTTTCTTTTTTTCTTTCTTTCTCGCTAATTAAGCGACCGAGGACTCGCATTTCTACATTCCGGTCAAGTTTCTCCCCAAGATTACTCACTGAAATAGATGACGAAAACCACATTTAATCCGAAGTTTCAAATTGTTCTACGGATGTAATCTGTTCACCCGAATTATAAATTTCTTTTATAACTCTCCAGAGGTAGAAATCCACTTGTGCTAAAACTAGTGAAAGAGGAGACCACAAGTGCAGGGCAGGTCTGCATCTTATCTACCATGATCCAAATATTTTATTCCAGATTTGGTGAACGCTACGATGCCCGTGACAAATCATTTTCAAACACCCTGTAGAATAGATGTAGCGAATTTATTTGCTTTATTTAATACAAATAAGAAATGCATTTTTTACAGTGGAATACTTATATTGAATTAATTACAGAATCATTAATTATAACTCTGCAAGGTTTGTTTAAGACAATAACGCGTCACAATAACAGAAAGTTACACAATAACACAGATCTTTACGATATGATCATAATAGAAAAAAGCTTTGTCGTATTACGTATTCAACAATTTTGTAAAAGTAGGAAGTTCACTCGTTTAAGGGTGGGTTATTATTCTTTTAGAACACAATAACTCGGTTTATAAATTCAACGTGTCTATAGGCTGTGATATCGCCGATTAAAAGCCAGAGAATTGTCGTTGAACAATTTCAACGTACCTAACGTCAAATTTAATATCTCTGAACAAACAAATGAAGTAAAGACTATCTGACAAAAACTAGTTTCATTTGTTTATCCTGCTGTGCGAATTGTCGCGTGTCACAAAATTTTAGTCATATCAGCCTAGCGGAAATCTTTACAGATTCTCATAAATTCAAACTTCGTTAAATAAAAATAATTTATACATTGTAAAGCGTGCATTTGGAAGTTTAAAATATGCAATTACACTGTACCGTTCTGTTCATTCATTGGATAATTCCTTAACGCGCTATTATCATATTCAAAGAAATTATTACAGGCGCTTTAACACGTGTATTGAACGCGCGCCTGAGATTCTTTTAAAGCCGAAGAATCTCAAGGTAAACAAAAAGTCAATTTGTATAATACAATGCAGCAGTTAATTTCCATAGTAGGATCTCTCGAAGATGGTTCACGGATGCCTTGCGCAGCAAGGGAGCATCCTTTCCTTTTGCACGACGAAATATCGTTAGGCTATTACCACGGGGCGCAACTGCAAACGTGCACGTACAGACCACAATTTCTCGAACAAAGCCACTAACAAGTGAGCGGCCTCTTGTGAATGAGGCTATATCTATGAAGTGTACAGTGACCCGACGTGCTCGTGAGTTCGAGCAATAATCCCTTGACACCAGCAACGAGAACGTCGGCCACCAATACACAAGCGCTTCGGCTGTTAGCTTCACGCACCAGCGTCTCTCTCTCTCTCTCTCTCTCTTTCTTTTTCTTTCTCTCTCTCTCTCTCTTTCTCTTTCCTTATATCGTACGCCCGCGTTATGGTATATCGAGTTGTGCGCGAACTGCCCGCAAGAATTTACTTTTCACCGGTGCGCGCAGAAATGATCGTTGAATCTGGAAACATATGCAGAAACACTGTTGCTGTATATACTTGGCCGCATATGTAAAACCAGGCAACCCAATACAAATAGGCGCACCATTTCTGTGGAAAGAAACGAAAGCAGTGTTTGTTGCGTCTTGAACCGTACTTCGTGTATACAGGATCTCAAAAACGGTAAAACAAAAATCTTAATAATGAGATTTTATAGCAGGAGACACTTGTACATAATTATATACATATGTGTATAGCAAGATAGGGTTATTTGAGTCACCTAAGCTTTCAACGTTCTACAATATGTTAAAGACCAATTATCGTTATCTCAGAATATATAACATACAAAAGTATGAAAAGTGGACATAAAAAAAGTACAAAGATATATAAAGAATGAGTTTACACTGGAAGAACGATTCTTTTGAATAAACTTTAGCTATCGAATCGGGAAGAGGTAATTGTTTAATTAACTAAGCGCTATTTTGAAAAACGCAATTGCGACTTATGCTATTATTAAGGTCTATGCAAAAAGAGAATTTCCGATACATAAAATTCGCTGCTGGTGATGTGTAACTGTACACGTGTATTCTACAAGCGAGAGACACGTCATACTGCTTGAAAGAAAATTTATGAGTGGACTGCGAATTTTTATGTATTTATAGGAAATTTAAATGTGCAAAAAATGTATAGAATGTGCGCACTGCTCAAACTAAGGTATCATAATATTTGAAACAAACTTCTATTTAGATTCCTTTATCTAGGTTCTTCAGTTATATTCATAAAAATATGAAATTGCCCAAATATCCGTTGGCTATTTGTTAGATTAACGTAAAATAGACGATTTCATATTACACGCGTTATATCGGAACCGCATTCTATAACTACTACATTATACGAAGATTACATACTTGTGTTTCATTAAATAAGATGGTCCGTCATCATATATTTTGATCATTTACCACTGGCAGTGGTAAATACAGTAAGCGGTAATGCATAAATAAATTTGACAATTAACGACCGAATTCCACCGGTTTCTCGCATAAGTCTTATGTCTGTGCTTCCACCGAGCGTTCGCAGCGACGAGCAAAAATCGGACAACACGAGTTTAGAAGTGAAAGCGATTTATCTGTTATAAACCGGTACAAAAGGCGCGAGATTGCGCGATAAGATGTTACACGCGGTGTCGCATGACAGTGACAATTGTTACGCGTAACGAGTCAGGTTATATTACGCAAAACGACCGAGGTATACGCAACGTACGTATAGGCGAAATGATCAAACGAAAGAAGGTCCAAGACGTAACTGAGCTTTTACGGCTTTCCCGCAAACCGCATTACTGCCAGCTCGATTGATTTACCGTCAGCGTGCGTGCAACAGGTGTGTTGTTCTGCTGCGCGTATTGTGCGATTTTTCTCGTACAACGATACGGCTATTCCTCCGTTCCGTCGTTTTCGCATCTTTTGATAAACCACAACGATACGACGTACAACATATTGAAGCAATAAAACATCGTGTATGTATATACGTTTTTTTTTATCTGCATGCCATTAAATCGTTTCGCGACGAATCTCAATCGGAAAATACTTAAGAATCGCTTTCTTTGTGAAAGAGATACCTTTTCGAAAATCGTTTTATTAACCTTGTTGCATTCTTTGCATCATTTTAGACATTTTTTTACATGTTTTGGGTACTTTTTATATCCTTAACAAATTACTCTTAGAAATTTGGATTGTTTTACACTCAATCAGAAATACTTCTCTATTCTTAATTAATTTTTTAAGCTAGAGGAAAGTATGAAAAAACGTTATTGATATGTGTGGTTTCTCGTTGTAAGTGTATGCTAAAGTGTTTCTTAAAATATTGAAAATCCTTTTGCTTGTTCGCAAAAGATATATAGTGATAGAGAAATATTACTCGCAGTTTGTTATTTTATATGTAGAAAATGAAATCTATTTTTGATTGTATTATAAAGTAGGCCATCTGTCGCACCCTTTTTGCAAAATTTTTACATTTTTTATATAAAACGTTCGAGGACAAAACATAAATGATACCTATTACTCAGTAAGAGGAATCATTAGATTCCGGGCATGTTGAAAAACCTAATTTGCCATTTACATTCAACGCACTAATATTAATAAATGAACGTATTAATATCACAAATGATAATGCTTACAAATGTATAACGTACCAGTACTGGATCTGTGAAACTTGTAATCGTAGAACGAAGTTTTGAATGTTTAGATGACACGACGAGATTTCAAAACTTTTTTAAATCTCGAAGCTTGAGTGCTTCGAAGCTTGAGTGTTTCGAAGCTTCGATCGTCTCGTCGCTACTTAAAATACATCTCAACGCCGTGTAAGATTAAACGTGATTTTTATTATCGCGTTAGACAAATCAATTTGTTTGAAATTATCAATGATCATTAGCATAGCATAACAAATTAAGGGAAAGGAGGAAAAATAGCAAATAGAGCGACGAAGCGAGCGTCATTCTCCAATTCCGATTCGCGTTCCTTTCCATCATCATATCCCACTTACACGGGGCCTCGGCAAGTGTCTTTACACCTCGTTAGTCACTGTCTCGGAGAAAACGGACGTCAGGTCGATTTACGATCCGCCGACAGGAAGAAGGATTTCCATCCTGGATCAAGTATACTCATTCGTTTTATCCACAAGTGCGAGCGAAGGCGGGAAATAATGTACCGCTCGCACGGCCTTTCCAATCGCGTGTCATTCTGTCTAGTATTTTTTCAAGAGACTTATCAAAGGATTGATGGACCTCTAAACGAACTCTGAAAACATAGTATGAAGAATGTGTAACCAGTTCGCGCGATACCATGTAAGCGAAGGTGTGAATTCGCTCTTAACGAGTCTATTTAATTAAACATTCTTGTTCATTCATCAATTATAAGGAATGTTTTATTGTAATATTATTTTCCTACTGTGTATAAATGGTATACATGATGTTTTAGGTTCTTTCTTGTCAAATGACGTCCGTTATTGTACGAGGGAAAATACGAAACAAAATTTTACAAACGTCGACTTATAAATACTCTGTTAAAAAACATATACACAGTATATGCATACGAAATAAGAATGAAGTGGTTTCCTTTAGCGCAATATTTTGATAAACATTGTCAGAGATAAAATCGAATGGGATCGATACTTTAGTCGTGAAAATTTTCAGTTACTACAGCCCTGAGATTTTGGTAAAAAAGAATGCAAGTCCGTGCTTGTAATGTATTATTAAAATTTCTGTCGTAACTAATTATATACTATAAATATGTTTAACTGAACTTAATTCGATATTATTACTTCTGAGATCAACGTTGAGACAAAATAACTTACATAATGGCTTAATATTAATATAAACAATTGATAATGGATTCGTTGAAACGAAGGATAATCAACAAAAATTTGTAATATTTCAGTTTTTCATTAATATCAAATCACTATTTAAAAATAAGATAATAAAACTTCAGGAATATATTCGGTAAATCGAGTATTATAATGATATCAGTTCGGTATACCTATTGTATTTATATATCAAAATGTTACCTATTATCTGATTCTAGGCAAATAAAGGTTTTTGCCTCAGCATTTACAAATTTCAGCTTAGCAAAAGCCAGTTACATGAAAATTAACTCCGATTAACTTCAAATGATAAACAGCAAGGGAAGGGAGAACTATTATCCGACTCCTATTATCCGACTGATCCAGTTATCCAACACGTCTTGTCCCCCAACAGATAAACAGATAAACGGTGTCAGATAAACGGAGTTTTACTGTATTATATCGAGCGAAATACGTAGGTATATTGGTAATTTTAATACGATTTTATAATAAAATATTTTCAAACCTATATTTATTCTACTACTTTCTTATTATTGGAACACACCAATAAATCGAAAGGTATAAGTCTCTTTACTAGAAATTATTATTATTATGTATTCTAAATGAACCATGAACTACTTTTTATATAACGTTAGAAACTATTATTAAAATAAGCGCGAATACTTACGAGTATGTAATATGTTCATTACATCAATTATATCAAGTGAAAGTTTCTATTTTCAGTAATAATTTCTCTATTTTTTTTTATTTGAGATTAAAGCTATTGTTGTTTAGAACGTGGCATTATTGATTAATTTGTTTTTGTTTTATTCATTTAAAATCGTATGTACTTCCATCAGTTCATAAAAGAGATCCGAAGACTCGTGATTTTTGCAAAATAAAAATCACTATGCAACACACACTAATTGATTAGTTTTCTTTCAAGTATTACTCCAAGTTATATTTACGTGTGTCTGTTAAGCGTTAATTCAATAAACTATTATTAACCTCCGATCTGGCTACAGAATGAGTTACAGCTTAACTGCCTCTGGCCCTGTATTACAAGCTGAACTTTCTTTGAGCTGAACAGCGACTTCTTGTTGTAGTTACCTGTCTAACACAGATTATGATTAAACGAACTTTAGCTTATATTCTGCACTAAGATAATGCAGATTGTAGCGGACTTACACAGAAAAATATCTGTTATGAAACTTTTCATAGTTCCTAAAGGGACATAATATTTTTAAAAATTGGTTTGTTGCAAATTAAGTAATCAAAATTTAAAAAAAATGTTTAAAGTTATTATTTCACTGAAAATATTTACTAACAACACTATCTGTTTAACATGCTCGTTTAATATGCCGGCTTCTGATATTCGTAAAACAAGGCTTTTTAAATAGTTTTACTTAATAACTTTACGTTTCCAAATACGAGAAAGTCTTTGGAAGTATTTTATACTATTCGTTGCTAAATTTTTGTTCGACTAAGATGTGATCTAAATTCTGGAAAGCATAATAGACTTGTCATCGTAAATGATGATCTTATATAAGAAAAGAGTTTGATTTCGTGCTAGAACTAGCCATCATTGCTTCTGTACATCCATTTGATCGTTGAGAACACATTTGTCTAACTGTTTAGTATTCTGTATGGCTTATAAAGGTGACGAGAAACTGTTGCATAATGCATACGTAATTTATCTGCAATTTCTGCTAGATACGCTTTGATGTGTATTCAACTCGATTAAAGTCTTTAATTGATCATTATCAATCATTTCTATTTCTTACCCAGGTGATTCATTTTTATTTAAATCCTCTATACTAACTTTAGAAGGTCGTTTCTTCTTTTCTTAATGTTACCAGTAACTTTTGTTACGCCACGCACACTAATAAACAATTGCACTAAAAATGCACTAAACACTAATAAACAATTCAGTTTTGAACAAATATTAGAAGTTTCTGAATCAAAGATTCTGAGTAGAAAAAGTACAAAAGACGTATTTTCATCATATATTAGGTTGTCCGAAAAGTGTCTTTCTTTTACAGATGTGTCTTTTACAACGATGTATCTTTATACAAACATGAAATCTAATCTGTCAGACGTTGTGATCTTTATTTTGATAGAACAAAATGGATCATACGTAATTCGATAAAATAATATAAAACGGAAAATGTTGTGCATCCATTATTTCCCTATAAGAACTTTTGTCCCGAAAGAAACTTTTGGACGATCTAATACATACATACATAATTTATTACTTGAACAATATAGAGCTTCAGCGTTTATTATCTTTATAGATTCAGAAGGAGAATAAAATATGTCGGATTAATTAAACTCACTTATTTTACGTTATACTTTCATTTCTTTCAACCATAGGCGACACTTTGTGGTGCTTATAATCCGCGTGAAATTTAAATCTTTTTATACCTTTTTAGGTATCTACATTTGCGGTCCCTCTTAGTTCCTCAATTCTCTTTGACACAAAACGTGTCATCTTATAATGAAACAGTTAATAAAATATTTCGTACTTGATCATCTTCATAATTTCGTGTATGATTGATGTACATTTTTTAGCTATGAATTCTGGAAAGTAAATCTAGTATATAAATAAATATACTAAATAATATATATACATATATAATAAATAAAAATATGCATATTGTATAAGTTATTATTATACTGTATATAGTTATTATTATATTGTATATGTATGTTCCCTATGTATGTATGTTATATGGTGTATGGTATTATTTTATGGTATTGCGCATAAAATTTTAGTATATTCAACATCAACATTACATTTCATTAATAATAAATTCTGAAATAATCACTCGAAATAATTATGACTCTTTTTTTATTATTTCACATTTTTTCAAAATTCCTTCGAGCATGTCCGATACTAATTAACTAGCTACTACTCTAGAAGAATATCACAACAAGATTCTAACGTACGGCAACCTGCAATTATATGGCGCTATCATTACATCTTAATTTGGACTTTCGATTCATTTCCTCACCGATAGAAATCGTAAGCTCCTGCAATCACTTTCCGAATCATGATTACCGTTTAATGTAAAAGAGTGGAATGAAAGGAAGAAATGGCCGTCAAGAAAGCAGATTTCGAATCTAGGAAATCGTTTCCGCTTCCGCCTTTCGATGCAAGTGCCCTTTACGTCGCACAGGAAAGAAATTTCGTGGTGCCCGAAGATCTCGATGCGCACGCTAACGCAGATTTAATTTACCGGAAACCGTATGTCGGAAACGAGAGCGGGCAAATGCCGATGGCGAAACGTGATTCGAATGATGGTGTCGTTCTAGTGTCACACCAGTTGACCCTCGTTATGCCTGTATTGCACGTCGCGTCGCCAGCAACATCGTTGGGAGAAACGAAATTAAACATTAGCTATAGAGGGAACACGTTTCATTGAACTACAGTCGTGTTAACTGTTGTCAGGTAGATTACGCATATAAATTAATTTATATCAAGACGTAGGATTCTTTAGTGGGAGAAAAAAATGTGCCTATACTATATATAATAAACTAATTATATTGGAACAAATATTTAAATTTTACACAAAATTATTCGAAACTATCTTTATTATGGATATGATAACAATACTAAATTAATAACTTACATATGTAGAAACACGATAATTATATATAATAATAATAAATTATTAAAATAATTTATTAAATTATGTTATTAGATTAATAATTATATACATACTGGCAATTTTTTCGTTAAGAAATATATCTATGATAATAACAATTACATTACAATAATTAATTTTGTAAATACGTTACATTTGAGAACATGTTATTACATAAAATTTAACATGGTACAATTTAACAAATATCTATACTTATAAATATTATTTATAATTAAAGAAATTCATAGTAAAAATCATTTAAGGCACAGACAGAAAATATGAATTTATTTGCCTTTATAAATAACTTAATATGTTCTTATAAATTTGAGTAACATTAAAATGCAATAAATAGATTATACTTAATTATATTTTAATTTTGTTTGTGTTTAAACGCAATTTCTAAAATACAAACGTGGTTTGCATTGTGTGCATTATCAATTAATAATTTTTAATTACGCTTTACGCTTAGTTAATATTTCTATTTAATTAGTTCTATTTATCAAATTTGTAAGATCGCCTCTAGTCTATGATATACATTTGCTTAGTAAATTATCATCATGTCGATTATGTAATTAGAATCAGTTCTTAAATTAAATGCCGTCAATTAAGTAATAAATTTAATAAATTACATAATAAATTAAATAAAAATATCGATTTAATTTTATATCCATTTTTGTTTGCGCTCACGCGATTACAACTGTTTTAAATAATAAAGATTCATAGAAACAAATACGAATTGACAGATGGTACGCAAAAACGCGAAACATCGCGTTAACTAAATTATCATAAGATAATAATATGCTTAAATTATCATTGCACGTCACCATCGATGATTTGGGAATGAGACAAAAGTTATTATATACTTTGTTGCTTACTTGTTAATTCATTAACGCAAGTATGTTAAACTATGAATAATCAATTTGCAATCAGCACTTAGCTGATAAATTTAATTAAACGAATCATTCATACCGTGAAAGCAACAAATAGCATTTACGATTATTATATAATTGCTAGAGTTTATTTAACCATTATCGGTATTCAATAATATTGAGATTTTATCTATATAAGCATAATCTACACATAGAATACATATGCAATCAGTTCGTTCTGTTCATTAATTTAAATGTAACTTGATTTTTACATAAAATTACGTGAAAAATACCATAGTTGAAATTTCTCTATAACCACTATGTTATCACGTACATTTCACGAGAGAGAGGAACAGAGACAATTTCATTTCTGCATCGTATGAATAAAACAAAATGTTCGAAATAAAAATTTACCAACAATTATATCCAATGCTTATCATGCACGATGTTTCGTTTAAATAAATTAGCTGTCAACCTGAAACGGTGAATGAAATGAATGGCTATTCACTGATGTCGGATACATTTGCAGTGGTGATTGGGGCATTGATGGTCACGTTCAAATTCATCTTTTTACGCAGTACGAAAATAAATGGTGGTAATTCGGAACTCCAGGGAAAACGCCCTATTCCTGATACGATGGGATTGAGAGTAATTTCGCCAAAAAATGAACTCTGACACTCAGCATGGGGCACGAGCGCGCGGAAACATGCAAAGCCCAATGAAAGAGGGTGACAGGAGTACATGCGAGAAAATTTTTCTGCCATAGAAGTTTTGTTCGGAAACAACTGGCCCTTCGTCGTCATCAATAACGCAATACGTCTGCCTGTCGCACGCGCATCATTTTGTCTGATGATCTTTACTGGTGCTGGCTCGTACGCGTGTGACGGTCGGATAAACGGCACAGAAATAGGTTCCATGGCTGTAACAGGTTTCTATAGGACACCCTTCGTCTTCCTTCCACCGCATGGCTAGTGTTCCCCTCCAGTGTGACCCTATTTTCAAAGCACGCGTTCCAATTATTTTGTATCCCTTGTTGGGTGCTGTACATACGCGCACGTGTCATTTATGGAAATGCTCGCATTTTTATCGGTATTTTGAGATTCGAATATTAAGGTATTAATGGTGTGTGATATTCCTTTAAGCAGGGTAAATACATAATATGAAATATCTGATTGTGAAAGTTTACACAAAGATAAAGAAATATTTCTTTCTAATTGAAACGATACAATCTAAAAGATCATAAATCAATATACAAATTATTATTATTAGTATTATGTAATATATAATCCTATTTTTTCAATTTTTTTTTTTTTTTGGGTCACTAATAATCATAATTCAGGTAATTAATACGATCATAAATAACCGAAGAAACAAAATACTATAAGCCGACAAAATTAATAGATATTCATATTTAGCTAATAAAATATATAAAGTTGCAAATTTTTTGAAATTACGGTAAAGAAAGTGGATAGAAAATTTGTAAAGAAAATTCAAAAGCTTTATTTTTCTTACTAAAAATTAATATTTATTTACATAAAACAGACCAATAAACGAATAGTTTTCATTTTATAAAATTTATTTTGTTCTACTATCTTTTGTACACATTGGACGTATGTAATTCTTCGTATCTCTAATGAAAACAAGAAATACAACAACATGTTGTGCACACTTTTCTACTTTATTATCATGTTTATAGTTGCCGTTGAAAAATTAATATTCCGTATCATTATCGCTATCTTCATTATAATTTTTCATAATTTATATCTGTTATTGAATTGACTACATTTATTATCTATGTGTTAGAAGATTATCATTCTTTTATTTTCTTTAGTTTTTTTATCTACCTTTAGCATACAATATTCTTCTTATATTACAAAGTCTTTCTTCTCTTTGCTAGTTCCTTTCTAATTTTTCATCGAATGACCTTTTTTAAAATAGGGGATTTATATAGATAAAATAAAAAGTATTACTGAAAATAAATCTAAAATATTTTCAAGAAATATCACTAAAACCAACCTACAACAAACAGCAATAGCAATAACGCTTCAAACGAATCAAATAATGTTCGTTTTAATATTCAAAAGATTATTTCAACGATATTTTAATCCTAGAAAATAAAATACTGAATCTTATTTCGCAGCTCTCCAATGTACATAGATGGACCTTAATATTACATAAAACTGTAATAATTACCTAAAATAGTAATAATAAGTATATCACTGAAGATACATCTATTTTACAAAAGCATATGACACGAATACCCATTTAATAATCGAATAATTCGACTGGTGTATTCTGAAGCCTTTTATCAGTAAATTGATGGGATAGATACTTGAAGTTGAAAATTAGAAACAGATACCTTACTCGTTGCTTAATCAATAAACATAAAATTATTCTCCTAAATTATACATTTTCTGAAATAATAACGCCATTATTATTATTTATTCTTCCGTATTCTCTTCGCGGCCTTGCATTTTCCTTTGCTGCTGTTCTACACCATCCAGGTGTTCTACAAAATTTGATAATATTTTGCTATCTCGAGTTCGCAGCCCATGCAGAACCGTGAATTATGAAGCGCACTGGGAATCGTTTATCTAAATACGATTGCACATCCCAAATGTCGTTGCTCCAGTAACTCCAGTTGCTCCATTTGTTACGAAACGACGCGATACGATGCAACGGTGAAGCGAAAACGATCGAGTGTGCGTTACATTATTATTTCGTTTGTTTGTTCGCTACGCTTCGTGCCCCCTTCTTTCCTCCACAGGATACCATTGGCGAGGCTTTTCGAAACCGAGCAGCCATGTGGTGGCTCCTGTCAAAATTCGTCAAGGCCTGTCAAAACGATGATGTTCATGCCAAAGGGGCTTCTACCCCTTCCACCCGCCTTTTGTTTTCCCGTTTTTCTAGCGTCGCATCACGTTTTTTTTCCTCCTTTTTTTTACCATTATCCCGTTCGTTTATTCCAGATTCGATTTACAAGGGAAAATCTAGTTCCTCTCAAAGTTCCGTTTGCAACGACTCACCGCCGTCGTTATTTGTTTTCCTGTTGGTATTCGGTTTTGCTGGCTCGCAGTTCGAAGTTATTCTCGCGAAATAGCACAGCTACCTAATCTTAGAATTAACCGAACCCGCATTATCGAGAAATTTTAATAGATAGAGTACGTAGTAAGCCAAATTGAAAGTTCCGAGCTGTTATTATGGATATACTAAATAGAGTTTATGAAGAAAGTTATGTGCAATGCATACGCAAATTATTATCTGTGTACACTATATTTTTCTTTTAGTTAGATCTATTTTCAACCTTCTTTGTATCGCGTTAAAAAGTAATCAACGTAAAGTAAGTTAGTTACGAGGAAATTTATTTGCGAAAATATAGTTACATGAAAATTGGCAATTCAACCCACTTATTTAATTAGCATCTAATTGCAGAAATAAAAAAGATAGTGTGAACACATGTTCTACAATTAGTTTTAATATATATACATAAAGAATGAGTTAAGATGGAACTAATGGTTTGCAATAAACTTACTGTTATTGAAATCAGCAATATTTTTCTTTAAAAACAATGAGTTACAGTTAGTATAATAAAACGATCCAAAATCGAGAAAGAGAAGGTAAAAAGTTCTTTAACTAAAGACTTTCCCTTTTAATTTCTCACAATGTACAAGATATTCATAGGCTTATAACGAGTCAGTGTCAATTTTTCATCAGAGTATTTTGTTAAGTCAATGAATGAAGGTATTTATGAAGACTAATCAGTTAAATACCTTCACTAATGTTACTGTTCAGAAATCTAATTTTGAAGAAAATATGAAAGAATAAATATAAATAGGTTCATAGAACATTTAAAACTTTCTTATTAAAACAAAAATAACACTGAAAGATAAAAACTCGAACATCGTAGCAGATTTAACGGCAACTCGAACTCCGTACGCTTTCGGAAGACGGAAAACGTGAAACTAATCGTGCAGTAGGGTAAGATAGGATATGTTCTGAAGAATATTTAAGTCAAGCTAAGTAATTTGCCTTGTGTTTCGTCAAATCCGATTATGAACAATTTTTAACCAATTTATATTTGAAAATGGATTATTATTGGTGTGATAAACAGTGAGTAACACCTAGATCGATGGCCATAGTTTTCTACCAGAACATAACTTTTATTCATGAAAAGGAAAGTCTGTTCAGCTAATATTAATATTTTTTATATAATTATAATATTTCTGGAAGTTACTTTGTTGTTTATTTGAAAATTTCTTATACGATATCTTCTCGCTGACTCGAATAACCGTATGACATTATACTTATTTTCTCATTTTTGATATATTTTCTTGCTGAACGTAAAGTACGCGATATTGCCTCATTCTTCCGTTATTATATTACAGAGTAACAGCGTCTTGTGATATACAACAAGTTTCATTATTCTATGCAAAGTTCAAAATTGAATTTTGAGATGTCTAGGCCTAGATGGCTCAAATAATCCTACGTTACTACATCTTGCACCGACACGTTATTTATCTTAGTCTTTTTATATTGAACCTTATCTTAGTCTTTCTTAACGCACGCCCGTGCAACATGTTTCGGCGCATGCGACTCATTACGTAACTGTGCTTATTCCTTTCCCGCGTGGAACAAGCGCATTTTCCGCAGACAGGTTCCGAGGTTCTTCGGCTGAGTGCATTGTCCTTTCTTGCGCGATAAAGGAATCGCAGAGGAATAACGAATACAATTTTCATATTAATGAACGCTGTGATTCATAATACAGGTTATCGCCTACGGCATCTACGTTATCGTGGCGAGCGTAGTCGCGTCCACGCCTCTTCGTTTATCACTATTGCGTCGTGTCGGTAACTAATCTCGTTGTTTACGAAATCCACTGCACGTTCGTTACAACGTACTGGCTTGCAACTTTGTCCCTTTCTTTTATTGCACGTTTGTGAGAAAGCAAAGGCAGTTACGCTACGGGCGGTTATATTGGTTATATTGTGCAATGGAATTGCATGAGACCGTAACAGAACCAGCGAAAAATCAAGAATTGTAATATATGACGCACGATTATTAGCATAAGTTTTAATTTACGTTTTATTTTAAACGTTCTTCGAAATTTATTTATGAAATCAAAAATTAAAGTTAACGAGAAGAAATTCTATTACGTCATTCGATAGCTAAAGAAACAGACAACTACTCTATCTCTAAATAACAAAATCATATAACAAACAAATGTTATTAAGTACTTGTACACATTCTCATCTTAATTGTAAACATAAGCTTCAATAAAATGAAATTCCAGGGATAAAATTTGCAAAACATAGTTTCCTTATGAAAAATATTAATATTATAATAATTAAAATAAATGTGTAATTGCAATATATATGTATGCCTATCTTAAGCGTAGGTACTAATTGTTATAAGTGTCTCATGATTTATACTGACGATAGTATAGGTATATGCATACATATATACAGGGTGGTTGGTAACTGGTGGTACAAGCGGAAAGGGGGTGATTTTTCGTTCGAGGCTTTGTTTTCGAGAAAATCGACTTTGAATTTTCGCTCGGTACGCGTGCACTTTATCACGTCTCGTTATAACGGATCTCACTGTAGATCGTTGTCTCGATGGAAAAATTAAAAAAAAAAAAAAAAAATTAAAAAAAAAATTTTTATTCTATATTTCCGACTTCCTTTTCGCGTAGAATCATCCCCTTTCCGCTTGTACCACCAGTTACCAACCACCCTGTATATATGTATATGTATAAATTGTGTTTTATATCATATACATCGACATTGATACAATGTTTAAGATGGTAAGGCGTGTTCGTTGTCTGAATATATTCCTGAACACTAAATAGGCTGTAAATAAATAATATAGAAGTTATTAAAAGTGTGATCAAGAATGATATATGTATACAAGAATGATTACAAAGAGATTTCAAGTATATTATACATTTTTAATGAAAGACGATTATTACGTAGATCATAGCAATGGGACTTCTTCTTACGGTTACAACATGTTTATACCTATGATGCACGACATATTACATTTATAGGCAAGTATAATGGACTGCTTAATTCTAATTGAAATATTTTATTTGATCTATTCTCAATAATCTCGATAGCCGTCAGGCAATAAAAAGGATTATTGAAGAAAGGAATATTAAAAAAGAAAGTATGTTGGTTTTAAAGATTTGTCAAATATGTACTCGATGTTGTAATAAAACAAATTTACGAACAACATTTATATATTAGTAAAAGGAAAGTAAAACACATACTTGTATAAGCGCTGATTGTGCACTTAAAAACACGTTAAACAGCTATAGGAATTGTTCCAAACGTTTTAGATAAAGATACAAACAATGTTATGAAAACACCTATAAAAAGTTTAAAAATTAAACGATTAATGACATCATCAACGAAAGGAAACAAAATTTTAACATATTTTTAATTTTTTTCTTAGTTCGTACAATTTTATCCTAACATTTATCTTGATTCGTGTTATTCTGATTTTTACGGGTTTCCTGACTTCCGGTCTTGTAACAATGGGCTCGAGCGTCACCCCTCGTAGCGATCTTGATGTTCGATTAGATGTTCCTTTCTAAGTGCAATTCTTTACTTCAGAATTTCCGTTCCTTCCCGTTGTATACATATATCTTTAATCATTCAATAGGCTCGAAAGTTTATATATCGTTGTTTATCCCTTCTGAGCACGAAATTTTAATGAAGGTAAAATAATTGGAGATCTAACTGCATTGTTTGTAAATGAACAGACAACTGTACTCATAGTCAGCAAGCAATTCTGTTAATATAATATTAATGTGCCATTGTCTAATATTCTAGAAAATGATTTTGATATCTTGAGATAAGGTATAAGGAAAATTTCTAACATTTACCTACATTTGCTATTTCATTCGCTATTTCACTTTACTAAACATTTGCTTTGCTTCTAGTTCAATTTTTTACCAGTATAATATGCATTATACTTATCGCAAAGAAGAGCTTTTAAAAGATTTTCATAAATTAGAGTTACAAGGTATTGAGACGTCAATGTACAAGATACACTTTAAAGTTTATATTGAAATTAATATTTAAATTGAGCTTGTTCTGGCGTTAAGTTTGGAAATTTGAGCCTGGCACTATCGAGCAATTTTAAGGGAAATATTCTGCGACAATAACGCGGTAGAAGCGTCCCTAGCACGTTCATATCAAACGCTATTGAAATTTTCGTTTTATACGAATACGAGAGCGTTTAATATCGAATTGATTTTCAAATTATAGTACCTTGACCGACGCTTAAATAGCTATGCGCTGAAAATGTCGAGAAGCGAACGGAATGACATTAATTAAAGCGTAAAATACATTTGGAATTATAGTCACCTCGTGAATTTAAATTCACGTTTAATTTAATTCCATTTAGATATTCATTTACATTCAGTTTCTAAATGATCCTCTTACATCAGCATTCTTTTATTATCACCCTTATCTCTGCAATTGTAACAAACGTGTGGTAACGACTTTCATAATTCCTATGTAATATTCAGAATAAGCAGCGTTGTATTCAGATCAAATTTTTCATAAATTTTTAATAAATAGCTTATATCAAACTTATTGATAAAAGTCAAGTTTGATATATTTAGACAGATTCGATTTAAATCTCGAATAAAAACAAAATGACATTACTTCGAAAAATGTGAAAAAATTCGAGCTTATCCGAATTAATCGCGGTATCGGAAATGTTATCAGTATGTAAGCCGCTTTTAAAGTTCTTGCCCGTTTAGTGCGTACTACCACAGACGGGATACTATGATACTACACTCGCATAGTTTGCTCGCATTAAGCGAGAGCAAAGCGTTGCAGAAACGGGACAGGTTGGGTGAATGGATATGTACGAGTAGGTGAGTAGGTAGGTAGGTAGGCAGATAGCTGGGGCAAGCGGTTGTCATCGTGTAGGTAGAGGGAACGTTTGCGCACATTGACGCACACGTGCCACCCCGGAGATTGAAATGAATGCACAGGATGCAGCTACCGAGTCGAATAATAGACATCCATACCATAATATCAGTTATTATCAGTTTAAAAAGTGATCTTTTGTCTGATACGCCCGATCCTTTGTTTAGTGTTGATTTTTTCGTGTACCTGCATTTTTTTGTACACGAAAGTAATGATCGTGCGTTTATTCAGAAAGTTCCACGTTTGAATAAATATACATCGTTCTGTAGAATGTACCTTGCGCATTTCGTGAAACTATATTTTCTGTCTAATTGTATTATATTTGATTGAAGAATAATATTTTCCGATCACGATTGTAAAATATGTATATGTTGTTAACAGTTTAATAATTAAAGCTTGAGAGTTAATTTACCAGCTGAAAATTTATATAAAATTATTCCTGCGTTTGATTTAATTATTTTCGATGAATATAGTCAAATATATTATTACTGTCTTACTTCACAAGGTTACCATAATCGATATGAGACAATTTTTAAACTATTTAAACAAATAGATTTAACATTAATTTGGAGAAATAAACAATATTTCTTTCCTTAAAGATATTATATCTAAAGAAAAAATTGTACGATGAAACTCCAAAATCGTGATTTCATAAAACATATTAAATTTTGTTGAAACAAAAGCGATGAAGAAATAAAATATTTATAAACGAAATAACAATGAAACACTGCGACACGGAAAAGTCTGTAGCTTTCTGAAGTTGTAAAAGTCATCGTGTCAAAACTTCTGCGTGCACTTGAATGAATCGATTTACAAGTAAGCAAGGTACAAAAGTATTCCCGACGATGCATTTCCTACATAAACAATATTCTCGCGGTATAACTATCAAATGCTATAGGATCGCTGACTTTCATTCTGTTTGTTCACGTTTGGAACAATAGTAATCAGACCAAAAGACTAGTATTGTGCTTGTGTAATTTACGAGTGCCGCACATATGCTTCGATGCTGCCCTGTATGTTACTGGTTCGTGTTTTCCACATTGGGACACTGTTCGACGTCAGCTGTGAAAGAACCTGTAAATCATCATCGTGACATTGGTGTCAATTCCAGCAATCCACTTTTCTTTCGTTAGTTACAAGCATCGATAGTTCTGTTCCTTTCGTTTTCTCTTTATCTTTACTTATTGTTACTTTGTACTATTCTTAGCTCTATCACATGATTTTTTATTAACATTTACACTATCGTTCGAAAGTATCGAGATAATATCGTTGAATCTGTGATGATAACTTATTGTTATGTATACATTGTAGGTCCAGATTTCAATAAAATTCATTGTTGTGATACCTCAAATCTTAGTAAAGAGTTATTGTATATCTATTTCATTATAATAGCTAAGCGTTAATATATTTCTTAGCACAAAATAGGAAAGATTGGTCAACAGAAACTGTATAATCATAATTAATTTACGCAATCATCTGTATAACATTATATCAGAAACCGTTTATTCTCCGATAACATATGTACAAAGTCAATATTATCAAATCAAAATAAATACAGTATTGAATTTAATCAATATACAGGCATTGTTCCATTTTATCACTATTGTACCTACATGCAGACAGTTTATCAATTATTACTTAACTCTGGAATTAGCAAAACTATCAAAATAATATGTATCGAATTTTTTGTTTTTGTAATTGTTAAGAATACCATATATAAGTATTTTTGAAAAAAGTAATGTTAATTTTTATTTGAGATAGAAATATGATTACATACATATAATTTATTTATTTTCGCTATACAGCGCTTTATTTCTATTTATTTATACAGTAATTCGCGGAAATATTTGAGTATTAATTTTTGATGAGAAATGAGAAATGGCTTTGAAAAGAAGAGAATAAGAAAAAGATTCAAGTTAATAAAGGAATCCAGTTTGGTAGAACGAACGGAAATTACGCAGCCCATGATCCCGCAAATGAACAGCCAGCATAAAGGACCGAAACGGTAGCCGCAGGTAAAACGCGCTTGAATAATTAAGCGTGGTAACGATTCAATTCGCCGACGAATTAGACCTATTGACGCATAATGATTTCTGACCGAAACGTTCGACGAGCTCGAATCAGAATCACTTACGGCTCGGCGAATCGTCGATTATCGATAACAATGGGCGTGCGTTTAATTTTCATTCCTACGCGGTTTCGCGGCGGCCGGGTCCGCTTTCCCATCAATTTCCCCCGAAAATTGGCGGGATCGAATGACCGTGGCGTGCATATGTCGCGTGCCATCATCGAATTCCCGTGAGAATGGTTACCTTCGTCAAATGGAAGAAGGGGTTCATGAAACGCAGCACATTTTTCCACTTATGTGGAAGTTTATGGATCGTGGATAATGGAGCGTAGCCAAAACGTCATTGAATTTCAGAGCAGTGGAAAAATGAGTCTGCCTATGCAGCCATTCCCTTTTGCGACCATCTCGAGAGGATTTTAACGGCATGATGCGCGCGTACACGCTGGAACGCATGAAAAGTCGAGTCTGTGAAAGCTATGATAATTTACATTAGCACCTGTTCTCGCCGTTCATTTACATAAATGGAAATTTGTTCAGGTAATTGTACGAGACGCGTGCTTCCTTTGATTTGCTACTGCCGAAACGGTATAATTAATATGACCCTGTTTTCAAGCTAAACCGTGCTTCTTATCGCGCGTGTTATTGAATAACTGTAATAAGAAGCAATGAAAGAAAATTAAACGGCGGTTTGCTATTAGCATTTAAATCCATGTTCGTTATGCACGTTGCGTGTTTGTTTTTCTGATGCTAAAATGATTTGAAGATTATCGTCATTTAATGCCTTTAATTAATTCTTATTCGCTACAACAGTGATAGTAATAATATTAAGAGTAATCAATATTATACATGTCACTTCAAGTTTTACCTTCGCTTAATCCGGATATTCAGACAAGAGCTTATCGTATTTTGCAATAATAATCGATTCTATAAAATATAAACGAAATAGGTATTTATGGAAAGCAAAACATTCGTAATGAGTTTATACTACGATGCTTTGCACATTTGTTCAATATGAGAATTGCGTTAAACAGATAATTATGTGGTGATATCTAAATTATTAATCCTGTGAAAACATTGCAATTATGTTTGTCCGCGTAAATTTGTCATTATAACGAAAACAGAAACAAGTATCGTTTGACATTTTAGATTATTAGTCATGAATATTTTAAAATTAAATTATAACGCGCTTAATAAACTAGTAAATGACGAACGAATGACATATATTCCGTTAATAAAAATCGTAAAAGAGTGAAAGAAGTGTAGAAAAATGTATTTCCAATCTTTCGCTTTAAGCAAATAACGTAATGTATTTTTACATTTTTACATTTTATATATTTTCATAACATCGCTCTTCTAAATTTTATTTGATAGCGTCCTACATGCAATTACAACTCATTAAATTAAATTGTCCGATATATTCTTTTCATAGATGTTTCCATGAAATTGAATGA
Organism: Bombus flavifrons; assembly: GCF_040668555.2. Classification (NCBI taxonomy): domain Eukaryota; kingdom Metazoa; phylum Arthropoda; class Insecta; order Hymenoptera; family Apidae; genus Bombus; species Bombus flavifrons. Next base: position 5,323,854 of record NC_138446.1, on the reverse strand, counting down.
TTTTATTATATCTAAATTCGTTAAGCGTTATTTATTTATACTAATTTAAATAATGTCCCACGAGGGAAATATAACGAAAAAGATCATAATACTCGTTTATATAAATGAAATACAATAAATAAAGTGTATTTGCTCGAAGGAATAAATTATCATATATATTCATAATGATATGCACAGAAAGTCTGTCGTTTGAAATACAAATTACAATAATTGCTATTGACAGCATTGAAATAAGCATGCAATTATTAAATAATTGCTGACGAATGAATCGAATTATAAAAAGAAGTGAATTATTCGCAATTTCCTTACAAGTAAAACCAATTATCTCGGATATCACCTAAAAGTAGCAGGACACACCGTCACGACATCGAGATGGGAAAAGAGGTCGTGGGTGGTCATAAGTCTCCTCGATTTACATCATCGGTGATTACCACCTACAGTCTTGAACCTCGCTGCCAACAGCCACGGAAACATATGCACGCGCATATTTAACACATAACGGCACACACAGTGCTTGCAGAGAGCGCGTGACATGGAGTTAACCTACAGAGAGTAATAGACGAGCAGAGGTCACGGAAAACGGAGAGAAACGAATCCTAAAGAAGCGGACGAAATTCCGGAGCACGAAATGAGAAGATACACTGCCAGTCATAAATATTAAAACATCTATGTACTCGTTACTGGAAAAAGACTTTTACCCTATTCAGTATTTTACATGATAAGGCACATATTTATGATGCGAGTAAAATAGCGAGTTTATAATTAGATTGCGGTTGTTGATGCATTTATGGAACATACGAAGGTGCAAAAATCCAAAAAACTGTATATAATATGGAAAAATATATAAATACGAACTACGGCATTCGTTTTAATAATATTAAATATAAGAAATTTCTGCCTGCGGTCTACTCTTCTAGCTGTTTTTATGAAAATATGAATTTATGATAAAATAAGCGAACAAAGAAAATTTGTACTAAAATTTGTACATTTAATTTGTACTAAATTGATTTATACTGAACTTGACTTATAGTAAATTTATATTGATTATCATGTATAGTATAAACTAAAAAAATCTATTTTATATTTATTGTAAACACGAGCTTCATAAATGCAGATCTTTTGTCATGTGAAATTGTGTATTTCTTCCTGTATTAGTTTCATGCTGAGCAATAAAGTCTCACGTAATAATTTACGAATGATCAATAACATTAATAAATAACAAGGTGTGGTTCTATTCTATTGTCCCGATAACCTTACAATTTTTCATCAAGTAGGGCAATCAGTTGGTAATTTACAACTTATAAAATCTCACTAATAATATTAACTTGATTGTCTAATAATACAAGCTAATACTACTCAGATTAGATGTGAGGAAGAAATAAGTAAAATTACACAATTGAATTTTCCAGTGAAATGGAATACATGTGTGGTACGTAAGACATCGATTTTTGGTTTCTTGTACTACCAATTGCCTTACGCATTCTATTTTGATGTAATAGCGTTCGTTGCTCGATTCCAAAGATAAATCGATATAACGAAGATCTAAGAACGAATATGCATATACGAGCGTAATATCCATACATAGCTACGCAACCACGCATATTGACAAAAATGGATGAATCTTATTAACGCGTGTGAATCAGCGTGCCAGCATATAAAGCTGAATGACAAACACTAAACGTGTTTAAGAAAGTCGAGAGAAAGTCAAGAAAAATCGATGGTACTATGTTCGCAAGAATCATGAGGGCGGAAACAGACGACACGAGTAAATGAGAAACAGCTCCAAGCAGCAGATGGAGAAAGACGGGGAACATACAGCAGTAGAAATACGAAACAGATAATCGCGTAAACGAGATAGCAAGTAGCAAGATCGCAAGGCCACAGAAGTGAGAAAGAGAGAAGCAAAAGCCGGGAGGGGGAGAGATATTTCCTCCCCGGGGGCCTACTCGTCGATTTTCCCTTCCTCTCGTTCCCCTAGTGAGCGCCGTGCCCCCTCCGGTGCAGTTGTGCCACTGCCACTAGGATCGGGGCCTTACGAGAGCGTGACGCATGCCTTCTTGTTTCATACTCGCTTCGTCGGGCTGCGCGTACGCACGTGCGTTCTTTACCGAGGCCCATTCAAGTGTACGTGCGGGAATCCTTCCTTAGCCTAGGCTGTGCGTTTGTCCGAGAATCTGCGCCGGCTGATACGAAGCTCGGTTTTTCAGTTGTTTCTCATCCCTGCTGTGAACATACCGCCTTCTTGTATGTATTTTTCACGTAATCGAAAATTACAGCGAACGAATCGGCCGGATATGGGTTCGCGAGTGTGAAGGACAACGTGGCACGTGCGTGTTTGTCAAGACGTTACATTGTTCGTGGAAGTGGAAGTGTTCGAAGAAGACATTGAACGATAAGCGGGAATACTTTTTCTCCGTTGCTATTTCGACCGGCATTGTTGACTATCAACATAACAAATCGTAGAATTCTGCTTGTTGGAAGTACACCTTCGAATCTCGTTTTCCAACTTCGTTCGTGATAATATGGTCTAACGATTACCCTGCTGCCTTTGTGTTTGTTCCGTTTCTCGCGCACACGTGCAGATTGCGTTTCACGTCCGAGCGAAGACGATACGGGTGGATTCATCGCGCACATCTCACGTGTGAAGTTCTTTGAACTCGAGATGGTTAGAAAATTCAAACTGTTAATTCGGTTCGAATAAAACAGACGAATACAGCAAGAAACGCTGACGAGTTTCCCTGGTCTGCTTACGGCGGCACGTGACGTCACACAGAGAACGACTCACTGATATTCACGCAATATTTACACGCGTATCAGAGGTTGCGGGTGTGGAACATCGCGGTATCTATCAACGTCTTCAAGTTTTTTCGCGGCCGCCTACGAGAACTCTTGTTGACTTTTGCCATCGGGCTCTTAGAGGACTCTTGGCTCCCCTCTTTTTGCTGACATACTCTGCCCCACGATCGTCCAACAATCTGCAATTGGCACGCCATACGTAGCGATGCAAGCATCGCGTTCGTTTCACAGTTGCTGTTTATAGTAGTTCACGTGTTTCTCGCGTTACGTGTATATTTTAATCGGACTGTTCGTGTAAAAATAGTTAACCCGACAGGAGTATCGTTCCGTTCGAAGAGGAAGATAAGTTTAAGACGTTTGCGTGAATTGTGAACTAAGTTAAACCTTTCACGATTTCCAAATCATAAATCGAACAAAACTGGATTCAATAAAAATAAATTAACGTACAGATACTATTAGTTATAAACACTTGTAATTATAGTTAAATTTCGAATATACCATCGAATTTAATATATTAAATATGAAACGATCGCAATAAAACGTAGAATGTGGCTCAGACCGCAGAAGGTTAATATCGTGTCGTGAAATTCCATTAAAATTGCCTATACTATCTCTGCTTTACGTTATATATTTTATATACTTATAAAGAATGTTTATAGCTTAAACGGAAAATTTGTTGTTAAACATTAGCGATATATGTTAAATTTAATTTTTTTTTAATTTGTCAATTCATCCAGCGAAATGTTCTAAATAGAAAGTATTCTCGTTCGAAGTTTTCCGCTTTTATGCGACTCAAAGCGTTTCCAACTATATCCCTAATTACAAGATCCACAAGTTACAAGCGTCTTGTTCCTTCGCGAACATTCGGAAGCTGCATTTCGTGCATGATTGTGTTTCTTGAAAGGACTCTTGACTGGAAGAGAGCGACACAGTTTTCAAGCGGAACGGAGCGTGACTCGACCGGACTGAAATTTAACGATCTCGAACAGTTGACGGTGTCGTCGGTTTCATTCACAAATCGGAACTCGACCGCGTGTAACATCTTGAGCGCGATAAGTGCGAGAACGTGCGTGTCGTTGTCGTTGCGTTGTCGCCGGCTCGTTCGGAAAATAAGTATATAGCGCCGTCTGTTGTGGATTGTGTTTAATCGCGGACACGAGGCATCCTCGTCGATGCGATAAAGCGCGTGAGCGGTTCTTTGTGCCGGGGACGCGGTGATGAATTGCTTGTGCACTCACGTATCGTCGCTATCGTTTATTTCTCGCGTTGCGAGAGGAATGACTACCCGTACCGAGAGTATTCTTGAGCGTGTCAAACATCCTTTAAGCGGACAACGTTATCGTTTTCGCGGTGAACGCTCGACAAGTACCTGAACTCTCGAAAGTGATCGTTGGTTGTGGTGCGGCGTGTTCGTTTCCGGCGGATTGAGCAGTAAGGTCGCGAGAGAAGAAGAAAATTTAAGCCGAAAGAGTAAACAGAGAGCGTTTCAACGGGACAGTGACGCGGCAAGAAAAATATCGAAGGCACGCGATACAATTCCACGCGGTGTCAACCGAAAGACATTACTGTCAAGGCTGCTTTTGATCTCGGCAGGAAACGGGAAGCGAGCGAGTTCTTGCCACTGCACTTATGCTTATCTAGCCTCTGCCTCGATCGTCGAACAAAAAGGCCACTTATGAGGTCCACGCTTTTTTCTGCGCGGCCGTGTAGACTGGCAGATAGGTTTCGCGCGGTGCATTAGCTGCGATCTGAAAATCGATTCTCGCTACGGTTGTGAGAACAGAAACGTGTCACGAGTGAGTATCTATCGATGAAGAGTATATAGGCTTTTGGCTGGAAGCGGCGTTCACTTATCGCGGTAATAGTTGTTTAGAAGAACGAGAGAGAAAGGGAGAGAGGAAAAGAGAGAAAAGGAAGTAAAGGATTGAGAAAGAGGAGGTGGTGCAAGTACGTATCGAAGAGAATCGTGGGTGGAGAAGCAAGAGCTCTTTTCTCGATAAGGCCAGCAACAAGCAAGAATTATCAGCAGTAAATTATATTACTGTTGGCTAGGAAAAATCACCGACGAAATAATTACCTAGTGCGTGGAGAGTGGAAAACGATTAATCGTACCTTCGGTTATTCCCGGCCGGACCCTGTGAATCGGTCAGTTTTAAAAACACTAAGCGAAAGCACAGGGCGCAAGGTGCGTGGGAGTGGTGCGTATCTTGTGTGTCGTGGGCGGTGTTCAATGATCATTGTAGTGTTGTTCTGCATCTTGTTGTTTGTAGACGCGCGTCGAATTGGTCTGGATGCCAGTTTTAGAGGGTGGTGTAGCTAAGAAGCGAAGTGTCGATAGGGCAGCTCGCAAAATGCGGATGAGACTTTGCACCGGCTCCAAGGAGTCGTACACGCTCCTATCCAAGAAACGGTAATTTATCATACTTCTTCCTCCATTTGTAGTTGTAATAGTTTGTTTTTGGTCAACCTATCGATATGTGGCGCCTTCCCCGACCTCCATGATTTTCAAATATGTCGTAAAGTTCAACATTCTGAACAACTTTTTCCGATGCGTATAACCGGCGATCGGCTATAGTTTTCCAGTTATATACAAGACTATTCCTCCGCTCGGCATTAGTTTTCAAGCTAAATTGGGTTAGTATGTAGTATGTAGTAATATCCGGTCGCTACGCACTGTTTATAGTAATATCGCTGCTTGACAATGATGGTGACACAGCTCAACAAATTTCGTATATGCTTTTATTGCATACAAGGTCTACGCTGTGTTTCTATTTTTATCATGTAAAACGGCATATTTATAATTCTATCAGTTTTCCGTCAGAAGGCAGTTATATCAATAAAGCCTCTCCTCTAGAGTTTACATTTTTTAAGTTGCGCCACTATCAATGCCAAGAGGCGATATATTGATAAGGAGATTCATGGGGCCGACCGTGCGGCGCGGCGGCCCGATTAATGTTACATACCAGATTGAAAACATTGGAAACTAAGGCCGATCGCCGGTTATATGTACAAGAAACAGTTGTTCAGAATGTTGAGCTGTGCAATCATAGAAACTTTGAAATCATAGAAATCGCAGAGGGTGTTACACATCGATAGGTTAACTGCGTTTCTATTAGTTGTGAACGTGTATTAAACAGATACGTCTACTTAGACGAAACACGTGGAACGTGTTTTAAAGCAATAAAAATTTTGAGCCAATCCTAATATTACAAATTAGGAGTCTTTAATTCAAATACATGGGTATATGTATATTTTAATTTTTATAAATCTTGAATCTTAAACGAGAAAAGAAGTTTCGCGTATTGTCCGCTAAGCGAGAATGATATTTTACGATATACATACATACTATTTTGTTAATATCGTAATAATCTATTACATTTTTGCATGACTTACGACTCCCTCGCTCAAGTATATTGAAAAGTAAATTATAACCTTGGGAACCTGAAGGTCTAAAAACTGTTATTGTCTCAAAGACAAAACTACCGATATATTAGGTTGTCCGAAAAGTTTCTTTCGTTTTATAAGGAAATAATAGACGCATAACGTTTTTTGTTTTATATCATTTTGTCGAATTACGTACGATACATTTTGTTCTGTCGAGATAAACACCGCGACATTTCACAGACTTGATTTCACGTTTGTATAAAGGTGCACTGTTGTAAAAAACACGTTTGCGAAAGAAAGACACTTTTCGGACAAGCTAATAAATAACTGAGGCCTACTTTTTAATTTTTTTCTAATTACAATGAGTCATTGCTACCAGTATTAATTCCGGAAACTTTTGATATAGTATGATGACACATAATGTGGAAAGATATAATGTAAATGCTTAAATTAATGGGTTACACCTGATACATTTGGTTTTTGAATGGCAGCAAATAGATTTACTCAATTTACCACATATTAGCCTTGTTGCGATGAATGTATTCGCTGTCCCCGTTTAAGCAGTTCTGTAATTTATCGATGTCTGACTATTTAATATCGCGGAACAAAAATGTAGACAACACCAAGTTTCGTCATAACTTTTTTTTATAAAAATCTCTTTCTATAACATCTGTTCTGATTCATATATTAAATCTACAGTGAAATGGAAAAGGTCAGATAAAATGACTTTTTAGAAAATTTTTATAATTTATTACATTGCAATTTTAAAGAACTTGTTCTTCTTCGTAATTAGCATTTCATGACATATATGTTTTCTTATGATGTAACTTGTATTTCTTTATGATTGTTTTTTTAATAATCATAACAATGTTCCTTCTTTATATCGTTCTGCATATAAATAATAATAATATGATAATATAAAAAATAATAGCAATTTAAAATGACAACATCTAACACAGATTTAACTCACAGTATTTGCAAAATACATACGGTATATGCATAGACATTTTATATGAAATAGTAAATTGCACATTTTAATACTTCTGAGTTAATATTATAAATATAAATGTTTATTTAGTAATATACAGTGCTTGTGAGCGAATTTAAGTAATATATGTTCTTTTGATCTTCGAATCGTGTTTACGAAAAATGTATGTAAATTACATGAATTTGAAGTGGCCTTAAATCTTCTGTTATAAAGTGCTAAGGGATGACAGTTTCCTCAATGTATACTAACATAATACTACTGTTCATAGCTTCCAAATATAGAGTTATAATTTGCTCAATTTGGTGCAATAAATTATACGTATTATCCTAAAAACGTATCATTTCAGGAGCTTGAATTCCAATAATACATCACGCATTACACGAGAGTTTTTAAAGATTTAATAATTGTCCTTATTTGGTATTAACATTCTGAAAATAATATGATTTAACAGTAAATTCAAGATTATCATAGAACGCTGCTGTTGTATTTATTTGCTCAAATTTAGAATATAAACATTAAATAGTTCACTTGAATTATCGAAATAAATCTCGAGAACTTCCAAGTATAAATTTTATGATTCTCTTGAAAATCTTAAACGTTTCATGGAAACGAAACTTATGTTCATTTCTGTTTATTTGATATCACAAAAATACGTGCTACTAATAAAAGATACCTTTTTGATTATGATAAAAATTATATCGAATTGGGTATCGCCAGTAAAGAGTACAATTGAATCAGTAACGATAGATTTCATATTAATCGTTGTTTATTGTTGCAAACAATAAATATCAAAAAAAAAAGAAAGGACGAAAATTAATAACATTAATAGTTTTTAATTTTTTAATATTTCGAATATTTCTTTATTTACCTGTAACAAGAAGTATCCATTAAGTTTTGGATAGTGTTCTCCGCGATAAAACTTTTTTCTAGTTCCTAGTACTTCGCTATGTTTCACAGTTATCTGCCCGACTCGTTAAGATTATCATTATATTAATAATTATCATCAATATTTCATTTGTACATTGCTTTTAATTCAAAAGCACACGCTATGACTATCACTGTCCGATCTACTCTTACGCTGAGTGATCACGTTAGCCTATTTAAAACGACGCGCGATGTCCTCAGGATAACACTTCAGTTTGGCTATCCTGCGCATCCAGCACCCAACTCGGGATGCGAATTAGGGTAGCATGATGCAAGTATTCTTCCCCTACGGTGTATGTCGTTAAGAGTTTAGAGCATGTCCGTTACATCCTGGACGGGAGCGTACGAGCACCGTGAAGTTTGCATGAAGCCACGTAACGAGCCGTAATCTCGCGGTAATTTACAAAATGACAGTCCATAAATATTTCGTTGGTAAATTGTGATTACAGGTTTGATCGACTCGGCGTTTTTTTGTCTTGACGCTCCTCGCCCCCTTTCTTAACTGTAATCACTGTTCACGTTTTATGTACGTACGTACGTACATACGTTAAGTACGTGTGTATACGTGGTACGCGAGTCGCGTTGAATTCCGGGGACGAGGAGGACTCTCTCGGCTCGGCGGCGTTTCAGAAAATCGGAATGCACGCTGTAACGCGATACATGCGGATGCACCACGTTCCCCGGAAACGTGTTTGTTTTTCGATGCGCTGCGCGGACACGAGCGATTTTTTATGGCGACGCATTACGTTACAACAGCGATTGTCTTCGAATGCTTGCCGATCAAGCTGTCTCTTTGTTTCACCATAAAATACATTCGGATAAAACAAACCAGCGGTAATCAAAACTTGATTTCCGTAATGTTGGAAATTTGAGCGGTTATATTTTTTGAGAGAAAATTACATCTAAGAAATGATTAATTTTACAAACGCAGAAATATCAGTGATTAAACGTATCGTTAATTCGGTTGATTCAGTAGTATTTTTTTAACGTTAAAGAATATCTCAATGTTGAGATACGGTAAATGGTATATGATAATAACATGATAAACTGTATTTTGTAATATTCGCTTTTAATTCAAAGTCGGAAGAGTCAAAACATCGCAACACTTAAACGCTTATTATGAGCTTATACCATGATTCTCGCACTTCGAATTTATTTTTATTTTGGGAGATATAATATTTTTTTAAAGTAATCACACAGTTTATTGTATATAAATATAAATCCTATTAAATCCATAATGTCATGTTAACGATCCTTTTAATATTATTATATTAATATTATAATATAAAATAATAACAGTATTTATCTGGACAACATAGTTTGTAATAAAAATTTCAACTTTATGCTAATTAAAAAAAAAATTGTAATCATTTGTGGTGGGTGTAATTGATAGCATATACGAAAGAAGGAATTTTCCTCTCCTAAAGCCACAAACAATTCTACTTTATGCTAGTTTCCAAGAAACTGGCAATTGGATTGATCTCTATCTTGTTTTACGATTTCTTTATCTCATGCGGGTATCAGTAGATATAAATACGTTACTTGCACTCAATGTTTCTCAAGAAAGCAATTCATTCAGAAAAAGCTAGGGATTTAACAGTAATTTAGATTAAATTTATTATTGATACATATAAATAAGAAAATTTGACAAAAATTTAGGACGAAAAGTAAAGTTTACAATCGTCAAAAACATACACACAACTTACAGTCATCTTTCTATTTACATCCTTCTATTTAGTCATTCTAGGCATTTATAAGTAGTTCGTCACTTGTGTAATTTCTCAGCTCAAATAATCAGATTTCACTCAGTTGAAGTATTATAGTTACTGTCAAGTGGCACTACACGGCGTATGAACAGCGTATCAAAGAGTATAAATGTTACCACAATCATATTAGGTACATACTACTATAAATGACTTGTGAGAATTGATGAATTCTCAGAAGAAACATACGAAGCCAAAAGTAAAGATTACAATCAATTAGTTTCTATAAATACAGATATTACAAAGCTTACGAATATCGCATTTAGACTGTGGATTTTTATCTAAATTCATATTTTTGTGAATACCACTAAAGTAATGGAGCATAGATCGAAATTTGTTTCAGTCTTTAAATATTACAAGTACGTTGCTTTCGTTATTTTATACACTTTTGTGAATATTCTGTGCATTCTGTAGGTATTAGGTTGTCCGAAAAGTTTCTTTTGTTTCATAAGGTGATAATAGATGAACAACAATTTCTGTTTTATATTATTTTATTGAATTAGGTATGATCCATTTCGTTGTATTTCTACTATTACGTTCATGCATAATTCAATAAACTAATATAAAACAAAAAACATTGTTCATCTATTATTTCCTTATAAAACGAAAGAAACTTTTCGGACAACCTAATACATTTTTGCGTGTTTAGATCTATTATAAATGCATAAGAATCCGCAATCTAACCACAACAGTAGAATACTACGGTAAATGTCCTAAATTGAACATTCTTTCAAGACACGACGATTCGATGTACAGAAAAAGTTTACAACTATATTCCATGTTTCAGTTAAATAACTTGACTTTTGCAACTTTTATCGTCGACGATAAATGCGCGTTTGCAACCATTTGAATATCAACAGATGCATATTCTAGCGTCTAATTTTCACATTATCGGGTTAAAAGGATTCACTCGGCGGCCATGAGATTTCGCGTAAGATTCAGCCAGGAAAAAATGCGATTTCTTGGGCAATTCATTTAAATGGAAATGAGGTATACATATATCACTGTTATGCGTCGTTTTAAATATCAATTCGGCCGGAGTAATGGATATAGCTATAATTACGCTTGTTGAAGTAATTAAAGGATCTCGCGTTTCGGAGAGAAATTAAGTATCCGATTCTGGAGAATAAATTGAACGTCAAGAATGATAAAATTGTTCATATTAATATCCGCATTAATTCTTGTACATTGGAAATTTGGGTTGAGTGGTTAGTCTCGTTCATCATTTTTAAACGGTGCAGCTTTTTGTTGCAAAATCGTTAACTTGAATTTCATCATTTTGACACCATTTTAGTTAAAATTATTCAAAATAATATTGATTGGTAGTGGTTATATTACTTATTTGGTCGTATGTCGAAGACTGAAGAGAGACGATATTTTAGTCTGTTCGATTCTTTTAATTATAACATACAAAATATCACTTCTTTACGTTGTAATATAATTTAACTCTAGAACTGCCAAACCAATTAAAATGATTGATAACAGATTTTTTCTTTTCGTAATTAACAACAAGATGCAAGTACTTCTGGTAACATTGCTTTTTGCTCTTACTGAAACATAAACATGACTACATATACATACTTATTCATTCTTGCATATTGGATTAATTCTAATTAGCTATGTGTAATGTAGGTACGTGTTAGAGGTCGATAGTTCTAATGTTAATTGAAATATATGATATATATATACACCAATGCTTACGACCGACGAACATACGAAAATACAGCCAGATCATGAAGAGTACCAACATAGTTTATTGAATTATAAACCAACTGAGATAAAATATTAATTGCAATTCGAATAAAGTGGTAGTTGTTATTAGTTAATGATTATTGTTATTTACTATTGTTATTAATGTTATATCGATTATATGTGTATATACTACCTATGGAGAAAAATAAAAAATTCATACTTGAAGAATAGTATTGTAATGAATACTATGAAACGAATTATATCTAGCTGAACGAAAGTTCGTTGCATTTTGTATGGGATGCTACTATAAATAATCCGTTCGTAGTTATTGTTTTGTTTTCATAACCTTATCTAGTATTCTATTACGTGCTGTGATTGTATTCTGAAAATCTCGTTAACGTAGAAGAAGTCGTCCTCTATCGGCATAAGGATCGAGTATATGCGAATTTTATGGCTCACAATTCAAGAAGATAATAGAACTAAATTGATTATTCACTCTAAGCGTTATTTGATTATTATTCATGCAAATAGTTAAAGAATCATTTGAATTGAAAAAATTCAAAGTGTACGCGAAAGTCAATATCGCTGTTCAAAATTAATTGTCTTATGCCCAAGCAAAGAAATATCTATGCAGAAGAAAACAAAGAGATAGTGAAACATTAAAAAGTAACAATAGAGGCTAACATATGTAGATTACATTATAGATCATAATGTTAGATTGTAGCACACATGTATATGAAAAACAAAATTTGTTTTCGATTCTAAATATAAATGTGCTTTTATTTTTCACCAGGTTAAGTTTGTTACTTGAAGCAAGTACGTGCCACTGTAAATGACACACTTTCATATTCGAAATATAATGCGTCCGAATTATATATAAAATAATACTTAAATAAAATAAATACTTTTAAATAAACAATACTTTTAGAAAGTATTATTTTGTGTTTTATAGAATCAGACAACGTATGTTATGTTGCCTGAATTTGGAAATATTTTATGTAGTTTTTCCATCAGTTCTTGGAAGTAAAATTCCTTTTTACTTTAAAGAATTATGATATATTATACCAATAATGACCCACTAAATTATCATTTGTTGTGAGTTGATCTGGATATGCATAGTTCATTAATTCAGTGAATATCACAACGGTGGTTTTTCGGTGTTATATAATTTTCGTATCTATTATATTACTTGCACTAATAAGTATTAATGACATTTTTATCAATATTAAAAAAGAGAGAAAAATTCAATTTTATGTAAATTATGCTGCATAGAAACGATATATTTCTTGATAACATAAAAAATCTAATGTATTTAAAAGTATTCAAACGTAACTTTCACGTGTTACGTATAAAATATAGCGGGATCTAATATGATAAAAAATGCAAGAACTTTCCGTACAGCGCAATAAATCTATCCCGTGCAATTTCATTTAGACATCTTTTATTTAAGCATTGATTAATATTGTTTAACGTTAAATCCCGGTCTCTCGAAACGTGTGACATTTTTATCGAATATTCGTTAGCGTGACCCGTTCTGAGTCAAATGCAGGGCTCTATATTTCATCCTTGCACACCATCACCGGAACTAAAAAAAGAAACCACACAGAGGGATACCAGTAATATAACTCCAGACATATCCGCCCGTGCTCTCGCCAGATTGATCTACCCGTTAGTTTTCGGTTTCGCAATAACGTGTCTTCACAACCGCGAAAAAATTCACTGACGAATCGTCGCGAATAAATTATGTCTCAGGAGCCATAAGAATTATCGACAAGTTTCACTTTTACAGTATCCATTTTACAATCGCCCGATTAACGCCTTCTTTACTAAGTTCATAAAATGGAATAGGGTTAATGTGACCTTTTTATATTTTAACTTCTCTAGATTTAGATCTATTATTCTGTCTATTCCTGTATTTATTTAAAAATATTTAAACAAATCTTTTATAAAATTTCATACATAGTTGTTGCTTAAATCAACCCAACTTTTTACAAAGGCAACGGTATATTTAAACTTGATATTGTTCGTCTACAGTCAGGATCGGTTCTTGGTTTATTCTTACTTTGACATAAGGTGCTAAAATTTAGAAAGTGTTCCTAACGTTTTACTAATTACATTGATCGGTGTAAGCTCTGTTTATTGTTAATGTCCATCGCTAGAGTATATAGTACCTATGAATGGTATTATACATACTTATACACAAAATATACAAATAATGTTATTTTGAATTTTCCAGTCCTGTGATTTTACATAAAACGTTCATTAAAATTAAGAAACAGACATATGAAATATTACAACGACCATCGTGGGTAAAATTATGGTATTTCGAGGACCAAGATCCGGTGTACCGTTGCCATAAATATTCATCCATATGCAGAACCAGGCAGTTAAACTATTTACATAGATGCGGATACGAGCGAATTGAGAATTCCGAATGGTTCTTGGTGAAAATTTTTCGTATCCGATTACGACTGAATATGATAACCACCTTGATGACTCGAGGATCCTTTTCACTGGAAATGGGCAAAAATATAAACGCGCCCTGCGAATGAATCGGTGTGGTTGCATCGAAAATTGTCGAGTAATTAATTACAGATGGTTCGGTAAATATTCCACGGAGAATATTTGTCTGATGTTCCTTTAATGCGCTATTGAAATCCATAGTTGAATCCAGAAAATGGTAAATATACACAGGTTTTGTCGTTTTGTAATGAGTAAGAAATATCGTGAAGATGAATTCAAACCTTAAAGAAGATGCAACATATTGTGAATTTTTTAAGATTGTAGTTAAAGCAAAAAGAAACAAGTATGTTGTGGTAACTCTTTATCACAATCCTTGCTCTATTTGAATATTGTTCAAATAACATATTTTAAGTATAAATATTTGTTACAATTAGAGCATAAATGTATACAGTGGTAATAATAGTGATAAATGCATGTAATATAATATTCAAATGATTCACATTATTTTTGTTTCTGCTGTTTACCTGTGTATATGTACAGAAAACTTGGGAAAAGCAGCATTTATATATCTTAGTATATTTAGTTTATCTTAATATAAGTTAGCCTACAAATTAATTTCTTCAAATTAAATATACTTATTGAAGTTGGTAATAGAAGCCACGAATTATTACAAACTTGCTGAATGGTTGCTCGTTTTTCGCTAAATGTCCTTTTTGAATTATATTTCTTTCCTGTATACGATGTAATTGAAATGTCCACACTGACGGAAGGTGTCATGTTATTCCTAGAAATTAGCGGATATGTACTTAAGAAAAAGGAATACATAAAATTATTTCCTTTATCGTTAGAAACTTAAAAGATATTCGAAACAAAAGGTGAATAGTTTCTTGGTGTAAATGAGGCCTGCAAACAATGTCCTCATTAAAATAAGCATTTTCTCAAATAGAATTATTTATTTTTCTCCCGGGTAAAAGGCCTGTTTTAATTAAAACTTAGTAGCTTACGTTAAGCTTATATTAAACTGATGCATTAATGCACGAGGTATATAGGATATAACAAATATTCCAATTGATGCAATTATTACTACTGACAAGTTACGATTGTAAAACGTAATGCAATTATTGACTTAATGCTAATATTTACAATATGTACATATATCAACAATAATTTTCAAATTTATTTTCATTTTCCTTCAATTACATGTACAAAGAGATTTATGTAATTAAAGAAATTATTAAATACTGCAACAAATAAAATTGCTGTTTCAGTTTTCCGGAAAGAATAGAAAGTAATGAAAATCAAAAATATTTATATACTTATCTTCAAATTATATACGCACCGATTAAAAACACTCTGTCGTGTATTTTTATCTTTTTTACGTTTTAACTCCACTTGTTTTGTTCTCTTGGCATGAGATGCAAATAACATTAAAAAGTGTACAAAGCTTTAAAATATATAAAACGTCAACATGCGCGCGCGGTTTTCCTTCGACTACAGTTTCGGAAATTTTACGTCGCCATTAACGTAGGGAGTAAACCGGAGACAAGCAGTAAAAAATAAGGTGCTTTGCATGGAATCATCAAGATACTAAAATCCGATTAAAAATAGCAAGGTGGAAAATTTAAACGTCGAAATTTATGGGTGAACAAGGACTTTCGTTATTCGAACAATACTCGATTTAAACGCTCCTTCTTCTTTCGTAATATTATGTTCTACCTATTCTAAATCACAAACATTCTACAACATTCCGTTTATGAGACCTGCGTAAGTACCTGCATAACTTATTGTTAGTATAAATCTATCCACATGACTGTGCGAATAAACCATTTGGACAGCAGTGATTACTAAAGTAATATTCTATGCATTATTATGCTTGACTCAACAATGAAACAATATATTATTCATAGTAAGTTTATTCGCAGTAAGATTAGCGTAATAATGCTACTTCCAAATTGGAAATATTAAAACCTTGTTGTAAGAAAGTGTCTCTGCAATGGATGTACAGAAGTGCACTTTAGAGATAGGAATTATGTCATACATATTTGTTTTCGCTTTCGAACACTCTTATTCAATGTCGTGTGCAAAATTATTTCTCTCTTGTTAAATACATCGGTAGTACATGATTTATCCGTAGGAAAGCTACAAAATCTCTTCGTATTGAATGAGCAGTGTATACGTAAGTCTTTCAGTTTGAAGTGGTAGTTAGTTAGAAAGTATATAATAACAATTATCAAGAAGAATAACTGCCTTTCAAGAACCATAAAAGAATCATAGGAAAGAAATAGAGTCAAGTAAGAGATATTACATACAATCTTATTATTCTCTTTACTCTTGAACAGATAGATTAGCATCAAAATAAAATAATTACTTATGTACATTTTGTGGTTTCAACAGTGGAATCAATACAATTGAAACAGTAAAGTTAGCTTAAAGATCAATTAGAAGAAAAAACCATTTCTGGTAGCTCAGTCAGAAATTGGTTTACAAAATTTCATTCAACCATGAAACATTTCTAAGATAGAACTTTTTTTTAAATTAAGATTTACAGTCGCATCAACTGCGCAGTTACAAACCAAACCATGGAGAGAGATGGTATGGTACTTTACATTACGCTATTTCGTTGAATAGCCCAGCTCCCGTGATAAACCTTAATAAGTCATGACTTTTTTCGCGTTTCAAGTTATCTTTGGGATGGTGGGAAAACCTTCCCTCGTTTAGAGAAAGGTTTTCGATCTGTGTTTCTCGCACAGCATATTGTACTTTGGGTAGTTCAAAATCAGGTGGTCTATTGTTATTTGTGTATTACACTCTTCGTATTGTTGGGTTGGTTCTTTTCATAGAAGGTAAGAGCGGGAGATCTTGAAGAGCCCTGGTTTCGGCTGATAACTATTTGGACTCGTCTGGGCTATGAACTGGTTGTTTTTTGCCTTTTGAAAAAATTGTAGTCGATGTTTATAGTGAGAAAATACTGCTTTCCTTCATAAAACTTGTTTAACCGATTTTCATTTATTTAGAGATCTAAACAACTTTTTAGGAAACAAGTATTTCACAAATGACAGAAATATAAAAAGTGTGGTTTTATCAATGAACATGAATTTTCGTTACAAGTAAATACATAAATGACGTGTTAGCTCCTCGTTGGAAAGCATTTTTAACTAAAAAGCAAAGATACGTATTTTCATTCAAATTTCTCCACGCAAAAAGACAATTTAAAGAACTCTTTTCAAATACTACAATAGTATCTATTATGTATGTACATATACTGTACAATATTTTGAAGATCATATCAAATTGATATTAAACGATCAAGTTTTATATTGCATGAAAGTTCCCTTTGAAGAACAGTCGAATATGTCAATTAGTATGAATATCGATGGTCCTATTATGATTCTGCATTTCTCTATTCCTAACATACACGTGCTTCATGACGGTTAGCAAATATAAAGGTCCCTTTATCAAGCCGATGTGTTCGGTTTTATTCGAACACGCTAACCGATTCGATGACTTGAATTTTCCTTTGAGCAACGTACAAGGGAAATATATCGTTGATGTAAATTAACCGACACGTTACATCGTCATGAAAATTATGACATCAGATGGAGCGGTTAAACCCCCGGGAATTATTGACATTAATACAGATTTAGTTGAAAGGAGACGAAAAGGGATAGTTGGGGCGCGTGCAGGTATGAACGGCAAATACATATCGTCCGTGCACCCCTTTTATGTAATACATGTTCCTTCGGTAACGCGTGTCTACTCATTGAAAAGTCTGTTAAGCCGGTCAGCGTTAAGTCGACGGTGAACCAATAAATCCTGACCCTTTTCTTTCGTTACGAATGCACATCGCGGCAACGCGAGTGCCCTTTGAAGTTCTATTTAACACGAAATATCTCATGTACCTACGTACAGCATACTCTTACAAATATATTACCGATGCATTTATCCTTGATTCCGAAATATTATTTATTCCGCTTCTCGTAATGGATCTATTATAATTCCGTAGTATGTAGATATTTATATGTTTCTTTATACGCCCGGTCTGTTTCTTCCTTCTATCGTAGATTTTTATAAAATACACTTTTTGTAACGTCTCTTAATTTCTTGTTAAATATTATTAATTTGATATTATCGATATTACAATTATCGATAGGACAAAAGCGTTTACTAGCGAAGAAAAAACGAAATTTTTAGCTAATTATCAGCCAGATTTTAATTTTTGGTAAAAGTTGGAATTTATAAATTTGAAATAAAAGTTCGATGTTGAGTTAATGTTAAAGTTTAGTGTACCAAACTGTAATACACAATTGCGGCATATATTTTATGTACACAATTGTTTCCACGAATAAAACGTTTTGTGGGTAACAGTAGCCACACACCAGACATTATTTAAGGTCTCCAATTGAATGTGCGCCGAGATCGTCAGGAATTGAACGTATAGATGAACTGTAACGGAAGGATGGATATGAATTCGTCGACTTTACTTGTTTCCTTATATGCAAGAATATGAAGGAGTTACGTCTACAAATGTATTAATTCGTATACATATATCGAATAATTCGACTGAAACGTTTGAAAGCTTTTTTTCCGAAGGAAGTGGAAAAGTATATATCACAGCAGCATTTTTCAAGAAACTTCATAAATTTTTGTATTTACGGAAATTACTTAGATCTACGTAAGTTGTAGATATCATATTTTGCATCGAGGAAAATCATTTATATAAAAAAATTCGAAACTGGAATTTCTTTTTATTTTTACATTGACATTTTCTATTACTGTTACTTTGTATACGTTTGGTATTTTACAACAATGGAATTTACGTTTCAATCAATGTCAGAATATTGTCAAATATAACGTCAAATTTGAGAATCAGTTGATGTGATAGGAATGAGGAATTATTTTCTAAAGTATCTTTTTCAAGTTTATTGTTCACTGATACTTCATTCATTTGGCCAGTGTGCATTTATCGCTATTTGAAATTTCTAGAAGTAAATTGATTTCAGTTCAGTACATTTATTTTTTTTTGTTATAAAAAAAGTCTTGTAAAAAAGTTTTAACATAGTTACTTAGTACTTAGATTTATATAGAAATTCTATACGATTTATAAATTCATACGTGCTTTTGATTAGTATTTTTTTTTTTATATATATGTACGGCCGAGAAGGATATATCGACCTTAATGTCTCCAACCATTTCGTTATCCTTTCAATCATCGTTGTTATTGAGATCGCCTTATTGGATTTCATCATCGTTTTCATCTGCAGAACCCGCAACAAGTTTTATCATCAGCGGAGATCTATTGGTTGGTCAAGGGTATACGATATATCAAGAATCTCATAGGAAATGTTAGTTTGCTCAAGTAAAAGGGATAATACGACTCATCCATGTTGAAAAAATTGTGCTGCGGGTAATTGGTTATACACTATAAGCTCATTGCTTATACACTATACAGCAGACAAAATGCTATAATTTTACATGAAATTATAGGACACGATAGATTCATAGAAAATTACATATACACAAAATATGTTGATTGAAACTAAAGTGAATTATGTTAAGATTATCCATTTTACATATTTTGTTCCAACTATGCGGCTATTTTATTGGTAATTAATTTTGTAAAACGTAGAATCTTAATACTTTTGTACATATTAAATATTATGATAATGTCATAGATCTAAAGTAAACGTTACCTTATTATTTTTAAATTTTGCCAAAATTTTCATATGAAGTTTGTACGTATATATGTAACCATTTAAAACATATCTTATTCTTAATCATTAAACGATTGTATTATTTCGTTGAAATCTTAATATCATATCTTTAATATTATCGAATTCCCAATTATGCAAAATCTTTATTATTAAATTAATTTCTATTCTTTTATGTTAAAATAAACATTTACTTTATTAATATATTATATGATCTCAAATTCACTTACAAGAACTTTAGTGTTCTGCCTTACAAATATCAAACGTAACATTGAATAATTTAATTCTTTATAGCTTTTGAATAAAAGATAATATTTTTTTATATGGCGAAAAAGATATGATCTGATATCAACCAATTCATGCATTGCTCGATACCTATCTACAATCGAGTATAAATATCCTATTACTAGGAAAATAACGCAAGCTTAACATAAAACGTGTAAAACCATTTGAATATAAAGTGAGATGAAATTCACACATGTAAACATTACGAACTAAAGTTTGAAAAAATGCAAACATAAATTTAACGCGAGGAGCTGTAATTTGTATTAGGTAAAGATTTCCATTTAATCTCCCTTTCTGCAACAATGGATAGAATAAATATATTGATATGGTAATCCTGAAACCTGGAACATCTTTTCATAAATCTTTTAATAAATATATACCTAAACAAAAGAAGCTTTTTGTATTTCTTATGTAAAATGAATAATTTCTTTTTTTCTTCATTTTACTCTTACATTTTACTTCGTTACTGTACTTCATATATCAGATTCGATGACTATAGCACACATAACTCAAGAAACAGCAAAGATCACGCAGTACATATTATATTGAAAAGTTTTATCCCGAGACAAGTAGAAGAAGCTAACTAAGATGAATGATCGCACTTTTAACCGTAGGTAAGAGATCTTCCAGCAGATATTCGAACGCGCTTACCTCGATGACAATAGATGATTTACACGTGGCGCGTACTGCGGAGGGACACTAGACTTAAGAAATGTTGGACACATTTTTGTATATTCGCGATCGTTCGCGAGAATATCTGTATGGACCCGTAGTACAAGTCGCGAAGGCTGGGACACAGATATAAATTAACATGTAAGTCGAGAGAACAAGTGACCGTATGTTCGTGATATCTTCACCAGCTTCTCTCCTCGATCCTTCCTTTTCTTCGCGGTCGCAGCTGCCAGAGTTCCGTCTCTACGCCTGTCGTTCCTTTTTCCCGTCTCGTGCGAAGTCTGTTTCGTTTATTCACCCCTTTCCGTCCCTCAATCCTCCAGGATGAATCGAACCACTGTGACTCGTACGGTATTCAGCGAATTTTCAATCGGTCGAGCAGTCGCACGAAGGAAACCGTGCGTTGTTAAACTCGTCGAATCGGAACTTTCTCCGAACACTGAGAGCTGTTCGTGACAGTTCCTTGGTATATCGGCAAACGTTAAACTGTGGCTAGTTGTGGCACTCGATTCTCGCGAGGGAAGTTTCATTGTACAAAGTTACCTATCTCCTCCTTTTTTCCCCGCTTTTAAATTTCAGCGAGATCAAATTACAGTGACAATAAGATACCAACGCAGTTTCTTTCTAGAGAATGTGATAATTGGCATATTTTAATTAAAATATCCAGGATATCTTGGATAAAAATTGGAATAAAATTTATTCGCAAGAAGTTACTTATCTTTTCTTTTTTGCCGCCCTTTTGAGTTTCAGTAAGTTTTAATTATAATACAGATACATGTAGCCTTTTTCTTGAGAATATAATAATGATATATTTTAATGAAAAAATTGGAGATGATCTAAATGGACACGGTGGAGTACGATGTTGATTACTAATTTGTTGTTTATATTGACACTAAGTACAAAACACTCGATTTTAAGAAGAATTAAAATTTTTACTTCACTACCACAACTTGCAATTAATGCAGAAATTTAGAAGTTCTAACGTTTCTGTCATTTTATACATGACTCTGGTAATGACAGAAATACGAACGTTATACTTAAGGATTGTTTATTATATTGATTATTTTCTTGAAGTTAAAAGAAGAAATTACTTTACAATACAAAAACTACATAAAATGATAAGAAATTACACAAATTGCTTGCTAGCGTATGTTGTTCAAAGAAACTAAGAAAAAGAAAGAAGAGAAATGAAAGAAATGACGCCAATTAATTACGTAAGAAATATAGTCTTCATATTTTTTTCAGCTAAATGAGTAAGAGAGGATAATATTATAATTAAATTTTGTGTGCATTGCGTTATCGCGTTTACTCGATTTGACGTAATGACGTTGTAAGTAGTTGACTAATTGGTTTATTAGCATCATCGACATTGCGCGGATTGTATCGATTCTGAAAGCCTCGTGAAGGTCGGAGTGAAATTTTTCTCGAAGAAAATCACGAACTATCGGCGTTTTCCCTTCTTTCTCGCTTATTTCATAAATTTCTTATTTCACGTCGAATATAAAACGTGACCCGGTGACCCAAGCTGAAAACAAATCGACTATTCCTGTTCTTCTTTCCCACTTTTTCTCTAGAGATCGAAGACTTTCGAGCGGCAATTAGAAAAGAAGGACAGCCCGAGTCCGGCTGATTTATCGCAAAACTCATCTGCATAAAACTTCGCATTTCCTGCCTTTAATCTCGTTGGATGTTTAATAGCCCGAAGAAATTGGATTTATTGTCTGCGTTACGTTGTTTATGCTGCAATTTTACATATTTTCTTTATTTTTATTTCAAAACTAGTATTTTATTTGACAACTGGGAAATTAAATACATAAATCATAATAATTCCATTGTTAAAAATTAGAAATTAATTTTTTCATTCTCTAAATTATTAGATACATTATCTGAACAATTTGAACATTAAGCTTGGTTAATTATTTATTTCAGGGCGTGCTTCATCGATTTTAACGATCTTGAAGTATGTTGTCAAGATCATCGTTCTGAACAATTTTTCCCGATACATGTTACCGCCCCTGTTCTTAATTTTCAAAGTATTCACAAAAAACCTCAATAGAATTTAATTTACGATTACATTTTATTTTGGAGTAGCCGGATGCATTTTTATATATACCAGAATGAAGTGTAATGGAACTAGATTTAGTTGAAGATCTTGGTGAATATCGCAAAAACTAAGGCCGGTAACATGTATTGAGGAAAATTGTTCAGAATAACTTTGACAACATATTTCAAGATCATTAAAATTGGTAAAGTATGCCATGATATAAAAATAATTACTATCAATTTTATTGTCTATAGTTAAAGTTCACTGAAACTACTTCTTCGATCCTCATCTATGCGAATAATATATTTTTAGCTCTTTTCTAACTCACCATCCTGTAAAAGCTGTAGAAATAATAGCGATATATGTTTTTTTTCAAAACGTTTTATTTTACAATACGTAGATCAGTGTAATATTCGGTTTGTCCATTTGGCGGGGCATTTAGATAATACGTTTTCATACTACATATTTACAATTAACGATAAGAAACGAGTTTCAAATGTAGTCGATTTTTATCTATGCTAAAATGTTATCAACGTTCTTTGTTAGTCCGTCCGAGTACATGGTCGTTTGAAATTCAAAATTATATCTTGCAAGCACAGTTTAGGTCACCTCCGTGATACGGTTGAATAAAGTGCAATGCCAAATATAAGGAACGTGTATTTTGAAGCTAAGAATAGAGAAAGAAAATCTAACATGCGACAATTATATAAGCTGATCAACTAATTTCCTACAGTACTTCATAGCGCTCCATTGGTATTCCTATAAAATTATTTAACACTCAATCCTAATATATTTTTATTTTATTTTGTAATGTAAAAGTTAGTTTTCTATATAATTTAATTTTTACTTTATTTTTTAATGTAAGTACATCTATAATTGTTTGATTGTCTTGCGATTTTCAACAATTTAACAAGCAAACCCTTAAAGTATATGCTATAGTAGAGATACATACTTGAGAATTTTTTGTACGTCACAAGATGAGTGTATTATTATAGTAAAAAAAGTGTAGAAGAAAGAGTGATGTCATAGTTGTAGAAGTTTGATTTTGCATAAAAGCCGGAAGACGTCCGGAACGTTGGCCTATTTTACATTCATTAATTCGAGGCATGCGTGCAGGCGCCTCGTTCTTAACTTTATTGCATTGCGACGATATCCGTATCTCTCGGTGGTTTTCGCGGAAACGAGGAATAATGGAATAGAATGGTTCATTGTGTAATGGCAGTGACGATTCCTCAAGCCTGATTCCCAGAATTACGAATCCAATTAAGTATGTGATTTCCAGCTTATAATATTCGTACAGCAAAAGTGAGTAATTCTTCTATAGGATGGAAAAACCGCGCTGCAATATTCCCTTTACAGAAAGTAATCCTTAGATCATCCAGCTATAGATTACGCCTTTTACTTCGTTCAATTTACACGCTTGTCTAACTTTATGTGTGTGCGTTATTTTTCAGTATTTCATAAATATTTTACGATGTCTACACGTATAGAAGATTTATGAAATATGTGAAATAGGATTTGGATAGAGCAAGCAAACAGTTGAGACACTAAAATTTATTTTGTAGAATCCGCCTTAAACCGCCTTTGGGTCAGTTTTAAATTCGCGTTTTTAAAATGCCAAAGATTACGTTTTATAAAGATTTTTACGGTGGGCTATGTAATTTATACGTATACTATTTGTATGGAACAATCAAAGTACGTTCTTTATGAAGAGCTGAAAGAAATTGAATTTTATAAGCAGTGAAAGGGTGGCCCAGTTTATTGCAAATTGTTTCATATTAGACGTTGCTAGTATTACAAGTAAAGCAACAATGAATCAAGTTTTAATGTCAGTGTATAAAAATTAATATATAATTTCATATTGAAGTAGAATATCATCGTTATAATGAACATATCTATTCATTAAAATATTAATCTATCTGCGTAGTAGTATTTCATTATAGAATATTACCCTTAATAAGGAATAATATACCGCTATCAAAATTGAAAACAAATGCCTTCTATGCGATATAATTTATTCTCTCGAGATGTTTAGAAATACAATCAATTAATTGTTCCGTATGCCATTGAATAAATCCCCCGCCGTATGAAATGTATTCAACTGCTGTTACGGATGTCTGTGGTGTGGTATAATTGAGCTTTTATTCGGTCTCACAATGTGTCTTGGTTTCTTCGTAGCATCTCTAGAAACACATCGCGTTGATTATTTCTATTAAACGCAATCAGTATCATTCACTTTACAGCTACAGTATAAAGTCATTTAATGGAGCATTAATGCTTGGGATAGTCTCGATAGGAGCTATTACACTTTATACCCGCTATTCCTGTGTGTTACTCTTCATTGGGAATTTTCATGCTACAGTGCGAAGTTATTCACAATAGCTTTCCTCCGATCACCAAAGTTCAGCCATGCTGCAGCTATTTCGTATTTTAATGAACAATCATTAAGCAAGTCTGTATATGGGGGAAACCCGTACAAAATAGTATAGGTGCTTAAGATTCTAATTTACGTGCAATTAAAACTGTATTTATCAAATAAAAGGGTTAAGAAACATGGTAAGTAAGTACCTTTATAGAAGAGTAATTTTTTAATTCTATAAAAAAATATTAATAATATTAAAGGTTTGTAGATTAATATTAATTAAGTTAAATTAACGTCACATATAAACTAATGTTACTCGTCTCTTACAAAATATCATTTATTAATTTTCTCAAAAGATGTAGGTATATCTTCGAATCGATCGGATTATTTCTCTTCTTCAATTATTTCATATTAAAATACTTCTTCTCAACCATCAAGCGACACAGAAGCCCGAAAATTAACAAGAATGGGCTTAGGATATTTTTCCAGTTTGGTCTTCAGATGCTTTCATAGTGGACGTAATTATAATAATTGATTGTTTTTATCCCACATTTTTTCCAATGGTAGACAAGTTTTAAAAAGCCATCACAAAACGATCGAATTAAAAAATCAGATTATAGCACAATTGTATAATTAATTAGAAAATAGGATAAGATACCATGATCAAAGTTCTCCTATTCGATCGATGAACTACAGCTGTATAATCCCTTGTGTCTTTCTTCTACTATAGGTATGTCAACAGCAAAGTGGATATTTAGAACGTGTTAAATAATCAATTAATTATAAAATTGAGGGCATTACGTTTTGTTCGACCTTCGCCTCAAAAAAGTGGAAACTTTTCTTAGAATGAATCCTAATTAGAACAAACATCGTGAATAACGATTCAATTTTAGTGATTTCGTCACACGGTTGAAGGCAGAAGTGCTCGTTCCCCTTAAAAGAGGACCAAACACTAAATCATTCTTCGACCAAGAGTCCCCACGTCTACGGCAGGAGGTTTCGTTCGACCCTTGATTCGAAAATCCGGATCACGAGGGAGGATTAGCACGCGCTTAAGTCACCGGACTGGGGTGACGAAGCCCCAACATTTTCATGAAGCCGGCTGCGCTCTGTCGGATTCATCACACCGCGTTCTAATGTATGCACTTTAGTCTCCATGTTCCTACTTACATCCTACGCGCTCAAATTACAACCTTGTATATTTAGCTGACGCATATTTATTGATTTCTCGGGATTTTGCTCGATCCACATTTAGTCAATGTCGCCATTC
The DNA here is from genome assembly GCF_040668555.2 of Bombus flavifrons. Lineage (NCBI taxonomy): Eukaryota > Metazoa > Arthropoda > Insecta > Hymenoptera > Apidae > Bombus > Bombus flavifrons. The sequence goes on along the minus strand of NC_138446.1, from coordinate 5,297,503 downwards.
TATTTTCGAATTCAAACTACGATCAACTTTTCATAGGATTTGCATTTCTGCTTTAGAGCGATTTATCAACATTAGTACTGTGAGAGTACTTCAGCTATATTTAGAATAATTATACGTGTATGTCGAATGTAATTAACAGTTATTAAATTTTAACGGCGATTGTTAGTGAAATCTTAGCCTATGTTAATTCTACTTTAATATTATCGGCTCGTAATGATGTTATTTAATGTATCTATAATCATTTGCAAGCAATTACTTTCTTATTCTTTACTTAATATCGAATAATAATAAAACGTTTAATCGCGTACATTCGAGTTTATCGATATCTAAAGTAAAAAGGAAAATGTATGGAGTTGCACCTTGGGGAACATAAACGCGATTTTCGTTGATAATAAGTTTGAAGATAATAATTTTGAATGTAACTGTCTTCTTTAAAATATATCAACATCTCATTTTTAATTAGTTATGTTTTAAATAATTCATAAATGACAGATGTTCAGTTTATATACACTATATGTTTTGCTTCGTAATTAGAAATCATAGACTGACAAGATCCAGTTTAATAAAAAAAAAAAAAATTCCGGATTGTCGCATTCATTTTTTTCTTAAAACTATTGATACGGTTACGAGGTATAAGTTATTACGTGACGTTGGCATTTGCTCTAAATTTAGTCCTAGGTTTTTGGTTATGGGAAATTACACACAAATTTAGTCGGGTCTTCTCGATTTCATGGGCAATTTTTCGAAATTGTTAGGCCGAAACGAAAGAACACATGTTCTTGCTCTGTACTTTCTTTCGACCTTTTATTATTCATGCTTTCTGCTATTTTTTTTCATGTATCCAAATTTTGTGATCAGTTTATCATATGCGCTCGTCTTACACACACTGAGAAGATATTGTAGAAAATTATACAGCGTTTTATTACAGTTACAATTATTACAGTGTTTTCCATTTTGTATTGTTCAAAAATGAAATAGGTTTTCTTTTTTACAACACTTTCCATAAAACAGTAGACAAAATACAAAAAAGCAGCTGACAGCTGGCAAATAGGTACATTACGTTCCAGGAATATCGTAAAATTAAATTATGGTGAAAGTCCAAAAAGGAAATATTCGAAAAAGTTTTCAATACAAAGGATTAAATTCAATTGTACATTTATAAAAAGACGCCGTAATATTATCTTTATTTAAGCCACAATAATATTTTATTGTATTTGAAATTAGATTCTATAAAATTTGTATAAAAGTACTTGATACACGTATCGAAATTTTCGTTAAGAATAATATATGTATAGGCAGATGCGTACCTACTATATTCTTTTTCCTATCTATTTAGAAACTTTCCACAACGCACAACTTGTATCAACGCGCTTTCCAACTAACTCGCATTTTGCCTATCTTAATATTCAAGACATTCGAAAGAACTGAAAGCAGGTTATAATGCAGAGAAGTCACGTTTATAATGGCTAGTGGAAGAGCGAAAAGTTTCCCAGAAAAGTTTCACTTTTGTTTTGCTGCATCATCGTTCGTGACACAGACCGGAAGAAGTGACACGATCCGACAGGAATGTGGAACGCTTCTGAAAATTGAACGAAATTAAGCCGGGTCAAAGATCCAGACAGACGAGGACTCGTTGATCGCGGGAAAAAGAACGTTTTTCAAAGTATTGCGTCACCACTTGCCGGATCAGACGAAACGTATTTTACCATTAAGAGCAGTGAGGAATTAATTAAGCATCTGCTTCCTCTCTCGTAACACTAACGCTGTGTAAGTTGCATCGTAGATGTTCGTTTTGCGTGGAAAATGTCGATGGAATGTGTGGAACTTGCAAAGAAAATTACGAAGTTCTTTGGAGTTGAAAATGAAACATTCTTTTATAGACATCGGTTGATGTACGAAAAGATATGTAGCTTGCTTGAAAGAAAATGTCGATGATCTTGAAAATTCGAAGAAAAACCATTAAGGAGAAAATGTCGTGAATCACAATGTTCGTCATTCTGAATATACTAACTTCGTTCTCATAGAATTTTTTGTCACTAAAAGTACTGTTTAATTTATTTGTATTACAAGATTAAACGCAATCAACCACAGGAATTTTCGTTGATGTAGTTTACCGCGTGAATAACATGAAAAATCTTCAAAAATTCCATTATACAGTTCTTTTCTATTAACACTTGTAGAAGTTGCGCTTTTTAAACAATATAATTCGCATGAGTTGATTTATGTCAACGTATTTTTGGCATATTTTTTATGTAATGGCAATGTATATTTTTTTATAGTGGAGACACATTCAGTAGTGAGGATGAAGTTAATTTGACGAAATATAATTATATATGGTTTGAAATGAGAAAATGAATGTAGACAGCTTGTATTCGTTTTGCATATAGAACTGTCATTGTAGCTTCGAATAAACAAGGCTTTTTACATTAATGGCTTAACGAGTTCAGAAATCAAATAGGATTGTAAAAATATGCTAAATACATTCGTATCTTCATTACTGTAAATAAAATTAAAAATGATACATATAGTAAAACGGAGTTATTTTAGTCAGCTAACTTCATCATCTTAAAATTTAAGATGGAACATCACATAGAATAATTAAATTTATTGTATATTATGACACTATTAGTCTTTAATATAATAACGAAAAGATAAGAAAATATCGTATACTTCAGGTCAAAAAAAAAAAAAAAAAAACGTAAGAAAAAAATATCAAAAACGAGAAAATGATCTTAACAACCGTGTGTTAAGGATATTTAAGTCAGTGAGAAGGTATTACTTAAAATCTAATAAAATAAATAAAAAAATAACTTTTAGAAATGAAGCAATAACACGCGCTACTGAATTATGATAATTACAATTGAGAGTATTAACATAGCTGAATAATCTTCTTTACGTTGATGAGTAGAAATTATATTCTCGTACAAGACTATGTATTTGTATTTCTACGTACTATAATGTACGATGTATTTCATCGTTCACCATGCCACGTTAATAATGAGTTAAACAGCCTGTTTTCATCATTTACAAGCTAAATTAACTACCTTGATTCAAATAAACCTGCCTTAGAAATGTTAAAATATAATAACGGTATAATTAATATAATATGATGTGAAAGATCAAATATTCAAAGTACAAATTAAAAGTACGTGGGACGTACAGCGGCTCTTGTGAACAAATTAATGTGAAAGTACGTGTAGTTTACAGTTAGTATAAGTATGCAAGCTTTTTTTTGATATTACTGTCGTCATTTAGAATGACGGAGCCACCTGATGAGGTAGAGAAATTAGCATTTCCTCGTGCCATATTCAGGAGACTACTTTTACTTTGGAGAATATTTATAATAGGAACTTTGTACATATTAGCCTAAATAGCACTATTTACTTGATCCACTGTTGGACGACATCCAAGTATTCACTCATTTAAGGCAATGCTGCCCATGTCATACTCCTGAATAAAACAGGCTGTTCTTACTATTATATCTCATGCATTGTTCCAAGAGCGAGATAACAAAGGAAGAACGTAATATTGGGCTTTTTATTTGACAGTAATTTTTTTCTGACTCCTCTTGTTCCTATGATAACAATATACGGAAAAAAGTACAATGGCGAATGTATTCATTTACAAATAGCACTGATTCCAAGTTTAGCTATTCATAACACAGTATTTTCACAAATAATGTATTTCATTCAGAATTCTGAAAATAAATTTTACATTCAGATAAATTTGGATTTTGCATAGAATGATGTATGCTAATTGTTTTTTATTTAAATAAATTTATTAAAATATCTTTTTACTAATTAAAGAATTATACTGGCGAATAGTTTCGTCGCGAAATATAACAAAATATGTAAATAAATATAATCTGGATTAAACATTATTTAGACAAACCTCTCAAGTACAATTATCAACCATAGGCACATATATAGATTAAAACATTTGAATATTTCAACTGTCCTATAGTATATTAATATTCAAAAGATTTAAAAAATATATTTAAAGTATAATAAATAAGTATATATGTAATTCTGTCAAAGAGATTTTTATTAATTATGGTTTCGTTATAGAAGGAAAAAAGAAAGATTCTGAAAGATAACTTGAGCTTCCTAATGCGGGAATATCGAGCTCCTTAATTGACAAGTGAGTTAAGTCTTACGCGATTACATTGACTTACGCCTCTCGCCAGTTGAGGAGTTCAATTATTATGCGTTTACTATATTTGAAACTTGTTGCACTATTCATGAAATTGTACTATATATATGAGAGGGTAATGGAATTAAATAATTCATATGCTCAGTATGCATATTATCGAAATATCTCTAGGAATTTGTACAAAGTTTGAATATTAAGAATCATTGAAAGATTTGTTCTTTAGTACACAGATCATTTTGAATTTTATAGGAATATTTTAAGATTTATATATATATGAAATAAGTATATATATCAAGTGAAAAAAATTAAGTAAGAGCTAATGGCTGATATAAACAAATTGCTTAGTGATAAAGCAATAACGCAAGAACAAAATAAAGTACGTATTTTAAACGTATTTAAAAAGTATAGTTCATCGTGGATTTGTCACTTTCAAACTACACAAAGTAAGTTATAAACAATTAAAAATACCCTTCATTTAAGACGTGCATGGAGTTACAGACATTGCAGATACATATTCGTATTACATATAAGGATATCAATAAACTGTCCAGACTACAGAATTCTGTAAAATATGAACACAAAACAAGTATGTACCTACATACATACGTACTATGCGACACAGGATATACATATAATTCAGTGTAATAGCCCACATATGATATCCGTGGACAATGTATGTAGATTACTTGCAATGCCCGTAAGTTTGCACACGCTTCTATAATAATATATGTACAATAATAGACTTTTAAAAAATAACTTTTACCATTCCATTTCAATGTATGAATATGTTTCGTGCATGAAAGATCAAGTAATTACCTATATGTAAGTTCCTTCTGATGCAAGTTCCATATATTATCTTTAACGTCCTCTGCAATCAACTGGACAAATAGATAAACACAAATATTATTGACATTCTTTTTCAAGTCCCAATGTACCAGTGACAAATTGTTATAGCTTAATTTACACAACATTGCTTTCTAACTATAGATCTGTATTTAAATATAGTCATTATATTCTTTAATAAAATTCCAAATTTATCGTTCGTTTAATTTGAATATTAACGCATTCACTGTTAATTGCATTTTCATTAACTTACGACACTGTATACTAATACATAATATATATACATTGCGGTCTATTTCATTGTTCCAGTAATTGCGTTCGGTGATTAATTATTTTTCTGCGTCAAATATTTTTAAATCTCTTATGGTTTGACAGTTGCTAAACATTATCGACATGTCAAATATTAATTCAGAGAAATAGTTCAAAATTATAGTACATGCTTTTATTTTTCTTATCCGTTATTTTAAAAATGTTCTTAGTTCTATCACATTTTATTTATTTATATTGATTTTATCGCAACTACAATCATCATCAATATCATTTGGAACGTCGACTATTTTCTTTCAAACTGTTCAAAATTTCTTTATTGTATAACCGTGTTATTACTTTCTAAACTGTAAAAGTCAATTATTCTCAAAAATTTTATCATCGACGTCATCATGGTATTTTCAAAAAAATTGTCTGCATATGTTTCTATAATTTGATCAATCTTGTTACCAATCTCCATGTTTAATTGGTTTTTAACGAAGACTGATTGCTGTAATAAATCATCGAACAACGTCTAACTCGATACTGAGTAATAACTGTTCTCGATTGACAAATAGAAAACGCGAATGATATTTCGAGTTTTTCTGCTTCAGAACGTGTTGTATATCGCAGAACGTTTAGCATTGATAACAGTGGTTATTACACCACCTTGATTGGAACGCGATCACAGATGTTGATCTTGCGGCGCGGCGGGAGGATTGGACATGTTACAGGGTCGGCCTGTAACGACGCGATGCGTTTGTAATCTGATTAGAATCAGAGAAACGGTCGAAGAATCTCGCGAAAGGCGAGTCGATTCCCGTGTTAATTGGTCGATGTATCGCGAGGTGGTTCCGATGAGAGGTGCCGGGTCTCGTAGTTCCGACTCCGGTGCAGGAAAGGCGTTCAGTTGGTTTCGCTTCTGGACAGGAAACGAGCAATTAAGTGGCCAGAGCAAGCTTATCTCACACAAGAGACGAAGTAGCATGCAAGGCAGCAGCTTGGCCCTCGGCTGGCAAAGGGTAGCTAGGAGCAAAGAGGAAGGACAAAGCGAGGGAAAGAGAAAAAGAAAAAGGAGGTCGTAAACTCGTCCACGAATTGGCGCGAGACCGTGTGGTGTGCGCGAGCGAGCACGAGCTCTCTGTAAAACGATCGTGATTGGAATGCCATAAGAGCCGATCTCTGACTATGCTTACGGACCCTCTCCGATCCAGGTGCAATAAAATCGGTGATTTAGTTGGAGCTGTGCACCGGGAGAAATCGAATAATCGAAGATGTGTAAAATTGATTTACCACGTAGATCGCTTGCACGAGATAAGAAATTTTCTTGCGTCCCGGTTTTGAATTTCCAAGGGCCGTTTATTGGCTGCCGTAAGAATTTTCTCCCCCTTTCTCTTCTTTCTCTTTCTCTCTTGCTCTGCGTTCTTTGTCCCTGCTCGCACCGGGTGTCAATGATAAATCTGTCTAGCATTGATTTTATGTTTGCAACAAATTTCGCGCCACTAGCCAGGTCGTGCGCTTGTATTTTACGCGGTGCGTCGAACGTGTCACGGTACTTTGCTCGTGAAACACAGGCTAACATTTGTGTCGTTAAGAAACCAGAATTTCTTGAATAGCGATAGACGAGGCCAGCGATATTTCTAGACAAACAGAGCAAACAATCGGAATTTCGAGTTTTCAATTGGCTCTGATTCATTGAGTGATACAATTACACGGGATTCGAGTAAGATTCGATTGAATTGTAGATAAAAAGTTTGTTTGTGTTTAATTCCAGATAGTAAATTGTTTTTAACCTTCATCCATTTATTGCGCCAATTTGGCACGATATATTGAACGTAAAAAGTTTATATGTTGTATATATATATATATATAACTTTTCTGTTATCTGTAAACAATGTATTTTATACCCCAAAAAAGGTTTTGCAAATTTTACTATTTATTTTTACATTATATTGACTGTCCTACAATTGTGTCAGAAGTCAGAAGAAGAAGATTTTCAATCATACGAACTTGACTGTACGAAAAATAAAAAGTAGCATGACAAATATAACATGTTTAAGAAATTGCGCAAAATGTATTTTATCTAACGTTTTTAGATTTTTTATTCATTACATAATTTTTAATAAACTGTTTCTTCGAAATAAAGACTGCTACTACAATTACGTAGAGAAAATAGAATTATTAGAATTATAATATTTGAGAATAATTTATTTATATAAACAAATTAGGTAATAATAAATATAGATGATAATGAATATATATTGTATACAAAAGCGAGTATATTAAATGAAAAAGTTAAATGCATTAATGAAGTTATAAATATACATTTAAAGTATTTATTATCAGTGTTGACACATTTTAAATAAAACGTCTTAAATAAAGATACATTTATGTAATTAAACGAAAATAATTGCCATCACATTAGTAGCATTTAAAACGTCAAGAATCCCCTATATGCAGAAATTAATTCCAATGTCGTCGCTGAACTCAATTATTTCTATCACTCATTATCAGTAATTAAATGTCGGTATTTTCGGATTACTATGCGGTAAATTCCTTCTGACAAATCACATTACTTCATCCATGGTCTAAGCAAACGTGATTGTCAATGCATGAAAATCAATCGCAATTTAGTGAACGAGGCAGAACTAACGATCGGCAACGGAACGATAAAACCATCTAATCCGGTGGAATTACGGAAAATCTGTTCCAGGAGATTCCATATCTGCGAGATCTAACCAAGATAAACAGATTGAATTACGTAAACCCACTGGTCGATGAATCCTTAAATCAAGTAGAAATAACATAAAATTATTCTGTTGTGACGTGAAATACGTTTTTTTATTAAACATAATTATTTTTGGTTTAAGTTGTAAATGCTTAGAAATTTCTGGTAGAGAACTTTAAAATTCTTTAAAACTATTTAAATTATTTTAAACTCTTCATTTGTATTTATATTATAGCGGTACTTTTATTATTTTTACAATACGACGATTATATACAAAATTTGTTATAATGATAAATTAATTGAATTTATTATATCTGAATACATATGAAATAGATTTTTTGTTTCATTTTCTATAATTACATGTAACTTGGTACTTTCATAGTCATGTACTATTATATTTAAAACTTTATTTTACTTGTTCGTTACTTAATAATTATATCTCATTATTATACCATTATCTGAGATTAGATAAATTATACTAATATATATTATTATAATAATTTTATTACATTCTTAATAATTACAATAAATTATAATAATTATTTATATATATATATTATTACATTAATTTTATTTTCATTATATATACATAAACATATAAGAAAATGTTATAATACAATATTTTTTTAATTCAGCATTCATTAAACGTTTCGACAAAACATATTAAACTTATTTTACGTCTAGAGTATAAAAGCAAACCAAAAGTATCGAGAGTCATTGCTTGTAGTAGCAAAATGGGATTAAGACACATCCCACGTAGATGACACGGTATTAGAAGGAAGCACGCACAGCTCTCAAACACAGAGCCATTAACCGAATGACCATACGATACTTGACAGCTGTGGCGTACCTAGAGTTCGCTTTCACACAGTTCTGCATATCGAACAATACAATCACTACATCTTTACTCACTACAAAAAGTATTTACCACATATCTTCATTTTCCAATGAAACATTTTTTTATCAGGTTTTACATTTCATTTTTATAATATCAAATTTTTGTAGTTATATGAGAATGTTACATGTATAACTACGTGATATGAAATTTAATATTATCCTGCCTAATTAATTAGCATGTAAATGCTAAAATAAGTACAATTGTGCAATACTTCTTGTAGTTTTTCTATAAATGTAATTTTCTATAAACTACAGTAGGAGATTTTGTGTTATAGAAGATCTACGAAGTAAAAACTGAGATAAATTCTCTTCCAAATTACCAAAACTAATTATGTGTACAAATAACTGTCGCACAATGCATAAAGTCCTTCTTATTGTACAAAAGTTCATGCGCAACTATGATCTTCGAAACGATTAAAAAATATATACATTCGTCTGCCAGAAATGAGTAAGTCGCAAGAAAACACAGAAGGGGAGTATACCAAATTATTACAAATATTGTTCTGGTTCATTTACCTTGTATATTTAAGGCAATAATATGCTCTTGCATTTTTTAAATTTGCTGTTACATATACATATATAAAGTTTCTAAGGGATTTTATGATCACGAAAATACGATAGCAATTTTCTAATCGCGTTATACGAATATGTACAGCATCCTATGGTCCTACCATATATAATAGAAAACCGTTGCCTTAAAGTCGCAGACGTAATCATCGCTAACGTGCCATCGACATTCCGCGCCTCGCATCAACGTTTTATTAAATCAATCCGATTATACCGGACCAGGGAGTCATGTTTGCACAAAACAGACGTTATCGAGCACGTAATCTTGGTGAATGGAGTCGTCGAGCGTAACCGCAATTCCGGCGTATACGGAAGCGTGGTTATAATACCGAGGAGGGACTGCGTATATCCCTTTGCTCGGTCAGGGCTCCGACAATACCACGAGATCGGTAGGGTGTGCGGGACAGTGGGCACTTTGTGAGTCACGCGTCATCCACTGATGCACCCCTCCCGAGATCATCATCGACGACCCCTGCGGGAAGCGTTCGATACTTTTCTCTTTTTCTATCATCCTATTCTTTCATATCCTTTCCTATCATTTTCGTATTTATTCTATCTTGGCCAGTTATATGTGAAATTTGTTCTTCTTTCTCCGTGCACTTCGCTCTGTCGTATACAAACTCGAGAGTGACCGATTGTTATTTAAATACGATTCATGATATGGGATGCTGGTAGCTTATGTCAGGCGCACAGCCTCGGTTTTCTTTTCTTTTCTGTCTCGTTTTTATCTCGCTTTTATCTCGTTTTTAACGCGCTCGCTAGCTGTCGAATCGTTTTGGACAGGCAGGCGTTTGAAATGCGGTTGATAGACTTTGATAAAATGAATTCAATAATGGAAATGGGTGGAGCAACGAGCTTGTATCGCCATATGTCATAATTTAACATTTGCAGTGCGTTCATATTAGAACGAACGAAGTAAGCAGAAATTAGTATTATGTTTATTAATAAATCGAGATATTTGCGAGATTTTTATTTTTATGTTATTACCTTTGAGTTATTTTTAATATACAATTATTTTGTATCTAGAGAGTAGGTGTTTATGTATTTGTGGGATATTTTGAATATACAAAACTGTATAGAATGCATATAATATGCAAAAATATATAGAATATCCAAAGTAAATTTTAAATCCAATCCAAAGTAAATTTAAGTAAATGTTATAATATTTGGCAAACGAAGAAAATTTTTATTTGAGTTCCACATTTTTAAAATTTTACGTAGTTGTAACCTGCATAAATATTTAGTCTATTTATAACTATTTCTTTATAACGTTCCAACAATATTTTTAATTTTCTATAACTATAACTAACTATATTCTAAATTGTTCTATTCTATTCTAACTATATATTCCCATCACTTTTGTTGAATAATGTGAACAGAGGGCATACAACAGTACCCGCGTTAGGCCAAATATCGCTGATTTATTTACGTTATTACGTTTTCATACGTGAAATATGAGTTCTATTACGCAACGAATGGTAGAAACTGGTCATTGGACCCATTGTAGTCGTACGGTAATGATAATCGACAATGTGTACGGCACAGTGGGCACTTTGTGAGTCATGCATCATCATCCGCTGCAACAGCCCTAGGGATCATCATTGTCGGCAATTCAGTTTACGCGATTCATTTTTTTCTTGTTTCTTTCTTTTGGCTTGTTGAGCCTGTAATCGATTAGCGGATAAGTCTATTAGAAACTGAATTATATACTTATCAATTTTTGTGTAAAGAGAATTCATTGAATCGGAAACATTGATTTTAGCAAATGTTGATGGTCGCAGTGCACCGAGGAACGTTGATATACCAATTTTCGTTGCTAAATTTTATTTCGCGATTTAATAATTGTAATTTTGCTAAATAACTATTTAAATTTCGTTGTAATAACAAATTTTACACCAATTACATAAAATTGTAGAAATATAGAATTTCTTTTTCATTATATGCTGTCATATTTCTGCGAATAATTTTTAATTTATTTCTAGTTAAGTCTCAGATAAAATATAATACAAACAGATTTTTAATTAATACAATAAATATTATTGCTTTAATAACTTTTAATATTTTATGATGTACCTATTGTTTGAAAAGTTCGTATCAATATATTTAATGTATAACAATTGACTGAGTCGAAATAAATGAAAACGAATGGGCGTATGATATGCATATAGGTATAGTTTTAAAAGTTATCGTGTAACATTTCCTTTGCCAAAGTTTCAAACTTGGTTTTGGTTCTCTAAACTTGGTTCGTTTCTCTAGAAGTTATAATATTTTAAAGATAAGGAAAGATATAATACATTTGACATATTTAGTGCTTTTCTTTGATCAGAAAGTGGAAAGTGTGTCAGTGAAACAGTAAATGATGTTTGCGAGAAAGGTGTAATATCTGATGGAACTGTTCATAAATGGTTTACGAAGTTTAGGGACAGCAACTTGGATGTTAAAGATCAAGAACACTCTGGAAGATCGTCCTTTATTCATCATGGTAAAATCAAGATATTAATTATAAATAATCTACAACGTACTGAACGAGAATTAGCAAAAATGCTAAAAATATTAAAAGCTGTTATTTACAAGCTTGATTAGCATAAAAGTAATTTCTTTATTTAACTAAAACTTAGCCATCGTCTTTTTGAATGGCCCAATAATAGAAAGTAGAAAAGAGACCCTTAAAAGTAATTATTATGTACATAACGTATATATGAAAATTATTACATTACACTACATTAGCTATATGTAACATAATCAAAACACGATATGTTTTATATCTTTCGTAAAACTTTCGTATGAAAATAATAAGCATATTTTTGTATGCAGTAACTCCTGTATCATGAAATTTGTGATCGACACACAAGAATTTATATATTATATTTGCAGGTAAGAAAATTTAATATACAACAAAAGAATTGTGAATTGCGATAAGAAAATTAAGTAGAAATCTCAGTCACATAAAACAAGTCAGTAATACAAAGAAGTTATGACTTTTCTGAAAGACGTGATATTACATAACAAAAACTTTAATGTTATATATTAAAGTTGTCGCTAATAATCACATATGTGCAATTGGTGCGACGTTAAAGCCTATTAAAAAGTATCACATGTTCATAAATATATAATAAAAGATTATCTGTGAAAATATGTAAAATTTGTTGAACATATCATTTAAGTATATTATTATAGACATGCAAGAAGCAACTATCGTGTTGAAACTAATTAAAAGTTATTTTAAAATAATCTCACGGTAATAACAAAATTGATTTAATGATGTTCTATTTTCATTAATGTGGCCGTGCTTTCTAATTGGACTTATTCTGTTAGCTATGCTACGTCACGACTAGAAGTTTCATGAAATTTGATGCTTTCGAGATAACGATGAAATTCTGATCATTGGCAGCATAAACCCGGTATAATTTTACACGTACACGGTATTATTAAATATTTAGTAAATATTTAGATTTACTAATTAAGTTCAACAGTAATTGTTGAATGTCCAACCTAGAGTACACCCAAGAAAACAAGAAAAATGTTAATACTGTATTTGTTAAAGATGAAATATTATATATGTTGGATATAAAACATGTGATCGTACAACACGCATTTTCGCTGTCAGACGAACTTTCTTTCCTGCGCGTATATATCTTCTTGTAGTAACCTCCAACCTTCCTTCTTTTGTTTTCTATACACTCATACATCATTCGTATTCTTGGTGTTTTTACATTCCTATATATAAGACATGCATATGTATACAGTAGTACTACGTAAAAGTCTTAGGTCAACCGAGATAGCAATCTAGTCATATCGTCAAGAAATATTTTCACGTAGTATTATATCCCTAAGAAATATTTTCTCATAGTATTATATACATAGAAGTGAATTTTTAGATTTTGTATATATACCAAATAGTTTTTTATTCATCTCCCCTAAAACTGCCATTGCAACGAGACTTATTAAATACTTATATAGAATAATGTAATAATATTTACTAAAAATTTTCATATGAAATTATTTACTTTAGCAAAAGAAACTTAATATTTGAAATTTTCGAATTTGTTTAATCCTTTATATTGAGATTTCAATATCGTCTTTTTGCCTATGCATACATATTTCTATTATCCTGAATTTGTACGAAGTATAGGTCTAAAAAATGATTTATTGGATATTTTTATAAACATCGGAGGCTAATATCAAGTTCGGGTACTGTGCACAGATGAGAAATTGAGATGGTACTGCAACATAGGGGTAAGATGGGTACTCCGTTACTTCGCCTGACTGCACTGTTGATGTTCATCTATGCACAGAGATATCCGATAAATTATCATCCTCGCATAGGCTTCATAAACTTCGCTGAACGCATCTTGAAATATGTAATAATTTTTGAATAACAAAAATAGTTTCACTTGACCTTGTATATGACCTTGACCTTGATATTGTGTGACTAATTTTACTTAAAGGTGTAAATTTTAGAATAACATTATTTAATCTTCAACTTTTTTTGCATTTTCTATGTTACTAGTTCGATTTTCCATCTTAATCAGCCAGTCTCTTCCATTTTTTCATTTCTCAATCAATCAACTTTTTGTATCTGTTCAACATACGTATTAATGCTTTTAATATATTGCATATTTTATATATATCAAAATATGTAAAGCACATATGATATACGATTCTCATGCAAATTCATATTTCTATAAATATAATCAAAAAATATGAAACTTAGGTAAAGAATTGTTCTATCTACTAGATGTAACAAATATTTGTTGCATCCTTAAGTTTCCCATAAATTCATACAAATCCGCACTCTAATATTGAGGCTTTACTAATACTAGGAAAATTATTTATAGGTAATAAAAATCTAATGTACAGTGAATACATTAACTCTGCATGGTTGGTACGAGCATGAAACGCGTTCGTATTTTATTGAGACTTCGATTCGTAGCAGGTTGCGGGAAAAACAAGAGATATATACGCACGCATGCATCGTATACGATCGAGTCGTGCGCGTCTATTTAGTTGGCCACGAGTAAGCCGCAGAAGAAAATTTGCCGAGCAGTTGCGATCGAGAATTATTGCCGGTATTAAATTGTTGGTATACCTTGCATCCAAATAACAGAGTAGCGTAGATATTCATAACCACTCTTTATTGTAAGCAGAGGTTACGATGAGGCAGCGGTGCGTTACTGATGGTTTCATCGATAATATCGAAAGCCACGCGAGGAATTAATCTTCCACAGACAATCGAAAAGAATTCACGAAATGCTCGTCCGTGGTTACGCAGCGATGCATAACAGACGTTGGACGCTACGCGGGGGCGCGTTATTTTCCCTTTCAACCGAGGAATTTCTCGATCGTTGAAAGCAGCCCCTTTTATCGACAAGCAATTAAAAATGATTAACTGCCAAGCGCTGGTTTATATACACGCGTTGAATTTTCACGTCGTAAATTTGGTTGCAGCGTGAACACGATGGAATAATTGAGAAAGGTGATGGCTAGTAAACCGATAAACCAGTCACTGAAACGATACCGTGAACGTTGATAGCAGTTTCTATATTGGTACTGTACTATATATACTACATTGAACTTGTTTTAGTTTAGAATGAAGGTAAGCAAACGCGGGAAGTTAAAAAAATAAGTTGTAAAGATAAATTACTTTATGGTGTATCTTTGATCAAAGTTGAAATTTCATTTTTTTTTCTTCAAACTTTTTCTAAAACCTTTTATTAAATTAAACTTTTTACTAAGTATACCTGTAATTATTATTATACACCTTGCTAGATTATTTTTAAAAAGTTTGTAATAAGTAATTCGCAATAAAAAATAAATATGTATCTGTATATCTTTTTTCGTGATAAAGATCGTACGAAAAAAATATTTTTGAATTCAATTCTACTAAAAGGTGTAATAACTTTCCTCGTATTTTCGAAATTTTTAGATGCTCTCGAAAATAAAAATATTTCTCTTTTAACGTCTGATTGTTTTTCTGCACTTCAAAAGCCAATATAGCTGTATCGTTAGTTATTGGTTATTTGTCAAGATCTTGCAGCACTTTATATTACGTATATATGCATTCTATATCTTTTAATTTATTTGCAATATTTATGGTTATAAATATCATTGCGCTGTGCGGACAGCATTCTTATGAAATAAGCTTTAATAAATATGTATGTAAAAGATATATTCTCTACTATATACTATACTAAAAAGCATTGATTTTTGTTAAAACGTTATCGAAATATGATGAAAAATTCACAGACGCGCTCGATTACATTCACTGTAATAAAACAGCATTTAATGCGTACTTAATAATTATGTAATTTGAAAAATATTATACCTATCTAGACCATCCTTAAATGAATTATCACGCAGGAAATAATTATAATGCAAAAATTTCGAGACATATAAATTGGAACAAATTAATTGCCAAGACATACGTACAAAAATAATACTGTCTTTTATTCAAATTTTCAGAAATTAGTTTAAGACAGATGAATTTTCTTCGATTGCTTTTTTTAAATCAAATTTTGTGTCACCTATAAACAAACTTAAGCAATCGAAACACGTCTCGTTGACATGTTAATTAATAATATCTGACAAATCGAAGGTATCCAGTTACGGAATATTTGTGCAATTTATAATCAAGCATTTCAAGCCGCAAAATTGAAATCCGTATTTCGCAGTAAATTGAAGAGGTCACGCGAAATATCAGATCCGAACAGCAGATATGCAGAATGTAATACGTATTCAATTATATATAATATATGAATGGAAAATCATATGCTGTAATTTAAAGGACAAAACAATAATGGATTAACCAAAAGTGACATATTTTTTACTCTTTAATTTCTAAAAATAAAATGTGAGAAAAGCTTCGAATTAATTTTTTGGCATATTAACAGGTATATACTAATAATAAACTTTCATAAAAACATATTTTTAAACACGAACATAATGTTGCATGTAGATGCCGTATCCTTTTACAATTTATTGTTGTTTCTTTAGGTATCTGCTTTATCGTTCTAAATTACAAATTTATCTGCCTGATTTACAAGACTTTCACGCGTTTTATCGCTATTTTTTTATCTATTTTCCTTTGTCGTTCTAAATTACAAATTTGTCTGATCGATTTGCAGGAATTTCACGCATTTTAAACACCGTGCTGTATCCATTATCCTCGAGATGACACGCGTTAATAAACGTTGATGATAAGCGTGTGTGGACTGTGGAGGCATACAGAACGAAGACATTGGTTAATTAAAAGCAATGGGTATTAGCATCTTTTTAGTTGTCGAGTTCTGCAACGTTATCCAAACTGTCATATCCATGTCACGGTGTATTTATTAAATACCATTCGGTAAACTGATATTGTAATTTAACATATGGGGATAACGGGGCGTAAATAACTTGGGATTACACACGTGGCAACCGTTAATAACAGCGACGGTCGCTTCTGTCGCGTTTGGACGGAACAGAGAATTTTAGCGTGTCAATCGGGCACGCCCCGTGAAACGTATTCGAGTAATAAGGCGAATTAGCATCGCGAAACCAGCAACATAAATGCTCTGTAAAATAATAAGGTGCATGTCGAATCATCGCCACATCAAACAGTTTTTCCTTCGCGTGTAAAGTATTTACCATGTAGAATTATGTGCGACATTTCAAAGTACGCAGAGGTTCAGACACCATATTTCTTAGCTTAAACAGGGCGCAACATATACCGTACATAGTACTATCGCTCAAATGTGTATGGACACTTGCTTATTCTTGACAGTACATAATTTAATGAAAGAATCACAAGTAAAGATTACGTATTGTGAGAACATTAATTTCGCATTAATAGTGTTTAAGCAATTTATGGTACATCTAGCCTGTTATTACTTTGCCACTGTGATATTAAACATATTGAAAATTGTATTATAACCATTCATTTAAATGTTATAATTACTTCCGGTATCGCCTGTTATCAATGACCTCCATGACGTCAATATAAAAACCAATATTGGTAATCAACTGACCAGTGACTCTTATAACAATTACCACTATCTGTTGCTTGAAACTAGTTAATGCAACAGATAAATTACCTAGAAAATTGTATATCCATTTCTATTGCATTCATCATAAGCCATTTTCAAATAAACCAACTCCATCACAAATATTAAAAAATTATTATATTAAAAATCTTAAAAATTTGTCGAAGAAATATAATGAACTTCGTATTTCAATGTGCATCGAATTATTTTAGTCCAGTAGAGAACTTCGCAATGTAATACACAATTTTTTATACTTTATTTATACGGAGAATTAAAATCGTTATGTAATTTTGGATAGAATCTACATAAGATTGGAATTTTATGCAGATACTGAGTTCTATTACATACATAATTTTACTGCATAAGAAACATTTTTACAATAATATCCAATTTATTACACTTTACTTCTATGAAGGATTTAAATTGTTGTACAGTTTTGACAGTATCCTGGTTTAATGCAATAGAACTTTGAGGTTGGATGTGTAGTTCCATCGTTTCTCATGCACGGCTCCAGCGCACTGTTGTCAGGCTTTCGAGACTTTCAGGTAATTACTGACGGAACATGAGGCAGACACAACACGATATCGTACACAGCGTTATTACATGAAATTCCTCGGCGCGCAATAATATATTCTAGGTTGAATCATGGTCTCTCGGCATATGGACGTTCCGTTGGCACGCCGATCGTTGCGTGTTGGCCGATCGGAACTGGTGTCGAAGCAATCGCTGGAATCGCGTGCCGCGTCGTGGTCGGCCAAATGAAAACGCCAGCCAAGGCCCTCGAGCACGTGGGCCTGTAAATGCCTCATGCATCGAGCACGCGTGTACACGACACGATTGCGATTCTATCTCGATACAGGATAGAGATACGTAATCCACACCGTGTGCAATCGTCACGACCTTCGTATTTCGACCGTCATCTGCTTTGGAAACTAGCCTAATAAGATTTAGATCTGAACGCTCGTGTCATTGCATCGAGATGCATACAAATGAATTCTATAATAGCGCGGTCGTCCCTCGTTTATGACCGTCGTCATAATAGACCGAGCTCACGAGAGTGTGGACCTAGAACAGTCGTCTCTTTTTGTTATGATATTTTCTCTTTTAATTAGGCTCGCGTTATAGTCTCCTGCGAGAATTCGAATTCTTTTCCTTTCCTATACTTATTACTCTGTGGATTGTGGATGTTCCGGAGGGAAATCTTAGTAGCAGCTGCGAGTCTCATTTTATGCGCTTTCCGTGTTTGCCGTGGAGAAACGTTGGAAGGTTTTTTTTTGTAATTAAAACACAGGTTCTTTGAGTATATCAAGAATTTAAAAAACGGCTGAAAGTAATAATTTACGCTTTGTGATACAAAGGGAAATTATGTGTAATTAAATATCATTTTATTATACGTTTAGGCAATAATGGAACCAATTGTGAGAGCGGTTGCCAGTTAAATGTAAATTTTATAGTGTATATAACAACCATATGTGGTATTCAAATGAGTATGGACACATGTATCACAAGCTTACATAGAAGCAATTCTCATATTATTTAAATTAGTTTGATCAAAATTAATACGATACAATGACATAGTATAATTATTGTATTGAAGAATTCATTAATTCTCTCTGATTGGACTGAAATATGTAAACGTAAATTAAACACATATTAAGAATATTCTTCATAACTGTATTAATTAAAAATTATTTAAATAATTGCTTTTTTTATACGTTCACACATATCCATTATATTATTGTCAATATATATACATATATATATATATAGACATTTGGATCGAAATGTTTTAAATTATATTGAACTCTATTAAACGATTTTCAATAATAAAAATGTTTTAATACTATTATTTTTCTTGTTGTTGTCTTTAGTGTCACAGTTAATTATTCTTGAATTTCCTAATAGCTTGGAATAATTAACTTAGTACGTACTTGAATTTCTACGTCTTTTTCAAGATTACAAAGCTATTTCAAGTAATAAATAACATACCGCTGTATATAAAAATACAGATAATTATCTCCATATGATATAGTAACAAAGTAAAAGACTCGATGTAAAAATCAAAGCTTTCTGTTCCTGTACTAGATTTTAAACTATGACAAATTTCCCATGACAAATTTCCCATGACAAATTCAATACCTCACACCTCCTCGTGTTTAAAAACTATCTTTAACGCGTGTAAATTCGTATGCAGTACGACTACAGCGCCTGTTCTATAGACGGAAGTCATCGTTCCTCCTACGTCTCTGGCAGACACGCCGCGTTCCATGATCGATATGCTTTGTCGGATCGCATTGAACAGGGGCTCGTATCGCATAAGCGTAAACGTTCGATAATGTGTTTCGACGAGGAGCGATATCAAGGATCCAGAAGTCTCTCGAGCAGAGAATTTCGAGGGTGCCATCAAGAGGCGTGAATGCTCTCTTTGTCGGGATGCAAATGTCACCGGGAGAGAACGGCAGGCCGCATTATGTTCGATGCACAATACCGAAATACTCATAATAATGGTAATGAAGAAAGAAATATGGGCTATGCAAATGCAAGGACGAGTCTGCAGAGACAGGACATGGTAGAGAAGCTCGGTGACAGTAGCGCGATAGAGAGATAAAGCGAAAGTGAAAACGAGGAAGAACGAGGACGAGAGAGAGGGAAAGCAGTCTCATATTTTTCTCGTGTAGATTAAAGGCATGCGGCTATGGGTAGAGGCGACATATGCTCGACGTAGGGTTGCGCATATATCACGTGGTTGTCAACCCCTCGAGCGGCCGAACCCCCGAAATTACGGGGCCACTGTTTATTATTTCTTTCATCTCCTTGGTCGGTACCCTCTGTCTAAACATACGGCGCGCGCGATGTCGATGCATCTTTCGACCGATGTTTTCGCGGCTCCATGTTAATTCTTGTTTAATCGTCTCAAGATAAACAAATCCTTCCGCACGGCGTCCTATGGTAACACTATTTTTCGACGCCTCCGGTCTTTCTTTTATTTCTCCTCGTGTCACGCGTATCCGTTCGAGAGGTTTAATTGTTTTGCTGCTTGGTTATAAACGAGCTGCGTGCCAGTTGTTGCCAATGAGCAAACACGAAGGACATGTATAAGGACATGGGCAAGGATATCAACGATGTTGATATCGGACGATGTTTAAGTGGTGCGTTGCATGGTCACTTACGTGACAAATTATAGGGTACGTTCGGAAAAAAATTGTAGAGCTTGTTTCGAATCAAGGTTAAAAGCAGGTCGCGTCCGTATTTGTCAGCACGAATAACCGATATGCCGCGCAAAATAATTGGGGCGCCTTGTTTTGATAAATGCCCGTGCACTTGATACACTGTTGTACTTTGATTTAACCCTTGATTTATGTAACATATAGAGTGCTGCACATTTAAGAAACAGCGTAATCACTGTGTATGCTATTGCGTTAATACCATATTAAGTCTCGCAGTTTGCATTTTTGTCAATGATCTAACGTGCTCTTATAATTGATCATTCTCTCAGTTAGATGAATAATAAAATTCAAATTTATTTAAATTTGTGCATTTAAATAAAATTAGTCGATTTTTACTATGTTGTAAATAAAGACAATTTGTGCTGCGAGATATGGATAATTTAGTTCATTATATATATGCAAAATAAAATAAAAATAAATAAAGTTTTATATGATATCTAAACATTTAATGAATTCTTTGCTCTGTGGGTTTCCAGTAGTTCAAATTAGAGAAAATAAAATTTTCATTAAACGAATAAAGATATTGCTTAAAAAAGATAGAAATGACAGAAGATCAAAATATATGTTACAAATGCTACTTCTTTAAATTCAATACTTTAATGTTTATTAGAATTTCAAATTCGGCTATAAAGTTTCCTCCAGCCACAAAACGTGATAAACTCTCACAACTGTAATTTTAAGCACAATAGAATATTTGACTAAAATATTTAGGCTTGATGCTTATAATTTTAATTCAAGAATCTGTTATACAATAAACTGGCTTTGCTCGTGCCCAACTGTTCGAATAAACCGCGCAGGCGTGTTCGCCTGGACGTACATTTCGCGCGCCAGCCAGCGAAATTTGAATACATTAGAAATATAATCATGGAATGTTCATGTATTTAAATTCACGGGAGGATCGAGAAAGATCGGCTAAACCTTTGGAAACGTCCAGCGTACGGGTCAATATATTCGCCAGTTTATTCGATTTGGCATCGGTAAATGGAAAAGAGAAGTAGCATGTGTCCAGAACTTGAGCGTGTTTTCACGAGGTTCTTCGACGTAAAGCACGTGGGCGTTGAGAAAATTACGCAAGTATCGCGCGGTTTTCACGGAACAATCGGTCCCTTTCGATCGTTGAACGAAAGAGACCAGGGGTCAACCGGGACGAATCGTCGGAGCTATTCAGAAGCCCCTCGTCTGCGGAGACAGTGTCGTTAATATTGGCAAACTTGCCTGCCATAAATCACAATGGGGTAACGCCCGTTGGCGTTGACGCATCGTCCTATCGATTCGTTGATTTTCCATGCATCGTAATGAAGTTGTCGCGCCGATCATTGTAGTTTGCGAAGGAGTACCGTGTTTCGGTGATTGATCGACACCAATGCATCTCGTGCCTGGCAAATATTTGCGTGGTGTCGAATCCGGACAAATATCGATCCCTTTGAGAAGCAACTCGACTGCACGCACGAACTAAGTATTTTCCTGAGTGTTTTCAAATTTGTCAACGGCAATTAATTGCACTCTTTCGGCGAGTTCTGCTGGAATTTGATTTGCGAGGCGGATCGTAAAAATTTCTTTGGCGTCGCGGAGTTTTACGTGCGATACAGTAGTGGTTTCCGGGATGAAACGCATAAGCGCAACAGGATATTGCTTCATAATGTAATCGAGGCTTGACTACGCGTCGTAAACTGCGGTATAATATTTCCTAATTTCCTTTATTCTCGTATATGATATTGTATTTTATGCTATCGGATAATTTAAGAAATGCAAGATTTTTTGCCTTACTTTTTCACATCAAGTTTATTTATTTTTTAACGATTTAAAATTTTACTGCTCAGAGGTTAAACATTTTTATCAATTTGTATTTATTACTGTAATGTACAAATAACTAAAATTTAGAAGTAATTATATATTTTTTTTAGAAATAAGTGTGTGAAATCTAAATCACGATACATGTTAGAACAAAAGAAATTATTCGTAGATTTGTTTATCAGCTTTAATTATTTGACAATCTCCTTTGTTTAGTTAGGGATAGTGAATATTTAAAAAATATGCTTTCTTCAAAATGTATGCATTCTTGTTGTACGTATATTGCTTTTACAAGAAATATTTGATATTTATTTTGTTTTTTCTTAGTCTCAATCAAATGATAAATTATATTTTATATATTCTAAATATCTTGTACATCGATGTGTTTTTATTGGACCATTTATGGGACTATATATTGCATCGTTTCAATCATTGTACACTTTTATAATAGTATTAATAAAAAGCTTTGGAACATAACACAATTACTAGCCATATTGCATATCACATCGATAAAAATATGCGATTCGAATAAAAATAAGCAGGACAGCTGGTTTTCTTTCTATCCTTTGTAATTCCCATGAAAGTAACCTCCTAGTTTACGATTTTAAATAAATATACAAATAAAGCGAGTGTGAAAAACGATATCGAAAGAAACGTGATACGAAGAGGAGCAGCAGACAGAGGAGCAGGTAGATCGTTAATTAATAGCATGATAAAATTACCAAAATTGGTTGAAAGTTTGCGAGGAACTGTCGTTCCGCTTTGTACATTTCGGAACTTTCTACTCTTGATCCACTCTTGTTACACAAAGCCCAAACTCGCTAATAATTTCATGGTCGTGATGTACGTTGCTGGAGTCGGCTCATTCCTCTTAACTGATAGTCTCTTCGATTTTCCCTTTCTTTCTCTCTCTCTCTCTTTCTCTCTCTCTCTCGTGTTGAACCAACATCAAAGCGTCATTGGTCGATGTTAAATATCGACGCGTGTACATGAACCGTACCCCGTAATAAAGTGATCACGGAGAGAAACGCGATGCATTT
Source organism: Bombus flavifrons (assembly GCF_040668555.2). NCBI lineage: Eukaryota > Metazoa > Arthropoda > Insecta > Hymenoptera > Apidae > Bombus > Bombus flavifrons. The sequence goes on along the minus strand of NC_138446.1, from coordinate 5,273,991 downwards.
ATCATCGAGCAGTCGCTGTCGGGTGTATTACGGTGCTGGAGACGAGGCCGCGAATCGATCGATCGATCGATCGATCAGGTGAAATTCAGTAATCGGAGGCAACAATGTGAGTCGGGTGTGTTCCCTTGTTGTGCTCGTTCTCGTAACTAACAGTCAGCGAGAAAAAGGGTCGGGAGAGAACCATGGAAAATGAGAGGAACGACGAAAGAGAAAGTGCGTGCACGGTTGAGCTTTGTAATCCATCATCGAGTAAGCTTGTCGGTCATGTAGCAATGGCTGATATGCATTAACATATTCATGCGTGACATTGCGAGGATACATGCTCTCTGGACGCATCTGTCTGTCCGTCAATTTCTAACTTGCACCCTTCTGTTCTCTGTTACGTGTTTTTTAAATGGAAACCGCTATACCGGAACGAAATCTCGGACGAATCGACAATGGCTTTTCCAATTCATTTCCGTGACGATGAAATCATTTTGCAAATATGAAAAAAATCATGCAGGCTATCATGTTCCCCATAAAAGACATTACACTTTTCCCTCCGCCACTTTCTTTTCACAAACTTGCTATTTTCGATAAAAATGCCAGTTCAATATATTGCAAACACCCTGTATAGTTCAAATTATTTCTATAATTACTGACATGATTGTGACGGAAGACTGGCTATATTTGTGTTTGGATTTTTATGGTACTTTTGCTGATACACTTTCTTATCGTTACGGTTTCCTTGATAATTGGAACTGGAATTTATGCACTACGCATACGCGTACATTCTAATATCAAATGAGTAATCATAAATTTATTTGTTTTGCAAATAATATCATTATTTATAACTTATTATGAACTCAGTAATGAAATACAGAAGATAAACATAGTAATATCGTGCAATATATTGACAGTACGAAAATCTTGCAAATTTAAAATTATTGAATTCTTGCTTCTAAAAGTACACTTATTTTTTTGGATTTCTAGGAATTTCTATCATGTTAATCTTAGATATTTTACATTACTATAGTGAACAATATATCGTTAATATTAATTATTAATAACATAAAACTATTTAAATAGTTGGAGAGCTTGTATATAATTGGCTATAATTTGTATAAAGACCAATAAAAGTGAGTTGAGTAAAAGTAGGATAATAAGTTGTTAGTTGAACAAATTTTAGTAGTAGTAGAATATGCGTATGAGATTAGTTCTGAATTGATAAGTGTACGAGGTGATTAAAATGGGGGTCACGTTAGAAGACATGTTTGCGAGCAGTTCGCAAATATGTTGTTACAGCCGCTAGTCGATTTCTCGCGAACATGCTTGTTCAAGATGACGAATAGTTACCGAACACCAAGGTATACAAACAGAGGTATGTATCTCTAAGGACCTGTCCAAGTACCTCCTTAGATTTTCAAACGCCGTGCGTACACTCGGGGCGAGAAGTACCTCGACAGTGCGAGTGAAGCAGAATAGGCGAAGTGAAATAAAATACGACAAAGTCAGGTCATTTCTTACGAATCTCATGAATCCAACTACAATAGAAGGCCACTTCGTAGTGATATAATAAAAAATATAAAATAATTATATTTTTCGGTTATGATCTTTCGGACCTATGCATTATTAACTAAACGGGCACCATTATTGTACACTCTGTTGCAGCTTCTTAGAAAATATTAAATTTGAAAAATTGACTTTTGGCAATGACATTGGCTATTTGACATGAAAAGCGGAATTCGAGAATACTGTGCATCGTACGTTGGAGAAATGCTTCAGGGCCTCTCTGGTTTATAATTTGTCATTAAAGCATCAAGAACGGCGCACAAAAGTCTAAAACCTTTATCTATATAAAGTAATTGTCATCGATAATATGAAATCAACAAAGGAGACGTTATACCTACCCCAAAATCCTTATCCTGTACGATCATTTCATAACTGGTTTCAATAAATAGCCAAAAATATATAGTGATACACATTAATTTTCGGTACCGTGGTGTACAAGATATTATTATTATTGAATATACCTGTTTATAATAGTGTAAAAGAATTGATTGTGCTTTTTAATGTTTTGAAGTAATTAAATGGATAAAGTAAATGTTTTTACCAATTACAATATCCACTTTAATATATTAAAAAATATAGTAAATTCTTTTACTCTATTGTAGACATATTGTAACCAGGATACCCAAATGTATTTTTCTCTTGTGTTCGTTAAGTGTACGCGGAAAGTTCGCCCTGAAAGCGAACTGACTACGAATAGCTTTCGAACAAACCAAGGACATCATAGGATATGTCGAAATATGTAATTAAACGCTTGGGTCCAGTTCGCATACTGTTCGCGAACAGTTTCACGAATAGAGGATTCGTAGCTTGCACTATTTGCGAACCTGTTTGCGAACTCCGGTATGGACGGTGAGGAACATCATGACGTTACTTACAAATTACGGTTGCAATTTATCAGTCTTGAAATAGAGGGGTCACTAATACGACTATTGATGATTTTAAATAAGAAAATTAGCACTGACAACCAGCCTGAGTAGATTGGAATTTACACGAGATGAGGGTCTAAATTTTATTTAACCTTTTGTTTAACTGACAATGGAATAGATATGTGTTTATTTTTTATTAGTTTTGTTTCAGTGATGCTTGGTATTTAGCTTGGGAAAAAGTGAAGAATGTTACAGAAATTATGTTACGCTTTCATATTTCATATATATGCGTGTAAAAGTGTTGTTAATAATTACGATAACGAGCTGTAGTAAATGGCAAGCTAATTATGTTGTTTAGCGAGGGATTAAGTAAAGTGAGTTGCAAATTACCAGAAAAATAAGTATTTAAAGGAAAATTAGCATTAATGTCGAAAATAAAATTACAGCGTTAAAGTTATGTACTTAGAATAGCTCCATACATTCAATAATCTATTCCAACGTATTGTTACTTTAGTTTCCATTACTTTATACATATTTACGTTTAATTCTTATTTTAGATTTTAAATATTCATATCTCTACTTTAAGATTCCTATCATGCAACAGAATTTAATTTTAAGCTTCATCCGGAATTTAATTAAGAATTTATTAGGGGTTAGATACATATTACATTACGTTAGATTACGTATGCTGCTGTAGTTGTTTCACATTCCTGTAAAATTTCATTAGTTTCTGTACGTATAAACTTGGAGCACTAGTTAACACAGTTTTAATTTCAATACAAACAAAGTCTTGTTGTTTTTGAATATAATTTCAAAATTACCTTCGCTGGCGGTGATTTTGTTCGTAAAAATTTGATAATTGTAGCATTATTTTTCTAATTTTACGTATTTTTTTTGTATTTTTCTAATATTACGCCTGTCACGGACTAACTTAAAATGTCTCCTCCGTGTCTATTACTCAGCTGAATTTTATGTGTCTAATCCTTAGTAAAGATACACAAATAAATGTTCTAAATCTCTTCAAAACTAATTTTTGGCATAAGTTATATTTAAAAATATAGATAATATGACTTAAAAAAGATATTTTATATTCACATATTTTCTCCACATATAGTAAAATATTAAGATATTGATACAGTATTTAATTAAAAATGGTACACATAATTATTTATTGTTATTTACAAAATTGTTTATAGTATTTATAATAGGTTTTTCGATATTTGATAATATAAATAACAATGCTACTGTAATAATTTCATTATACTAAGACAATACTATATCATAAAAATGTAGGATCAAGAGGATAAGGGAAAATAAATGTACAAAGAAAACCAGTAGCATTAAGCATTTCATGCACGATAGTTATTTTTCAATACGAGTGTTTTATGAGAAAAACGAGAAACGCGATTGTATTTCGAGTACGTGAAATATGCGCGAGACCACCGCGTTCGAATTGGTCGGTTTTCAATCGAGAGCTGAAAGGTCCGCGCAGTCAGAAACTAAGGCGGATCAGAGCGTTTGCGTACCTTGTTCAATAGCAGAGGTCACGTTAACCCAAAAGAACTTTCCCCGAAACTAATAAACTTGTTCAGTCCACTAGATCTAAACGGCCGGTGTGATAACTTTCGTAAGATAAAATAGTTACGCAATTCGACAATATCACTTCGACATATATCACTTCGCCCTAAGACCGATCATATCAATTATTGTATATTATACTCATATTTGACTCAACATTGGATATATACATATTTTAACCTTCTCATTTGCCTCATAGAATTTATCAATTAATCAATAAATTCTTATTTAAATGTTCCAACCACAGGTTTTCCATTACTCCAAATAATATATTTCTTAGTTATGTGATTTTTAGATTCTTTTTCAACAATTCTTAGCATTTATTCTGTCGTTTAGGGCCGTGCATTTGGAATATTATTCCGTAATTTATTAATGTCATGTATGTACAAGTACTTGAAATACAATGTTTTCAATGTACTCTGCGTACATGGACAGTAATAATTTTCAATTAGATGCTTGCATACACTGAGTAAGACTTAGAATTACCATGTAAACAAGCAGGTATTTAACAAGTTATAACATTGTTATATACGAAAACAAACTTTAGGGAGTTGTAAATATATGAGAAAGATAAGTACTACGAAGAAATATAATCCTGCTCCTCTTAATTTATAATGGATGGGTAACGAGATAGGTATCTTGTATTTTCTTTTTATTGATCGACAATAGTTATTAGAATTTAATGTTCTAAATATATTTATATGTAGAATGAGCCAAAGAGATTAGTGATATTACAGAATAATTTGTGTATTAGTTATCTGGGACAATAAGTGACGATGAAAATATGGATATTTGTGGGGATAATACGATTTTCAAAATGCACCAAACTAATATCACATTACTAAAAATATAAGAAACAGTTGTAGATAAAATGGACGACTTTTCAAGTGATATTATTGATAATTATAATTGTAAAGAAATCAACAAACAACATGCAATCAAACTTGGAACATTTTCGGAAGCTAAAAACAAATAATTTTAAAATATTCTCCAAAATTAAATGTTTAATAGTAAATATTAATTGCTAATAAAGTACAAGCAATTGAATAGTATAATATCGTGAAAAATACTTAACTTGAAATTTCCATCAAATAGAAAGAACTTGACAGGTATATAGGCTGAGTTTTGTTCATTATTGTAAGAGATCTTTTTCTTTTTTGATCCATTATCGATTTCTTCTGCGGTTGTCGCATTAAATCTTCTTCTCATTTCCGATTACCTTTAATACTAGTTGTTTTGCATTACGTGGAGGTAAAGATAATAAAACATATCGTGAAGTATATGAACCAATCATGGCATAAATTCATGAAATGATCTGTAAAATGAGAAGCGGCGTTTAGTGTTACTGCAATTGTCGCCACGATGTGTTCGAAAATAAGAAATCTATTAGGAAGTTCAACCTGGCGTGCGTAAATGGTCTTTTTGTTCGTTGTCCTAGCGGCCTAACCGCGCCTATTCTCTCGTACGCCTCGTCACGAGCGCTTATTAAATTAACTCGTTTAATTGGACCCGTCCTTTTATTTCACCAAGCGACCGCACGTGCAGCTCCCGTAGAAACCTGATTCCTATGAGAACGAACGTCGTTCCATAGTTTCCTCGTGTCTCCTATGTGCTACCCTTCTTTCTTTTACTACCTCGAACGAAGCTAGAACTATTTCCAACTTCCAAATGCGAGTTGCTTCGTTGAAGAACAGCTTGCTAGTTTTGCCAGTCACACGGTATGGACACGTTTTACGATAGATTGACAAAATACGTAGCACGTTTTTAGAATTCAAACGTTCATGCTGAAATGGTTTGACTTTTAAGATAAGATACATTTCATTCATTAAAGACAAAGCAAGAAAATATGTAATGCGTAAAAGTCGCGTGAACGTAAACTTCATAAAATTGTATACTATTAATAATTGTATATAATTGTACGTATATATACATATACAACATATATACGTATACAACATAATTGTATATAATTGTAAGATTTAGGTAGAACAAGAAATATCAAGCAACAAAAATATTAAACAAATTCTTGCAGTTACCTTTTCTAATCGCAGTATTAAAGAAAAGAATCCAATAACGTAAATTGACTAAAAATATTGCAAGTGAAATATTGTATTAACGTGGTTTGGAAAGAATCGTTTTAATCAATTTTTTATTTAACAAGCTTTAACTCTGCATGCTACAACAAGAAAAAAAAATACCATTTCAGTTATTTGTATTAGATTATTCAAACAGAAGTTTGCATATTATTTTGATAAAATTGATTCATTGGATTTGTAGAATACTATAAATATTAGCTTTAAACATGTTTTAAACATTTAATACAATTAGAATTCTAAGTATTTTGTTTCGAATAAATACGTTTAATGGGAAGACTATATTTTATTATCGCATTCAAGATTCTTACATAATGCTTGTTTTAGGAAAAACTTATCTTTATGGTTGCCCTGTTTAGAAAACGAGAAATGATGTCTTGTGGAAAGTTTTCTAAGAAATTTCTAATAAATTGAGTTCAAAGGATTTATTTATTGCCGTTTAACATATTTTGAAAGTAGTACTGATTAAAGTCAAGCACTACCGAATATAAAGATTGATAATATCGAAATTACGATTGTGATACCTAGTAATGTTACCTAGCATTACATAATAAATATAATTTTTATAAAAGTACTTTTGCGTTTATTATAAAAACGTAAAAATTTTGAAGACGAGATACATTACATAATTATAGTCATAGAAAACATACGAGAATAATTTACGGTTGATTATAATATTAGTCGAACAAGGTGTAATAAAATTCTTTAAATGACTTACATTATAAGTTTACAATATACTTGTAAATCGAAGTAAGGAGAAATACAACGTAAAAAACGAGAGAATTTCAAATTTCACGCGTGAGTGTGTATCGGAAACGCAGAGTAAAACTCGTTAAAACTGAGGTGAGAATGCACTCGAGATAAGATTCAGTATTTAGTGTAGTATAATTCAATTTACAACCACGTAAGACGATAACGTGCACGAAATACATACCGTGACACTCAAGCACGCCGATCTTTTACGGTAGCCGACGAAAAGGAATGCGTGATTATCGATAGGAAGGACCATAACGACCAAGCTACTTGGAATTCCGAATCATGTTCGAATTAACGAATTATCTTCTTTGAAACAAAGTGTATCAATTTTTCTTGTTATTTCAATATATAAAATAACTCATAATTACAAACAAAACCACTGTAAGATATAAAAGAAGACAATTAGATTATTTTATCTGTTAAGACGAGTTTACTCGTTACTAGATTGCTATTGTTTCAGACGAATGTCTTATTTACACAAGAATTTTCCGCTTTCTAATGTGTAATTAGTGAAATAATTGTAAGGTTGTACGAAACATACATTATATTATGGTTGGTGAATTCGGAAAAAAAATAGCAAAAATCTTATTTTGAGTTTTTCTCAAATGCAACTTTTCACGTGAATGAAGATTAATTCTCATTTATAAAGTCTTTTAGATTTCTATTTGACAAGTATGCTAATTAAAATAATTTGTAGTCTCTATATTTACATTTCTTGTCTAGTTTAATAAATGAGAAGATAGACAATATGGAGGTAATATCACATAAAGACAATTTTTCTAAATGAAATGTGATTTACTTCTTCTAACATCTTATTTCGTAATTAAATAAATAGGCTTGAATAGGGTTTATCTTTAAACGATCATGTAATACTGTCGTCTTCAGTATATCACTTATAAAATTAACGAGCATTAAATTGGAATGAGAATCTACTCTTACGTGAAATTACAGTGACAAATAATATATTTCAAGTGGAAATGTGTAAAGGTATAATAATAGCATAGTAGTCGGAATTAAGGAGAGCTAACTAAGTTGTAAATAACTAGTCATTTAAAAAGTATAATTACTATAATCTATCTTCTTTTTAATACCTATGGTTTCACATAATTGTATCCTTAAAGCAATATATTTGATTAAAATCTGCTACTTATAATTTTAATGCATATATTTAATGCTGTTGCTAAATATTTTATGTATTATAATTTGTTAAATCCATTTTTTAAACGAATTCTACAACAAATTAAAAATTGGTAAGTTACATTCTCTGCAAATTGTAAATGGGTTTCTCGTTTTCAAAAAATATTTGGAGTTTTAATTTTTTCTGTTTATTATAAAATTTACTATTAATGTTAAATTAACGAATCTTGTATCAATTATAAATACAACGAAAAGATCTTGCATTAGTATTAGGAATAAGTTTATATTACTTTTGGGAAAAATGGAAAGTTTGTCACAATATCTTGATTTAGAAAGAAATACATATTCGTATGATTTATTTATGAATTTGAAAAGGTACAGGTTTGTTCGAAAAATTAATTACTTACATATGCGCTATTAATGAAGTTTCTTTCTAAAAACAGCCTAATAGGGAAACTTTAGGGCGTCTTTATTTGAATGGATTATCATATATAAAGGACAAGAAAAAAGCTACCGAATATTACCGATCGTAATACGAATTGTATTATGTCGAAAGATTTTTCTTTTCATCTGCTACACAAAGAAAATAGATTTCCTTACAAAAGTAACGATTTATAATTTCAGACAATACATTTTTATGTCCAGCTACATATATTAACATCATTTCGATACATCCTTCTATTCAAGAAATGAATTGAGATTAACAATAAAAAGTAAATGTCACTTTTTTCAAATAGACGACCAGATTTACAGTACTTGTACTTCAATGAAGCATTTCCTGCATGCAGTGAAAGTACCGAGTATTAGCTGGAGAGTAAACAACAGATATGAAACCTTTATGTAACTCTCTCTTTACGTCCGTGTGGTTCGTATGGTTGCTGTATGTTACGAAGAAATTCATCGCCGTAATCAGCCGACTCCAAGTTCCCGAGCACGAAGCAACTGTCAAATTTACAAAAATCATAGCTATTTAGGTCGGCGATTGTACTTTATCCGCTACCTCTATATTCCGTTGCCAGCGATACGAGCTGAGTATCATGCAGTAACAGCAGTGGCAGAACGGTGCTGAATATGAAATTCTTCCGAATGGACCGCTACTAGTCTCCTCCCAGATGCTGAAAGCAGAAATTCTCGATAGTCAGTGTGTACACAAAGCATATGAACGACCGAGTCGGTTGTAGCGACGGCGATCTGGGCCGATCGATCTGTGCTAAATCGATTGGATAGGTAGTGTAACTGTATCCCATGTCGCGCTTTGATTAGTTTTAGTATCCATCTAACGACTGTTATTACTTGCTGTTCGTTTTGATCGATGTCGCTGGCAATGAGTTGGACGAGGTACATCGAAAACGCGCTCATTGCCGCTCATCCGTCTCGCATAAGTGGTACACCGTAATTCCAAACTAATTGCCGACAGCCCTCTTCTACATCGATAGGATGCAAGCATTATGCGTCGATGCGTATCATTCGTCCGTTATGATCGGGATAATTCCAGAAATTAAGTCATCATCGCGTTCTCCCTGATGTTTTCGTCTTTTTGTTCTTTGCTTTCGTTTCACGTTTCTTCCTTTCTTTCTCTTTTCATTTACCCCTTCTCCTCTTCTTTTTTAGTTAAATATAGGAAGCTTCGCGTTTACAAGAATCGAGAAGCAAGTATTTTTCATTATCGAGTACATTTTTACTCCGAGATAGCGTACACATTATCCGTGTTACGACAGAGGATACGCGTTATAGCTTTTCTTTTGCGCTCGATCTTGTTCTAGGCTCGAGTCTGTGTTTATCTGACATTGTAAACTGGAAGATTTAGTTAATGCAATATCAAGGGCGACTATGCTTTTTTAAAGGCAAATAATCGCTTCCGACAGTTTGTGGCCATTACCGCTTGCTTTGACGAAACGCATAATTTTGTATCAATTCCCTCAAATGTGACGATAGGTTCTAAAGTTACATAGTAAAGCTGAAATATGTGTGCCGTTTTGCTTTCGTAAACAATAGAAAATTTTTAGCATTAAATGTACCCTCTAAAAGTTTGATCTACGTTCTTCGTATTTTCTAGTTTTTATCGTTGCATATTAAAGATATTTGAGAAATTGTTATTAATAGAAGAATGAAAATATCATTTCTCAGGGACCACTTTTTGAAAAATTCTTTTTCAACAATCAAACATTTATATCCTTGAACAAGAAAGAGTACAGTACGTTAGAGATTCCTTGCTTTCTACTCGTATAATGCTTTTTATTTTGTTTCGATTTATGTTTTAAGTATTTGTTGATTCGTGCTAATAAGCAGAGTGACACTTTTGGAGGTATTCTAAATATTGTTACATAAATAATCATTAATTTCAAAAAGATTAAAGTACCTGCTAAGCTAAATACTTCTTCGACATGAATAGGTTAATAATTTTTATAGAAAATGTCAAGACTGATCGGCTAGTACATTGAAAATTATATGATTCCATTTAAGAACATATATATGTCACCTTCATATGAGCTCGTTCAGCTAGATAGGCGTTTAGCTACAGAAAAACTAATTACGCCAAATTATGTCACTCTTAAAATCATTCAACTTCTGTCTGAATTTTTTTTTCGTACAGCAGATAATTTACTAATAATTCGCATTTATAGATTAAAATCGGCTACTTTTTATACGCGTGTTTTATTCACAAAGAATAGTTACGAAAAGAATTAAATATTCTAATGTTGACTATTGTAATTATTTATGACCCGGTGATACTAAATAGTTGAGAATTAAATAAGGTATTAAAATTACATATTACAATGGAGTAAAATGTAAAGCGTGCTATCTTTCTATTTATATAAATAGAAGGGATTCGAAGTTTAGTATATAATAACTGAATGCTTTTTCTAAAAACAACATGAAAATTAACTATGAAACCATTCAAAGTGTCAAGTATATGAAACTTGTACTATTCAAAAAATACGAAGATAATTTGTGAAAGCTGCAATTACATTATCTCTGATAAGCTTGTGATGATTGACTAGTCGTTTAACTCGTAATTAATACCTATAAAAAGATATCAACATCGCTAAATGATCATTTTAACAGTATATCTACGGGCTGCATTCGTGTTGCAAACATCGAACGTTTTTTATACCTTTTACAAATTAGGTTCGATCCTTTCGTAACCACGTTGCAGCAAAAGTTAACCAGCGATACCATGTCCTTCATAATTTAAATAACACAGCTTAAGGTCGCTATCATACTGGTCTGCTGCCACACAATTAAGTATTTATTATCTTAAACTCGTTTATGTAGAATATGCGCTAATTATACTATCAGGAATAAATACTCTTCTCTTTGTTATTTTTAAATAACAGAATAAGCAAAGTAATTTTCCTTTCGTTTTCTTGTCATAACGACCAATTACCAATGTGAAATAACTCCTTACTAGGGATGAGGTCAATTTCAATATGAACTTACAAGTTCAAATCTCTTCTAATATAAATGTTTTGCTTCATACGATTCGATCTCTACTCACGAGAATCAATGTTTCATTTTTTGTACTTATTATTATTAGAAAGTACTCGAATTATACGAATCTATTTTGGCAAATGGAAAGAGTATTTTACTATGATATTTGAAAAAATCTAATTTCATGAAACTAGTGCTCTGGAAGACAAGAAACTACATATCGTAAGTGTTATGCACTTACAATTTGATTTCGTTCGAATTCAATGTTGTTATCAGTAAATTGTCACAAGAGTACCGTAGTCTGTACTATTTACATATTTGTATAAAATAAAATGGATGAAGTGCTTATAAGAAGCTTAGTAAAAGTACTTATCTGTTTATTTTTTACATTTCTCGAAGTACTTACAAATCGTTAAGTTATCTCGAGTCTGTTTAAAGATGTCCACTTTTTTTTAAGGTAGATATCTATATATAAGATTCGAAATTTTTCAATCCTATTCAACCAGTTATAAATCTAACAATTCACTGCAAGTATGTACACATAATCATTGAAACGTTACTGCATCAAGTAATATTTCAAATCTATCGAAAGAAATTTAGATACTGAAATTTACTCGGATTTGTGATATTCGTGTTATTCGTTCTTTACGTTAGATCACTTAATAAGTTTTAATCAAAGTTTAACATGAGATTAGAAGAAAGAATCCAGTTCAGTTACCGATGCATTTTCCCTTATCCTTTTCCATTTAAAATCTAACTTTTGATCTCTAACTTATAAAATCTTCGTAATTCAGAATTTGCTCAAAATATTGTACTAAAAATTTCCTTTCTGAAACTTCGGATACCATCTTCAGTGTGTTCTTATACGTTTGCGGATAAATTGAATCAACATTTTCGATTTCCACCGCTGCTCCGTCCTTTTACGAAATTGATAAAGGATACAGTGTTATTGCAAATAATTTCGATTTCGACTTTCGGTTCTCATTCTTTCCTCTACCAATTTTACCTATTTACATCTGCTAAAAAATAAATACTAGTTAAGAAAGAGCATACAATTGCAAAACAACATGATTTCAACAGACTTCGATCAATACCTCATTAAAAATTATTAATGGAAAGGCGACAGAATTTGTGAAATGACATAATAACATAAGCTTGGTCTCAGTCTGTGTTCAGTGCACACTAAAAAGACTGGAATAATCGGTGACAATACCGTTTCGTTTCAAAGCAATTTATACATGAAAACTTGTTTCAAAGGAGTAAGATGAGCGAGAAGGGGAAAAGCTCGAGCTATCCGAAACACTTTAAACGTTGCAAAGAAAACGGAAAGCTATTCCTATCACGGTGAAATAACTACCGGGACATTTACTTTTCCCGTAGTTTTTTCTTAGTCTGTGCCGATTTCGAGTGGCGAGAGCCAGCTATGGTAGGACACCCCGCGACTCGAGCTATGCCACTGCTCCTTTATGGCACTCGACGAGGCGGAATGCGCGATTATCGACAGATACGACGATAAATGCCAGTCGCAGAATGATTGCAGTTCGTTTTAGAAGCTCGCCGATTTGCCTTGTCGAGGCAGACCGGCCTGGCTGTCCGCTTTCTCGCTCGTTCGACCTTCTTTCGCAACGTTCAATCGTCGGCTACGTGCACGCGTTGTTATTGAATCTCTAAATCCTGCGTGAAAATCTCGGCAACAACTGTGTACGTTTCCTTATTGAACGAGATTTCGCGATTTCATGCTGGTTGCACGTGGAATTTTCGAACGCTTTTCATAGCGTTTCGACAGGAACGAATCGTCCTTTCATCTTGCCCAGGGATGCGTTGAAGATAATCCAGATTCGCCCATGATCCAAATATCGTTGATCAAGGTGATGGATTTATTATGAAAGCTGATGAGTGGCATGAATCGAACGGATTTAATAACATGTAAATTTATACTTCAGATAGGACTTAATGTTTCATCGATTGGTCGAATGGACAGTTTTACGAGCTTTTGCTCGCGATTGTGTAAGCTCTTCTAAAAAGAGCTTAGCATTGAGTGTAGTAATTCTGGTTCATTCTCTTTCTAGAAATGATCGTCACAGTAAAAGTGATTTTGATGAATCGAGAAAAGGAACGAAAAATAGCAAATTATAATTGAGCAGGAACATAATGGATTTTGCTTAAAAATTAACACTAACGTTGCAAAAAAAAGAAGAAACAATTATCTTGTAAAAATGAAACAAAATCTGTAATAAAAATTTATTTCAATACGTTAGGTACATTTCTTAATTAGAAGTTTTAAATCGTCATTATACTATGGATGTTTATGCATTTAATACGCCTAATAATACAGAAATACGTCAAATGTCCAGAGTATAGTAATCATTATAATATTTAGCGAATAAAACAAATCTCTGTTTAGGTCTTCTTTTTAGTTATATTCGCAAAAATTTGGATTTACTTAGATATCCGCGGCTTAATAATCGCAATCATATATTTGTTTTAATTTAATTTAAATTTAAACTGCATCTGTTAGTAAACAGACGATCAAATCTCAAAGAAATATGTTCCGATTTTTTTTTAATAACGACGCATTACAGACGAATACAATGTAATCGCAACGAAACACAAACAGAATGCAGGCAATAGAACGTAAAATAATAAGACAGAATTGCCAGGGTCTTATTTGACCCGGTCGTTTTATATCGTAATCAAAATGACAGAAAAATAAGAAGCAATCACGGGATACGTCGATACGGTGCTTCTTTAGAGTTAGGTTATTTAAATTACTGTCACGTCACACAGTCTTCCTTTCTCTGCGATTGAAAGGACAGCTCTTTCTTTATCTCTTGCGATGGTGTTACGAAATACCGGCAAGATGCGCCGCGAGAGATCCTCGATCCACGATTCTCGCAGAATACGACTCGGTCAATCGCGATCGAATGGATGATCAACTGGATGAGTTGCAGAAATCCAGCGACTCGTCGTTGTTATTTTTCCCCCATGTCTTTTGCTCGCCACGAGGTGACGAACAGCCGCTGCTAACGATAAGATCGCGTCATTTATTTGGCCCATAACAGTTACGATTTCCTTTGCATCGAGGTGTCACACGAAATCGTATTATACGTCGTATATTTTATTTGATTAATTTCAAAAACCAATTAATTGTAGACCTTTTTCTATCTTTTTCATTTTGATGAGTATTAGGATCAAAACAAATAAAGACTAGATGATAATAAAGAAGATGATATACGTTTCTTTCTTATTGGAGATTTTCAAGTAATTGAAAAAAAGCGACAATTACAAAACAAACAAGATACTGCTTATTTTTGTTTATTTATTATATCTCAGAAATATTGTTTGCCGTAATATGAGAAATACGCTGATCTCTTGAAAAATTTCGTGAGCCTGTAACTATTTAAAAATTTCTCCTTTCTTGGATTCAATATGCCATTTTTCTTTTGAATTATGGAGTGATATTAAAATCAGAAAAGTCCATAAAAATGAACTTATCCCGCGTATTTCCCGTGATCTTTAAATGTTTTTATCCATTAACACGGTTGTATGAGAACTTAAATTTTCCTATAGAATATTTTTTAATACGCGTATGTAAACAATTTTTAATAAAGTATGTTAATCTATCTTTATTTAATACGATAGTGTAGCTCTATTAAAATGAATAAAGATTGAAAATTTTCACTTAAAAGCATCACGAGTTAGAGGAACTCAAGCTATAAGTATATAAAATATTAAATCTCTTAAGATAGAGAATACTCTTAATAATTGCTTATGAACTCTGAAATTTTCATTGGAAGTTTTATTAATTTGGAAAGTAGAACAGGTACACAACGAAGTATATAATTAGTACATCTACTTTGAGCAATTTAAACTCTGTAATCGAATTTTTCCGCGCTTCTAGGCAGCTACTATTACGGTTGATTACATTTTCATTCTGAGGCAAGGAATAGAAACTAGTAACTCTTACATCTACATTGCGTAATTGCGATGTAACGATATAGTAATAAAAGGAAATAGTGTAGAGTAGGTAATAAACGTACAAACTAATACTTAAAAGGTATAATAGATACACATAAGTATGTAATTTTCAAATCATGTCATGCTGTAGATTATAGAGATCTATTTGGCAATTATACACGTTGCAAATGAGACATTCGGTCTTAGAAAGTAGGTGTGAATACGTGAGTTTAATGTGACTTTTATTTATTACGTCTATTTTGTTAGAGTTATTAGCATTATTTCTGTTGTTTCCGTTTATGATTAACGGAAACTAATAATCGTTATAAACAGAATGCTTAATAGCAATAATATAGCGACGAAGCGGAATAACAAAGTATAAACGTACATAGGCATGTAACGTACGTAGGTGATTTTCAAATCACATGATGCTAAAGAGGGTTATTTGGCAATTATACGTGTTACAAATGGAAGACTTGATTTTAAAGAGATAAACAGATTGCTCAACAGCAATGATATAGTAATAAGACAAAATTGTACAGTAATAAACGTATAAAATAATACTTATAAATCATAGATATAGATACAATATGTAGCTTTCAATCCATGTGACATTATAGGAGCTTCAAAGAATGTATTTACTTCACAATGATTTGACTGTAGATAGACTTACACGAATGTGTAAGTTTCGTGAGTTTAACCGATTTATTTATGTTATTTTATTTTACTTCATACGACAATCGGATGTGATACTGTACAATTTTTTCAGTTATTGTTCTACAACAATAATATTGAATATTAAAGTTCTCTTTAAACAAATTTTCAAGATCAGTCAGTTGATCGACTCTTCCATCAATGGAAGGGTACCGCTCCCACTCGGTCGATTTCGAGGACAGTCATCTAAAGTGTCACAAAGCAAGGTTAGAGTTACATCGAAGGCACCGTATGTTAGAGCATATTGCCGGAAATATCTTGGCCTTTGGCCGCGGACACTTCAAATCGGAACGCACATCTGCTCGAGCAATTTGGAGCATTCGAACAGTTAAGAGTACTGCAGTTAACACTTTCGACCGTGAAAGTTCTGTTAGTATTATGATGCTTGCGCTTACGTTGCAACTGCTGATGTTATCCTATAATGCCCGATAATTATTACAGACGTTTGGGTAATGTATACATTTTATAACAAAGCATAAAGCAGGCGAAGTTAAAATTGAACGAGATGAAAAAACAATTTGGAAGAAAATGATAAATGTCTATTGGCAGTTAAATTGTTCTTGCAAGTCAATTTTAAGTTGATCTAGTAATAACGCTCAAAATGATTGTAATTGTATTTTGTGTGTGTGTATTTAGAAATATTAATATATTATATATGATATCATTAATATTATAAAGAGAAAAGGTATGTATGTATGTTGGAGATAATCTCAGAAACTATTCAACGAATTTGCATAATTCTCTCACCACACAATTAGAAGCGAAAGTACATTTCCTTCAGGTAGACATTATTTTATTACTCAGAAAACCGAATCGTGAGCATGAATGCGACTCAAGTTGAATTAACGCAGCCTGGTTTCCACCGCACGATTGCACCTCACTCGACTGATAGTCGAGTGGTATGTGGGTATAGGTCTAAGATCTAACTCAGGCGAACCACTTTAGAACACGTCACAACCACAAAACGGTGGTTGCTTGTAGTTATTATGTGGTTGGGCTGTCGGTGGAATCAACCACTCACAAACCATTTTTTATTGGTCGCTTGAAGACCGTACCGACGACAAACAACCACACTACAAGCCTAAGAACATAATGAATTTCGAAGAGAAAAGGTTGTTGTTTGCTTCTATTATTACGTCGAAGAAAACGACGTCGTAGAGACAACATTTTTGGGGCTCATCCTATGGTAGAAAATAAAAACGAGAGCTAGTTTAAACTTGGTTATTCATTGAGAATGTATGGTGACAAGCGACGAATAAAAAATTATTCGCAAGTGGTTGATTCCATCAACGGCTTAATCACACAATAACGTCTGTCTCAATTAGGCCCAACCTAAGAAAAGAATATTTTTCTTACCGGTAATTATACGTAATCGGTTTATTTTTAAGTTTATAAAAGAAATTTAAAAAATCAATATCAATTCTTACCAGTAATAGAACTAAAGTTTGTAGTTTATATAGAAGTATTATAATATCAAACAAAAAAATAGGAAAAATATCAGTTTTCTCCAGCTCTACACGCACTAAGTCGCGAAGGAAATTTAGTAATGAAATAAAAAATTTAAAGAGTAAAGTCACCTTTAAAATGCATTATATAATTGTCGCAACAAATTACATCCCATGTTGCCTAAATTACACTATCTCAAGTTATCTGTACCTTCTAATTCATTTATTACAAAACCACATATCGCTTTGTTCAATTATATAATCGATTTATAATTTAATAATTTATAATTTGTAATTTATATCTGAAAACGGTTTTATAATTATTCTTTTGCTACCAAGTCTCAATTATCGCTCGAAGCGTGCTCCTTTTACACCAAATGAAAGATCTTGATCTTTATTATCTTTCTTCACAAGATGAGATATACATATAATTAAGCGAATGATCATATTTTATTTACAAGATAAGATATTTAATATACGATATATGTATAAAGTAGGACTATTTTCCTATTGTCGCAATCCTTTCAGTTTGTTCCTGTAGAATAATATCAGAACGATAAAATATTTGTTGCAATTCAAAAATCGAGAAAGAAGTAAAGTGTGTTTAGGTTGTTTTGTTTAAAGTTATAAAGCCAGTCTGGTTTGGTATTTTAATTTATTCATCAAAATGGAACAATTCTCTGCTAAAACTGTGAAACCGAGATTGGAACGAACACCAGCGCTTCGTTTCTCCTAATCGAGTTTAGCATCGTCGAGCGCATTACAGCTTTGTGAAATAAATATGCCTTTCTTCCCCAGAATTTCAACTACAACGCGAAAATTACATTATTCGTCTCGCATCGAGCTCTGATTTCCTTTCTCGCTTAAATACAATTTTAACGGTAGTTTCCATATTACGGTCGCCGAGTGCAATACGAGATTTTTGCATCCCAAACAGTTAAATTCTCTGCCCGAGTAAATTTACGAAGCCTCTGATATTTCATTTCATTGTTTAACTTAAATTAAGGAATACTACTTAAATGCTACCGCTCGTATCCAAGTATTTCGATCGATTTGCAGTAACAACATCTGAATTTTACCAAAGTATACAACATATAATAATAAATTAATAACTTGTGCAATAATAAATCAATACCACGTACTATCTTTGTCATGGAATTAGTAGATAATACATTTAAATTACATTACCAGTCGAATTTTACGATCATTGAGTCATCCATTTCTGTGTATTAATTTCGCAAGAATTAAAAAAATCTGGAAGGATATAAAAGAAGAATGAAATTGTGAAATCAGCTAAAGAGTCTGTTATCTCCGAAATCTTTCTCAATAAAAATTTATAAAAATAAAAGGAAGTCAGTTCTTGTAACACTAATTTGGGATTAATAAAACAGTTAGCAACTATACATTGATATGTATGTCCATTAGTTGTAAATATCACTGCTAAAATAATCATAATAACCTTTTTGTTAGTTAAGAAAAATCTTTTTTAACTTACTTATATGTAGCTTAGAAATTAAACGTCTTAAAGATTAACGCTTTCTTAGATATTCAAGTAGCTCTTGACAATTACAGATACCAATATCGTCACTATATATTGTACATTTTCAAAACCCAATTTTATCATTCTACAATATTCTACTATATATGTAGCTATATTTAAGGGTACGGGATAAATATATGTTTATAAATATATTTGTTAAAGGATAAAATGATTGCAAATTCTCTTATTGGTAATATTATACTTGAACCACGTAAAATATATGTATCCTGTTCAACGTAACATAACCCAGTTACCTTTAAGCGATTCTGTAACTTTTCCATTTTTCACAGCTAAACTAGATTGTCGAAAAGATTGGAACCTCCGAATCAATACTTCGCAGGGTTTACAACAAGAGATTCGAACGTTCTTGCTTTTGTACGTTTGAGCTGTACTATCGAATTTTTCGAAGGCAGAATTGGTTGAAAGCGAGGTCGACGCCGACGATGTTGAATTTGCATAATATATCAGCTTGAATTCACACTTAAATTGGTTGTTCGCGACCTATTGTAAATAGATGCGTGCATTTGTGTCTAGTAACACAGGAAAGTAGAGATAAGAGAAAATAGTGACAAATCGTAGAAAATATTAATGTTTTCTAAAGAAATTTCTAAAACAACATTTCTAACATCAAGAGAATAAATTATTATATTAGAAGGAATTCAATAGCAAGAAATGCACTTTTCTACTTTGCAATGGAATTTATTTGTAAATGGAAGTAAATTTTCTCTCTCGTCTACAACGTAATTATACTTCTATATACTTGAGTAGATTAACGCTGCGGTGCAAGGTTATTTGAAATTTATTGCAGATTACAATGAATTTAATGGAAATTAATTTGTTTAGCACGAAGCAATGTTGAAAATTTCCTCAGGAGTTACAAGTTCTTCGTTAATAGTTTATAACCAGAAACTCTTCGTTTCTTTACGATAAATTTTCATATTTTTCGTTATTGCTTGACAAACACGTAAACCTCTTTTATTCGAAATAGCCCACTATAATTATTTATTTACGAGAAAAAGATTATACTTTTTCATATTTGTCTTAATTTTTAAAAATAATAATTGTGACAAAGATAGCGCTTAGTTTTAGTATATATACTAATTAAATTAAATACAGAACAACGGTCAATAAAAATTTAAAAAATATAGATACATGAGTGTATGATTCCATGTATATATTATTATTTTCAAACTAAATACCATTACTCGTAAGTTGTTATTTTGTTTTATATATTATATATATATATATATATATATGTATACAATGTATCATTTTATATAAAATATACGTATATGTATATAAGATATATAAATATAAAATTTATAATATATATTAAATATACATTAAATTTGCTTCATATATTTATAAATTTTCTAAAATTGTAATAATTGAATTTAAACACAAATACTTGGCAAACAAATAATGACAAATATGAAATGATCGATTATGATAAGACAAATCCAACGTTTGCGCATTCTAAATTTCACAAAATGCTTATATTAGATATTTTCAAAGTATCGATTATTTTAAACAAAATTTTAAAATAATTTGAAACAGAGGCAGCTAAAATCTGTTTTTTACTTAGATGCTCAGGATGCGTAAAAATGTAACTAATAAAAGCCAACCAATCAGCCGTGCTTGGCAATATTATGATATAAAATTTTAGTAGAATCAAATGACTGCCCTTTACTCATTAAGCATAGTGCTTAAAGGTTATCGGTGATCATGTATTTATAATATTATGTGTTCATACAACATAAACAAATTACAAAGTGTAAAAAAAAAGAAAGTGAAAGTTTGGGTTTATTTTTAACCAAACAATTTTTTCCTAATATACGCTTAGCATCGTAATTTGAAATTAGTTTTCGCTAATTACGAACTACATCAAATATAGCGTTTTATGAGCATCGTTCTTTTTGCTGCCAAATTTCATCGACAAAGTGGTGCGTTGTTACGTTCAGAAATATTTCTTTGCATTTTTTAAAAAATCAATTCTTTTCTTCGCCGATACGAGTCGATCAACGTTATTTTTTTCCTGGTAATTGCAATTAGAAGAATGTGAGAACAAATTAAACGGACAGAAAGATTCGATAGTGAGACATAAAGCGATGGCTTAAAAATCAGCAGCTGTTACCAGATGCGCGGTTGTTTCGGAGAATCTTCGTAGGAGAGGCTCGAATTAGGTGATCTTCACGACTTTTTCGGGAACGTCGAGAGTAGCCATTAACAACTCCATGTTCTGGCCCATCTGCTTCTTGATATTTCACTTCTAAATAGCCTAGTGTCTTAACCGTTCGATACGATAAAGAGTGATGGATGGTATCAAAAATAGAACGGAACTCGATTAGAGCAGTTTGTAAACCGGAGTGTAACACGAAAGGATACATATAGAAGTAAAATACGATGTTGATAATTTATATAAAATCCTAACAAGATTTAATAAAGATTCGTCATCTGTTATTTCGTTAAATTCGTATTTTCTAATACTCTGTACGTTAATTGTTACTTGCGGCTGTAGATTAATAATCTTTGAGAAGAAAGATTCTCTCTTTGAAGTTTTTAAGCACTTTCGTCCAAAGAGATATTTTCTACAGAAAGCTTAATTTGAATCTTAATGCAGTATAACACACAGTGGAAATTTAAAATAATTTAAAATAACAAGAATATCGATGTTACGCTTTGCGAATCACATTTGTAGTATTTGATATTGTATATCATTAGTATATAATAATATGCAATAATAAATAATAGTATAACATTACAATTTAATATACGAAATCTCTATATAAACGTTTAATCTTTTTTTTCTAGGAGACAACAGCTTGAACAATCGGTGTATTGTGAGGCTGAATCCCGGCGTACCGCTGTCGAAGATGAAAGACAAGATATTCAAGGTGCCAACCAGGAAAAGATAAAGGTAAGGCTGTGCTCGAAATAAACGAGAAATAATATTTTTTTTTAATGAAGTCCATTTTCCAAATTCTTAACAATATGTACACATTTCTTATTAGTTAAAATGTCCCAAATATGAGTAGTTTTACAAAATTCGTTCCGTTGAAATTAACTACTGTATGAACACTTCTTCTGCTTACTGTAGATTTAACAATTTCTACCAAAAATTCCAAAATGTCGCGACTGATTTTGCGATGGAAACTCGTTCGAACTAGCCGTGTCAACGTTATGGTTTTCTGTTTCTGTAGGGTACTACGCAAGATTTATTCGAATTGCTGGAAAGAGTGCAGTGTTCGCGTCTTGATGATCAACGATGCGTTTTGCCACCGTACTTCTCTCAGGTAAGAGACACATTAAGATGCTTATTCATGTTCCATTCTGCTGAGTCGAATCCATGCTTTCCAGAAGCTTTGGTTCTAGAAAGATTGGCTGGATTAAAATGCTCCATTAAGAAGTTTACGAAGGCTAATATCTTTCGCTAATAATCATTATAATCTGTAATCGTCCTACCAGATACATTGAAATATTTTATTTTGTTCAACTTCGACTTTCTTAAAGTTCGTTAAGGGACTTAGGTACTTTTATTGCTGTCGATATATAACTAGTTGAAATTCAAGGATTATATAATCTACTTTTCGTGTAACAAGTTGCTTTGCCTTTCACATATATGATTTTCATCGTAATTAAAAATTCCCACAATGAGAATTGTAAAGACAAAAATATAATCGAACTGCTCATTATATCAAATGATTAAATTTTATGATCTGATCGGATTTCAAGTGGAGCAAGGCTATTTATATCCACTTTCAACAACAAGATAGGTATTAATAAAATATCCGTCAGACATATAATTATCATTTTAATTGTACATTATTATAACAGTAACTAATAATTAGTAGAGAGTAAAATAATCAAGTGAAATGAAAACTGTTATAAATTTAATGAAGCTTGAAAAAATCTTCGCTTTTTGTCTGTGATCTACAACTTAAAAATTACATTATCCTATATTACTAGGAATTAACTTTTTAATTTCAAAATTTATTTCCTTATATTATAGTATTTTGCAATGACAATATAGAATAAAATTATTACAACTCCTTATATCCATAGTCTATAACTAAATTACATCGTATGAAAACTATTTCAAATTACTGTTTAGCTTTAAAAAATACATATATTTATGTACCGTAATGGGATACTTTCTTTAGAAATATAGCTACTAGTTTTCTAATGCTTGTAAGAGACGAATAGCTTAATCAGACACAAATTATTTCACTCCGATACATGTTACTATCAATATCAATGCATAAATTCTAATTAATTGATACATCGTATAACCACAATTGGATTAAGTTATCCACGATATGAATATCTAACGTTTCCACTCATGATCCAAATATAATACTAGGCGTAGTTAGTATAAGCACTCTAGTGGAAATCCCAGTCTACGGATTAGCATAGCAGCATCGTCGTTCGCATAAGGGTATTTCCTGATAGAGAAATATTTATCTACAACAAAAAAAAAAAAAATAATGGCATAGTAGCAAACACGTACTAGGAAAAAGTAAGGTAACGTAATATATTTGTTTAATTCATTATCAGTCCCATATCTTTTGTTATGAAACAAATTACACAAATTTTATGATGCCAACTTGAACAGCATTTTATTTACGTGTTAATCGTGTTCTTCTCTAATACCGGAAATAATTTGTCAAATACCATGAAAATGCCCTCAACGTTGTATATTTTTGCCACTTTCACGATCCTTTTATCGTTTTCTAACTTTGAAAGTATTTTTCCCATTCGTCCTGACAGTTAGTATCATACATTTTCTTCCTGATGCTGCTGCACAATTTATTGGGCATTTAGTACATCTAGGATGTAAATAAATGTACGTAATAAAACTTTTTGTTTTACAAAACAAATTGAAAGTGACACGCGTTAATACTAGAAATACCACACCAGTCAAAATGACTGCTTGTACAATTTTCTAAATATGTCAGCTCTCGTTTAGGGGTCATGGTCCCAGATGGATTAATAATACCAAGAATGTACTACATAACATGGAATTCTTTCTGTAAAAAGGTAATAAATCAATAAATATAAAAATATTCTATTATTACGTATTTTTTAAAGACCAGTCATTTTCACTGGTTTTGGTAGAAAATTAAATACATAATAAGGTTTATTTTAATAAACATTATTTCTTAAATTAGCAACTGTCTGGCGATTTCTCATTGGACTCATGTTGTATTGTTTAAATAATGAAACTTCTGTAGGGAGATATATATTCCTTTTATTTTATGTGATCTCTTCTAGAGGTTAATATTTTTCTAAATAATAAAAGTATGAAAGAAAATATTCTTAATATTGAAGTCAAAAAATTGAAAACAATACGATACTAATAACGAGAATAACAGCTAATGATAACAACCAATATAATTAGGGGAGTTTCCAGTCTATATATTTGATACATTTTCAGTATAAAAATCTTAAATTTATTAAATATTACACATGAATTAAATTCATTTAAAACACGTAGCAATAAGATAATGAATAACATTTAAGTTCTAAATGTATATTTATAATCTCTATGAAATAATACGAATTTATGTAATTAACTATTTTATTTACGAGGTAGATCTAGAACTTTCTATATTTAATTAAATTCATTTATTATATTATTATACTTTACACATTTATAAATTAATGTTAAAATAATACTCGTAGCTTTCAATTTTATAAAACTTTATCAAATTAAAAATTTCAATTGAATTAAATAGAAAATTTTATTGAACGGTCGTCATTTAATCGTATGCATCGAGAAATAATCGAAAGGAATTAATAAAAGTAAATAATGACTAATAATGGTAAGCACACTTTCATGATTTTCATCGAAAGACCAATCATGTACCTCGATTTCAATCCATTTAGTTTACCTTGTTTAATCAGAGATCCATTCTGCCGTTGTTTAGCTGAAAGAATCAAATGTATATCTTATCCGGTAGAAAGAGAAGAAACACACGACCAAAGGCTTTGGCAAGGGGCCCAAGTAGTTAAGACGCTATTGTGGTTGAAAAATCTGTTCGTATGCAGAATCGGTTTGGAACGGTGCGCTTGCTTACTTGTCTGGTCAGTATCCACGTGCAGCCGGAATCTCAATCTGTCTGCCACGAATGACTCGAAGATAAATGAACGTCATCATCCACGGTGCGAGTAGCAAAAAGCTTTAGGACGAATCGTTTGGTCACGCGCTGCTTGAATTTCAATCAGGATTGTCTGCCGGCCTTTCTAGTCCTTCTAGTGCCTATAAAATTTTCGGTCTGTCGATTCCTAGGGGAGGATCTTGCTAGTCACGTGTTAAACCGTTCCAACTGGAGACTCCGCGCGAACGAAAATGATCATGGAACTCGTTCATTGGGGCGTTTTGAACCGCGATTATCTAATGAAACCCAACGACAAGACTATTTCTTTGTTTAACAACGAAACTAAAACTTTGATGGGAGATTAACGTGAGTTTACGAAGATAAAGGTTGACAAATTTTTGGCATCGTAGTGTAATAGGGAGGCTCCGATGTCCTTTCATCTTCGACATATATAATGACGAGGCAAGAAGAACTGGGTATCTTTTCTGGCTAGAAATTGTTGACACAGGTTTGTGAAAAATAAGGAAGTCTACCCTTTTTCACGTTTGCAACGTGTTGGAAACTGACAGGAATAGTTGAGCGATTGATACTAATGAATCTTGTAAATGAAGTGTGGAAAAATTATAAAACATACACAAAATAATTTGGCGGCAATGCAATAGTATGATAGTAAAATAAAAATTTCTATAATGTAGACATATAAATATGAAACTATAAAACTATATGTATATTATAGAGGTTTAAGTGTGCTTACCTTATGTTAAGAATCTAAATTTTTTCTCATTTACACAGGTTAAAATAAAAATGACAAGTACATCCCATCTGCCTTTTTGTATCTCTACTTCATATGGCTTCCAAATGCAATAGCCCGTAGTCATGTGTATAACACGTGTGACAATGATGTCGTGAGAAACTTGGATTCGCAAGAGCTTTTAATCTTTCCTGCTTCTGAGTATTGAAAAAATTTATTCGATTGACCAATTACTATACCGTGTATCGGTATAGTAGTTTTCTTTTGTCACGGAGAAAGCGACGTATGATAAGTACGTGCAACAAGTAAAGGTAACTTACCGACAGTTGATACACTTTCAATTGGTTAGTATAAAACCTTTTTTGTTCGCTGTGATCAATTCAGGTTTACTTGTTTGAAATCTGTTTTATTTTCCGCGAAAATTAGAAAGCATAGGAAATTTTACTTATAAATAAAAAGTAGTAGATAAAAATTATCCGATTTTAATAAAACAAAGCAATGTTTTCCTAGTTTTTGAACAACAGGTTTAAATATTTTTTTAACAATAAAATATAATATATAAAGAATTTACGAACAGATAATAGTAAATTATAGCAGATAAACTTAGAGCAGAACAATGTATCAATATTCTTATCGATATGTTAATGCCATATCCAATTAGCCAAATCGAAAAAATTACAGGATGTTAATTTGTCTTATGTATACATATTTACACATATTAATAAAATAATACATAAAAAAGGCAATAATGACAACTCAAATTAATATAAGCAATACAATCCTTGATGTTATTAAGTATTAAAGAAACAAATAAGCACATAATTATTTCGTAAGGGAATTTATGATAAACAAGGAGGACAAGGGTTTAAAATGATTAATTTTATTTTATAAGTCTCCGTGTGTACGTAGTATTATAGCTACTCCGTGTATTGTATTTTACTATGAACATTCGGAATGATTTGCTTATTATTTATAAGTTAAAATAATTTAAAGACATATAAAGAAATGAATTTCGTTTATTAAACATATTTAGATAAATTTGACTTTTCGCAAGGGAGATGCCTGTCTGCATTGCCCGTTATTCTTTTTTGTCGTACATGTTGTCGGATATAAATTCATAGCAATGATGGCAATACGGATGACTATTGATAATGAACAAATTATTCACATCATCAAACATACCATCCACATTTTCTGCAGTGAAATATAGGTCATAATAAATTAGATTAATTGCAAGCATCAAACAAGTATACGAATATTGAATTAATTTTCAAAGTACGAGTATTTATACTTTTCTAGATGAATTTTTATCAAAGAAAAATTTATTTTATTATTTGAATTTATCTTAAGTTCTAAACTGACTCTATTCTGTGAATTTCAATTAAGAGATTTTAAGGCTATTGAAAACAAATTAATAAACATTTAAAAATAATTATATAAAATTTGTAGTCGGTAGCGAGAAAAAACGAGAATTAACTTTATAAATTTTACAACAGAATTTACATAAGCCGAATTTACATAAAAACGTAGTTTTTTAAAGAGTTAAAAATGAGACAAAAGGATGATCAAAAAGTATCAAATTTGTACCTAATTTATGCATCTAAAATTCCATTAAAGTTAAAAATATTGCATAATTTGTGGTTAGTGATGCTTTTGTTAAAAAACTGCTCAAGAAAGAAAAGGATGAAATATAACAATAATTCTTTGTATTCAATGCATTTCATCTTCTTTTGGAAGTGAGTTATGCTATAATAACGAACATATTTCACAGAATAAATTTGTATCGTACCTTGCCTTAACTTGTCGCGTTTTATTGTTATTAACGAGTTGAACGATATGTTTTCACATACTACATAAATATCGATTTTCCTTTACGAAATAGCGTTCGAATGTTTATTGTTCTAATGTGAATTTCATGCATTCATTCCGAAGTTACGATCATTTGAAATCAGAAAGTTCCAATTCGTCTTTCGGAGCACTCACCAACTTCTACATTTTTTTCTCCCATTACATTTGCCATAAGTAATTGTACTTTTGCGGTATTTTAGGATATCTATTACATTATATTATATTAGGATACCTATATATTATATTATATTGCGGTTATGAAAATTTTACTTGCTCAGAAGGGCACTAATTCGACACATTTTCATCATTCTTTCTTTGAATCACTCGAAGCGTTGAAACCTTTAAAATTCTACGTTCGTTCGACAAAGGAGCAGGTACATAAAAGTTACAGGCTGTAAATCGGTTTTATGTTTTACTGGAAATGGTATAGGCATCGGCCGAAATGTTCGAAATGCGGGTTGTTGTTATTGGTAAAGCAAGGTGCATATATGATCCTCTCAGGATGTAAGGGGGAGGAGCGCGCTTCCGGCCGTGCAGGTACGCACACCGGAAGTGTCGGTTGAACCACCACGACCGGTCGTCATGGTGTGGCTTTAACCAAATGGCCGGGAAGATTTTCTGATTTCTGTCTGCTCGCAACCCGTGAAGATCAGAGATCCAAGTTTGGCGACGTTCACAGTATACAACAGGTTATTGTATCCGCTGGTTTCACGTGGGAATGACCCCGAAACTAGCGCAAACAGAGCCCGAACTTGACATCGTTACGCTTTGAGCACTTTATGAAAACGTTTCTGCGTCTAGTATAATCATCAGGTTTTCTGCATTTTATAGTTTCGTTTGTTTGTAACACGATATACTACGTGTTTATTATATTACGTGTGTATTAAACTCTTATTTGTAAGTGATGCATAAAACACATGACTAGTGAATTAATTAGTTTAACACCATAAATAAAGGTTAAGCTATTCCTCTTTCTTATACTTGAAAAGATAGCTCAAAGTAATTTTTTTTAATTAAAAAGATAATTAGGTATGTACAATACATATGTATAACTCGTCGTTATACGAAGATTATTGCTGAAAGTAGAGGCTTATTGTTAAATAAATGTTATTGGACCGTGTTACGAATACTGTAAAGAAAATTTCTACCAAATAGAGGAAATCGCAGTAAAGAATTGTCCTTCGTAATATAAAAATAATTTTAATTTTAATATGCTATAATATATTCGATGTTATAAATATTCATATAAACGAATTTGATGAAACAAGATAAATCTATAGAATCGTAAAATTCTACTAGTCTCTAGTATTGATGTTGATGTAAGGATATCTTTCTTAAAATCAGTATTTAAATGGTGGAAAGCAGAAGGAAGCCTGTAGTGTTTGCAGAAAGAGAGGGAAGAGAGATATGAGGAAATTTTTTAATCGAGGTCGTTCAGTTTTCATCGGTGCTAAAAGTGAGACGTGTGAATAAGTATTGTCGTGATAATCAACAATTCTCGTTTCTGTTACCTAATTTTAATTGTCTCTGTGTCAACAATAGAATACCCTCTTAATTTGACACAAAGAAACATTGTAAAGTGGCATTTATTTGCGTAATACATTTCGTGCCCACGTGGCATCGTGCATCATTAACTACATCTTTTATCTTCGTCGAATTAAATTGCAATTTTCCGTATCTAATAAAACTTCAACGTTCCAGTTATTATCGATAATTCTTTCCGAGCATTAAAATTCTGATATTCTGAACGGAAGAACATCGTTTTTTTGAAACGAGTTTCTTCTCTCTTCATGAAAGTTACTAAAGAAGCCTGTGATTGAAAAAGAGAAAGTACAGACATCCGGTTAGTCAAACATAGCCGAAATAAAATATCCGTGTATCGACAGATACGTGTGATTCGACACGTTGCTCCTCAACAATTGTAATTTAACCGGAGCGCACCTGTTTGTTATCTTAAATTCGAATCTAGTTCTGTATAAACAGAAAGAAACGGGTAAAAGGAAGCCGATATCGCTATCTATTCGCTTTGTCCGATATAATTTTCATTGAGTCGAGCACAGTCGCAGTCTTTCCTCTCCGAGACTTCTGCAGCTCAGCCTATCGCCGTAAATCATAGCACAAATTTTCACGCGTAAAGTAAGCTTCACCGTTACCCTATGACCAGTTATTCTCTCAGAGAGAAACTTCGACGTTCGAGAAGAATATAGAAAATAACGTCTACCCACGCATCGAGACAGCGGGTCTGAGTTCGAGTTGGAGTTCGGTCGACGCTTATTGCCCAATGTCTTTGACTTGAAGAGCAGTCGTTAAGAATGGAACAAGGTTAGCATTTTCAAAGAGTCGCGCGACGTGGAAGAAGATACGCGGGAAGAAACGGTGAAAGGGGGAAAGGATGGGCCGACCGTGAAGGAAAGGAGAGACGACGGGCCACGGATCGAAAGAGGAAGTGGCGAAGAGGGGGACCGCATCGCGAGACGATCCATGCTCGTAACCGAGGAGCGCGTTGTTGTGTCTTCTGTCGCTTTCGGACGCAGGAAGTTGGGTAAAATAATGAAAGAGGTGGACACAAAGGAATGGGAAGCCTTGGTACTATCTACCTACCGGTAACGAAATAAGTCGACCACGAAATGACATCCGCTCTGCTGCCAGTCTCTCGCTGCCATGGCAGTCTGCTTCCTTTTGGTTTCACCTTCCCCCCAACTTCCCTCCACCTGTCGTTAACTTCTTCTCGAATACCAAAGAATTTGTCTCTTGATTTCTTCGGTTTAACGGAAGCGTGCGGCTTTACCATGTGATCGCGTTCTTTTCGCCATGTAAGACTTATTCTCCGTCCATGCTTGCAAATTGCTACAATTGGACCGAATACATTTCGAACGAATTGACTCGGACAGGATTGAATTGCGGTTTGCTCCTTTAGAGTTGATCATCGTCACTGCTTGAGAACTTCTTCTCGTCGAGCATCGTTCCGATTATTTAAATCAGATTGCGGACACCTTGCTCCCCATTCTACGAATGAAGGAACGTCATGTTTTTAGTATTAAGTTGTTCTTTGTTAGAGTTGTCGGAGCAAACGTTCGAAGGAATTGATTTACAAAGTTTCCATCGTCGTATCAATTTTAATCATTTCAATATTAAACGTATTAACTCTTAACTGGTACCTTTGAGCTACCGAGGACCATGATAATTTAAATTACCTACTTAATTTTAGAATTTTTAATTTATTTTAATTTTGTATTGATCTCTATCACGAAGAATGTGATGTATGAAATGAAATGAAGTACTCCAAATTTTAATAAACTATCACAAATCATTATAGTCATCTAACGATGCTATTTAAGGATTAATGTTTCGTTTTATGAAAAGCGTGGGTGTCTTATTGACAAACCAAAACATATTTTCCAATATAAAATCGTTTAAAAAGAAAGATGAGGTACAGTTTTAATTTAAATCAATAACATTCTATGCACACGGCACTATATCGTCATTTCATTCGAAAATAGTCTTTTCGATATTAATGATACTTTTTAACATGATCCCCCGCTACAAAATAGGTCGAGCAAATAAAGTTCAGTAAGCTTGTTACACAGAGAAACAAATCTAGTATCATTAATTCCGATGACATTCTGTAATTTATAATACAGGGGAGAAACAGTGTAAGTTCATCATAATTTAAAATGTACCATAATTTATAATATTCATACAGTCATGGATGATGATATATCACAGAATCGCAATAAGACAATAAATTACATATTAGCAACATCAACACAGTCATTGTGAAAAAATGTTTTCGCGAAATTATGTTATTAACTTTTCCTACCGCTTAAATAGCTTTTGCTTTCTATAAACAGTTTTAAGCTCTTGTATTTGTTTCTTATGAAATATTTATATAGGAAATATGTATTTATGAAATAATTTCTTTTCTTCAAAATTAGAAACGTCAGTGATTAGTAACGTGATTTAAGAAACAAAATTTTTTATTGAAATTAAACAGTAAGCATTCTCAGAATTAAACGAACGAAATATAATTATTGGGAACTAATTTATTGTAATATGTAACTTAATTATGATACTGAGTTGGCCAACTTTTGTTGCTTGAAAATTGAATTCTAAAATACGATTATCGTAAGTTATTATATCTGATTCACGATGCTTGATATTATCCAACAATTAAAGAGTTATATTTAATTATGTGAACAGTGAGCAAATACTTAAAAAAACATATCATGGATTGATCATCGGTGTAGTTACTGATAATTTATCACTTGCCTTTATACGTTTTAAATATATTATAGGATCGTATAATAGCTAAATAAAAACAACAATGTTCTTTTTATCCAATCCAAGCAAATTTCAGCGATTCTAACAAGAGTATTAGCGCACAATTACAAAATTAATAATTAATGTTTCGAAACGCATCAGATATCGTCCCGATATTTTGTTTTTGCTCGGTGTTTTATTTTTTTGATTTTATTCTAATATTCAGTGTTTCCATCGGAAAAAATTAAAACGCTGAACATTGTCGATAAAAAGCAAACAGTTAACGAATGTAATAAAATTATCAGGAATATCGAAAAATTTATGCATATCGCTCATGCGTACAATGCCTGGATTTACGTAATTCTTACAGTATTTGGATGTAGGATAATACAAATATTTTGAAATATTCCACAGCCTGTTGAATTAACCAATCGTTAATTACTTATTTCTAATATGTTCGTGTATCGCTTACTAACAAAGTTTTCGATTATACGTATAGCTGCATATTAAAAAATATGCGTTGGAAATATCTAATTAATATATATAATAAAATACAATAGTATATTATAGTAATAGATGAACAAAATAAAATTTAAAAAATTTAAATATGTAAGTACTTAGATATATAACTTCCAAATTATATGGAGTCTTAGGCGATTAATAGTAATCATTAAAAGGTTTACAATTTTTCGATCGTTAAAAATATTCCTGTTATCATAGAATCATTTCCTTTAATTTTTGGTATTACATGTACAAACATCTGACGGGATTATGTACTTGGTTGTTAATAATTAAGTTGCAAGAATCAACAAGTACACTTCAAAACTATCTCTCACCATGAGAACTTTATACTAACAAAGGGTTAATACCGAAGGCTACAATGCACATTAATTGAAAGTTTACTCTCGATTCGAACGTTTCGAAAAAATATATGATTATCGTTGCAGAGAAATTTGAAGCTTTACTTAGCTGTAGAGGTTAAACACGAAGAACTTAAAACAGGAATCAGCTAAATATTAATCGAAGTGTACATAGGTACATACATAAAATGGCCACAAACATTATATTCTAACTAATTAAGTCCAAATATATTAAGTTACGTATCATTTACATATCGCAGATCCTGATAGAAGAAATACTTCATTGGAATATAAGGGCGTACCCTTATATTCACACATATACCAATACTTTCTGTAGCCATTTTATATTTTACGTTGATCTACGTTCTAATAAACAAAAAGCAATTAAATAAATTTGTAAAATCTTAAATTTGGCAATAGTCAAACAACAGGCAACAAACTAAGATGAATACTTCAAAAGAAAATCGTTCGATGGTTACGTTAAAACATTAGACCAAAAGAAATATTTATTAAATAACGTATATCGTTTTCGCAGCTGTTGTAAAAGTGACATGGCGTTAGCTAAGAAAGACAATTTGAAAATGCTTCGATTGAATCGATCGATCGTTAATCTCGAGGAAAGAGAATGATGGAAGTTTGCGTGAAACCAAGTTTACGCGTTTGATGGCGACCATGGCAACGTTTGTTCACGGTACGATAGTAGGGTGGTGGGAGTTTTAAGAACAGCAGGACGTTCAAGCTACGAGCACCGCGGGGCGTAGAGGAGCGAGAGGAGGTGGCGGTGGGGAAGTAGAGACGGCAGACGAGGCAAGCCTCGAACCGTACGGTCTCGATGCCAGTGCCAGTCGCGCTCCTGCACTTCTACGCTACCGAACTGAGTTAGTACGCGTTCGTTCTGGCACGTTTACGTGTTTCTTCGTTCGTATGTACGTATGTATGTATGTATGTGTGTACACGATCCTGTCTGCCGAACGCGCCCACGGTGTAAACACTTTCTACTCTGACCTCGCTTAGTTGATCGAAACGTGGGCGACGAACAAAGCTAGAATAGCCAGGAAAAAGTGACACGCACCGTTAAGTGATATCCTGCGCGTTTGATCCATCGTACGATTACGAGATCGAAGTATGAAAATGACAGTGAACTTCAGTGACCAAACGAACAATCACACGATCAAATTCGTAGTGAAGGATCGAGTGGGTTCTTAGTTTTCTGGTGAGCGTATATATGATATAAACGAAAATAATGTCAGCAGGTACGCAGTGCTGAGTTACCTACGCCTTAATCGGAAATTACTAAAAGATAGAGTGTAGTCTGGTGTTGTTGAAATCCTGATTTTTATCGGTGAATACGTGACAAAAGAATTTACCTACGCATATTTCGGAAAATCTTTCCCGCGCGTTTCTCAATTAAAGAAAAAAACGAGTGTGCGAAACATATCACGTATGTTTCACTCGAATTTTGGTGCAGCGTACGTCAACTTCTATAGAGTCGTATTTCTGCTACAGTACGTCGACGTCAAGGTGTCTGGCGTTTCGAGGATCAGCATAGCCTCGTAAAGGGTGCAACAGGACACTCGCGTTAGGTTAGGTCGAAGCGTCGAGATCGAACTGGTTCCCCTAGTGCGGACGTTGATACGATACGCGTTTGGTAGAGTCTTGAAACGTAATAGAGGATACAGTAGGCGGTTATGATGGGTGTATTGAGATGGAGGCACGATCTTAGATCGGATGCCGGCCAACAGCAGCAGCAACGGCCCAACAGCGAACGGTCTTCGACAGGACACAATAATCATGCGCACGCGCATACACACACACTGCCGAAACTTATATCACAGGTGAGTTTTTCCCGCGCTCACGGAAATTCACTGCGATCACTCGATTATTTCATTAGTCGTTTTGCTATTTCGCGAGAATTTTTTCTAAGTATCGAGCTTAGATCCGATCGAACGGACAGGAACTAATTTACGAACTTCTGTACTTTTTCTATTTTTCTCTTCCCATTATCCCGTTACCCCAGAGGTTTAGAAATAAGATGGATTTTCTTTAAAATCAAGGGATTGGTTATCAGTTTGATCAGATCTGATGGGGCCGAGTTTTTATCGTCGACAGATGTCGATCTATGAAAGGAAAATATACGGCTTACTGGCATCCTTTCGTTTTATGAATGGAACATATGTTCCATGAGAAGATCTTTTGTAAGATCTATCATTGTGAAATGGTACTTTCTAGTACCTTTCTATTTGATTATCTATTTTAATTTAGCTTTTGTTCAACAAGTTACTTACATTAAGATGTTAGAAAAAGAAGATAGGAAGTTGCAAATCTCTTATTTTAGGTTATTATCGAATTGGATGTATGCGTACAATCGATTCAAAAGCCAGATAAAATATAATTGCTAAACATTTTGTAATTTTCTATTTAACAAATTATCGAATAATTCCTATTTACAATTTTCACAATAATTTACAATGATTTAGTGATTATTCTTTCCTTTATTATTATGATTTAAACCTCCATAAAGAGATTATTTTGCGGTACATCATACCTTATAAATTACAAAGTAAGTTATAGTTGCAAATGCAATACAATTACAATTACGACATATTTTCTTTAACCATTGGATAACATATTGTTTACCCGGTTAGTTTTCGTAAACAATATAGAATTGGAATTTCGAGAATTCTAACAAAGACACGAAATAAGCATCTGGCAAAATTAAACTCACCCAAACTTTCGGCCGTTTGGCAGAGGTACAAGCGTAGCAGTTGGATATAAACCTATCCACGAAATCTAAACGATCTGACCGAAATAACTCGTCGCGTTTCACAAATAACGAGGAAATTCCACGACGGACGTGCTTCCACGGATGCTTTGAAGTAATTACTAGTGATAGGATCAAGTTCAATATGTAACTTATAAATCCGAATCAAATCCAATATCCAAGTTTCGCCTCATAGGGTACGAATATTACTTGTGAGATATAATGGTTCGTTAGTTTAATGGTTAGTTTCGCGAACACTCGCAACTTTCGAAAATCTACTTGTAACTATCTATTTCGATATTCGAAAGAATCGAATCTCTTGCAAATAGCAATCGAATTGCAACAGTTAGAAAGGCATAATCATTTATAAAATTCCATAGATCCATAGACAATAAACGAGATACCTAAAAATTTATTTGAACGTCTGCACTTGCGTCTGTTTAAGAACGATAAATTTGTGAAATATTGTGTAAATTCGAGCAGCGTCCAATTCTATTTAGGAATGCATTTTTTATTTGGCAAAGTATTCGTAGAGTCTTGGATCTGTTGCGTTTAGATTCGAGCGTACTTGATAATACACTTGTGAAAGTGTACTCTCTATAACTTTCATAGAGAATTCGAATCTAGAATTCGACCGATGTTCGAATCTATTTGCGATGTATATACTTGAATCCACCAAGCAGTAATTATACCAACCGATTGTCATTGTCTTGTGATGTAGAGAATCGTCGATCGAACCGGTAAACGCAATGATGGCCGAAGCGGTAGGAACGCGTAACAGCTCGATGCGTGGTTCGCACATTCCCGGATGATCCGTTCGCGATCTTAATTCCTTTTGGTCGCGCATGCCAAGTACGCTTCCGCGTATTTCGTTTTCATACGTTGAGCAATGCCGTGGTACGTCCACGCCGGGCCACAGAGAAAACGTATATAACACCGTTGTTACGCTTTTTGCGCGCAAGCTTGACGAGCTTTGAACCAGTCGGAAGGAAAAGTAGCAGAAAACTTTAGCTGCAGCGCTGTAACGGCGGCGTCCAGACAAAAGAAAGGTTCCAAGGTGGAGGGAGATGGAAAGGAAAGAAAAGGAGCAGCAGCGAGAAACGAGCCCGGTAACTGTAACCACAAAGATCAGCTTCGCGGTAATTTTCCTCTAACAACCCGTTACTCCATCGTTCTGCGCTACGAGACGCTTTAAAAAGTCCTATTTTCCCATGACCGGCCGACTGATTGGTTATGTGTGCGTAATGTTAGAGATGCTGTTATAACCTTATCGATAAATATCGATAGTATCGAAAAGTTATCTCGACGTATTAAGATAACTCGATATATTGATAATATCCTAACGATATCGATAACTGACTACGTGCACGCGTAGTAATTTCAAACGAGGTGTGTCCCTTGTTTGAAAACTTGTATTGTCAAGACGATATGATCTATATGATCTATATGATATGATTATCCAAATGTATATGATCGAATGACATAATGAAATACGAAAGAAGTTAAAAATTTCTCAAGCTTATTTTTAGTTTGCAGATTTTTATTCATTTGTGGGAAGTTTGAAGATATAAATTGCATAGGATGCATATCTTATGCAAAAGTGTCCAAAGTAGAGTACTTATAATAATATTTAATACATAAAATAATTTTCTATCTGGATTCCATTTGTTTAATTGGTGGTATATTCACAAAAGTCTGAATGTATATAAATATTTGTAGTTTACTTATGATTGTATTTTAAATATTTATGTATACTGCTAATAGATATAGCTATTCCAATTAACAAATTATTTCTTAAAAATAGGACAAATTCGTTTTAAGGCGAGAATAAGGCAACTGTTACGGTATGCCAACAATCAGTTTGAATAAGACAAAAGGGGATAAGGGAGTAATAAATATATTATCTATATGTCACATTTTACTTTAGTCGATATAATTAACGATATTATCGATATCTTAATATGTATGTAGAAGTTATCGATAATGTATCGATAATTGTTAGCAGCATCTGTAGTTCATACTGAAGTTCACAATCAGCTCGCAAACAGATTCTGAAGTTTGTTTGCCAGCAATGTGGTCACTTTCGTGAACAGCTTATAAACTTGCCAGCGACTACATATTCGCTCAAGAGTTTGCGAGATCATTATTAGAACGTGTGTAACATACGATGCAACACGTTATTGTCTTGTCAATTTGCAATTTATATTCGATCTGTGATTGGTGGTTGGTTATAAAATGAACATTGCTGTGTTAGTTTCTATCAGAAATATATATTTCTTCGTTTGAACTCTTTTCTCTGTCAGTATATTTCTTCTGTTAGGATGTTCTCTTTTTCATCCGACGCTATATCTATATTATTGTGTATATAGCTGATACGGGCAAGAATTTTTGTTTATACACTCCTTTGACTCTGTGTAGAGCAAATTTATTTTTCACGCTTCGCAGATAAACTGAGTCGTTTCTGTTCAAGTCTAATCTTTTACTGTTCTACATTTTTTAAATCCTGAAGAAATTCTAGAATACTTACTAATATCTTTACTTCGCTGTACAATCAAATTTTCAAGTAAAAATCTAAAGGAAAGAAACTCAAGAATGGAATTTTATTTGAAAGGTTAAATACCAAAATTTAATTTGTTTAACAACAACCACTCATCAATATCGAACGAATATTATATATTAGATATATACATATATTATATCTCAATTCACTTATTTCTAATTTCAATTTATATTTTGTACCTTATTTGATAGAGATAAAGATAAAGATACATATTATAAATATTTGAAATATATTCATTAAATAAATAATTAATTAATTGAATATATAATATTTGAAAAATATTCAGTAACCTAATCCAAACTACTGTAGTCATTGATGGCTAAATGATATCAATTGAAAGTTACAATAATTTTATATATGGACATTGTAATAATTCTATAATCAATTATATTTTACTTATAAACTGTTCACAACTTGTAGCATCACGCTGCTGCTTCTCTTGCGAACAATTTTAGACAGTTAGATGCCGTTCAAGATACGTTTTGACAGTAAAGACTGGTT
This sequence comes from Bombus flavifrons, assembly GCF_040668555.2. Taxonomy (NCBI): domain Eukaryota; kingdom Metazoa; phylum Arthropoda; class Insecta; order Hymenoptera; family Apidae; genus Bombus; species Bombus flavifrons. The sequence continues at coordinate 5,235,283 of NC_138446.1, read as the reverse complement.
CAAACACGGCCATTAGTTTAGTCAAATAGCAAATTAAACCGAATTTACGCTGTTGATTCATCGAAAAACGTCGCTTTCATCCTCGTTTAGTGAATAGAATTAAAGTGAACAGTGTAAATTCGGCTTTACCTGTTACTTAACTAAACAACTGTCTGAATCAGTCTTAATACGCGTGTATATGAGTTTCTACGCTTTGTGCGCCTACACGTGAAAACCTATACGTTCGCGTAATTACTCGACGGGCCTCGGCACGACTGCCCGACGAGTTAAAGGCTCGCTTTTAACGACTTGCCAGCACGTGCTCTCGACGACAGGCACTTTAATTCTTGCCGAAGACGAACTGGCCCTGATTGGCAAGAATTACACTTGTCGTCGTCTAAAGCGAATTAAAGTTTGTTTAAAGATCACGAAAGCGAGACTTATTAATGACGTGCACGGTACTTGCTGGTTGTTTCGTTGTGTTTGATCTCACCGATAGTCCTATTATGCATAGGGTCGAATACAGGAATTCTTCTACCTGCCATCTACCCTTTAACCATGTACGCATTGCTGAGTTGCTTAGGTTTGCTCGGGTAATTGGCAAATTCCGATTGTAAAATATGCCTAGCTCTCTGCATTTGTTCCTACCATCTTGTAACTACGGGTATTTGTTTGGTTCTGCTTGTTTGAGTGCATGCGAATAACGCAATTTAGTATTGTGTAAATTCGAAATTGTGTAACGTGCCAATATAATTTGATTTAAAGCCAAATGTTTCGGGGCCAGCGTTATGAATTCGTTGTACTAATAACTTTTTGACAAATTTACATAGGAGAAAGTAAAATGTTGATTGTACGTATACGTTTCGAGAGATAAATCTGTGCCACGAGAAGAACCAAAGATATATTTGTAGCGCAAAATGGAAACACGTTGCAAAGTAAAGATTATACAATATTTAGGTTTTCTTTTCGAAATTATACTACCTTTCAAAAAAGAAATATTTGATTTGACTACTAAACAGAATTTAGTATTTATATTGGAGATTTAAATAATTTCCTATTAATATACTGAAAATAATATTGAATATTAAAAAGGAATTTACATCTTCAAGGATTTCGGTTCTACATATATATGCCTATACACGTGTGTACTAATACCGAAAGATTGAAACATATTTTCTTTGCAATGTTGATATACTTCATCTGTTTTAAATGACTTATTATTGCAGGCTTTTGTGTTATAAAAAGAAACATTTATTTTCATTATTATTGTTTTTTTAAAACACCCGTTAATAGATATAAGTTATTCCAAAAGAAGTTGGAACATTTTATATGACATGTTAAGACTTTTTAGATGTATTCTTTATCGGGCGATAACATTGTTTGAATAGGTAATCTAATTGCTTTTCGTAATTTATCGGCAAACATCAGGGTACGTCAGGATCCATCATTCTTTATTACCTCCTAATTCTGAAAATGAACGAGTAAATATACAGCATATAACATTTCTCGTTTTCTTTTTATTTCCTTTTCTTCACAACAAGAGATTGGCATGATTTCTTTATATAACACATAATGCTATTATAAACTTTGTAATAGCAACTGGTTATATGACTTTATTCATGTTTTGGGATAAATAAACAAATTTTCCATCTTCTTAATCAAAACCTTATCTTATTTTATTTTTTGCCTGTAAAATTGAAAATTGCTTTAAATACTTATCTAATACTGAGAGAAAAATGTCTATCTAAAATAATATTCTTTGCTACAAATTTTGGGACTTTACGAAAAGCCAAAAGAGAATCAACAGTTTCGACAAATAACATCGAATGTACATATGTATTTCGATGCAAAATGGTTTGCCACAAAAACCAGTGGGGTTTATCTAAAACAACTAAAATTCATTTAGTCGCTTTCTGTTATACACATTCCATTTCTCGGTTCTCTTAATACACTGTTTTGTTGCATTCGATTGTGTTTGCAATTTATGCAAACTGAAAACGACGTTGCCGTAACGCAAGAATTATTGAGAAATTGTTTGTGAAGAAACAATTCTCGGTACACTACACATGTGTCGAACATAATTAAAATCAATTTTTCACGAATGTTATTTTTCGAACATTTTAAATTTCACTTTTCTTAATGAGTAATTTGATCTTCCTGTTTTAATGTATTATATTAAACACGAACCTGGCGGTATAACACGTGTGACAGTAGAACAGCACATGTTCATCAGCAGATTGTATTTCTGTCCTGACAAGAACGAAATTGAGACTAGTTTCATTGGCAAGGATCTCTCGTTCAGCGCTTAATAACTGAATACGATTCGAATGTAAGATCTTGGCACGTCGTTTCGTTCGACGATGACGTCACTTACTGATAGAGGACGTTTACTAAGTGTTGCAGGTAATACATTGATAATCACTTTATCGACGGTTTAAGCTTGATATATCTTTATCCTAATATCATCGAGAATAATGTACATATTAATGTGAAGTTCGAGTACCGTGAAATTTGTCCATTTTATCAAATTTTCTCTCGTGGTTTAGCCATGTTTTATTTTAATTGAACGATTAATAAGTATAGAAGATAATTGTTATTCATAACGCTAAGACTTTTTAATTCATGAATTATTTAAGCACTTTCTGGCACGTGATCGATGAAGCATGCAGGTTTCTTTCTTAGGGAAACTAGAACATGACCTAAGATAAATTCTTGAATTTTGCATAATAAATGAGCAAGCTTTCAACGCTGGAAGGTTCGTGACAAAGAACTCGTCATGCCTTCGAAATAGTCGATTCCCTCGATATGATTCATTGGTTCTACCCACTTCGCATTAGTATGACATTGAGATCGATAATAATTTACGTAATAGACTGGCTGTAATTTAGCTAACAATCTTCCCTCGCAGCCTGTACGCGTTAGTGATTTAAATCGTGTCTACCTTTGTCTGGTCGCATTTCGTATGCGAATACATACGTCTTAAGTGTTGCCAGCATTTTCTGGTTTCCTTTTTAGTTAACTAGTAAGAACGATCTTCTGTTATGTCGCTCGTTAGCACTTTACGACTAATCTCCTACATAAAGAAATTTCTATTTTTATATCTCCCTAGTTGCCTCGTTCCAACTCGCGTGGCAGTGTTAATGACATTCGCGTCCACTTAAATCTTTCGAAAGATACACAAACGTGTTCTCGAATGATTAAACTGTTAATCCAATAGTTTATTCCGTTGCGAAAGCGATGGGTACAATTTGCAGGTAAAACACGCTCCACTCGAACCTCGGCTCATTCGATTTTCTATGAAATCCTCCATTTTCTCGCGTGCACTCTCGACGCCCCACGTAGCTGCATTTTGTATCGACGTTCCATTCACTTTCAAATTTCCTTTTGAAAACCGCGGGTTGCTTTCATCTCTCGTAACCCCGGAGTAGCCTTCAATGCCTCGCGAAAAAACAGTTGTGACTCATAAATAGCTACGACTGGATTCGCCCGTTGAAATTTCTTCATTTGCATGTGCGTGGTAAAAGATTGAGGCCCGGACGTCGCCTGTGAAACTGTTATTCATACTTCGCCGTTTCTCAACAGCCTATTAAAAAATTGTCGTCGTAACTTATATTGCAAAACGACTGGTTTCATTATGGAAGTGGTTGCTTGGTTAGTTGTAATTGTTTCGGGTTTTACGAAAACATCATCGTTTACAGTTGATATAAAAGAAATGCGTTGTTCAGTAATACGCATACATGTATATTAATGTGTTGACTGTCATGGTGACATTTCGACCGGCGCCAGATTTGCCGAGAAAGCTATTATTTTGTAGAAGTTCAAACAACTAATTACAAATAGTACATATCATATTGTTTGATTAACGTTTATATGATATGTTTGAATATTATTTGTGTTATGTTTTGTGTATCGCATTTGCTTTGTCTTCTTCCTTTGATGTGATTTTGCTTACATTTTATACCTATTATGGCGCACGTTTATATTCCAAATAAATATAAATAAAAATTTATAAGTAAAACAAACATTCAGAAGAAGTGAGAGTACGTTGTTACTAGCTACACAATACACATAAAATTAAAATTAAAAGATTTTTTATATTTGTGGTAATGAAATATCATCAAATATTTGTATAAAATACTAATACTTCTTATTATACTTTATTAATACTTCAAGAACATTCGAAAAATTGAGTAGTATTTAAACTAATTTTTTATATTTAGTTCTGTGAAATTAATATACGATTAATATATAGAAGGAAACAATGTTGGAATTTAATACAAATTTATTGATTTATTCATTATAACAGAAGGAAAAAACAGTGTTTCCAAAAAATATTTGCATACCATTGTATTATAACACATACTACTAATTAATTAGATATAAATATTATCAAATTTCGTATTGTTTTGCAGTACTTTCATATAACTAAAATAACTTTATACTACGAAGATGAAATGCATAGAACTTGATAAAAAATTGTTTCATTGCAAAATAAGGGTATATATATATATTTTCGGTAGTTGGTGTGAATGATATATGTAAATGTATGTATGGTACTAAATTAAGCGATAATAGTTACTTATAGACGCTGTGGATAAATTGTCATACTTACATTCACGTTAATTTGAAGATTATAGTATTGAAAGTAATATTTTATATTTTCCCCTCATTATTAATCATTTTCTTTGAATTCGTTAAGCTGACTGAAATAACGGGATTAATTAATTTAATGTTTATATGTATTGTTTAATTCGTATATCTCATTAAATTCTCTATTGAAGTTCGAGTATTTAGCTAAGAATACATATTTCATAAGAATGAAATATATTATAAAATCTTGTTATAAATATTTGGAAATTAGGATATTATGTATTATTTGAATATTATTTTTCCATTTAAGAGGGAGAAAAATACGTTTTGCCGAAACTTATATTTCTTATCTAAATGAAAAGAATTGGAGTTGCAAAATATAAATAATTTGTGAATAGTTCTTACTTTTTTATGCTAGAATTAAGATAAGAAAACAAGAAAAACCTGTTATAGTAATACATTTGTTGCGGTTACTTTTAGAGTAAAATCGTACTTATAAGATATTCATATTTAGAAATATCTTTATCAATGCCTCAGATATCATACAGAATGCATACAGAAACAAAACTATTTGATTAATAAGTAGAAACTCTATTATTTATTCATTATGTCGTAATATTCCTTTAGAAAAGTGTTTCAAACGTATCAAGTATAATTTTTTACTTATGTTCTCATAAAAAGTTGTAGTTTAATTGTGGAACCTTGTACCACAGTAATCGTGATACAGTGAGCAAATAAGGTTATCCTGTAGTTTTTGTAACTTCTCATATTCTCGTACGATATCAAATATTCCATTTGCATTTCCCTGTAGGAAAACGTTGGCTTCCATATTTTTCCATATTTTCTTTCCACTTTTTAGACGTGATAAATATTAAGAGAAAATATTGTAAGACACTGGTGAGGAATGTTAGAGTTACAAAAGATAAAATTCCGCGTTGTATCGGCGGGCAGAAACGTGGCCAACGAAGAGAACGTTTGTTGCAGCCATGAAAGCGAGGACTAACTTTAAAAGGAATCGTATATACTCCGGTTTTACATGCATCTTTTTTTCCACATTGAGTTTTATTATCGCGTTCTCTGAATTAAGAATTACACGTTCGGGAATCGTATAATTTTCAATGTTTTGTTATAGGGGGACGTTATTATCCCGAATGATACGAAATCCAGCGTTGAGAAATCCTCGTTCGTATTTTAAAACGTGCAAATTTTTAAAGATATTGAAAATAATAAGGTTCTATATCATTTTCTGCTCGCTTAAATGAGTTTTTATGTTTTAGTTTTTCTTAGCTGAACTTTATTGATATATTCTCTGAATATGAGTTAAAGAAATGTGTTATATAAACATAGGTTATTTGAAGCTTCGTTAAAAAATTGTAACCAATCCGCGAACATGTAATACTATCAAGCGTAGTGGTACCATGCAAAGGTTAACTCGAAGGAATTTGAGTTAATGTTTTTTGAATTTGTAAGCGTATATCCATTTAGTTTCATAATCAATTTAGGTTTTAATACTCTCTACTGATCTACGTTTCGTGCTGCAAACATATGAATATCTTACAGTTAATGTTATGAAAAGTAGTACGAAGACCGACGTAAATTACCATGTTTTTAGCCCACTATTTCATGCTTAAATTTTTTAGGGAACATCTTATACGTATATATCTGAGCCAGTAGAAGTTCGTATTTCTACATTAATAATCATCTAAAAGTTAGGCATCGTTGAAAAAGTAAATGCTGCAGAAAATTTTTTAGTTCGTTTCCTCGAATTCTTTTCGTTATACTGACTGCCTATGGTAGGAATAATATTTTGCAAGCGTGAAATATATTCTACAAGCGATTACAAGCAGCTAACGGTTTATTACAATAGTACGTAACGCTGTTCTTCATACGAAGTTCGAAGAGAAATATCGTGAAAAAAATTGCTAGCGTTTTTCTACAAATATCTGTTTTTACGGGTGAATTTGGTTTCGATATAATAGAGACATCCTGTGCAAAACATACGAAATAAATTGTTTTAATCTCAGTTACGTGTAACTAACGGTTTATCATAATTACATATAATTTCATCTAGTAAAAACACCATGAGCTACGTGTATCAATTTTCTTGACATAAATTCGTATGGTGAATATTTCGAAACGGTTACTGTGTTATTACGGCCTTCGTTGTATCGATACACGTGACTTATCGATTTACCGATCACGAAATAAGTATGACAGTACCTACTCCCGGCGGACTTGTACCATATTTGAAATGGAGTTGAAATGGATTTGAAGTCGATGGAAAACATCGAGCTCAGTGTCATTCTATGTGATTTAAAGGAAATAAATATATATACATATAACACATACCATTTGAGACAAATAATTCATTTAGAATTTGTCCAGTAAAACTAAGTTTATTCAAGAATATTTTAAAGAATTTTTCTGATGTATATACATCTAGAAGTCTCCATAACTTCTTGTCCGTTTATGATAAAAAAGATTATAAATCATTATAAGTTTCTTAGTTTTCCTGAAATCCAGCTGTTAATAATTTAAAAATCATAATCTTGAGTAAATAAAATAAAATTTCGGAAATATAGGTATATAGGCGTGTAACTGTCAAGTCGCGTAGTGTTATAGCGCATTAATGAAAAATTAATTGAAGATTGTATAATTAAAAATGTTTTAAATTAGAACATAAGTTTAACACAATAAAAATATAACATAATATTTTTTTTTAATGAAGATAAAGACAATTTAGATAAAATCAGAAATTTTTAGAATCGATCATTCTTTTATGATCGATCATTCAACAAATGAAATAAAAACTTTCATTTTGTGAACACATAGGTACAGTGTTTTTAATAGCTATGTGTTTACATTCATAAATAAATAATTTACTGAAAGAGATGGAACCGTATACATAATTTTAACGTTAAACTAGAAAATACGAAGACCCATCATGATACAGGTGTAATGTTTAAGTTTTCTTGAAAGAATTTCAAAATTTACAACCGTGTGTAATGCGTAAAAATATTGTTCCCGGAAGTATTGTAAGATAAACGGAACTCTAGAAGAGAAAACTTTCCGTGACTACAAATGCGGGCATACATACTATGTATATCGAATGCATTTTTAAAAAGCAGCGCTGAGCCTTTTTTATATTCTCTCCGTCACCACTGTTTTAGTCTACATAGAGATTCTTTTAGAAAAACGACACTGAACATACAGAATGGTTTAAAAGCTTTTATACTTAAAATTTAAACGATTACATTTGAACTTCATGTTGTGAAATTTTGTATAAACATTTTCTTTCAATTTCCATATGTATACACTATCAACCATAAGTGTTAAAATTCTTACTGATATTTAGTGTAAATTGAATGCTTTCCTCTACTTGTATCTATTTTCTAGTTAGTTTATTATAATTATTTCACTGACATCATACGTACCTTGTTATGCAAAATATTAAATAAAATAAAATAAATGTAACGAGTGGATATTCCTATATTAAATTATCTATATGCAGTTCTCTTCTTTGGTCGTCTTTAAGTAAATGATGCAACTTTATTCGTTGATAATTATTTACATTTAAATGAGGAAATAGAGTTACGCAAAATTAACTCCAGCGATGTTGGAATAGCAAAGTATGTACATACTTACATATTCTCCTGTCTCCTTTACAGTTCCTTAATTTGAATTTGTTATTCGGAAATCTTTTCAAAGATGCAGAAATTTATTCATTTGACTAAACTAAAAAGTTTAATTAGGAAGGTTATTTGACAAAAAATACTGAAAAAAAATTAATCTTGATTTAACTCTTGAGTTTTTGTCCTTCAGTCACATTTCGGTTCAAACAAATAAAAAGATTTGTAACGTTTTAAGAGAAACACCTCAAAGAAAAAGAAAATGAGAAATCCCACGTATTCAGAGCCGTTCCTTTATATTTTTCTTGAACTTAGTTTATTAAAAATACAGAAATGCGGTTAGTAGGACGAAAGTAAGCCAAAGAACGTAACAGAATGAAAAAAAACAAGATTTACTATATTATTACTCATTATTTCAAGCTGTGCAGAAATTTCATGGCTTCACATTCCACCTTAAACATTTAAGAAAAAGTTTAAATAATCGATGCATGGAAATAATCGATTACGTTAAGAGAGGGCAAAGATCTCATTTGTAATCAACATATTAACCGCTGCATTCTTCGAAGCAAAATACGAGCATGGAAGAAGTGTGTGTAGTTGAACCGTAAAAGCCGGTCGGTCGTACGAGTAGCTCAGTTTCGTTTTAAAAGGCGCTTCGCAAAAGGGGCCGCACAGCTGTTCGTACGGCTCCTTCTCTCCTCTTTTTTCCCTATTTTGACGTATAAGGTCCGAAGCCAAGGTGGAGATTCGCGTATACGCAGGCTATGGCTGCTTCAGAAGAGAGAGAAGGAGAGAGAGGGAGAGAGAGAGAGAGAGAGAGAGAGAGATTTAGTGAGTCGCCATCATCGTAACGACACGTTTGCTCGGTCGCCATATAGATAGCCAGGTGCAAAGGGTATCGCAGCTGCCATACACCGTCTGCTTACTGACTAACGAAACGGCGAAAAATCGATCCATCCTAGACCGGAATCGAGCTTTCGCCTAGCGTATGTGCAGTCCACTGAGCGGCCAGAAAATCGATACGCTAAATTACCCTTTAACCCATATGCAACGTCAATATCCTCCCTGATGTGACGCATACACGCATACACGAATTTCGTCAGTGGAAGAAATTGCCTGTTGGTGCTTAGAATAGAAATAAACACATTTTCACACACGCCATAAGTATATGCTTGATAATCAGTTAATTAAAGATGTTCACCTTTTTAAATTTCATTACATTTTTCAATTTTTTCCATCCTATTATTTTTCTCAAGGACTCGAGATTTAAATATTTGCTTTTAGTATTCAATAGATTTATATTTTACTAGTTTTGGTGCATTTTACACTTTTCATGAATAAAGTATTTGAAAATTTGAGAAGAAGATATCTGAAGGCATATGAAGTGATACATGAAGAAGAATTGAAAAACAGTAGATTTGAAAATCGCTTGAATTATCAGTGATGCAAAAAAAGAAGACATTACTACAGACTATATTATTAATTGAAAGACGTTTACTATAGTCTGAATTGCTGTTTATGCTGTCATTTGGAAAATGTTGGCAGAGTCAATATTAATCTAGTTTCTGATATCATACGGTTCATTGTAATGTAAAAAATAAATCAAAATTGGAACAAAGAATAGAATTTTGCAATATACCAGCGTTTGTTATTAAATAAAAATGAATTTCACAAAACAAATATTATTACACACTAATACACACTGATAATATTAAGAATTAGTATGCGACATACAATCATCATTCGTTAAGACAGATTCATTTTATTAATTGTGCAATGATACATTAGCAGTACAGTACATCATTCCACAATACAAAAAATATATTTTCTCTAAATTACATACATATATGGTATTTGAAATATTAAAATTTGGCATTTGTCAATTAATAATTAACAATTAGTTGATAATAGTATAAAAGCAATTGTACAATAAATTAATTGTAAATTTTCAAGCACTCGATACATTCCTTTCTTAGCTCATAAAGAATTGTCAACCTTCACGTAATTGAAAGTTTCTTTATTTGAAATGGAATGTTGACGTTGCATCCTTGCAAGTCAGTTCTCTCATATGTTGTCTCAGCTCAATATTCCTCATGGGTCACAGGCTTAAAATTAATGAAACATAAATATAAATTCCTCTTTACATCAAACGAACGTATTCTTCGAATATTTGGATTTATTTGAAAGGTTAATGTGAATGGACAAAAGTTAATACCGGAATTAAATTCTATATTCACTAATGAATTGCAAATATTAAAAGGAAATTGTTAGTTGCTACATTATTATTTTTGCTTTGGTCAGAGTTACATGTTTCTATAAACAAAAAATTGTTCTAGCGACCCAATTACTTCTTTCTTTCGATGCCTTTCTTTTCTTTAGTGACACGATGATGTATAACATCGGTGTAATTATCGATCTTATCGTGGAATTCAAATGAACGTTGAGAGCTTCGCGAAAGGTTATCGTAGTTGGATCGAAAGATAATACGCTCGAATTAGCTTAAAAAGCAAGTGAATACGTGCAATCTGGTATTGAACGTTTCATTCACTGACATGAAAACAGCTTGATGTTCTAATACAATGTAACCATGTTTACGATGGATCGTGTGATCGTTTGTGTAGCCACTAATTTCACGTTATCGACCTTCACCTCCTTTCGAAACGAGTATACGACACGTTTGTCTCCTTCAAAACAAAGGACAATAAACGCAATACAAATTTTCATCCGGCGTCAGATAGAATTAATTAGGTTAGTGGGAGAAATTCGAATAAACGGAGTTTCTTTTATATGTATCTCCTTTTTGTTCATTATACATGTATACTACCGTTTATAAGTATTAGGACAACTGTTGGTTTCATGTAAAATAAATCGATGATAAATAATCTAAATTATCAAGGAAACAATTAATTTGTTAAAACTGTTTGCCAAACATAGTAAAATATAATAATTACGTGTTAGTTTTCTAACATAAATTCTATTGCAAAAATTTGAGTTGCATTGAATACGAAACTTTCAAAAGTATACCTAAAATTTAAAAATGTGTTGCAAAATCACTTATGGTATGCATACAACCGAATTACAACAAATACAATACTAATATGAATGTTAATAATATGATGTCATCAAAATAGTAGATAGATGTAAACAAAAGAGAAAAGTATATAATTCTATTATATATATCAAGTTTATGAAAACATTATTCTAATATTAAATATAGATTCTTTATAGTCTAACGTGATAATATCCTAATGACTTTTTAACCTTGAAGTTTTCGTAAATGTGTGTCAAGCTTTTTGAATCTATGGCTCCTTCATACTTTTTCCAATTTTTATAATTTTCAAGGATATCAGAGTTATGTTCGTTATGATGTAAGTTCGTGCTTATCGAAAAAGAAGTTGAAATTGTTTTTTAATGAGTTTTTTTATCTATATTGGGCAGAGACTTAAAAAATATCAACTTTGTATATTCAAACAGCCACCAAGTAAGTATTAAGATCAAGGCTTTAATTAATTGAACGTTTATTATGAATATATTAAGCTTTATATTATAATGATTCATGATAAATTTTCTAATTATACATAAATAAAGATATCATTTTCGAATAAGTATTTGGACGTAAGAAACTGCTTCTCCGCAGTCAAAATACATCTTGGGCAAATTAGGTTTTTAGTAGGAAATCTAACAAGCTTTTAAGCGCATAAGTTTGAAGAATAAACTCACGAAAAATGCAAAAATATCAAATTAAATGTAAAAATTACGAAGTTCGTAATAAAATAATTTATCAGCATCAAGTATGTAACTCATCGAAATAGGAACAACAGAAAAAAACCTATTATTTAGTAGGTATTTCGTAAATGATCAAACTATATAGTACCATATTATATTTGCACCATAATTAGTTGGGATAGTCGGACAGATGGTGGTTTTATAATTCTAAATGCCACTCGCTCGATAGTGAGCTCATTAATCTCTAATGACTAACGAACACTGAAGCGTTAATTGGTATTATACGCGTTTGATTGGTGCCCTATTAAGCATTAGGTTTATCATTTTGATCTTTTTGCTTGAGAACATTAAGCGTCGATATCAAGGGAACAAGTAAATCTCACGACTTTAGAGTTCACATGAGGATAATACAAATTTCATCGTCCGCCGTGCAGAGAATAGCTGCATTCAAGATATTCTCCCGTAAATTTTCCATCGGGGATAGTTTCAGACGATATATTTTTAGTTCCAGAGAGAATTAGTTTATTAAATAATGATTAAGTTCAGAAGGGACTATGGAATATTCTAGGAAATTATTATGAAAATTCCCGTTGTCTACATTTCGCAAGTTTATTAATACCTTTTGTTGGTTTCTATTGTTAAATTTATTTATTGCGATATTTAAGAACTTAATTTTTCTCTGTTTAATAATAGAAATGCTAACATTTTACAATTAATAAAAGACAAAAATATATAAATATTGTTGTAGAATGTGTAACAAATTGTAATAACATAATTAATCATTCCAGATTCCTAGCGGATGTTCTTGAGAAACAATCATAATCACAGCTTCCTCTATAATTCTTGCATACATATTATTCGACAAAATGTTTATCAATTATTCGAGCTAAATGTATCTATCTTTATAAATATTATATAACTTGAAAACACAAATCTTAAGAATTATTTAATGTTAATTTTGCAGTATATAAATTTTGAACTTAAAAATATGTTACGTGATATACTAGAAAATTGTTTTGGTCTTGTTTGGTATTATAAAAATTCCTGTAACTGAAAACATTGTATTTTTAAAACAGAAAGACAATTTGAAAATAATCAATTGCATTCACGAAATTCAAGAGTATTCTTCTCTGCTCATTCTGTTTATAGGTCTGCATTCAGAGCGATTCGAAACGTAATATGAAAATAGTATTATATAACATCAAACTGATAGTTCGCTTTGTCGGAGAATGACTCATGGTGGGCATGAAACTTCTATTTCTTTAGTAAATCTTTATTTCAAATTCATATCGCGAAACATGCTTGTTTTATCGCGTATCGTTTACGCGGCATTATTAATAATCGCATAAAATTAGACATTATGCAAGCACGTATGTTTCAAATACGTTGTTTAATTTAATTTCTTTTTTAATTTATTTGTCAAATTTTATCATTTTACGTATTAACCACTTCTTATAGCATTTTATGGATTTTTTGCCGTTAAATTTTTTTCTCAGTTTCCAAGTTTAATGATAAACAAACATTTATTGTACGCGTCATATTTTATATATTTTTATATTATTGTTTATATTATCCTTTTTGATTTATAAAGCACATATTTTCGTTGTTATGTATAGAAAAGAATTGCTATTAATATTTCTCTCATACTATCAGAAACATAGTGTACAACATTAAATTGAGACACATAGATATATATGTACAGTTCAAATGGAATTAGATGTTAGTGAATGACAGTATTATAGATAGACAATTAAACTATATTCTTAGAAAGTAATAGTTCCTTCAATGAAACTTTGCTATAAAAATGCCGCCATATAACTTTTTACTACAAAATTGAGATCATATTAAGAGAATAGTAAATTACAACTTTATGAGAGTTATAGGAGCTTGTGGGAAAGGGAAACATCTTTAGCTTGCTGATATTGTAGATAGCTTTTAAACTAAGAAGTAAATCTTTTTATTAAAGCTGCAATTTATCGTTTACGTTCTATTTTTCGTTCTATTATATCATGTAATAAGATCGTTCGTCTTGCAGTGTTACATTATTAAGAAATAATGAAAAGACATCGCTTATAACAAGACGCATGGATAAATATTGCTTGTAACTTAATAACCTAACGTCAACGATGAAATAAAGCTAAATATTATAAATGTTTAGTAAAAAAATTGTTTGTTACTATGGATATATAGATCAGATTACAAATTTCTTTTATGACACAACAAAAATTATTACATTGTCGTTCTGACTACTCATAATTGAGATTATTTGCTCTACTATTAACATTGAAACATCAATTGTTTTAATATTTGGGATATTTTGCTCACAAGCAGGTAATCATTTATTCTTGTTATTCTTACTTTATTGTATTGGACATTTTTGATAAAATATTCTTACTGGAACACATTTTGATAAAAGAACGAGATACTTTGAAAACATAAGCTAAATAATTTAGTTAAGCATTAATCCACTTAAGGAAGTTGAAGTCAATTAAATGGATCTTATTTAGGAGTAACGATATTAGACGCTTCTTCAAAGAAATGCGAATGACCTTATTACACAAGCGAATTAAAATAAATTCTGAACTTAATACAAAGATGATTCATGCCTGCAACAGATGGATACTCGATCATGATCAAGCTGTAGGCAGGAAGGTTTTGTTTTGCCAACGGTATACGATGATTAAAGGAAGTAACATTTCCTCCGCTGTTTATCGATGAGACGGAACAGAAGGCGTAAACGACACGTAGTTTACACGCAGGACGGAAGTGGTTCATTTTGCAAATGAAAAGCATAAGCTGTAACTTGTAAAGATAGAGAGCATCTTCGACTTGGTGACATTCGGTGGTACGCACGGATAGGTATAGATTGGATGTTGTTAGTGGAAATGACCGTGGTTCACGACGACAATTTCATTCCTGGCACACCTTCTGCTTTATGTATATACGAGACTGTACATGGGCGCGTCCAACTATGCGCGCCCGTACTGAATTATTCATTCCCGCGGGAGACAGCGTTTCTCTTGTTTCTTTCTCCTTCTCTGCCGTATCGGACGAGAGAAGAGGGCTCCTTTTTCCCCGACTTTCCTCCTTTCTTTTCTTCTATCTACATTTTTTTCGGACGTACAATCTGGCCAAGAGGAAATCCGGCCGTTTAGTTGGCGAAATATTCTGGAAATTCTTCGAGCAGAATCACTTTTTTGATTTTCCTCGCGAATCTTCTCCGTCAAACAACGGATTTCTCGGCTGGAATTTCTATTTGTCGAAGCTGTTTTGTTTTCTTTCCTACCAAATTCCCAGGAAATTCCCGAAGAAAAGAACGCTTTCTTACCTTTTCGTGTCAAGATAACCGATTCGAAAAGATACGTTTCACTCGAAAGCGTTATTGCATCCAAATTCCTTTACTTTCTTGTCACAATCGAGAGATACGTTTCTTGACTTTTAAAAGAAATGATAAATTTTCTTCGTCCATTTAACATAGTTAAAAGCTTTTTAAAATTGGTATAACATACCTGACCGAAATGAACCAGAAAATGAAATTTTAACTGTGCGAAGCGTTAAAATATTTATATTCCTAATTGTATTTTTTAAATTCATAATTTTTACGATTTAACAAAATCGAACGATATTTGCAGTTTTCGCGTAGTTCAGCATAGCTTCGTCCATTCATAAAATGATAAATGACGTTGCTAAAGCTCAGAATATCAAATGTTTAATATATGTGCATATTCAATATTCTATTGCATTCGTATGCGCAGTAAATACTAAGTACCTCCATCAAGCACGGTTTTCAATTTTATGTTGATCCCACCTCTATTGTTATTTATGCAAAACATATTTCCAATTTTTTGTTCGTAATGCTCGCTCTTCTGAATTGAGAAGAAGTGACTTGCAATGTCGCTATAATGAGTTCATAAAATTTTCCGTCGTACGTAAGCGTCTTTCGTCGAAGATATTGAGGAATTGTGCGGTGACTTAATAAATTTTTATGACAGAAAATTCTAACACTTAAACGAGCATGAAATGTGGACATTGCACCGTTTAGTGTAATCGCGGATATCGCTGCCTTCATAAACATTTTTTGCGAGGTAGGAAAGCGATTTTGTATATAGGTATACTGTAGGACTGACGCGACGTGACGTCTTCTTCTGTGAATGCAGTCAATTTATGTTTTTTGTTTGCTGCAACTCTGTTACCAAAGAAAGTAACGAAGATACTGGCCATTATAGCGGTGTGGCTGAAATTTTTTTATCATTCTGTGGAAGAACGCTTTTTATTTATCCTTCTCTGAATTCGTTTATTTATCTTTCTTAATAAATAGAATACCAGAAAAATAAAATCTAGTCGAGAAATAAACAATGTATATTTATCTATATAATAATCCAGATATTGGATTAAATAAATACTAGATCGTATATGCGAAATAATTATTTCCTTTGGTTAAAGTAAATGTAATTTTCCCTTTCATCATAGTAAATTTGTTAAATTCAAGTAGATACTGTACTAGAATTGATACACTTTTACCGTGAAGGTGTATACCTACGATATTTTTGACAGCTGCTATTCCCGAAAAATATTGTCCCACTGAATTTTATGAAATCTGTGCACACCAATCTTGTTCTTTTCTTTCGAGGTTGCTTGAGACTGGTTGCGAGATTTTATTTGCTATCGCTAAAAGAGAATTAAGGAAGCCAACAAGCGATGACAGACTTTTGAATAGAAATCTCTTCATAAACTACGTTAATAATATTATAGTTAATATGCTCGTGAAACAACTCAGTTTAAAATGAAAGAAGATGTTTCGAATATCACGCGTATTCATTATACCAAACACTAAAGAACACTCGATGCTATTTGAAACAACAGGTACGTGAAATAAAATATCATAAATCGATATTTAATTTTAAAATCCTCCCTATGCGATAGACGATGTTGTTTAATGGCGTTAAACTTTGCCATGAAAGTGAGAATAAGAGACAGAGATCGGCGATACTAATTATCCGAGAACCTATAAGATTAATTACCGATCGATGATGCAGCACCGTGTAGTTACTACAGTGGAATTAATTATCGCGCGTGATCGGTACGTAGTCAATCACTGACGCAATTAACGTAGATACGCAAGAAGTTTTATCTTTCTGTTAATTTTTCTCTTTTTGCGCAATTATATTCGGGACTGTTCAAAATCCTGGTGACGATGAATCTCACGCGAGTTACCAACGCGACATAATTGCTTCGTTTCCCCTTGTTACATCATCGCTTACGACTGGTTTAAGCTGCAGCATTCTTTGGTATGTAACGTGTACACGCATACATATGTATATTCTATGACTAGGTTTTTACAGTTGTAACTGGACATGCATGTAAGCGCATGGATATTTTTCGAGCCACGTGTATATATATACATACAGTAGGAACCCGTAGAACGCGGTACTCGTACAACAGGATCAGAAAATTGTTACCGTGACCTTGTATAACGCTATTGCAAAATTGCTTAAAAAAATTTTATGCATGTGACAGTAAATTTTAAAAGTGCAAAATGATTGCTTGGAATATACAAAGTAAACAACGACGGTATATATTTGTAATGGATCTGTTGCGCTTGCCTTCTGTTGCTGTTGCAAGCTTGATTCATTCGTTTCATGCAAGTGTGTGCGTTTTTGAATTGACTCGAAGATCGTGGTCATGAATTAACTTTTGTATGACAAGGAGATTTTTACGTATTATGTGACAGTTGTCTCTGCATAGAATTAGTACACAATTAGTACAGAATTAGTTGTGTTACTACTACAGAAAAAGAATTTATCTTAGTTTTTATGCTATAAGTGCCGTATAACGCAGAATATATCTGGGATGTATGTGTTCTAGGGCATTTTACTGTACTTATGCACATTATTATTTCCATGAGAGCTTATGAATTAACATTTTAACATTTGTTGTATTTCACTATTTTCATCTCTGACTGTCTCTCGTTTTTGCCTCCATTTGCTTTTTCCTGTTAATTCCAAATCTACGGGTTTAGGCGGCATATTTTTTCATTCCCATTCAGTCGTTTTATGGAAATTAAATTTCCTTCTAACGGTGCGTAGAAGGAAAATAGTAAGGTTGGTGTAAAGCGTGTAATAAGTGTTCCGACAAAATGGGATACGTTATGCTTTAGCAAGTTTTGTATAATCTTCAAGTAATTTTTTCGCTCTTATAGGTTGCTTTGTAATACTATTCGCGAGCATTTGTGTACAAGTACCGTACCTATTTCAGTAACCGCGCGTGTTCTGAAACGACCATTAGTACTTATTCTTCCGCGGTTCGTATTCTAATGATAAATATCCCCTCCGTCTGACAGTTTCTGTCCGTGTTTCCGTCTGCCTACCTGTTTCTGTCATTTTATACCACAATCCCCATAGGTAACCACTTATATATGTGTACAGTGTACAGCGTCGCGTTTGCTCGGATGGGTGTGACTTTGCATATGCAACACGTATGTACGTCGGTATCACGGAGCATCACGAGGATATTTGCAGACGCATTTACGTCCATTGTACGGTGTCACTCACACGTGCCAACGAATCAACCTCTGACATACACTTTCGTTTTTTTATTCGAGACTACAAATCATCTATCAAAATCCAATAAAACTGATTTCACCGAGGTTTATTAAATTTATATGACACGCGACATATTGAATTTTCCGTTTCGTTATACGAATGCTCATAAATTGTCTGAGTATAGAGTATAATTAATCGTAAGTTGTCTGTCACAAAAAAATTGATAACACGGTATCGGCAATGCACGATATAATAAACGTTGTAAATTAAATATCATTATTTTTTTAACGCTACTAATGTATTTTAAAGATGACTGCCATTTGTTGCTTAGTAAAATTGTTTAATCAGCATGAGCGTACTTCACTTAATTATATATGAATATTTCTGGAACAGATTGAAATTTTACAGTTATTCGAGTATCCTTTCAACCAGGATTTCACGGAGTACGTTTTCATATATTATATCAAGTCATAGGTAATTTTGTTTTCTGAGTAAGTCTGCAAGTTCTCCATTAAATAACAATCTTCATTTCTATCAGTATATAACATTCAGCGATCTATAAGATTGTTACTTCTATTAAATTAGGTAATTGATTGATCTCCATTATTTAATCCTTTACGTTTGTTAGCTAATCCTTTTGATATTGAGAAAAAGGTTTATCAACAAATAAAAAAACGCACTGGGCTACTGGATTGAAAAATAATAGCGAACAAAATATCCATTCTGAAAGCATTAAGTGTCTGTTAATTCTGTTGACGAAGTGAGGTAAAGGTAAGAAAACGACGTTTCTCTCGATCCTTTGAACCGGTTAAGACCAGATAAAGTTTAATTTTGTCACTAATACGTGTAGAAATGTTTGACTTGAGTATACCCACAAAGGCGATGCTATGCAAAGTCGATGGCGCGCCCATCGCATTCGCCGATCGGTATTGCATTATATTCTGGGCGTGATTTAGTCTTTGACTTTTCTCGGAGAATCGCAGATTTGTGCAAATCGGGGGTGTGCAGCTACGTTTACAGAAGTGGCTGGCATAAAGGTACGTAAATACGAGTCACACCGTGCGCCGTAGCGTTTATGCGACCACATAGATGAGCGATGGTACGCACACACGATGAGAAAAGGGAACGGGGAAGAAAGAGGAAACGAAGGAAGAACGATGAATCTGCACTCACGCAGTTTGCTTAGGGTCGAGGGATAATGCAGCAAACTCCCCGGTTTGTCAGGGGTTAAAAAGGCCTCTCTTTTTGCCGATTTTCCGTCTCGCCCTCACGACTTGCGTTATTAATACGCGAGTTGCGTTCAGCCTTTTCCTTCCCGCCTTTCTACCTATCCCTCTCTTCTCCGTTTTTTTCTCTCTCTTTCATCCCTTTTTCTTTCTTTTACGCTCTTGTTTACTCTTGTCGTTCCTCGGTTAGCTTCAACTCTGCCCGCAACGGCACACTGCGCGAAACTCATTCGACCTACCGATTCGTCTACGTCGAATACCAACGTTCGGATATACGTTATTTTAACTCGTCTAACGAATGTTTTTTCATTAAAAGAAACATTTGAAATTCTATGACGATCATAGATGTGGAAGACGTGCTCGAAGCATGTCATATACCCACTGCCTTCTCCGCCTACGCATTAGAAAGTCCTGCATTATTTAAGGATGAGTATACTCGGAGACAATTCACGGCAACTACTTATTAAGAAGCCTTTGATTAATATCAACTGGCAATATTTCGTAAAGCAGTGTTTGTCCCTTCGTCATGGATTACTTTTTATGCCATGCTTGTGAATTGGATACATTTTTGGTTTTTTTAATGAAAACTGTAAATAAATAATGCAAAACAAGCATCAATACTATAACACACAGAATGATTCATAGGCTATATTTATGTCAATGGCATTTCTTCTGATGTATTGGATTAAGTCATGGCATAAATAATGTCGTTTTTCTAAGAGATGAATTTAGTCTAATGCAACTCGTGATGAAATTTGAATAGAGAACTTAATAGAGAAAGATGAATAATTGCAAAATGATAAGCGAAAATGCATTGGTGGTCAAATACCAACAAGTAATTTTTTATTTTCAAATAATAGAAACAACTATATTAATTATATATTATATTTTATATAAATATCACGTCTTCTTGCACTTATAGGATAACCTTTTGCTCATTTCCGCTCTAACGTTATTTTAAATTACG
The DNA here is from genome assembly GCF_040668555.2 of Bombus flavifrons. Classification (NCBI taxonomy): domain Eukaryota; kingdom Metazoa; phylum Arthropoda; class Insecta; order Hymenoptera; family Apidae; genus Bombus; species Bombus flavifrons. The sequence goes on along the minus strand of NC_138446.1, from coordinate 5,214,624 downwards.
TGTTTCGATTATTAAGGAAATTTTTCACTAAATTTGAGGAAAATATGGCAAAATAGTTATCCAGTTGTTATTTGAGATTTATGTTAATGTTTTTTTCGAAACTTTAAAAATCTTTACTGGTCGAAGAAGAACAAGATTAGAACATGAAAGTTTATTGAAGAACATTGCAGGGTTAAATTATATAGACAGTTCGATAGTTTAAAACTGCTGAGTCTATCACAAGGTAGTAAATGCTACTTTTAGTGATTAATATGTATAATTTGATAAAACTTCCATGCTGTTACTACATATCAATCAAAATTCTCGGATGGTTATGAGTGATAGAGTACATGTTCACAGACCAAGAGAACGGGGTTTAACGCATATAATCGTAGATGCTGTTGAAAATGTTAAATAGTTCATGTTACTCAAAACAAATTGAACAAATATTGCAGGTACTATGTACAGTAAAAATAATGTAGATTTAGATGTTATGCATTATGTCGATGTAATTTTTCACGCTTTATATTTTGATAAACACGTTACACTTCATTTGTAACATTAAATTGCAAATATTATTTCTTGTACGATAGAATATTATTAACTTCGATCCTTTTCCTCGCTGTGATATACTTTGCAATTACGATTGATTGCGTCACATTTCCTACTTAAGAGCTTCTACCTCCTAACTTGCAATTAAGAAGGATGTAAGTAATAAGCTTAAAGCACTATTATCTCATTGTTATAATCTTCTGGTGTCTGAAAAAATCTTTCACTTTTCATAAACCATGTTTGACAGATTCCTTTGTAAAATATTCATTATTCTAAAATCAATATTTATAGATAGAAATATAATATAATACATATAATGTATATACTGATATATAGTAGTAACAATACTAATAATATAATATAAATACACAAATAGATAAAATAGATAAATAGATGAAAGACTTATAATCACGAAGAAAGTGCAGATTAATCATTACTCGTAACAAAAAGGAAGGTTTTGATCGTAACAAAAAATTTAGTAAACTTAATTTAAGGAGTAATTTTTCATAATACGAAACTCATTGAAACTGGACCTTTTCTCAAAGCTGTATTAAAATAGAACGGCACGACAGCGTGTAAAGTATCTTATTATAAAAATACAGATAAAAGGGTAATAAGAGTGGTTGCGCTGATAATGACAAGCCTTTGTTTTCACGTAGCATGCGACGGTTAAAAGTAGCTCGGTACTTTCAATTCTGAAACGGAAAACCTTATTTTATTCTGTCACATTAGAATTGCTTTTCTTTGCATTCGATTTTAATTTCCTTAACTTTGTCTGAATGTTTGTTTCAGATGTTTTATTAATATGTACATTCACTCCTAAATTCCCGTGTGTCTTTCTGAGTGAGTGCCTTATATTTTAACATGAAATTCAAAATATTATTGTTCGAAACCTTGGAATAACTTTTAATTTTCACGGTTCATGAAAGAAAATGAAATCTAAACTAACATAATTCATTATTTATTGTCTTTAATAAATTATTGTAGCTTTTCTTGTATTGTCATATGTATTAATTTTGCGAGTATATAATAATATTTTACTATATTTTTGTTTATTTCATGTACCTCGAATTCTCCAATTCGAAATTATTTTAATACATTGTAAGAGAAATCTATGGCACTTCGTGTCCTCGTTAGATAATTAACTTTTTACGATACTCAATATTTTAAACTAAGCAACGTTAAATATGAAAGAATTGACAATACACGTCGTTTCAAGAATCGAATGGTTAAAACATTTTGTATGAACTGATAATTATAAAATAACGTTTTTACTGTATGTTGTTAAACGTATCAATTTAAACTATAGAACAATTGGGGCGTGTATTCGTTCTTTTTCACATTAAAAACTCCAGCTTTCCTTCTCATCAAATAATTCAGTCCAAGCTTTTAAATCGCGGTGTACGCATGGTTTCAATGGAAATTTCAATATTTGAAACTGTAGATTACAACGTGACAAAAAAACTACAAGGTTAGACAAGTGAAAGGAAAATCAATAAGACAGTATATATACTGCTTTTCTTCTATGGTCTTTCATGACACGTCTTGTGAAAAATAGCTCTGATAGAGATAAGAATTCATTGGGTCTCTAACAAGTTAAACAACAGCATTGGAGATAGGTTTGTTCAGTTGAGTTTCGCACGGAACACATTTCTGTGATCGGGGCGATCGGCCTTTATCAAAGTATTATGCTCCTTCAATAAATTCGACATCGGTATTGCAAGCAATACATGAGTCAGACACGAAATTGGCTTCTTATCGTGACTACCCGTGGTTCAATCGATTCGTGGAGCTGCTAGTCTCTTCTTTCGTTTCTTTGGCATATAAGAACCGTATCGAAGGGTGGGTGGAGCCGTCTAATACTTGTCCTTGCCTACGAAACTTTTCTTTTTTTTTCTCCCCTTACGGTCGTTTGCATTCTCCCCTAAAATTCCAGGAACAGAGATATGACTAAGATGTAGCCAAGGGTATCTCTCCCTTTGCTATGTTTGCTTCGTTACCAATGACGCAACCATTCGTATTTGATACTCTCAATCTAGATTTTGTAGAAAAAGATCGACTAATTAAGTGATTTTGCTTGTATAGACATACAATACAATAATAAAGTTACAGTTTTTGTTCACGTTAATTCAAATGTTATAGTTGTTGTTATATAAATTATATTAATTAAGAATCCCACGGGGAAAGAGTTAAGAGAGTACTTTAATATAGTAAATAATATAGTAAATATACTACTAATAACAGGTACCTACACAGTTATTAAATTAAAAAAAAAAAAATAAGCTTTTTAGAGGTAGATGATGAACGTACGCAATTTTATAACAAAACTATAGCATAATGTTATGACAATTATTTTTGAAATGTTCAAGATAGTCGCAAGGATTTATATTTAATAGATATAATTTATAATTTACATAATTTAAATTTATATTTGATAAATAGAACAAAGCCCAAGGATCTAATGTGAAATAATTAATTACAGTAAGTCTATTCCTGAAGGACTATTAATCTGCGTGTACCTTTTCACACGCCATGCTGACGTAGATCACGTTTACTAAATGACTTATTGTGTGTCAGTTGCAAACTTAAAATAATTTAATAAAAAAAGATTTAATCGCTTTCATAAATATTTTACATTTCGTTTGCATATTTAAATTTTTATATGAATGTAGTAAATATTCATTATCATAATATATTTATATGAAATAATATTTCAGCGTACAAATTATATTTCAAACTTTCAATACATATTTGATTGGTTAAAAGAAAACAATGTCGGATTGAATTCGCGTGACCCTCGAATTTCTATTTTTAAAGTATTTTTATTTTCATATACTTTTATATAAAAATATTTTCATTCTCGTATAGAGAAAGATTATAGTTTAAACGTCGAATCGACAAAAAGGTGCGTTTAACCACGCTACATTTTTTCAGATATTTTCTACTTATTCGTTATTTTCAACCAATAACAATTTTTTAAGCTCGAGGGAAATATGAAAGAATGTTTCATGTTACAATTTTTCTTAAAGATCTTCTTGCTTGTTGAAATGGGTGCGAGATTGAGACATAATTCGAAGATCATAATAAAGTTAATCGTATTAAATTTAATCATATTTGCTTTTTGTATTAATATCAATATCTACAAATAAGACATAGAATCTACAAATAGATACATATTCTTTCACGCCAAAGAGTAACCGTAATGAAGTGATTGTAAAATCACGTAATTTCGTAATAGCATAATATGCAAGTGACAGAACTTACAAAGTTAGTGACATATATTTACACATATACCATTTATTGTATGCTATGTTAAACTAATAGATTTAAAAGTTATAAAAAGTTCAATGCTTCACACTCTATAACATTAATTCCTAAAGTGTGGAGGAGTTTACTCATCGAGAATCGTCTGATAAACAATTCAAAGTCGGTTCGATTAAAGATCATGAGAATTAATATTTCTATCTAATCTCTGCCAGTTCACAGATCTATATCAAATAAATTTTCTAATCTTTATCAATAAACTCTTGACAGCAGTTATACATTATGTAATCTTCGAATGGGTCGCAGAAGATCGCCATTTACGAAAGTGGATCTCGGTCCATAAAAGTTTGAGTAGCCTTGCTCTACTAGCATATAAATTTTTTAAATACGTGTATCCTATACATTTTCACTTTTTGAGTCGTACTATCATCAGGGAGCTATACGATATATTTAATTATTCAACGAATCAATTAGCTGAGTCAACCGATTCTGCATTGACCGACTAGTATAGCAATTTCGAAGTCATTCAAACTGTTGGGTAAATTAGATCGCGAACTATAAACTAGTTGGTGAGAGGGTATCTTCGTTGAAGACACTGTGTACACATGTATTGGAACGAGTGATATATCTCTGAACTTGTGGAGGGAACTTTCTCCTAAACACAAATGCTCCCACATTTGCTCTCGATCCTGCTTCCCGCTCTGCCATCCATTCCGTAAGTTCATGCAGTCCTCCGTCGAGTTATAGCGTTCTCGTATTCCTCCTTGTCGATGCAATCGAGGGTTTTCTACGGTTGCCACTCGATGAGTCACGTCGTACACCATGGTTATGCGTCGCGCCTCTTGCTGAAGTCTTATTCCCTCGTTTTCTTTCCTTCGTCCCCTCTCTGTTCTTGGTCTCGATTCCGATGCCTGGTTCGTTTCTTTTTCCTCGTTTTCCTACTTGTCGTCTTCTCACCTCCCTCCTCCTCTCGCCTGTTCCTCCATATTTCTTTCAATTTCCTAGCTCAGCCATCGCGTCTAGAGTACGACCAATGCGTATATTTTTGTCAGTCACACGTCATTATTTATAATTCAAGTGGATACGCCTCCTCATTGGTGTATAGGGTGGCATACATTCAATATGACACGCATTCGCTGCATTATGCTCCCTGAATATAAACAAGGAAATAATGGAGTTATTGTGAATAAGTCTAGGTGCTTGTAAATTATCGCGATAAGGTTCACGCTGACGCGTCGCGACGATTCTGAATGTACGTCGCAACAAAATGCTGAAAAATCCCTGAATTTTTCATGTTTCTAAAAAACGATGTTGTATAGAAAGATTTGCGTATAGCTCTACGATGAGTCCTGTTCCTTCTTAACGTAACACGCGAAAAAACAGCAACTGTTCCAGTTATTTCCTAGAAATCATAAACATTGCCTGAAAAACAAATATAAATTGTGAATATTATTAATAGATAAATATTGATATTCAGACAGTTGAAAATATTTCAAATTTACTACCTAAAAGAATATGAAAATAATTTTCATTCTTATTTTATATTTTATTGTTATGTTTCCTATTTTTGCTTCATAAGAAGAATCTTTAGCCGCTATCGAGTTTAATACTAATCCTTCTATGTATATATCTGTATGTATATCGCTTTTTATCTCTACGTAGATTTCGGTGTTCAATTCTGCTTTTATCTATATCGAAGTTCGTACGTATATTTCTATACATCATCTCTATTTCATTTTTATCTGTATCTATCAGCCCGTCGCATCTCTCGTTCGCCTCGGGCTTGTCGTTCGGCCAGCTTACTGAGTCTGCTTTTTTGTACTCTTTTGATCGATTTTTCAGTTAATTTTACCAGAATTACTTCTTTTTGCCGTAGGCCTTTGGATATATTTATAATCAAGTGCGAGTAAATATTTCTAGTAAATCAATTATATTATATAATATTATCACATAATATTTGTCGCCATACGTATAGTGTGTCTCAGAAAAGTTAATACAACCAGACCAAAGATCATTTATCCTACATAAATCAAAGATCCTACATAAATAAGTCGAAAGTAAAGAATAAAGCCTTTTAAGGTCTCGCTGCCAAGAAAGTTAGGTTCGAAAATTTATAGATATAATATACGTATACAGTAGTGTGCAAAAGTTCCTGACCAGATATATTTTTCATATTATTTCCCAAAAGCGATATGTAGATCAATACTAACTATTACTATATTAATTGTTACAGGTATGGCAACTAAAAGAAAACAGAACCACAAAATAACAACGTTTTGTTATCCCTTTATATAGATATTTGCAAAATTGTTAATACGATGGGGGCAAAAGTCTCCGGTCGGTCGTGTCTCCCAATGTATTCAAAGTCTATTACGCTCTAGTTATGTTGCATATGAATGCCAACATATCAGAATTAGTTACTGATGCTTCGCCAAAGCTCTAACACAGGTCGACATACTTCCATCGATCGTCGAGAGAGAATAGTTGATTTGTCAAAAACTAGGAAGTTTACTCGCGAGATCGCTAATATTAACAATCGAGAAATCCATGGTAAATGATTTTATAAAAAGATATCGTTCTGAAAAAGGTCTGGAAGACCAGCTACGAAGTGGGAGACCGTGAAAAACTACTAGAAGAATTGGCCAATTAATAAAAAGAAAATCTGCAGTAGATATAAAAAAGACTGCTTCTGAAATAGCCCACGAATTACACGAGGAAGGACTTGCTAATATTAGTCACTTGACTATGATAAGACATCTACACGAAGTAGGTCCTTTCGGTAGATCAGGTACAAGAAGATCTTTCATTAGTAAAAAGAATCAGAAGGCCTGAATAGAAGATTCGCGAATGAACACTTACATTGGATATCAAGATTAAAACACGATAGAGAAAATGCAATGGTTTGGAGGGTATTTTCTGCTCAAGTGGTTGGTCCGCTTGTGGACATCAAATGATTTGTGGAAATCAAGGGAATGAACAGTGTCGTGTACTAAGATATCTTAGACAGACATTTATTAGACTACACAGAAAGATAGATGCCAAGGGAGTGGGTATTTCAACATGATAATGAGTCCAAGCATACCTCAAAGCTTGTTGAGCCGTAGTTATCGCCCGAAAAATAAAGGACTTAGACCGGCCAGCATAATTCTAAACCCAATGAAGAATTTATGGAGATAGGTAAAACGACAAGTTAACAAAATTTAAACATTCCAACAAGAAAGAATTATTCGAGAATCTTAAAAGAGAATGGAATACAATTTTTTCAGACTATATTTCAACATTAATCAAATCCATGCCTCACCGCTGTCCTGCAGTCATAAAAGCAAAAAGCATAACGATGAGAATTAAAAATTAAAATAAAATAAGTTAAAATTCGAATTTCTTTTGTAAAATGGCGTGGCTGAAAACTTTTGAACGCGTACTTTTGATATTTTTGTAAAAAAATTCATAAGGAGTACTGTTTATTTGTCATGCTATTTTCTTTCATTTGTTACAAATGTTTACCCAATATTAGTTAAATTTCTCTCACGTATCGCTTTAAAAAAATAAAGTAGAGAAATATCCGACTGGAAACTTTTGCACGCTACTGTACATATAGTACAGCATGCGTCTATAACTCCCAACTGTCAATAACTAAGGATTGTGTAGAATGTTACTCTGCATTTAAAGATAAGTCGAAAGCGTAAAATAAAACCTTTTCTTTTAGGTCTGGTTTTCGAGAAAATCAAGTTTAAAATACGAGTCGTGGACACTGTTGACTATCGACAGCTACGCCGAATGTGTCCAATCATGAAATAGTTGAGTGCATGTATATTGTACAGATACCCCACGGTTCTTCAAAGTCGATGTTCTCGGAAATGAAGTCTGAAACAAAAAAAATTGTATTCCTGCCGTTCTCGACTTATCTTTATTCGAAGAAGTACTATGTGCCAATTTTTACAATTTGTTCAGAGAAATTCTTTATTTGCTTTTTCTTATCAACTTTTATTGTTATCCTTTTTAATATCTCTTTTCTATTTTTTGCTGTATTTACCAATTTTCAACTTTTTACTATATTTTCTTCCATTTAAATGTGCCAGGTATTTATATATATTTATTAATTATATTCTTTCATGTTAATTTATAGTATTAATTTAATAATACGTTGAATATTTAATACACTATAATAACAAGTACAAATAATTCATTGAAATGAATTATTACTTTGTTGATAATTGCACGTACTTGAACATGTTCAGAAAGTATCGAACTAGAACAATTTTAGATAATAAAAGTAGTAATAATAATAATGTTATAAAACATTGATTGTATCTATATTATGTTAGTAAATTATCATACAATGATAATAGCATTAAGAAATACTAAAGGTATTTAAATAGTATCACATTCCTCCATAAAATCATGCAAAACAAATTGAGAGATTCAAATAAAACTACATTGTGTTTTCAAGCTAATAAATGTCATAGGTGTCTTATTGTAAGTTGTAACTAATGTCTTCACTCTTTACAACCAGTTCTCTGGTATATAGGGTGTTGATAATGATAAAACTTGAAGTCACACAATACAATTTTTTCTAGGTAAAATGGTCTTCTGACAACATATTGGTTCAAAATGTGTATTACACATGTATATTTTAAATATTTTTGTTTTACTCTACATTATCGTTCAACCATGCATTTTCACTCATTGTTGCAATTCAATTTCATTATTTTCCATAAACAGAAAGGAGATAATAACGTGAAAGCCAAAGAATGTTGAACGAAAGAGTGTTTGATTAATTTTCTCATGACTTTTGCTCGAGTTCTTTCGAGCAGAATCTAATGAAAATATTAAATTATGCGATAACATCCTATCGAAATTAAGAATTTAAAGTTTTCTGAAGCTTCGTAATATTGTATAAGTTGGGTGATATTGGATATTAAAATATTATATACAGTAGCCCGTAGAAAATGTGTACGAATACATTGTGTGCATTATACGATACTTTTTGACATTTGGTTACCACTGTAACGAGACGTGACTATCACGATTATAATAGTAAAATTTAAAACTAGTTCGAAAATATATGTAGAAGTTACAAGATATTTATTACAAACATACTCTTAGAGGAGAATTAGTATACAACATGAACAGTAATCTTAAGCATACAGTTAATACTAAAATTGGACGGACTAAATATTGTGGCTTATTGATATATATAGCAAATAATGGATTGTTTAAATATTTCCGTGATCTTTGCGAAGTATATATATGCTTCCAATAAATATTTGGTAACTTTCATAGCCGTGTCTCTCTATAGTGTTTGCGAATTTCAAAATCTTTTATATAATACAACATGTGAAGCTCTTAAAAATGTTCGAATATTTTCGTGAGACAAATGAAACAATATGGATTGTTTCATAAGTTGAAGAATAACATGTTCATATTTCGTTAATGTACACATTTGAAGGAATAATACAAAGATATTACTACTATAGTGGATAAATATACTGAAGACTAAATTTAAAAAATTTCAAATAATTTCCAAATTTCCAAGTATGCGGTGTACATACGTAAAATGTATGTTTTACAAGGATTACTTGAAAAGAATTTCTACTGGACAGAAGTTTCTTTTTTAAAATAATTAACTGTGATACATAATATTAAGTTGTAATATGCGTCCTATTTTCTCCGCTTGATGCTTTCGCATCGTTTTCATGATCCTTTACCAACCTCACGCCTACAAATATTATATACAATTTTTAAAGTTACATCCTAGCGGACATAATGATCAAAATCTGTTGTCTATGTTTGTTGCTTATGAAATTTTTAAATGTGCCAAGAAATAGAGAACATTTTTGTCATATTACTACCTTTTTTTTGCTTTTTTAGTACCAAAAGACCAAAAACATGCCGCAAGATTGTGAATATTGTGTGAAGGATATAAAAACGGGACAAACGTTAATTCAATAGGTATTACACAATTTTATAATGTGTTTGAACTTTTTCAATTGTAGGAAAGCGTGGTAGGGATAAAGGTTTCCTAATTTTTCTGGCATGTGTAAAATGTCACAAAAAGACGTTAAGGCTCACCGATCATCGATCGAACAAACTTTCGTCAAAGTGATCGCCGAAATATACCTACATACCTTTAAAACGAACTTATAGGCGTGAAGTTTATAAAGGATTGTAGAAATGATATGTCCAGTCACTATTGAGCATATTCCTTCCATGACGAAATTATAAAAATTCGGTCTGAATTTACGATACATAGAAATACCAAAACATTTATCGAAACTTCCTTCATTTAATTTTTTAATTTTCCAAAATCTAAAAAATGGTTTTCCAGCGAAATCGTTGAATAATTTTAGGATTGTATAATTAAACGTATCACAATTGTTCGATAAAAAGACAACATTTTACAGAGGTAAAATAAACAAGTTGCTTAATACGCTTACAAACAATTATAAAATAGAATAAAAAGAAATACAGTCTGTTCTGATATTGTAAATTTTATATGAAAGTAGTAACATTTAATACGATATTAAAAAAATAATATTAAAAGCACGCTTATCGATCTACTAGTGTACGTTGGATTTCATAAGACAAATTCGTGCGCTCTTTAATTTTATTGGAAAACATTATTATTAAAGCGCGTTGGTTTTGAAAATATCCTGAACTATACAGTAACCTCTATTCCCTCTGAACTTTTTAAGGCCATAAAATGCATTGATATTTTTCTAAAGCTGAGGTATCTAAAGCTGCACTTTTAGTCTTTATAATATGGCATTTGATGATCCATGAAACACCGTAATTATGTAATGCAATAGGTCTATCATCCAAGTTTGAGAAGCTTCAAATGCGAAATTAACGCAATCTAATTTTTTGTCTCATAATAAAGAAGTAAAGTTTTATACTAAAGTTTCGTTTACCCTTCTCAGCAATGATGAAAATTCTATGAAATGTAACACTTTTGCAAACAAGCATGTTTTATCTTCATAGATTCATTAAAGTGCTATTAAACTAATGTTTGTTTCAAAATATCTTCTATCTAAAAATTCAAAATAACATTACCTAACTCTCTTTTTGCAGAAGCCTTACTAAAAATCTGTCATTTTCTGTGTTGAGTTACTGCTATTTATTTAACTCGTTTGGGCGACAGTTATACAATAGATGAATCATAAATTTCAGTTGCGAAATCAAATCAAATTTCAATTTACAACCTTGAATACTACCCCCATCAATCTCTATAATCAATGAATCGTTAGACCTGTCGTACTTTTATCCGAAACACAGTTAAGCTATGATTTTTTACTGCATTCGGCCTTTTTGACCAAACCGTGTAAAATTCCATGTAATTTCCTTGCAGCTTGAAGTAATTGAAGAACAATTGCTCAACTTTATTAATAAATGATTATTCAGCATTTCAGAACAGTGTCGCGTCTAATGTCATTGGACATTTTTATGAAGTTAAATGTATATGTTCTATCTATTTTATCCCTAAATTGATTAATATTATTAGAGAAATATTACAAGTTACAAGTTCTCGCCATTAATAAATATTTTTACATGACACTAACAAGTTTGGTAGTAAAACAAATGAAGTAAATTGAATTTTATAAGTAAATTTTACAAATTGTATGTTATCCATTTGAGGAAAAATTATGAGATTCTAAAGAAGCCTAAAACCTACAACTAGTAACTTGTTAATCAACTACTATTATTTATTTATTCTTCTTGTATTATTTAAAAATAGGCATATTATGTACATATAATATATGAAGGTATGTTATAATTAATAATTATTTTCTAATAATCATTTTTCTTAATTTTGGTAGCATTACCGGAAACTTATCTTGCAACATTTTCTTTTCTTTCTACACTGAAATACATAATGGTTTTTTCCGGATATTCTGAGATACACTTGCCATTATGCTTTACAGGACAATTACTTTTTTGCATATCTTTGATTATCTATCAGTGCATTAAGGCACTCATTACAAGAAAATAAATAGCACTGCATGTAATTCACTTTGGAAAATGATGCAACACTTTTCTACATCAGGAGTATATGTTTAGCGTGCGGTAAAAATATCTAGAAATGCAAATAACATGTATCAGTTCAGAATACGTTAACAAAGTACGTCGAGGAGCATTGTTCTCATTGAAAATGCAGGTTGGTAACAATCGGATAGTGTGGTATTATAGTTCCGCTTTTATGACCTGTTAGAGCGATGCTCACATTGCGATTTCATTCTTGGTTCTGCCTACATGAAAGCAAAGTATTTCCTGTGGTTCTACCTTCCTCTCTTTTTTTATAAAATATATATCTAAGTATGTGTATGTACGTGTACGTATGTTACGAAAGCTATTGCCTCGAGAGACACGTCCTCGTCAGAATTTAATCTTTAAAGACTCTAAACTCTGGCCAACCTGTCCTAGATACCTAACTCCCATTCACAGGTGTTTAACAGTTTTCTGTTAACATTTTTAAGCGACATAATAGGGCTATGATGAAAAAGTAAACACATTGCCGGACGTAAATGGTAATGCAAAGTGTTGGGAAAATAGTTTGACACTTTGAAAGCATAAATTACTGTTTAAAGCAAACAGACGCTGAGTAATTCTTTAAGATTATGAAAGAAAGTTTCATATCTTAAGGAACACCGGTTAAGTTGACATGAGCACTCAAACTATGTTTAAATAAAAAGAATTTAGATCATTTAAGTAGATTTATTCGGCGCTTATTTCGTTCTTGTATTTGTAAGTCTTTAGTAGAAAGAAAATTTAGAATTAAAATTTATCGAAATAATTTGATTTATCTTCCGCTATAAAATTTTGTTTCTTTTGAACGTCAAATCATACATGATTGTATATTTTCATAAGTTTAAATTCGTTTACATGATCCATAAACTTTCAAGATGAGTTTTTTACAATCTTGATACATATGTACTTCTGGAAATTGTAAAATATTAAAATCTACGGATAATTTTATTAAACAAGCAATATCAATTTGCTTCAAATAGATATATCCAGATTGGTTTCATAATCATTTTTTGTGATAATAATTTGTAGTATTAAGATGTGACTTTTTCTCACCATAGGTTTTTGTATGTTTATTTCTCATGTGAGTCTGTCGAGGTGTGCGTCCAAGTATTTAACCGTATCCTGTTGCGATGCCGTGCCGGCATTTAAACTGACTGCCGGACAAGTTTTAGTTCTCGTTATAAAAGTAATATGTATTAACTTGGCGACATTAGTTTCCATCTTCCATGTTTTCAACCAGACTGCGATTTCGTTGGGTTGTGACTGTAATTTCTCCGGGGCTTCATCTGGATTAACGTCAGTGGCTAAGATTGCTGTATCGTGAGTATATGTTGCAATTACCGTATTGCTTTTTGTCGGTAGATTGGCGGTAAAGAGAGTGTAGAGTACTGGGCCGAGCACTCTCTCTCGTGGAACATCAGAGTATATAAAATACAGGTTGGAAATGGTGTACTGAATTTTTACTTCGAGAAGTCTGTCGGTGGAATACGATTTCGAAAAGAGGTAATATGGATAGGGAAGTTGCTGTTTAATTTTAATTAGCAGAGCCATGCGCCATGCTTCATCGAAAGCTTGCGATACGTCGATAGAAGCAGCTGAATAATACTTCCTATCATTTAGATCTTTCACGATTTTTGTCGGATATTCTGTGATTTCGTTCAGTAGTGGCGTGTTTATGCCTAAACCCGAATTAATGTTCCGGTATTAATCGTTGTTGCTTCAGTGTGTGGGTAAAAGTCTTGTCAGAAGCAGTTTTTCAAATACTTTTGATGTAGTTGGTAGCAAGGCTATTGGTGGTGAGATTGAACGTTTTCCGTAAGTTTAACTGGTTTTGGAACTAATATAATCTGGGCAATTTTCCAAGAGATAGGTATGTAGCTAACTTTCAGTATTGCGTTATAGATGGCGGTTAGAAGGGTAATGGCTTTCTTTGAAAATTCCCTTAGAGAGAAAATTCCCCGGTTATGAAGTCTCAGCCAGGAGCTTTCTTCAGTTCAGCGATTTGCAGATTTCCTGTTTAGAAATTAAGTCAGGTTGTTGTCTGTGAACGATACTCGAATAGCAATTATTTTAAGATAATCGTCTAGCACAATCTGTTGCTCTCGTCTGTCGTTTGATTAATATCGCATCGTTAGAATTCTAAGAATGGCCTCATGCATATGAGCTAGCATAAGTATCACAATTAACATATAGAAAATTCGCGGTCGCGATTATGCAAGGAGAGTAATCAACGTTCACGCGCGTAATCGCCGCTATCGCTTGCGCACGGTCAACGTTTTACATCGCAGTAAGTTGGTTAATTATGTGTTCATTATCGACATAGTGGTCGGAACAGGAACTAGCATTATCGCATTAAAAAATTACCCGACGGACACGTGACGATCTTTCAAACGTAAGGATTGTCACGTATACAACATTTGCTTGAAGATGTATTAACGTTGGAAGTTTATTTTAAAGCTTTTTATGTTACGTTATATAAGAATAATCGAATTCATGGTAAAATATTTTGTCATAATATAATAATTAATTCTCATACATCTTGAATACAAGATGAGCTTATGATCATTACAGTTAAGGTTTTTATCCTTGATCTTTGCATTTTACAATCTAGATTTTTCTCAGCAATGATAGATTATTTATTTTGTAGCTTTTCTGAATTGATCTGTATCGATATTACGATCGGCCTTTGCACCATTATGTTTAAGGGTATAAACATAAAAGCGTATTTAAAAATTTACTTTTACTTTATGCTTCGCTTTAATATCCAATTTTCCAGTTTATAATAGAATAGTCGTAATATATTTAACAAGCTTAAAGCTCTAAGCCGAAGTACAAACAATAAGATCAGCCACTAAGTTCTAAAAAATTTCGTGCGTTTTTAAAATTAACTATTCCATTTGTAATTATTAAAAAAAATGTATTGCTGAGAACGAGCGTTTTTCGAAAAAATAATTGCGGAGCTAGTCGATAAATAGCAAAAAATACAAAGAAAGAGGAAGTACATGTATTATTTAATGAAATACTGGTGCTTTAAAAATACGTTGCCTTTCAAATTCCCTTAAAGTTTTGTTACGAAACAGCCGTACAACTAAGCAGATAGACAGTTAACTCGACGTATATCTATGAAAAATGTGGCCACGTCTATCGCTCTGGATATTTTAAAGCGAATATTACGCAACGAAACAGACCAACGAAGTCGACCTGAAGTTGCATAAACGCGATTGACAACAGTTTTTCAATGTCACCAGTCGAAGGAAACATATTTTCCAATTGTGGTGTTGATATCCATTGCATAATTAATTCTGCCAGAAAGTCGATTTATTGAAAACTGGAGAACATAATTGAAGCGTCGTCACTTTGAAATGGCAGGTAATTAAAATCGAAAAGAGGGAAATTTAAATTTAATGAGAGTTAAAATAAACGCAATTGTTTTTCTTGCTTTCTTTGATACAGTTATCTCTGAAATTGTAATTTTAACTTAAATGTATATAATAGAAAAAGAGGGATATTAATGTTTGTACAAATATTCTGGATAGACATATTAAAGTTTTGTTAGAGTACATTTAATATAATACCTACGTAAAAGGTATTTACAAAAGAGTTGGTGGAATATTGAAATTCTTGTAAACTGGAATATATTAATAATATACGGTATTGTGCAAGAGTCTTAAATCATTCACAAAACGCAAATGGTTTGTTTTCTTGAATTAATATAAAGATACTTGAAGCTATTTTTTATCCTTTAAAATCTTTTAAGACTTATTTAAATAGGGATAGTTTGTTCAGATTTTGACTTTAGGCACAGTGTTATGGAAAAATTGCTCACATGAGAGCATTTATTTGGTTTGCCTGGTTGTTTGGTTCAAATAAAACATGTCAATGATCAAACGTTCATTTGCAATGAAATATACACGTACATATGCTTTACAGACTGTACGATGTGACCGATTTATTCTGCATCGTAGCGTGTGAAGTAAACATATGTTTGTGCGCTGACACGACGATAAACATTATTTTTTAACCCGTAACATTTGTATGAACGAATGTAAATTGGGAAGCCGATACATTCGATGCTTAGTTTGTAATTGCCGACAATTTATCAGTTGCTCTCTCCGTGTAGATCATTTCGTTCAAACACTACCATTTACCATTTTGCTTAACGATATAATCGTGAAAATTGTAGCTGGCTGTGAATAATGAACCGAAGCTGGTACGTGTAAAAGCTAATATAGTTATTTATTAGCCATATATTAATTAGTTACATAAAATTGAATTAAATGTTCCTTTAAATAGACTGACATTTAACTTCTACGTCGTGAAATTAATCTTTTCTATTCTCCAAATTATTCTTTCTTCAAAAGCTCCAATTAAAAAAGAAATTTTTTAATAGCACGTGAACTCTCTTTTTCTTTTAATGTCGTAGAGTGAAAATTCACTGTACCTTTTATAACTGATTTTTATTATTAATTAGAAACAATTTTTCAATACACAGAGAATATGTATATGTTTCAAATTCAAATATCCTTGCGATTTGATAATAACTACATGTAAATATGAGCGGGTTATAAATTGCGTTCACCTCTAGACATTTTCGACAAATTGTGCATCATTACGTCACACTATACGGAAATAGCTTTTACCTAGTAACACAGAACCGATGATAGGTGATATTTACTTAAATACTAGCTTGATATTTGCAGCGAGACCCGTTCCGTTCGATAGGAAGGTTGTATCAACTTTTAAGCCTCATCTTAATACTGAAAATTTTGTGATACACATGTATATGTACTCAAGTATAATTTTGTACTATGTATACAGTTTTATAGAGTAATTTTAATATAAATAAATGGTGTAATACCATAAGTAAATAATCATTGATTAATATAAATAGAAACAAGGAGAATCTGATGACACACTGCGACTGATAACTGTAAAGTCATTTAAAAATTTTCAATTTATATATACAGAGTACAAGATGTAACATGATAAATACTGACTTGAAGAATGTACAACCCAACAGTTAAAGTTATAAGGGTTATCATTCCAATTTTACTTCATTGTAGTCTGAATTCAATTTTTGTGTAACGAAATATTCTGTTACGTTTTATCTGTACTTACAAAAGGAATATACTAGTTTTTCTTTTTATCAGTGAATATAATTTATTCCTTTTTGAGGAGAAGAGGATAAATTGTTTCTCAGTATGATGTCAGACACGACATACTTCGTACCTTATCACGTTAACATATAAAAATATAGGTATAACATAACATATTAGGTTTTACATTAGTTCTGTAGTTTTTTATAGACGAAAAGAAAGAATGTAGAAATGCAACGCAAAAAATGTAAAAATCAATTATTAAAAGAAGAGTAATTATTTTAATAAATAAAGCTATATTTTTCTGTATGTATTTCGGTATTATTCCTTCCTGTTATAAAATTTTTTCTTCTTAGTTACTTCATAGCTATGGGACACGGTGTATTTCTCATTTATTTAATAGTATTTAATAATTCATCTAATTCATTTTGACACTTAGCTGGTCAAAGAGGATTTGAAAAAATTCTGAAAATTTGTGAAAGTTGACTTCTAGAACTCGCCACTCGGATTCTCACGAATACAACATCGCTGGATGTGCATACAAAGTGGTAGTTCTCTATCGTATCATCGTGAAATCGTACTTTTGTAGGTATACATAGCGCGTGGCGTCATGTTTAAATATTTAAATCGTGATTAAGGCCATCTCGTTTGTTTCTCCTATCTACTCTACCACGTTGAAAATCGCCAGGAAAAGCAGCCATAATAGCAATTGTTTTTCATCGTTCTTGAACTCCCAGAACAGAACACGAATGTTATAATTTCTAACCCGTTAAACGCAAGTGGAACGTCTTTTTCTTCGGTCTTCCCACGGCGCAGTTTCCACAAAAAAGAAAGCTGCCGCTAGAAATTCTTTCACTTCGGCCCTTTCTCTAATCATACACACATATATATTTGCGTTTGCTTGCTTACCGTCGAATGCAACGCATCGCAAAATTATCCAATTGCTTGCGAAATATTATGCGGTTTATAGGTATACTAATGTTATTTGCGTATACTGTATAGGACCACCAACGTGTGTTGAATACTCGTTCCGAGCATTAATTAAATGCAAAAACGAAATTTCGTAATTGAGCTGCCCATTTCATGCCCGTTTCCATCGCCTATCCACCGAGAAACGCACATTAGGAATAGTTTTAATGAAGAAAGAAATAAAGCGTTCAAAGCACTTCTATTTAAAACGATAAGGCACTTTCGAATGAATGCAAAGCGAAAGTTAATTAGTTCGCCAAATATTATTTTTGGAATATTCTATAATCAAAGTTACGTAGTAGGAACATTAATTAATTTTTATTATTTCAATAACGTTAGCGTGTCAGAATATAGTTAGCCGAACAAATATACTTTTATCCTAAAATATGTATGTCGACGACATACAGAAATTCCTTTCCGATGATTTATGGCTCATATCTTGTATAATATACGAAAGTTATGTAAATTCGACGATATTTTACGAAATTATTAAGCATTCATCGCTCGTCTTGTTTCGTATTATTCGCATTGTTCGTTACTATACGTTAGACAGAAATTTAAAAATGAATTACTCAATAGTTACAAAAACAAATTAAACAATAAGTAAAAAAGCGTCATGCGTATTTATACGCGACATACAATCTTCGTTCTGGAAAATCGAAATTTCGTACAGTGGAAAATTCGTTCTTACGGTTAATCTGTTGGTTGAAGAGCGTTTTAAAAGTTACCGTTAGTTCAGTTGTGTATTAATGCGCGTGCAAGCACGTAGACGCGAAACTTTCTCGTTCTGTGCGGTTCCATCTCAACGGATTTCAAGAATGAATAGGATTTTAACAAGACTGAGTGGTGGAACACGGCTGAAAATGGAGGTGGGGGGGGGGAGAAACGAAAGGTATTGGAAAAGAAGGAAAATATTATATTGAAGGAAAAGAAAGTGAAGTGTAGCCGGTTTCATAGGGACAATGAAAAGGAGGGGCAAAGACACGGTGGAGTTTAAAAGTAATGCGGATGTGGGTACTCGGATTACGTTTCAAAGTCTTCGTCTGGTTTTAACTTCCTGTAGTTTCTGATGCCGAGTCGTGTGCCATTCGTTGTCGAAGAACTCGTTGCCCGTTTCCCCCTATCCTTCGACCACTAATTTAAGTGGCTCTAAATTCGTGTACGACAGGGAACGAGCAACAAAAAGAAAAAGGATGAACCATATACGAGATGGTCTAGTGGAAAAACGAAAAGAAAGAGACGATGATCTTTTGGTTCGCCGTCATTCTACGCTTCTTCGCTCCCTTTCCTTCACTGCCAAATATAAACCGGAGCCGTTCGAAGCTTTGGGGAAGAAGAAGCAATGCTACCAGGGGGAAAGGATCGTGGAAGTGGAACAAAAAGTTAAACAGTGACAGCAACTCCATCGCGACTTCTATTCAACTATCTTTAGATCGGCCGATTCCACAGGGGAATCCCGTTGCTTGAGATAATCGAAGCATTTGCAAAATTTGAAGTAGGTTGACCTATGTATATGCTCTGAAAGCATAAACACGAGGAATGGAAAACATACCTATTTATAAATATTAAGTTATTAGACGGGAAATAGCTTGTGGTATTGTTCAACAGAAAATCATTGATCGTTTTTGTATTATTTTCCATGTAAATGTTTTTATATTAGGGGAATTAATTTTGCTGTTAATTAGTTTAAGGACTGAATTCTTTTTAGTTCTAAAGGCCTCAAATATTTGTATTATTAATTCTTAATTTCGTTTATTGTTATCAATGAAAGTTTTATTCAAAGGAATTTATTATCGTTTTGGTAATTATTATTTCATACAATTCGACGTGCCTAATTATCATAAGATATAATTAGGATTAAAAGAAGGTAAAATTGGAAAAAATTACCTCTTAAAAATTCGAAAACTTATCGAGATTAACTTATGAATTAATTGTTAGTTAATCAACCTCGCGAAGTTCGTCAATGTCCGGGAGAACAAGAGAAATTGCATTTGTACTATGCTTTCGAATAAGTTACACTAAAACAGTGCAATAGATTCGAGTATTTGGAATAAAGGAAATTGTACATTACATTAAAATTGGATTATATTCCTGACATGTACACCTATAAATTATGGGCAGTGTTCAGAAATATATTTACGATTATTAGGATATGGTATTACTACAGTGTAGATATTCTTACTCTATTTAAAGGCAAACTTCTTTGGTTAGTTGTATATTTGTCAACTATTGGCTGGCATAAGTCGGGGTTGATCGGTAACTAATCGACGTAACTTCAAACAGGAAACCAAATTATTCAGATGTGTATTAACGAGAATGCAATCTTGTTACGTATAATTGGAAACGAAATGAATAGCAGCAAGGTCGAAGCGAATACTTGGCCTGTTAAAGTGTCGGCCAGGAACAGGCGACGACTGTTTAATTAACGGGAGCAAATGTGTTTCCGACACATGCTTGAATAATCGTTTAATTATTTATTTTACACATCTACTTTATACAGCTTGGATTTGAAGGGAGAAATGATAAAATATTAACGCGAGATATTTAATCATATGTTATTGTATTATTTTACTGCCAGTTTCGTAATTAACATATTTTTCATTCTCTATCAAGAACAAAATCAATATCTGCTTACATATCATTAAATGCTATTAATTTATTAACAAAATAGCAAAAATGAGCCAGTTAACGAGTAGACACACGTTACATATATGAATAAAAAATTGTGTTATATTGAAATAATTTTCCTTTAAACTGGTTCTTTTTGGTATCTAATTTTGAGATCCAACTTGTTTTTAGTACCTAACGTAGAAATTAGAAGATTATGTAGGAAGGATTTACCGTGGAAATGTTGTCAATTTAATAACGGACTAGGGTCGACCCGTTAACCGGGAAAGAGAAATTAACTGGTCACTCGGATTGTTAATTTCTTGGATGTAACATATACTTTTTATATTTATAGCTACCCTATTCTTTAAAAATTAACTGTAGGTTATATTTACGCGTGTCAAAGCTAAAATTGACTAAAACATATTAAGTTAAACATATGTAATTATACAAATAATTTATATGAAATTATACCATTAGAAATTTTTATGTGAATGAATTGTATACAAAAGTATGTTTGTATCTCTCCGTTTTTCACTTAAGAATTACAAGCTTATAAATATTTCACAACAATGAAGAACCAATTTATTGTCGTAGAACTTGACAAAATAACGAATACGTGAGAAATAAGAATCATGTATGTAAAATCGAAATAGGGACGACGTTCACTTGCACGTCTAGACCCGAGATCCAAATGGAAGTGCCATTCTCCGAGACCAGGAACGAAATCGTTCCTTTTGCTTACGAAATGTTTTAAACGAGAAAAGGCCAGCACGTCGCTTTGGTGCGCGAGAAGCCAGCTGGAAACTGAAATAACTGATTGCTTGCTCGATATCGTGCGAATACTGATATTCACGAGTAGTCGTTCATATTATAGCATCACCTGCCGCAACACCATATGTTCCTATTATTAGCGTTCACTATTCTTTATGGTCAGTACATGTCGTTTTTATTACCTGATCGTCGAATACATTTTATTTGTACTTTCGATAGAATGGTCGAAATTTAGTTCCCTGAAATAACGTTAACATTGCTATTCTCGGTTAGTTTATTTTCCATCGAACGAGAGGCGAAGTCGCATAATCAACTTACTTCGCTGGAAAAGGGCTTCGAAGTGTCGTTCAATACGAATGATTTAACAAACTTAATTTCTCTTAATTCTTAATCGCTTCCTTTCAACGTTTCACGTTGTAATAGTCTAGAGATCCACTGTACAACCAATCCATTGAGTGGGCAAATCCCGGCACACAAATTCTCTATACTCTGTATCAAAATCAATTTTTTGATGAGCTATATCCTCCACAATATTCCAAATGTCTAGTTGCATTATTAGGAAATTCAATTATATCAATGTTTTATAAATATACCAAGTGTAGCCTACAGATGTATAAAGATAAAAAAATAAAATGATCTGCATATTTTTCGAAATAAATTTAGTTAAATTTGGAATATTTCGGTTTTTCTTACAATACTTGCGCGAATAGACCTAAGACCGATTAAATTAATTTACTGGGATAATGTAATCCATCGAAGTATTTATATACTTTATTTTGGATATTATGAATTTTCATTATTCTTAGGATCTCTGTCCGGGTATACGTGTATGAGAAAAAAGAAAATCGTGCTTACATCGTTGTACGAAATAACAAAACTCCCTCTTTCTAGAACGAGAAGTCAGCTTCTGCTACGCAGCCCATTCTGCTACGAAATTGAAAATCTTTTCTCTCCTATTTTTGCACATCCAGAAATCAAGCGCGTAAAGGATTTTTTAATATTAATTTTTTCAATTTACAGTCGAAATGGTATAGAATTCATTAAATTTATAAAACTAATTGGTCTAACATACACGTTATTAAATTAAAATTTGAATTTGGAAGATTTTCATAGGAAACGTTTGCACTCTCATTGTAAGTGTGTGCGTGAAAATGTTCATTATATACTATATAGATACCGATTTTCTGATAGATTGGTGGAGGACAAGGATAACTTTTCTGAAATTTAAGTCGTTTAAATTAACGATTAGAATAAGGCAGCGACTGGATATTTTATTGCTCCGCACCCGTTTACATTTGTTCGGAATATTACGATACAACGATGTCATGTATTACCTGCAACGTGCTCAGCATTGCAATTTATAATTATGAATTGTTTACACGCTATAAATAATACGAAAAATTTCAGTTCTCATGGAAAAAATAAAGTTTTATCAAATTATTCGAGTCACAGTCGATTCACAATTACAACCATAGGCTTTAGGTTATTTTAACCAGCCGGTTTTATTAAAATCGTTTCATACGCGATAATCAAATCCAATTGCTTGATTAATTTTACAATGGAAAGGAAATATTAAATTATTTTGAACATTCTTTACTGTATTATCATTTCATGCGTAATCTGTTCCTGATATTTTCATTCTATTTAATGGAAAATTTAGTCGAATTGCGATATTCAATCATAACTAAAATTTTAGCTTTATGAAAAAGACATTATATAAACATAAATAGGAAATATTTTGGTGTAATTTCGTATTATATTCCTAGCACTAATAGGACACAAAGATAACAAGTATTTATGTTCTGTAACAAAATATGTTATTGTAAAGCTCTATATGTTGCCCATTGCATAATTCTTTATTTCCTTAATAATTTTATGTTTTATATTAATTAGAAGTTTCTAAGGTGAAGGTTGTAGATAATTTATCAACATTAATGTTAGGTTAAAAGATAATGATATTTTAAAATAGAACCTGAATACATTCCGATAACTTGCAAATTAAAACCAATTAATGTTTTGCAATACTATCAGTTTTAAAAACAGGCGAAAAATTATTACTTAAAATAATATGTTGGATTTATACTTATAAGTACTAAAATCAATAGGTAGTTATCTTTATGAATAACTAGTTCACTAACAGTTAATCGAGTATTGAGAAACAATGAGAGAAATTATCGAAGGCGCATCTTGCATTGAAAATCGGTCTCCAATAATCGATATTTCGTGTGACACATGATAACGTTCAACCGCTGATATTTCGGCAGCACATGCCACCTGCTTGCAACGCTATGTATTCGATGCATTTTCCAACGTATGTGCTACATTACGTATGCCTTCCGCTATACCCGTTGTACATGTACGTATTTTGTCAGCTGTGTAATATAATTTATCAGGAACATTTATCCTCGCTTATTTTTTATAGAAGGTATTATCAGTAGTTAATAAAAATGTTTCATATCAATATCTTTATTGAGATATATTAACATACATATGTATTCAATTAAAATTAATATATTCATTCATACGTACTAATTTGAAGTTATTAGTTATTTAAAAAAAATAATGAAACTTCAAGAGCTTATAACACTGACCAACAGGCATAATTTAATCATTATAGTCTTTAAAATATTAAAATATAAAATATTAGTATTTTAAACATGTCATGTCAATACTGATATTTAATCCTTTTAACATATAATATAATTTTTACATCGCGGATATTTATACAAATTCATATTTTTGAACACGAGTAAAGAGATAAAACCTAAGCAAAGATTTGTTTTATTCATTAAATATTATAACAAGTGATATATGTATTTGGTATATATATCTTTGCATTATATATATGCATAGTATGCATTCTCTGAATCTTCGCATTTTTATATTTCCCACAAAGACATCCAAATTCTTTTCTGCCTATAGTATTTACATGATCTTCATGTTATTTTTGAAAAATGTTTCCTAGTTTTTTATCCAGGTACTTAAAATAAATTACTAGTTAAATGTAGTTTTAATTTGAAATCGTGCTTAACGTGATACGATTAATAATTTCCTAAATATTTCCTAAGTTAAAAAGGAAAATAAGCAAAATATTATAATACATATGTCACATATATATAAAATACATACATATCATTGTAAATATGAGATGGAAAATATTATAATACTTTAGATAACTTAAAATTCTGGATACTGTGATTAAATCTCTGGAATTTAAATGTTATATAACTTTGCGTAAGAGTCATTCTATAATTTATGCGCATCCGTTTAAGATAATATAAGTATAACAGTTTGAGGAGTGATATTAGTAAAAGAATAAAAGAAAACTTTTGGTAGACTATATAAATTTGATGTGCAGGTGCTGGAGAGCCAAGTTTATTTCAGCTTTAAATAATAACAACAGTTTTACGAGAGAGAGAAAGGGGGCGAAGGAGGAAATATTTGATCATGTTGGAATATTATTACGCAAATGCTAAGTACTTCGACAAACGAGTCGATGTTTCAATGTGATGTCTGATAAGTAAACTACCGGTATTTCTATCGGTTGTCCGTATCTATTACCATATATGTACGTATATGTACGTTAGAGCATCCTGAACGCTGTTAACTGTAGATGTGTGTACACACCGTCCGTTTTGACATGTGAATATATTCCAATTTGAATTTCTGTGCCTACGGGAACTGTTTAAATTCTCATTGAATCGGCGGAAGACTGTTACGTAAATACTTTCATATAGGTATATTTCTCTTTCAAAAGCTGATACTCAACGATCGTACTACTCGTTTATTTCCTAAAATGATGAATTTGCATTGCTTTCATTGCAGTGCTTATTGTTAATACTTCGTTTTATAATCTACTGCACGTGAAAATGGAAGAATTTTCTATAAGCGTGTGACGTGTGTATAAATTCCTTTTTGAAACATAATGTTGCTTTATTAAATATAAAAATTACTTATGCAGTATTTGATAAATTCATTTTCATCTATTATCTATATTCCTAAAATTCTATTATTTGTCGCTTTCAAGACTTTCTTTTATTTTCTTTTTGAAGTACAAATGAAAATTTTAGAGAATTCTCATGCGGTATTTCAATTTGTTTCGATCCACACTTTCTATTCCTATTTCAATTCGAAAATATTCCGACTGAAAAGTCTAATAAATTTGTTATTCCTTTTGGCATCGTTCTAGAAACAAAGGTTGATTGAATTGCTATTGTTGTTATATTGTTGATTGAATTGTTATTGTATATATACGTTCAAACTTTAATAGCTCCAAGTATTCTCCAAACTACATTTTATTCACAATTAGTTTTCAGTAAATATCGAAAGTAAACTTAAGACTTTTCACTAAACAGAGACACATACTAGACATATCTATGTACAT
Source organism: Bombus flavifrons (assembly GCF_040668555.2). Classification (NCBI taxonomy): domain Eukaryota; kingdom Metazoa; phylum Arthropoda; class Insecta; order Hymenoptera; family Apidae; genus Bombus; species Bombus flavifrons. Next base: position 5,188,974 of record NC_138446.1, on the reverse strand, counting down.
GTGTATGTGTACTGCATTTTCATATTACAAGGAGCATATATTAAGTATTTTTCAATTTTGTATTTATCTGTGCTTCCTCGATTAATGTAGTTCTATATATCATTTATCTTGATACATAATATAGTGTTAATTTACATACACATATGTATATGCTATAATTAAAAAATACTCAGGTACTTTCTCATTTTTTGTACTGTACAATTTAATTACAAAATTGCGAATAAAAGGTTTTCAACCAGTTTATACTTCATAGTGATTACAGCCGTTTATAGTAGAATATTATGATACAATACGATTGAATTTTAAATGCTAACATGTATGTAACAGGGAATTTAGCTTTTGTAATTTTTAAATATTGTAAAGCTATTGTTGGAACTGAAACTATAGGAAGCTTCTTATCTTCAGATTATTCAATTTCAAACTATGTATAATTTAGATAAGATTAGTAGGTATGCATACATCAACGTGAATTGCTTATTTAATAATTGTAATATACTACTAGTAGGACTGTATATGGATAATTATAATCTATGCTCTGTTGATTTCATTAGAAAATAATCAATATTACTCATGATTATTAATTTGTCATCAATATCTGCGATTTTGTTAAATTCACTCTTATTACAAATCAATCAAAATGTTCAGACTTTATGACCGACTGAATATAATATACATATATTACATTACATTACATTATATTGTATTGTATTGTATTATATTGACACAATATAATATATTATATCATAAAGAAGAATTGCAAAAAGCATGGTTTTGAAGTATTATATATGTATGTATGTGTGAAACGAGAAGGGCAAAATGTTCTGACTTTTTAAAGAATAAACCTATAAAGCTCTATTGCGCGTTGAGAATGACTTGAACAGAAGATTCATAAATAGTTAAGATCCAATTTGCTTGGTAGAGATGTATACTGTCGTTTTCGCACTATAGGTTCTGCTAGATGGCGCAATTAATTGGAATTAGCAGATCGAAAGATGAAAATTTACGATTATGATCGCGACGAGACCATCTGTGATTCATAACGTTACGATATTGCTTCTGAATGTATTATTTACGACGTTGGTGTCGTTAATTTTTTCAAATGATACTGATTATTTTATAGCTACTTGAAAAATTGTCCTAGATATTAACAAATAGTTGGCACGAAAGGAATATTTTTGCTGAAAAACAAAGCATAGTTTTGATAAACACCTTTTTTTGTTTCCATATCAAAGTAAACTTGCATATTGCATTAAGATGGGGTAATTACGTCGAATAACATTTTGTATACCGAGACACATGTATATAACCAATTTAGGACAATGTATTTAGCTGTTTGTGCATTACGGAATTGTGCGATACTACGTACTTACACAATAACTTGTTATTTGCTTCATCAAATATTTTTTCGCAAGGTATCGCTACGCATTTTACTCGATTATTCGTTTTCTCTTATTTACAATTTTCATATCGCCAATTATATCATAATGAGAAGAACGTATAGGAATTACATCTACCTTAATATCGACCTTAATTTCACATATGTAATTATAAGGTCATTTAATGGTTTTATTTTTCATGAAAAGAATACAACAAAGGAATACATACGTGTAACAAGTCTAACAGAACGTTACTTATTAAATCTAATTGAGGGTAAAACTAAAAGTGTATCGTTTGTAAATGGAGCATACTGTAGTGTTATATAGCCTCGTTCTATAGCGTTACAATACAAGCGTTATACTATAACTCGTTTTATCTTGTCATATAACAGTAGTCTTTATCTTGCCTTAGAATTAGAAATAGTTTATAACATTCTAAATAACAGCATAACTGCTCTACAAACTACATACAGACCGAATATTTGTACCGAGTGTGGTTGAAAATATGGTACAGCAGACCCTTGAACGACACAAAGATCTGAGACGACGTAATTGAAAATCCGCGTATAATTTCTCCATAAACTTAACAACAATAACTTACTGTCGACTGGAAGCCATATTTTATATGCTATACATATACGTTGCCACTAAACTGCGTATATTTATGCAGATTCATATTTTTGTGGACAGGTATACCTAACCAAGAAAAAAAAGATAGGAATCTAAATGAAAATTAATTTCATCGGTTCATACTATGAGAAGTAGCTGGCTTTGAATATTTATATATCTTTTCATATTTGATGAATTTTGTACATTTTTGCGTATATAATGCTTATATCCTTTGCGATAAACATCCATAGTTTAGCTATCACAATGTATTTGTACCAAAATAGAGCAGAACAAAAAAATGTTAGTAAGAAAATTATAAAAAGGAAAATCTGTTTGATCGATCAATTTTTTCTTAATTCGAAATAAATACGACATTTTTTAATCGATCAGAAATACTTCAAGGAGGAAATCTGCGTATGATTGGGGTCAGATTGTTCAACAGGCAAATGTACAAGCGGCCAGAAAACGAATTTCGTATGAGATTATTGCACTTTTAGTATCATACAATCGAATCGTACAATAAATATTTTCAGTAGTGTATATATAGCCAAAGTAAGGCTCGCTGAGCAATTCTGTAATTCAAATAATATATCTATTATACTTCTAATATAATATCTAAATTTTTTAATGCAACGTTTACATGACTTTCATGAATTATCGGATTTAAAAGAGGAGAAATAGAACTATTAGTGTGTACATACGCAACGGTTTTTTAGAATTGCTTCTCTGGAAAACTAAACGTCGAATGATAAATGTTTATTTCACATTTTTGATTTATTTTTTCATAACGAATCACCTTCTGTTTGTTTGAACAATACTTTCATCCACACCTTGCATTATGTATTCGACATTTATGTTAACTGACATTCATCGATGCAGTTACTTCGCTTCCTTTTTCAATCCGAGAAACCATTCAGTCGTTCTGGTTTCATGAACATGCGGAATTGTCGAAGACATTCCGATTTCCTGCAATACGACCATTTCTTTTGCCTCTTCCCTTCCGGTGGATCGATCGATCGCTTCAGTGCCAGCGTTGCGACATGATTGAAATTGTATGAAAGTGCACTTTTATTTATGTAACGCACCAGCTAAAGCAGAATGAAACAGGATACTAGATAGTAACGCGAGCCCCTGCATACGTTAGGAATTTAAAGCGATTACATAGTTGAGTAAAAGTTGAGTAATTGCTGTGAAATTACATTCAACCCAAGTTTCTCTTGTTTCCTACTGTTACTTACTATCGCTTCTGCTCGCTGTGAATTAGACTAGGATTAATAAAAAAAATTGTTTTATATAGTAAGATATGTAAACTCTCTTTGTTTACACTTCAGTCATAATCGTATTACTCGATTTTAAAAATATTATTAACTTGAGTCACTGTACGTAGAACATAATTTGGTTCGAAATAATAGTACAACGAGTATCAATGTTTTTTATTTATATTTTGCACTTAACTTATCTTTTCCGTTAGCGGTTTCTTTGAAGCTTTTACAGACTTCTAGAGTATCTGATTTCTTGTCATGATAAAAGATTCGTAGATGCAAAAATACGCGATGAGTAAGGCAATTAAGATTGAACATCCCAGTTAAGACCTAGAATTGTCTGCTTGCACTTTGTCGATAAGACAAAGTCTAATATTGTCTTATTAAAAAATAGTACTTGTTGACTAATTCCGGATTTTTTCTTTAATTTTTTCTTTACTACGTTTAATATATCCAACTTAACGTAGCATTTGTCCAAATTCAGTGTTTCAATTTCAACGTTATTTGACAAAAGTACATAACAAATAATTCTTCTCTATTCTCACCATATACAGAACAGAACGTATCGACTGTCAAAAACATTATAAAACGAGCAACACGATAAAATTTCATTCGGCAAAATGTAATATATGTAATATATTTACTACACGGTACACGTATCAAGCGAATGTTATTCACTAATGAATCCAGAACAGCATAAAATGGAGTTTCATCAATTTGTTTTTAATTAGTTTGTTACATCATTTGCTCGCGTCTGTTACACTGAATATGTAGTTGGCATTAATTGACTGCATCCTATTCTGGTTCTTTATGTAACTGAAACTATTCAAAGTTCCGTAAAAGGGGTGGCACGATAAAGAAACATAGAAAGCGAGTGTAGAAGTTCCATACGTTAATGGTACAGGACCAACATGTATTGCTGGTAACAATGCCAAATGAAATTCATTAAAAAGCGCATATGTAATAAAGAAGTATAAGCGCCAGCCACGGTACTCTAATAATAATAGTTAAAAAGAAAGCGAGAAGAAAGAAAAATAATTGCTTGCTTCCCCCGCGGCCAACAAAACCGTTCAGCAATATTTTATGGCAAGTACACGTAATGTACAGTTAGTTTACGTCGTATATCCTAAAATAAATGAATATTCTTCTTCAATGTCGATTGAATACATATTTAGAACTGCATATTTGTGCGTACATACATATATATTTGCTTATGAACCGATTCGAACACTTGTAGAAACCTGTTATGGATATATTATGTACTTATATTATACGAAACATTTTTAACATTTTAAACTATTAATAAAGTTTGGAACAAGTCTAAATATATATATAGAAGCAACAGGATATTTAGCGCAAGTGTATGTTTTCCAAAGATTACAAAAGTATTTAAACGATCAGTCATATTAACTACATGTATGTAGTATAAAACATTATATTAATTAAATACTGTTAATATTAATAAACTGGAGTATTTAGATCATTTAAAAAATTTATGATATATTGAAGACGGTGTTTACACAACACACATATAAATAAAATTTATTTAAAAATGTATATAAATTTTTTTATGGTTAGTGCTCAAATACTTTTGTGAGCCTCTGCAGCCATATGTATAAGAAGAATAAACGAATACCATAATTGAAATTATTTAATATCTTTAATACCTTATTTAAGGTCTTGTATGTCTGTATCTTATAATACAATGCGCGGAATTGTATTATGCGCTTTAATTGGTTAATTGGTTTCATAAATTAAACGATTCTCTTCATAGATTTAATAAGAATGGTAGGAGAAAGAACGCGAAAAATTGCTCACATGCGTTTCTTTAATAAGTCACAATGTCCAACATAATTTAAATAACACAAATAATAAGAATTTTGATATAAGAACTACCGCAAGTTAAAAAATGCTTCATATATATTTGATTCTATATTTGTGATATTCTGGTATAAAAGCTTTTTTAGTCGTTGCACCATTAATCTTTTCTTCGGGGTATTATTAAAGATAGCGAAATGCTAAAATGACAATTATTAGAGTGGCTTAAATTGTGGAAAGTTCTAGATCTCTTAACGATTCAATTTAAAATTCTGAAAGGGCTTTTAAAAGATAGACTACATTGGAGGTGAATTTGAGCTCATATCGAACTGGCCTGCCGTGATTACAGACCCCGAGGGAGGACAGGGCAGCGTCGAGTCCTGGTAATCAGAATAATCACACACCCACGCCATCCCCGTCACCAGTTGGCGATGCACCCGCTGGCAGGGCTCTTATGGAGGCTGCGCTTCAGCAAGCCACTTCCGGAACTCAGCCACCTCTTGTGGTGACACCGCCTGGATACTGGGTCGACGGTACCGATCATCGACACGCCCTGGACTCAGCTGGCAGGGCGTTACTTCCGGCGCAGCCTGCATGGCAACCCAGGATAGACCAAGATGATACAGCCAAATGTTATAGGCGATTCTTCGTTGGAAGGGTATGTAAATTATGTACGAGTATATTCTCTAATATGTTCTTCGACATTTAACATAGTAATCGTGAATTTTATTTTTATATCCATTTTATCAGATTCTGTTTTGTTCATACTGTTTTGAAATACTTCCTGGGCTGACTTGCACGATTGAACCATTATTAGTGAAATTTTACAGACCACAAGTCAGGCTTCTAATAAATTAAAAAATAAATTAAAAAATGATAATAAATTTAGTAATATTATATTTAATAATATTACTTAACAATACTTACTTTGAATAAAGTAGAGTATGCATATTAATTGAAATGAATATATCAGTTACAAAACTTTAACCTATTTCATTTTCTAAATATTAAATTTAGGACTGATGTGGAGCTTCTTCTAATGTGAATTATGGAGCTTTTTTCCTATATTTAGAAATTCTTTTCATTCTTGGAGGAATTACTAAAACACCATTAATACCTTTAAAAGCTCAACGTAAACAATGAAAAGTATGAAATATAGAGAGTAATTCCATTTAATGCCCGTGTTAAAAAGTCGAGGATTTTAAAATAATTTTAATGTATAAATGTAAGAAAATGATTTTCAATGAACTAAACACGAAGACAAAAACAATTTGTACGTGGTGAATTGGTGTTTAGATTTTCAAGTATAAATTAAATTAATTTTTCGTAAAATTACATTTTACAGAGATATTCAATGTTTGTTTAGGTGTTTATTTAGTATTTGTAAAGATATAAAGTAAATATCTGCTTTTTTTAGGTACTGAAAGATATATGTTATTATTAATTCAGGATTCAGGAAAATAATTTTTTAACTCTCTGATCTTCTGAGAGAGAAAATGTGATTATAGACTTATAATAATTTTATTATATATCATTTCACTTTTATTTTTATGAAACTTAAATGCTAGGCGTTGCTTAAATATCAGATGTTGAGTATACTTATATATGTATGTACTCAAATACTTCTTTCACTATTTAATAAGATACAGGTTTCCAGACTACGCTACATGCTTATTACTAACGACTTCTAGCGTAAGTTGTAATTTACTACCACTTTCGTGTTGGAATATGTACGTAAGTTTTGCAAACAAGCAAAACCAGTTAAATTTTAATTATATTGAAAATAATATTAGCTCATCAATTATTCATTTTTATGGTATAAAATTTAGAAAGGGAAATGTAAACAATTTTGTAAATATAAATGTTTTCTTATATAATATGATTATGTTACGTACAAAAAAAATGTTTTTAATTTCAATTTTTCAGTTGCGTTATAGTATTTCATCGTCCGTTTGAACTTTCATTCAGATTGTGTAGAATCTGCTAGTATTGTGTAATAAGTATTACAATTTTTTTATATTTTTTTGTACGATATATAACAGACCAAATTAATTGTTTTTGAAATAAATTATTGATAGAAAATTAAAAATGACACTTTAACTACACTGTTGTCGAAAGTGCGAGCGTAGGAAACTATTTTTATGAAATTACAACTGAAAATTAAAGTCTTATAAAGTATTAATTGAACATTACTTTAACGAAATATGAATTGAAAATTGGTCTTATGAAATTATTTTTCGTTCGGAGTACAATGTTCACAATTTTATATGCATTACTTTCATTATGCATATTCATTTTATGTTTCGTCACATGACGAATTTGAATAGGTTTCAGTAAAGGAAGTACAACGAGATTAATTTATATATAAAACATCTGAAAGGTTTCTTGTTTAAACTACAATTATGACATTATTTAATCGCATTTTTTACGAAAATAGAGCTTTCTTATACAATTTCATTGAAACATAATGTGTTTTGAAGTTTCTTAACTATCATACATATAATGTATTAAGAAGAATGCTTATAATATTTATTCATAAATATAAATTGCCAAAGGTATCTTATTTTATTTTTTTAATAGAATCATATTTTATTTATACTATTAAATCAAAAATAAATTTAAGAATTTTAATAGCAACGACTCCAATCTGTGGCGTTAAGAAACGCACAATTTTCACGAGCACTCTTACGAAACATTGATCAATAAAAAGATTAGTCGTTATACTTAATTCTCATGTGATATCTGCAAATGTAAAATATAAAAATATCACTTAGTTTCCTTAAAATATCCGATAATTTCAAATAAACTTACATAACATATTAGTTGATATTTGCTATTATATTATACTTTAACAGAACTCGAACGCTTATCATAGGTAATTTATTTTAATCATAAATTGCTTTAAATATAATAATTTCTTTTTGCAATAAAATTCTAATTTTTTAATGTATTTCATTATTTATTATACATATTTATTCCTCGCAAAGCATCCCCTAAAATACGGAGGCTTTAGAAGTTATAATTATACTGTCGTATATTGTTGTATTTTTTCGTAAAATTATAGCGAATATATGCATCTGCATACCTAAAAAATAAATTTCTCTTTCCGTAAAGTTACAGTAACTTTAAACGTTACAGAAGTTAATTAATACTACGATACGCGAATAATGCAAAATTGAAACGTGTTTAGGTTTCCATAAACTGTATTGCGTACATGAATTCAATATTGGTTATCGATTGATGCCTATGGTGTTCAAATGTATCAAGATATACCGATTTCCTGAAAGTTTCGTATCTCGTTGGAATTACGAACCGATAAAGCTTCGTTGTCCAATAATTTGCATTAATTTGTATATGTCTTTCGATAGATGCTCGATCTTGTAGATTAATTAGCCCCTTAGTTTAACTAGTCGAATATAAATTCCATCGTGTATGTTTTACTACCATTTTATGGTTACACGTTGTACGAAATCGCTTTGGAGTAGCTACTAAAATTGTAAATCCATAATGATTGGGCAGTGTTGAGAAGAAATTATAAGATTATAACGATTAGCCAGTGTACCTTGAGCCGATTAGTCATTCTACTCTGAAACAATGCCTAGATATGCAGGTTGAAGCAAGCACTGATGATTGTGAACATCACCGTCTGTATCCTTTTGCTAATTACTTCATTGTACCCAAGAGTAATGGCGTTATTTAAACAGAATCATGGAAACACGTTCTTATATTTATGAGCGTAAATGCACCCAATACAGTTGAGGGAACGAACAATATATCTACATAGTTTGATTAAAAAGAGGCGAATGTTGATCAAAGATGCATATACAATGGGAAAATCATTGAAATACTTGTATGTACGAGTATATCAAACTTACGGAAACGAGTATCGAAATTTATTCCGAAGAAGCAGCCCGATTGAAAAATTGTAAAATGGAAAATTTGAAATTCAATGAGCAGCACGGCTTTCATACGGCTCGCGGTGATTTTGCAAGATGATTTTCTACTACATATTACATTACTAAGCCTAATCAATAAAAAACATATAAAAATAGCATAGCATCTTTGACATTTTCCGATAGAAATGGAAAATAAAATATATAAATTAAATTAAATTAGATTTTACGTGAAAAATATATTCGACTGATATCGTTTCACCGAGTGATCGTTTCACAGTTCGTTTAACCGAGATTTTAAGTTCCAGTTAACTTATTTGAATAACAATTAAGCGAATTATTTTAAGTGCTAATTATCTCGGTCGTGTTACGACACTATTCATTCATTAAAATTAACATTCCAAAGTTATTAAATCTGTTTAATTCCTTTGGTTATAAAGTCGTTAAAGATAAATTGGAAAAACTGATAACGTCGATCGCTGAACCGAATAATTCTAATTTTATTGCAAAATTTGCACGCATTTTGAAAAATATCACGCGAAGAACTAATTTCTGCCGTTTCTCCTGCAACTGCTCCAAGCACGGTTAATGGGCAAGACATGCATATGTAAAACACTATGCGTGCTGCAAAGCATGATGGCTCTCGGTAAATACAGGGTGATTAGAAAATAAATTCGATCCTTAGATAAAAAAATACATCTACTCGCATCATTTTTTTACAACGTAATGATAACGTAACGATATTAATCTATTTTTTGTGTGTGATATTGCATATTTCGTTGTATTTAACTTTGTTTTATTTCACTCTATTTTCCTGTAATACAATATTGATAAAGTAAACATAGAGAGTATAAATGTATCTCTGTTACAAAATATATGCAAGCTTAAATCACTGAAATTAGTTTGTTCATATTTTATTTAAATAACAACGTTAATAAAATTACATAATTAATGAAGAGAGAAAGAGGGTTAAGCTAAAAAGCAGACAAATAAACTTGTACAGGAATGCTGTTGTGAGTTACTCTAGTGAGTATCTGAAACTTCTCGTTTTCATTCCACACAAAAAATAAAAGATATACTCCGTATCGTAAGAAGTGTCTCATCTTGATAAAAGACAGCTGCAGTGTACCAGTCTGGGATAAGTATCATCGACCTTAACATAGAACCAACTTTCATTCGTCTTCTTATATATCTACACTACACAAATATCCGGGCATTTACGTATTTACGGATTTTGCATAAATATCTTACGGATTTGATTTCTTTTATGGATTTATTATGTTGGCTTACAATCTCGATCTTATTCCTGCGCAATATAAGAAAACGCGAGATTACTTTACAATCACCCTGTAGTACGGCTTGCGAATGCGAGCGTTCTACACACGTAGGAATCATGAAGGTGGATAGAAAAGGAAGATGAAGCGAGATAGAAAGAAAAGGAGAAGGAAAGAGGTGCAGGTAAAGGAAAAGAGTACTCCGGGCGTGGGAGTGGGAACGTTCTCATAGTCTACAAGCAATACCTATATAAGAAGAAACTCACCTCGCCTCCTCTCTTCGACATCCCTGATTTTCATCCTTAACTGCTTTTAAGGTGCCTTCGCTTTTCTTCCGCTTGCTCTCTTGCTCGTCATCCTCCTCCCTCGTCCTTCATTTTCCAACGCAGAATTATTTGTGTAGATACTAACTCTGCGTTGGCTACGCTACGGTCAGGCTCTTTCAGTTGCGTTGTTTTTGTCCGCTTCTTCCGGGGTTTTTCTTTTATAGCTTTGTGCGGTTTTCATTGAAATGTCGGGAGACCGCGCGGAATTCTGAAGGATATAACTGCTCGCTTTCTCTTTACCTTTCCAATGGGCTTTCGTGCGCCGATCGTTCCTCTGTGACGTGAGAATATCGGAAATCGCGAGTAAACGTTCTATTTAATAAGGTATAATGAGGAATTAATAAAGTATAATTAAGTGTTGGGCGTTTCTGTTTGTAGAATACCGAGAGACTCATGCGTGTATAGTGATTTATCTTTACTGTTACAAATTAATGAGAAACATGTTTATTTCGAAGTTGGAGTTAATGCTAGTTTCGATTATCAAATTTCCGATCTATTACAAATTGTACTACTAGATCTCTCGTTTATTTTTTGTACAGTACACATAATTGTATTCTCGTTGATTGTAGATCACTGAAACTGTTATTGCAATAATTTATATAACCGAGTATTTTCACTCATAATCCTAATCGTGCATCTATTAAAATAGTTTATTGTTCGAATAATATAGATATTTTCCGCATCATACATATTTCGAATTATTAAATTGATATTTAGTAGAATGAAAGTTGATGTATTATATACAAACGGTTTAATTATTTAGATTTATTATTTGTGGGTTATTCTTACATAAGGACATTTTTCTAGAAAAATAATTCTTAATATAAATTCAAATTAAAAAGCAGTTTTTAATTATTCATTACATTAATGTAATTATTCTAGAAGTGATCGAAGTATTAATTACAATATTACTTTCGCTTGCCACGCAGGGAAACATAGATTGAAAGTTTGATATTAAAATTCATAAAAATAAATAAAGTAGCATACTTTATCTCTCAAGTGTCTCGTTTTTAAAAATAAAGGGAGGCAAAGTTTTCATACATAAATTTAGCGGACAAAGGAAGAGGAAAAGTTTCTAAGCTATTGTAAATTTCATAGAGTCGTGAAGACGGAATTCATGAGGAAACAACTTTGTGCTTTTGGGAAGTGTTTTCAGGAATTACCTTAAAGTACATTCCTTTCTTTTTAATGAAATGAAATTGTTTTTATCTGTTTGCCGAATCAGTGAGTACGTTATACCATTTAGTTTAATTGTTTAATTAATTCACTTTGTGCTTAACCAAAAACTGTCTTTTAATTGAAAACAACAGCTACAACATTGCTTAAATTCAATTTCTTAATAAGAAATATACTAATTTTTCTTATTAAATGCATTTATAGTCACTTTAATTTTTACTAATTAACATATCCAGTTATAATTTTACACAATTATATCAATATAATAATATTTGCCTGTAATTGCCATAAAGTAACGCGGAAATTACTTCGAATTGTGATGAATAAAGAACTGTTAGGAGAATGGTTAGATCAATTTTCTTCTCCAATTAGTACACGAAATGGTGCATTGTAGCTACTGGTATGTTTATTTCTTTCCCAGTTTTACTGTTCTACTCTTCTAGGAAATAATGAACGCTATTCCTTCCATTCCGTTTTATCCAACCATTCATTTACTATCATCTCTTTCAATGCACATCTGATGCAACGATTTTGTATTTATCTTATTTATTTTTAATATCTTGCTTTCTACATTTGGTGACGCAAAATTGTCTAATTATGATTAAAATTGAAACGTTCAAGAAAAATATATGTCTGTATGATGGGAAAGGGAAGATACAAAAATAGTAATTGGTAATAATTTCTTCAACTTTAATACAGTATCTGACAAAGTCAAACATTATTTGTTTCATTGAATACTTCGCATGTATTCTATAGGATATATTTATCGACTTTTCTACCGTTTCCTGAAGCACATCGTATTTAAATATTTTTTAAATTCAATAAAGCAATGAAAGCAATTAATAAAATTATCTTGCAAGAGATTCTTAGATCATAATTTGTCGTATTGTTAATGAAGCAACGAAGATTCTTTTAAAAAATCCTAAAAGCATTAGGATTATTAAGACTTTCTTCAATTACTTACTCCCATTATCTATCTTCCTCGAGTATCCGGGTCTCGATAGCTAATAGTAAAGCGCTTGGAGAATCATCATAAATATATCAGCCACATACGATAACCGTAGTTTACTCGGATAACCGAATCGAAGGGGCACATGCGAGAGAGAAAATGGGGAGTAAGAGATATTTTTTTATGCATGTTGACAAAGTAGCTTCTATCAGTAATGGCCGAATCATATCGGGTAGGTCAATTATTAACACCGGAAAGATAAGAAAATAATGTTAATGATCATATATTGTGAAAAAATTTTAAGAGAAAAAAGGACAACCACAGTTCAATTTTTATTCTAATCACGACTTAGCATTGAGTATAATATTCGGTTTTATTTTTACTAATTCGTCATTGATATGCATGTTTGCTAGCATCCTATTACGTAAACAGGTTTGATAACTACTAACATTCGGATATTTTTAGAGTTATGAAACTTTGAAAACAATTTACTTAATGACAGTTATTTAGCTTTACAGAAGATATTATATCATGATATATATTAATTTAAATGCTTATTTGGTGTTTAAATTTTAACATGGCTTTAATTCAAAAATTGACAGATGAGTTAAGAGTAACAGCAAAGAAATTGTTTGATATTGTGTATTATTCATTTCAAATACAGTAGTACTAACATCTTATACAATTTTAACTTTATAACTTTTACCTTATAGGGAATTATATTCTATTTTAACGGTTTTAACGGTTGCATCATATATATATGTTTTCTTTACACAAATGCTTTTCCATTATTGCGTAGCAAAATAATCAAAAACTTATGTAAGAGTATTAGGTATATGTATCAAAAAAGTTATTTGATTTAAATACAAGGTGTATTTTTACGTATAATAAGGAAATTATGAAAAGTAAATCATTCTTGTATCTAGTTACAGGAAAATGAGCGCATAGTGTAATACGACTCGTTTTTGTATGTTGTAAGCTTTATTGGCAATTAACTCTAGCGGATGTAATAAATAATAGAGAAATATAAATATTTATGTTCTCTTGCGAATTCAGTACCATTTAAAATACAAAATACAATTTTGCCAGAATCTAAAAAGTATTTCTCGTATATTTCCTCGTGCTACATATTATTAAATAAACTTGTATATAGAAGAACAGAAAGCAAAATACATTCTCGAAAAGTGTAGACATTCTCTGGTATATTTTATGGAGTATGTACGTACTTTAACTTCTCTTATAACGCTCCAATTCCACATTCAAGTGGCAAAAAGAAAGAAAGAAAAAATATGTATGCAACTTTTTAACGCATAAAGGAGATTATACTCGAATCTACGAAGACACTAACATCACGATGCAAAGAAATGAGTGATAGCATAATCCTTCAAAGCTACGTGATACACGATACTAGGAGTGAAAGAAAAGAAACCACACAGCATGGACTTTGTTCGTGATAAATCTGATTAATTCAATTAAAAGTATAATTAAAAAGATTGCTATTATTCTACTTCCTGGAATATTTCGTGCTATTGCATTAGCTCGAATCTAAGAACATGCCACATATTCTTCTTCTTTCATATAGGAAAGACCTAGGACAATGTCGGTTAGAATGCTCTACCCGCCAACCAATCCGTTAATAATGTATGTACATACATCCGTTGTATAAAATATCGTTCACCTAATTAACTCTTTCGCTCGAATGCGACGCGTATTATAACGCAAATTATTAAGGCATCCCGTTTGCCATGGAGTTTATTCAACTATTATACGTATGAACTTCTTTCCGAAATTATTTATTACGAACTGGAATGCGGTGAAATTTTGCTCATGTTTAAACTCGTTGATAGCGAGACGAAGCAATATTGATTAAGAACAGAATGTGCATATAAGTTAGCTAGTATTAACGTTAAATTTTTGTACGCTTTGCTGTTGATAAGAGTTGTAGAAATATCGTACGTAACCTTGGTTTGCCTTGAGTGTTTACGGTTGTTGAACTCGTGGAAGTAGATATTGTAATTACGAATGATTAATTCGATACAAACGTGTCTCTTTCTGTAATACTTCTTTTCCGTATGTTTTAATGCTACTAATCTTTATGAAGCTAAATATTTTCATGTCATTTGTATACATATATGTATATAGTTACAGATTATCCCATGTAATTGGATCAAGTCATACTTCCAAAACGATAAAAGATAGGGAATTTCCCATGAAGCAACGTGAATTTTGATGGGCTTTTCTTTGTAAGAAGACATTAAGTTCTATTAACAAATTCAGTCATTAATTGAAAAGGTGCTTATTAATTCAGATACTACTTTGCTAAATTAAAATTAACATACCCATATATTTTTTGAACTGTGTAATCGTTTTAAGATACATAAGTACTTTAACATTTTTTTATAAAGAATGAGGAAACGTATCAGTGCATTAAAAATATGTAGTTACATTTAAAGAAATACAAGCGACCTACAAATTGATTGAAACGTATCCATTTCCAAAGCTGACATATTCGAATCCATTGTTTTGATCTTCGTGTTGGCTAGCAAAATCTTTTTTATCTTCTACTGATTTAAAACTATAACTTGGTCCACTTCCTTGAAACACTGTATAGTATCTATTTATTTACATATATACTTCTATTTGTTCATTTTACGCATTACTTGACTTTAACGAATACTTTTTGCATAATGTACGTGAGCATGTTCCTTGAAATATAGTTCTCTGAAGCATTCTCACCAAAACTTTTGCCAGTTTTTGCCAGTTTCGAAAATTTATTATTCCGTCCGGAACACACGAAAGAAACACGTGAAGTCTCGTTAGTAAATACTGTAGCGTGCTCGTAAAAAATGCTCATTTTTTAATTTAATCTTAATATATACATATATTATAGAGTAATAAACCGCATATTCTTTAGAATCTTATCGTTAGTTTCTTTCGTACTTAGTAGTAAGGGATGTGTTATATACTTGGTATTTCCGGAGGGAAATTTAGAAACACATATGTACTTATACATAACGGTAGCAGTTGCTGAAGTTTCTGACCTGGAACCTTTCTGAAAAACTGAACGTCTTGCATCAGTTTAGATAAAGCTCCACTCATAGTAGAAGGCGTAGTAAGAACACGTGGAGAGCGATCACGTCACTTAGGGTGCTATTGATTGGAAAATTACTTTTTTAACGACAATCAATCAGCACGCATCCTGAATATACAAAGCAAGGTTCGGGACGCTCTCAGTAAAAGACATAAACAGACATTTTCCAACTCTCGAGGAGTAAATATCAAACACAGAAATTCTCCAACATTCATTAGTAGATATCATTCAAATACAAGAGACGCCCTTAAACATACTTAAATGGTGTAAATATACACAGTAATACACTTTCACAGTAATACATTTAAACAATGTATTAGTCATTCAAGTTCATTAACGCATTGTTTATATTTATACGTCGCTCATGTAGAGGTTGAAAAATCACGCGAGAGAGGAATGGTCATATATTTGTTACAAGTAACATTTGTGATAAGATCTGAAAATGAAGGAAGGAATGAAGTTTGTGAAATAGTTTATTGACGAACATGTTTGCTGATCTGCACTCTTAAGTATAATTTGCGCTGTATAAAAATTATTTGTTACTATTTCTTTGTAACATATTATGCAAAATATGATACGAAGCAATTGTAGAAATAGAAGTAATGTTATTCTTACCATAAAATTTCTTTACATTCTATAAACGATCAAATTTGCAGAGAAATATCATATAAATAGAAATAAATAAATAGTTCAACTAAATAGTTAATCTTGAATTTTATTTATAGAAATCAAATTATGTAATATTTTGATGTGGATGAAAATTAATTCCCTCAAAAGTCGATTACTGTTCTTATTTATTCTGTCTTTTGATATCAAATTCGTTCTCTATCTGCGTAATAAAATTGCTAAAAATAACAGAAACGAAAGAAACATACAGGTGAATGTCAATAGAATTCGATTGAATATAGTTAATTATGTGAAAAAGGAAACGCAGTACCTTGTCGATATTATCGTGGCTAAAGATAGCGTTATCAGTAGTTCCATGTTTGAACATAAAAGCTTTTCTCAACAACCGCTTAATTATTCTTAAATATAACTCCATCTTTGTAAACTTCGCACATTTTAATATAGAAGTTTATTTTATTGCTGTTTGTATAACAATTACACAATAGTAAAGTTTACAATTATCTTTGGTATCTTGCGTACAGCACCTATTACATTTATATAGAAAATTATAGAAATGCAAACAAGCAATTATGTATAATTGTATTTAATTAACATTCATATGGTATATTTCATTATATTATCTTATTTTTTGTGCATTATGATTACTCTGTCTCTTTCCTTTGACATTATTTTTTCTAAATTATTGATTTTACAGCTATTATAATACAAATTTATATTGCAAATAAATATAAGTAAATTTATGAATAAAAGACGGATATTCTATAGAATTGGAATATAATTTAATATAAAGACATTTTTGTCAAAATTCCTAAAATATTTTAGATACATAACAATCTATGAACGCTATAGTAGCTGTATGATTTGATTTTGTAACGCTAACTACATGTATATATCCATATGTATTTTAATAATTTTATTTTATTTCATCTATATAGATATTATCCTATTTCATTAATATACCATATTAGCGTTAAACGATTTATTTATTGGTATCTAAATTTCAAATTTGATTAAAAATTGTTAATCAACAGATTGTGTACATTTGTGCAAATTTGTATTTTCGTGAGGGGCAACCAAAGCAAAAGAACATAAATAAAAATATATTTCTTACTTACCACATTACAATACTATAATATCATGTCACATCACTCTTAAGTTTCTAACAAATACATAAACATGCATATTCTCCTAGCCAATTACAATCTCTTTCTTTGTAAGCAAACAAAATTCTGCTTATAAAGAATTAACGATACTTATGAAACTATTTTTATTAATATTTAATATTTATTATAATATAATATTTACGCAACACAAATTTAATGGGTTGCATTCTGTTATCAAATATTTCCGACACTAGATATTTGATTAGACGTGCGTCCAAATTAAAATTATGAATTCTTCGAATATTCTATGCAAAGTAATCACGAGTGACGACTGGATCGAATTACGTATAAGTAACTAAGTATTTTTATCGTTTTATACATGCAATAGGAGTTCCTTGATGGTTGCGTCACTGCGTAGATTTGTGGGCTCATTGTGCGTGCATGCGTGCACGCATCCTGTTCTCGTTGCAAGAGTACACAATATATTTACGGTGAAACGCTTTCATGAGTCGCAAATCGGTCTTAGGAAAAAATTCGAAGTCGTGAGACATCTTTTCAAAACGTACATCAATGCAGCAGGTCTTTGTTTAGAAATTAAATAGAATTTCACTTTGAAAATAACCTGTTTGATGTCTTCTATCACAATAGCTAATATTGGTTCAAGAATCGTTTTTTCCTTTTAAGTTTTTAGATCTCCCATGAGATTCTGATGTTAGTACTTTCTTATGTACATTATTCAATATAATGCATTGTATGTCAATCTGCTGTTTAAGATACATGAGAAAAATATCGATTATACGATATAACAGAAATTATAACAAGGAATTATGAGAAACTGTATACAGTGTAAGGTATACAGAAGAAAATAAGAAAATATACAAAATACAATATATTTAAGGTTCTATATATGTTTATAACTTCACACTTTATCAGATAAATTATATTTACCAAATTCTTTTATAATGAATATCAAATAACAAAACTAATATTTAAAAATGATTTAAAAGACTTAATAAAAATAAAAAAGAAAAATGGACGATAAAAGGAAATCTTTTCTTTTACTGATTTTGCCACGTGGAGTGAGTAAAACCCTATACACTGCACGATATCTAAGTTGACAAGGGTAACATTGAGAATTATTAGTTTATTGGGATCTCCAGATGGTGTACCCTTTGTGTGCTTATCCACCACATCTTATACACTATACTCAACCTTCACTCAAGCAGCTCACGCTATATTTTTCGTGACGACATACACAAAGATTATCACTATTATTGTTTTTTCTAGATTCATTTGCTTTGAATTTTGGTTTGTTGATTTTTATTTTTTAAATGTTACTATAATAAAATTAAACAATAGTTTATGAACTATGCTGGTTTCATCTCGTAGAGCTGTAAGTATCATACCGATAATGATTTTCCAAATATACATGTAATCCTCAAATAATATTATTGACTTATAGATGATTATCATAATTTACATTAGAGTATGGAAATGTAGGATATTTAATTTGATTTTGTATCTTACATTCTCTATGGTAGAGATCAATACTAATATATTAGTTTAATTAAAAATTCAAAAATTAAGTAATCTAACCCTAAATTATTATGGTCTCCAGTGATTCAACCTTAACTGGTATCATACCAGTTAAGAGATAATATAAATAGATGTTGTTAATATATTTCATTATAACTTACCAACTGATAACCAAAAGTACTATAGCTGGTACATTTTTGAAGACAGTCGAAAGTAGGACCAGGATACTTGAAGATACATGAAATAAATTACATTAATGACATTACTTACATTAATTTATAGTAGTATACTAATAATGTAAATAAACCAGAAATGAATAGTATACCATTAAATTGAGTAAGGAAGTTCAATTTATAATTTAATCTTAAAATTCCTCCATTTAATATAAAAAGCTAGAAACTAATAATTGCTATAAACAGATCGCTTTTTAACAATATAATAATATAATATTAAAATATAGTGGTATAATAGTGAATAGATAAAACAGTATATAAAAAATATAGGTCTTAAGCTATATGAGAATATAGAGAATTAATTAGTCTATCTTTATTAATAGGTTCTATTATCTCGTGATACAGTGACATAGGTATCTCTTCAAGTGCTGTAATATAATGTAACGCGCTACCCTAACGTACGATAATGAGATACTGCAACGTGTTACGCCGTAGTGCATATTATGTAACGCAAAACACACGGTGCATCATATCATCTAACATACATCTTATATATCCAAGCACATAATTACGTCTTGAGTTATTAGAATTCCTACTTCTTCTCTTATAATATATGTAAATGCTCGTCGAATAATATTTTATCAATCATTAATTTCTACGCTTCTTTAAATTTTACACCATCATTGAAAAATTTTTCAGATATCTTTCTTTCTTTCTTTACCGGACTATTTTGGTCAAAAAATGCTGCACGTGTTTAACAAATTGCCAGTTACATATTATACATATGTTACATTTAAAAATATTCTTACGGGATCGAACCTCGTTTTCATTCATATTCTTCTTATTTACAATATATCACTACGCAATAATTATTCAGATAATTCAGTCCACTTTGTAAAAAGTTTCGGTAACGTCTGACTATTCTATAATTAATATTTTTTCTTTAATCAATATCTGGAATATCGATAAAAACTGATCGTCTTTTATTTTTCTGTCGCGATATACGTTGATTTAATTATTCCACGCTGGTTGTCAAATATCAACTTTTTCAATTATCAAAGTAACTCAATAAAGATAATCCAAACTTCGTATAATATAAAAATATCTTGCATCATCACAATAAAATTTAAGAAGAATAGGATAGTTAACCGTGGGAGTTATGTTTCAGCTCGGCCGCTGCCTATCCATCAAGCAACAAGCCTTAACAAAGCAATGCTATTATGTGTTAACATCATTGTCTTCTAACTGGATGTCATCAACTAAACCAATGTTTTACTCTTATCAATACAAACTATAAATACTCTAGGAAATAGCTCATTTCAATCAGAATGAGGATATAGTACAACGATTTCAAAGTAGTATGTAATAGTACATATTAGTATTTTGAATCATAACCCGCTAGAGGAATTAATATGATTCATCGCTTATATAATATTTTTTGTTTAGAATAGTTTCTGAAATATGCTGAAGAAGTTGATCGGTTTATTGCCAGATCACTGTATATATTTTGTAACAGTCACTACGCTTTTTCAATCAGTAATCTAACAAATATATATTATAATCAACAATAAATCAAAATACTATAATACCATCAAATTTGTTCAATGGGGAGTCAAATATGTATGGCTTCTTTTAGGTAATATCGGGCTAATTTCAAGGATGCCTCATTTAGTCGCTTTCTTTGAATAAGCTGCTTAGAAGATCATTTGAAAATATAAGGTTCCTTAAGGTTTCTTATCTCTCTCTGTCTCTCTCAATGCATTTGATATCTTATAAGTTCATATGTGACTTACGTCTTAGTAAGGAGTTTTATTATATTTCAAAATGCCTTCCTCGTCAAAGTACTCTAAAAGAAACATAAGACATTGCTAAATTTATAATGATGCAGCCTACAATACTGGATAAAAGAATTACGTGCTACCATTTAAAAAGTAAAGGCGAGTCTGAGTTTTTATTAAAGTACTGACTAATTTTTGTTTATAACATCTACTTCAATCTTGACAATTGTAAATTCTCTTTATACTTTCAATAAATGCATGAGAAGGCTAGGGGGAAGACATGATAAATCAAATTTCCCATTTTCGACAGAGACGCAGTTTTAAAATTTAATATATTTGTCAATCAATCCTATGTCATCAAAATTGATTTTCTATTTAATTTTGGAGTTAAACGTGTGTTTATAATCCCCTTAAAAATGTTTAAAACATTGTTTATTTTTAGTTTAGCTTCTAAAAAACATCATCCACTTATCTATTTTTAAAAAACTCTCCCTTTTGAACGTCACACGTTGTTTTCATTTTGAATTATGTCATACTAAAATATTGTGTAATGACCGCAGTTTTTTATGCGAAATTTTATTTCTTTGAACACTGAAGTAGAAGCTTAGATAAATATTGGCTTCAAATATCTACTAAATATCATAATGAGTACTGTGCTCTCGATATTTTATATATCTTTCTGTATTATCATTTTTCTGTGTTTTCTCTTCTGTTCTTCATATATCGTACCATGCTTTTCACGGTGTGGCAGAATCTTTTATACAAGGATACCGAAGCGAAGTGAAGGAATCGATACGTTGATCGTAACTCTCTCGACTTTTCAAGACACGTGCACCCTTAAGTGCGCCGTTTGGGCCACCACGAAAATGTTGCACCTTTCACCGGTGTACGTACTCGGCGTAGAAGGGCATCAAAGCCGGCCGACAAAAGCAGCGGTTGGTGCATTTCGCACGAGTTGCTGCGACTTTCGATGGTCGGCCTCGATCGTAAAAAGACCCGCTTCGTTTCAACCAACTTGAACTTTTTTCTTTTACAGGAGCACGTGAATCTGGTGGGAAGGGACGGAGAGAACGGGCCGGTCCTCGTCTCGGTGAAGGCCGAGACGGTTGCTGGACAGGAGCATTGGAGGGTCTTGTTGCGATTGCGAGCGGGTTCGACTCACGAATTGGTACCGGCCGCGAATCTCGGCCCGAATCCATCACCTGCGAAAATGGTCAAGGTGAAGTTTCTCATCTCTTTTTAGTAACCCGCTCCTTAGCAAAACTCGGAATTTCGAATACCCCTTTTGGTCTAATGCTTTCACCGAGCGCGAATTTCTCCTTTTAGAGTATTTACCATTATACAGAGTTTCCCTACGCTTGTTAGAATCTATCGAGCAGATAAATTGCACTGTTTACCCTTTCGTGATTAGGAGCCTGTGATGGAAGGTCAAGTAACCGAGAGAAATGCTGACAGTAAGCGATTATTATGAGTAATAAGATAGATATTGTTTTAACATTCTACGTCATATATTTTTAAAAAGTATGTATAAAATGCGTAGGAAGTTATTAATGAGCATATCGGAATATCTTTGAAAATTGTAAATAAACTTTGTAATAAAAATTTATAAAGATTATAACAAGAGTGATAAGATGAGATTTAAGGAAACTCATTTTGCATATCGATATCGAAACGAGTGAGTTTTCAGGTCGAATAAATTTGTAACATTCATTTTTTACGAATAAAGAAGGACAATAATTATGTATGACAGAATTTCTAATACATATAATTTATTAATCACATGAACGTACAAATAAAAAAATATTAAGCATGCTTTTACATTACTCTGCATGATAAATATGTATCCTTTGCAATTAGCTGTTTAATCTGAAAAATTTTTATCAACAGCAAAAAGAAATTTGCATTATTTAATTTTTCGAGCACAATGCTTTTGTTTTTATCTGTGAGGATAATCAGATACTAATTCGACAGCAGTGTGTCTGGCATTTTCTTTTCTCATGATTATGTACTTGGACTAGTGCCAGTTCCAAAGAAAATAAGGAATAGAAATTAGAGGTATTTTAAAACTGTTTTATAAATTGATCATGGAAAATTTCAGACAGGGGTTTATGGGTTTTAAACTTTCAAACAGTTATTGTTTTGAAAATCGTTAAAACTGAAACAAAAGCTGACGCACCCAGACAGTAAATTCACTTTGAGAATTGACGCAATCAGAAAAGTATGAAAAGCCGAAAGAAACTTTGTTATTGTAATAACACACATATATATAAATTTATATTATTATTTATTGTCACATCAATAATGCAACAGGTCTTGTATCTTAGTAAACATTTTGAAAGTAGATTTTCATATAGTAATGAAAAGATTGTTTAATGCAGTATAATAATGTTTCTTATGAATTTTAAAAATCTCTTGTTTCTTTTTTTACGATAGAAATTGTTTATAAATGTTTCAATAGTTTACTGCAAGAACTTGATTCGAATCTGCGTTTTAATTGTGGGCTTCTAATTGTCCTTAATTTAAACCCATAAAGTAGCAATTCTAGTCTCTGCTTCCTGGTATTTGCAACAATTGTCGAGATTTGCAAGGCTGTATGTTACATTATGCAAATATGTACATATATGTACATATTTTATGCATATCGCTTGAAAAATGTTACTGTTTATAATTTTGTTACTTATTTTCAATTCAAATGATTTTTCATAAATTTACATTTCATATGAGCAAGTGTTGCGAAAGCTTTTTTCGTTTTGAAAAAAGAAGTAACACTCAAGTTGTGAATTCAATGTTATTTGCTTGTAATTTTAATAAAAGTTAGTTGGGGAAATAAATATGTTAGGTACCCATTTTTGTTTGATTTTTTTAATACAAAAAATTTTAATTTACTTTTGTTTAATCTTTTTAATATAAAAATATCTCTATCATATTAAATATTATTATATCGCCGATTTATTAATCAGTGTTTACTATATTAATTTCTAGATGATCTATATTTTCATTAAATTAAAATTAACTTTCCGATTTTACATAAATACTTTATAAATTCCATTTCAATTAAACAGATTTAAATAGAGAATCCGTTAATTTTATATTACTTATTTTTAGATTTCCAGTTTTTTGCAAGTTACTATATCATTCCTATTAATAACATATGCAAAGGTTTAAAATTCTATCTGTTAACTATTTCACGCCAATGCATAGGACTGGAATGCACAGCAGATAAGTCTTGAATAAAACGGTTTAATACTATCAACGATTTTGCTTAAAACTGTCATGGTCAATAAAAGAGAACCAGATGCTAACTTTTAATCATAAGCTGAATCATTGCCACATGTATCACATGAAAAGTCCGGTACAAATTATTTTTTATTTTTCTTTCGAACTTTCTCTCGAAGTTACTTAAAGTTTCAAGATATAATATTAACAGATTTATTTATAATTCCATGCGAGAAAATGATTGCAAATATGTACATTCCCAAAGTAAAAGAAAAAGACCGTAATCTATCAGCACGGTGGAGCATGACGTAGTTTCTTTTTACAGGCGATCAACGAATCCCTGAACGTGAGCACGCTGATGCCGGTTGTCTGTTCCGGTGCTGGTACACTGATAGCACGGTATGACGAACATGCCTTGGTATCGAGGTTTAAATTCGGTGTTCTTCACCAACGTGCCGGCCAAGTTACCGAAGAACAACTCTTTGGAAATAGACAAATTACACCAGCTTTCCAAGAGTTTCTTGACTTATTGGGTCAGAAAATCGACTTGAAAGATCACAAAGGGTTAGTAGCATTTGTTACAAGATATTTGATTAAAAATATTTTCAAAAATAGTATAACACACAAAATAATAAATACCCATACACAACCGCTCAAAAGTATCCGGACACTTGTTTATTTTCTACATGATGTATGTCATTTATATAATTATGGATAATCCAAACTGCAACGATTTTATTCTTTATAATCATTATAGTCCTTTTTAATCATTAATATAGTTCTTAAAGGACAATATGCAATGATAAGATCGGTATTTGTAATTGACAAACCTTATAAAACTATTTTATTATTTAACATGCTTTTTGTCCATAGATCTTTTAATTTCTAAATTAGAAGTCAGATTAATAAGGATCTTCTAAATACCTAAACTGATACACTGCCAATGTTAATAATATCAATGATATTTAATAATGTCAATGATATTTAAATAGTAAATGCACGTAATAGTATTGTATACAGTAAATAGTAAAATATATTATTGTTATGTGTTCTAATAGGTATGTCAATGATTCCGTAAAAAAGTATCAAATGTTACTTCCAGTTACCAATTCATCATTAACTTCTAGACTTCGCTAAAATTCAATACTATTAAGACAAATTGATCAATGTATCCGGATACTTCTGAGCGGTAATACATACATTGTTTAATATGAAATTATGCGATTTTATGGCTGACAAATAAATGAAACTTGTTTATTTAATATAAGAACCTATATTTTTATAAAATGTTTCATATGGTTAACACGTTTTGTGTTGCATGTGCTATCGGTAATAGACCGATTTTCAATCAGACTATTTGATATATTGACAAGGTACATAATCATAAAACATTTCGTAATATTACTAATAGATACATAATTATTATGTAAGAGGGTAGTATAGTAATCAAGCTTTAGTCGCTATGTGTACATATGTCTAGACATTGAATTTTATTTTCTTGCATTATATATTTAATAACGTCTTTTTCCATGATTTATATATGATTTATCATAAAAAATTATTATTATAAAATATTATTATTTTATCTTATTTTATTATTTTTATTATTATATTATATTATTAAATAAAATTATTATTTATTATTAATAAAGAATTATATTTATTATTATATATTTATTAAAACGAAGATCTTAACTTAGACATATTTTTAAAAAAGCCGAAATAAGACTATCTATGAATTTGATAAATTTTGTAATGTTTTATATATTTGTATTTCTACTTGTTTCGTTACTTTGCATTTTGTATATTGAAAAAGAAAAAATGCATTATTCTTAAGACATATATCGTACCCAGTTGTAAAATATATATATATAATGTATAGAATAAATGTAGACACTATTGCTACAAACGCAGCCCGAATGAAAAATTGCGATACAAAATCTGTTACTGTATATAAGTTGGGTAACATTATGTAATGTTTGCATAAATAATTGTTAAAAATACATCGACACAAAAGTTTCAAAATCATTTTTATATTTAAATAGTAATAATGCAATCCATTTTGATTTAATTTTAAAACAAGCTCGAACAATTCTTTTAAAGAAACTATATTCTACTATTAGTGTTCTAGTTACACATTGCGGGTTAACATTTCTAATAATTATCATTACGTATTTTGTTTCCCATTTAACAAATTTAGTGAATTTAATGAAATTTGGAATTAAATATCCTGTAATTTTACATCTACTGAAGAATTCACTTCACTAAAAAATATTTTCACTTTAACAAGAAATTCATTAATTAAAAATGTAATTCAGGTATAAAATTAAATATTATATATAGGTAATAATCACCATATTATATATATAGTCTAATATCAGTCCTTAATTTTATTTTTCGCCTCTTTTGAAAGCAATTACGTTACTGTATGGTCAAATATGTGTATCAATGTTTATAGATACCGCGGAGGTTTGGATACTCGACATGGACAGACCGGAGATTCCGCGGTATACGAAGTATTTCGAGGTCGAGAAGTGCTGTTTCATGTGGCTTCTCTGTTGCCATACAGTCCAGGAGACTCTCAGCAATTGCAGCGTAAAAGACACATCGGCAATGACATCGTCGCGATAATATTCCAAGAGGAGCCAACCCCTTTCAGTCCAGATATGATCGCCAGTCACTTCTTACATGCATTCATCGTGGTACAAGTCGTTGACCCCTGCACTCCTAATACAAGGTATATTCTTAGATTTGTATGAACCATGTCTATGTAGTAAGGTCGTATAAAGTCCGGGTGCGTCAGTTACGAAATCGCTATTCCTAACTTTGAACAAACATCCGGTTAAATTAGTTCGCTAAATGTTGCGTTTTCTCAGGTACAGAAGATAGGTTTTCTTTTTTATCAATTAATAAAGTATTAATCTAATGATCTAGTATTAATCAAAGTTCTAACACGTTCATATATTAAATTTTTATAGTGGTAAATAATTTGTAGACACTCATTTAAATTCCGTATGTAGGTACAAGGTCAGTATAACGGCACGAAACGATGTTCCCTGGTTTGGTCCAGCTTTGCCAACACCAGCTGTATTTTTGCGGGGAGTCGATTTCAAGGAATTCCTTTTGACGAAATTAGTGAACGCTGAGAATGCGGCGTATAAAGCTGAGAAATTTTCAAAACTTGAGGTAATTATCACACGTTTACAAAATTATTAAGTATATTCTTAGCCATAGTAGAATAATTATGATAATATAAAAAAAATAGCTTTGATGATAGCTATAAATTATTAAATAGTGAAAATCAAACACTAATAATAGAATTTTTCAACATACAGCTAAGAACGAGGTCAGCTCTGTTAGAATCTTTAACGGAAGAATTACAAGCAAAGACTGCAGAATTTCTCGGTGGAGCGATCGGCTTAGGAGCTACCGGTATGGGGTTTGGAGGAAATTGCCCAGTAAGTCCAACAGCAAGTGATGCATCAGGATCTGGTAGCGGTGGAAGTGGTTCTAGATTTATTGATACCGTTCGAAAGGCGCTGATATCGCGTGTTAGAAATGCCTCGACGGAGAGCGTACCACAACAACTATCGAAAAAGGGCCAGTCAGAGCCTAGTCCACCGAGCAATCGACAATCGACCACGAAAATTAGTAGCAAACGTTCGGTAGAACCTTCGAGTCCCTTAGGTTCTCCGGATTTAACCCTTAGAAGAGATTCAGAACGTGGAAGCCCTAGCTTAGGAAGTCAGGACAGTAGTTTATCCAATACAGACAATCAAGATAGTAGTTTGGCCACCTTACAACAAGATGAAGTTGATCGTAGAGAATCCACTACTTCAATTTGTGCTAGCAATGACACGACGTTGGTGGACAAAACTTCTGTATCGTCTGTTCAAAGACTGACTCACGAAAATTTACGAAAACAAGAGCGATCCGAGAAAACAGAAACAACACAGCGTGTTATTTCGGAAAGTGACGATAGCTCATTAAATAGCGAGCTGGAGCTAGACCAAGCTGTATATCCCGACAGCGATACAGGCCTCGAATCAATGAGTTCAGCTGAAACTCATGATACAGCAAGATGTACCACTAAGGATGGCGCTTTAGAAAATGAAAATTTACGAATGGAAGTCACTAGGCTTAAATGCGATAAGTTAGATTTACTGAGGCAAAATGTGGTACGTATGTTAAGATATAAAATTTTCTATGTTTTTTTGCGATGATTTAAGTATAATTTTATTTTATAGACTTGCCAACGTGATATAAAACGTCTACGAGAAAAGGAACTTCAGTTGCAATCCGACCTTGCAGCTGCTTCAAAAGAAATTCTTCGATTGCGAGCAATGTTGAAAGAATGTTCGACGAGTATTCCATTGGATAACAATAATCAGCAAACGTCTACCGTTTAAAGATCTCTTTGAGATACGTTTAATACGCCTTTGTCGGCGAATAAAACTTCCCGTTGCAATTATTAGATTTTAATAATTAGTTAGGTGCAGTAGTTGAAAACTCTATACATCGTACTTTTTCGGAATTGCTTCTTCTAAAGAAATTTTTCCGAAGTAGTTTGCAAAGAGTTTGAAACTCGCAGTTGAGAAATGCTTTATGTTATGTTGTAACATTGTGGTTGAACTTCTTTAGGTAGAAATTGATACAAACGCTGTATATTACAAAAGGACGGGTCAGTGAAGAATATTTAGAGGAAATGTTTTGCGATATAACTATAGTGATGCGTCTTTCGAAATATTAGCAATGTAGACGCTAATTGTTACTTGTAGAAATATTTGTTTGACTTTTAACAATATTATTTATCTATTAATTTATTAGTAGGTGTAAGTTAATCTCTAATAGTCAATATAGATACAAATAAATGATCACACAAGCACACGCAACACATAAATATCAATAGGAATGTTTAAAAAAGTAGGTACATCTTGTCATTATATAATAGATAGATTAGAATAAAAAGTAAAATGGCCTTTAGACTTAGTTTCCGAAATCAAGAGTAAATATACAGAAATTAATATAACATATTTTATCTGTAATAATTAAATGTGCATAAATCGAGATCGATATATATAATATATATGATATATGTATATATATACATATATATATATATATATATATATATATATATATATATATATATATATATATATATATATATATGTGTGTGTGTATGTATATATAAAGCAGCAGTTACAGTTCTCGTACCGTCTTCAAATGAGACAACTGCGTATTGTCCCATAAAACGATCTAAAGTGACTGGTATAAGTGTCCACACGCTTATGGGCTATAGAAATATGTGTTTTATCGATATATTTCTGACGTCTCACATTGAAACAAGGATATGTATCGCTAGTTACAGTATTCGTCGCGGTGAATTTGCCGAAACCATTACTAGTTTTTTAGTATTAGTTCAAAACAACTTTAGGAAACATGAGAACACCTCGTTAGTTAATCTTACGGCATCATTAGCCGACTTAGAATAAGATTAGGTTTTCTAGCCGTTTTAACGGTTATAATGATTTAAATGCACCAAATTGTTTAATAACACATGATGTATCGATGTGTCAGTAACATGCGAGTAAGACACGTATCATTCATTGTTAAAATACGCAAAGTAAACTAAGTGTATTTCATTTGCTTAGTTATGCACCCTTTTCTTCATTATCTTTCACCAATGGTATTAGTATGATTTATTATTATTATTATTATTATTATTATTATTATTATTATTATTATTATTATTATTATTGCAACTACTATATTATTATTACATTATTATTATTATTATTATTATTATTATTATTATTATCATTATTATTATTACTATTAATCTCGTTTTACTTTATAGCATTCTTTCTTCTTTTGTAAATAATTGACTATCTTTCTACACAGAAAGATCGAGGGTGTTGTGAAAGAAAGGACAGAGGGACATGAAAGTTCACTCATATATAATACCAAAGTTTATCATAGTAAAATCTACTTCTCTTAGTTTTCTACATTCCTTTTCATACGATATTTGCCTCTAAAACCTGCGTATAAAAATAGCATATACTTTCCTCAAGCAAACGTTTTTTCTACAAGTACAAGTTTTCTTCTGAATTTCAATGAATCTTTGTATGTCTTTACAAATACTTTGCAGACATATTACGATTATCACTGCCTGTATAATGTCGTTTTGGAGTGTATCACATTTTTCCATTTTAAACGAAATTTCTGGTTTGCAATTTACGCGGTACGATACGATTTTTTCAATTACTTACATTGCTTATCTCGGAAAACTTCTATCCACGAAAATCTCTATCCCATATGTAAGAGAACCGTGGTATATAAATGAAGATTTCTCATCGATAAATCGTCACTATAAAGAGCAAACTACGTCTCCAAACATATTTTATGATGATTTACGTTCGAATTTACTTGAAATGATGATCTTTGTAATGCCGGCTGAGATCTTCAGGAAAATGAAGCTTCCAAAAAGATACACAAGAAATAGCAATCGCTGCGAACACTTTCCAGTAGTACTATTTTTAACTGTCGTAAAGATGAGCACACACGGTATATTTTATACGGTTTACGATCAATGTATTTTTACAAAGTTCTTTTAGAATGAGCGTGAAGTAGGTCAGCCGAATATTTGGTTTTGTGAAATTTATAGAGCAAAATATTCAAAACATCTCAAATATCAGAAACTGTGCATTACAATTATTTTGAATCTTAGAATATCTCTTTATAAACCATAAACATTCAATAATTTGAAGAAAGCACGCACATACATACACATATACATACGATAAATAAATCTGAAGCTACAGGACATAAAAGCGATTTTAATAGAATGTATTTCACTGTCAAAGATCAGTGCAGGTACTCAAAAACTTTTATTACTGCGTATTAAATTTGATATTTACGTATGAAGAGCTCGGAATTAATCGAGATTACTTTTACAAATGTATGTACATAACGTGAATTGCGTTTAAATAATCTGATGAGAGCGTCTCTTTGTCTAAAATTTAGGAAAAAAACTGTGTTTACCATTCTCTAGTGTGATTTCTATGCTGGCCTTGCAAAATCAAAGAAAGATTATCTATATTACAAAGAGATATGTGTTATTATATTACTAGAGAGAGTGTGAGTGCGAACGAGAGAGAGATAAAATATTACTGCTATAAATATATATTTTGTATTTAATATTAATCGCCCAAATCTATCTAACAAAACTGCGAATACTATTATTCTCTGACACTATGACACGAAAGTATATATTTCTTATGACTGGTGTAAGTATTCGCATAATATTTTTTTCTTTTCTATGCACAACTGTCAACTTGAAAATCAGTGGTAATGATGTTCGCCAATAAATAAAATAATTTAAACCAATTGTTTGTAATTATTACATGTATATAAAATACTTCTTAATATAGGATTAAATATATCTATTACTGATTTTCTATCAGTTATCGTTATCATATAAAAATAGATAAAATATTTTAGTAGAATATAAAACCGATAAATATAATTTTTGCCGATAAATTTAATTAAAATTTTTCAATCGTTTATGATATTTTTGTTATGATAAAACATATTTAAATAATCAGAAAGTTATTTTTATATGGTTTTTTTTATTAATTTTCTGTCATCTATTTATTTTAAGTCGTATCAATCACTTAATCTATAGAGACAATATTTATAGTTTTTGAAGAAGATAGGTTGTATTTTTTTAAAATCTCAGTAGCTTTTGTATCTCCTTTTTGTCACTGATGCTTTTCTGCATACAATAATCGACGTCGCAATTCTTTCTTTCGGCTGAGAATGTGCTACAGAAGAAAATGAGGTGATCGATGGTTAATATGGTGTTATACAGTAACTATGTATGTACGTATGGATATACATACATATTTTACAAATTCCATTTTATTGATATCGGAGTAAATATTATCATATATGTATTGCTTTAAATATATAACATCTGAAATTCGTATTAATTAATTAATTTCATATTAATTTTGCTAAAAAAATTTTTTTAATTAGTTATATTTTCAAAATCTCAAAATAATACATAGATATTTATTTTTCTTCTAATTATAAGTGAATACATATAAGTGAAAATAAAAATTTTCTCTCCTAAGATAACTTAGTTTTAACAACAACAATAGTGGTATAATAAAAGTGATATTTTATATAAATGAATTAATCATTTCGTGAATAAAATGAATAAAGTACTGCATCATATTGCATGTCTTGAATAAAATTATTTAGGAATGCATTAATAGAATGAGTATTCTAGAATGAGCCTTTTTAAACGACATAATCGACTGATTTCATGTGGATACTAGCGCCACAAGTAACAAGCTCGTCCACAAAGTATGTTTATTATCGACAATGCGAAACAGACTGTAGTGGCGGAATGAAAATGGCTAATTGTCAGGTTCGTTGGTGTAGCAGGTGAGCGATCAATTATCGTTAATATCAAGACATTAGTCGCTTTGGGATGAACGGTGCGCAGTTTGTAGCGATCTGAACAGTCGAAATCAGTGAAAATTGTGTCGATTTTAGTGTTGTCGAGCGGCTTAATGGATTATCTGAAGAGGTGCGCGATCGAGATTACTGCTGAAAGGCTTGTTGGCTCCTTTTTTTTCTACAGTGATAACAAGTTTTCAGTTTGTTAGATATGAGCTAGCCGGTGATCGATACTTGTCTGGACTCGCTTGCGTACGAGAATCAATAACCTCGCAGTTGACAGGAAAAAAAGAAACGGATACGACGCGGTCTCAAAAGATTGAGACACATCAGCAAAACGTAGATTAATTTATTACGTCCATTCAGAAAACATACGTCTACCCGTTGTTTCTCCCGTATCAGTAACCGCGCGGAAAAAAGTGATGCATGAAAAGTCTCGATATTACCAGGCACGTGTCTGTATTGGAGTAAGAGCTACTCTGTGTGTATGTGTGCCAGGTGCACTGTTGCATCCCTCTGATGAGAGCCATGCACCGTTTAGACCATAGCCATAATGTCATCCCGAAGGCTACTTCTTAGTAATTCACAAAGGGTTCACTCTTCCGTGAAGTACAGCGCATGGATACTTTCCAGGCAATACCTAGCACGTACCTTGCTAGAGAAATATTTGTGGTAGATCCTCGATGAATCAAGAGTATGGCTTCTGGTGCGTCTTCCTTGGATAGTGCTGGAAGTAGTGGTGAGTATAGTTTTTAGTTTTCTATGTTACATGTTAATATATGTTTGTATTAGTTGTCCACTCTTATAGGTACAGATTTAAATGGAAAGTTTGATCTAATAATTTCAATGCTATTAAAAAATGATTTATTTTATTTTTAAACTCTACATCAAAAGAAACAATAATGGAAGCAACAATATTCTATTCATATCTAAGTATGGAAAAAAGACAGTCTTATGTAAACATTCATATAATATAATATTTGATATATTTATATCATTTTACAAAAATTCATTGCCAGAAAGTAGTACCAAATTTTATTTTGGACAAATAACATAATATATAATTTAAATACATAGTTTTATAGTTCTTGAATAAATGGAGCATTGTAGGTGTGTGATACTTAGAGTATTTATAATTTCACCTTGCAAAAAACAGTGAATCATGATGCTTACATGCGTGACATAGAGTTTCTTTCCTGGTGAAAGCTAGCTAGACCGCTGATTATATTGTTCTACCAATTGTAACAACACAGTGTATACTTGTATAAATATAGTCATTTCACTTTTATATTTATAGTGGATCATATATTATACTTACAATTACTTACATTTTTATTCATTGTTTTTTTGCAGATGGAGCACTCAATATGGGTAAGATTAATATGTGAAGAAAGTGCAAATTAATGTCAATCAAATTGTGTTGTGTAACAAATTATTTTGTATCAAGAGAATTTATCTAAAATGTGCAAACTATTCATTTACTGTAGTATTCAAGTTATATTACTATTTTTTTATGTATTCTGTTAAGATGTGTGTTTAATCCAGATTATACCTTTATGTGAAGCAAATTAAAATTATATCCTTACATACAATAAATTTTGACACAAAAGCATTTAATATAAGCTATTTTCAATTTAATGCACACTTTGTTGCACTGATATTACTTTTATATGTAGAAATACACAAATTATATTTAATTGCATTGTATCTATTGTTTTGCAATTTGCATTATTGGATATAACTTGGGTGTATGGCATGCAGAAAGAGATAGTGGAGGCTATGGCAGTGTTGGCAGTCCTGTTGGTGGGCCTGAATGTCGTAGTGATTATGATGGTTTGCAAGCTCAATGTGATCAAGCCATGCATCAGCTTCAGCTACTTAGGCATAAGCACTCCGATACTATAAGACGGTTTGTCTTGGTTTTGTTTAATGTGGTATTGCTTAATTGTTTGTGATATTGTGTTTGATGTTTTGTACAAAGCAAATATAATTTAAATAATTATACATTTATTTAATGAAGTACTTTAAAATGCAGGTGTGAACATACTATGAAGGAATTGGAATACTACAGGGGACAACATATAGCAGTCATGAATCAATTAGAGGCAACGTCACAAGAAAGTTCCGCACTGCGGGGCAAATATGGAGATTTAGTAAATGACAAGCAACGCTTAGATCGGGAAGTCCAAGCGTTGCAAAAGGAAGTGTCTGAATTAAGGTGTCAAAATCAAGAAGTTCTTGTTTCTGATGCTAGTAATAGTGACACTATGAATCAGCACTATCTATCTGCGCTTCGAAAATATGAAGCCGTTAAAGACGAGTACGATGCCCTTAGGAAACGGTACGATGATTTAATATCATCGCATTCATCGGCCGTTAATAAGGTATGTACAAAATATTAATTTACAGAACGTTGAAACATATATGCACATATTAAGAGTTATTTGTAATGCAAATTTTATATATTCGGTTTGATATAGTTGGAATTATCTCAAGAAGAGGCTGCCAGGTTAAAAAAACAATATGATGAAATTGTTCAAGAACGTAATAGCGCAGTTCGTGAGCGTAATGGTTTAAAACAACAGTGTACTGCTGCCATTAGACAGTGGGATATTGCATTAAGGGAAAGAAATGAATATCGTGAAGCCTTAGCCAAAGTACAGCAACAACACGAAGAAGCAGTGAAGGAAATTAATCATGCAATGGTACTACGCATGAAAGCTAGTAAGGATATGAAACGATTAACAGAAGAAAGAAATGCTGCATTACAAGAATACAGTTTAATTATGGGCGAGCGCGATACAGTGCATAAAGAAATGGAAAAACTTGGTGATGATCTTACACAAGCATATACAAAAATCACACATTTAGAGAATCAGAATAAACAATTTATGGAAGAGGTAAATTTTCTTAAATTAGTCATTAAAAAACAATTAATTTGTTCATGTAAATAACTCAATGATAAATTTATCTTTATTAAATTTAATAATAATAATAATAATATGTATATATATATATATCTTTATTTATTACTTAACCATTTAAATGTGCTATAAAACATGATATCAATATCAGTATAATATAATTAGAAATTACTAAGTACAATAATCGGCTCATTATTACTTTCTTCTCATAGATTTTGTATTGGTTTTAGTTATTTATACACTGCACATTACTTGCTACTACGTGTACTATTTTTAAATTAATGTTCTGTATTTTAATATCTGTTTTCTTTATTTTTAGAAAAAAGCTTTATCCTATCAAATTGAAACTTTAAGAAGAGAAATTTCATCCGCTTTACAAGATCGAGACGATGCTTTAAAACAATGTAACGAATTACGCCAAAAGTTTGGTGATTATTCTGAAGGCTCAAACAGGGATTATAAAAATCGTATGGAATTACACTCATATAATCGTGAACGAGATAATTCGAACAAAGAAGCTGAAAGAGAAAATAACACTACAGATTACACTAAACGGGATAAGGAACGTATGGATAACTTGGATCAAGCTAACTTGGAATTGGATAAACTTAGAAAATCTGTCGATAAATTGCAAGCAGAACTCGAAGAAGCTCTCCAAGAAGCAGAAGTATCAAAACGAAGAAGAGATTGGGCTTTCAGTGAAAGGGATAAAATAGTTTTAGAAAGGGAAAGTATTAGAACTCTCTGCGATAGATTAAGAAAAGAGCGTGATCGTGCTGTTTCGGAACTAGCGGGTGCTTTACGTGATTCTGATGATATTAAAAAGCAACGGAACGAAGCATCGAAAGAATTAAAGGATCTCAAAGAAAAGATAGAATCTGGTGATCATGCGTTAAGAGCAAGTCAATTTGCACAAAGCTTAGCGCATGCACATGATTCGGCGATCGATACTGATGTTAGTGACTGGGAAATTCTTACTATTCACTTGGATCTTAGTCGAGTTTGCTTAGATTCTGATCGTGATTTGGGATTGACATTAGTTGGAGGTCGTGATAATCCATATTATCCAAACGATACAGGAATTTATGTTGCTCAAGTAACATCAGGAAGTGCTGTTGATGGTAAATTAAGAGTGAATGACTGCATTATGCGAGTAAACAATGTAGATTGTACATCTGTTTTTACGCGTGTAATTATGGAAACTTTACGTACCTGTTCGGTGGGATCAGCTACATTAACGATAAGAAGACGGCGTTTAACTAGAAGGTCATTAAGGACAACACAATTGCCTGTTGGTTCAGTTCCTCATGGTATTTCTTTGGAGCTTGGAGTATACATTTCGAAGATTTCACCGGGTAGTTTATCTGCTAAAGATGGCAACCTCGCTGTTGGAGATAGAGTTTTAAATGTATGTCTTATACATATTTTGTATTGATTTTATTTATTTATTCATCTTGAATATTAATATAGTTCTTTTTTCTATAGATTAACAGTAAACCAATGGAAGGCATTAATTCCAGTCACGAAGCGATGGCAACTTTGAATGATACAAGTACGGATGTGTTAACTATTACGACCCTGAAAGGAATACCATTGCCTTCGGCAACTAGTTCTGAAACTATGACCATTGATGGTAGCTTTGGTACTGAGAAACAAAAAATGGTGAATAGTTGTTCTCAAACAGAACAAGAAAGAATATTGTTAAAGATTCCATCGGACGATTATGAAAGAAGACACGTTGCTTCGAACTTTGGTGATAGAAGTGTTTACAAAGTTTCAAAATCCGTTAGTGGTGAAAAACCAAGTGGAATTAGCAATGCTTGGGACAATATACGAGAGAAGATTGATATAGTACGAGGACGTAAACATAGCAAAGATCGGGAGGAGAAGAAGAAACGACACCGCAACTCGAGTCCAAATACCTTTGAGCAAGAGCAAGATGCAATAGCGGAATTAGATTCAGTAATAGAGAGCTACCACAAGAAAGCGAATAATGGAGTACTGAAACGAAGTAAGCGACGCGGAACCGAAAAGGTTGAGAAAAATGGAGGTACGTGGCCGAAAGCCAGAGGTGGACCTCTGATTCAAAATGGTACTGGTACTATTTTACATCCACGTAAGACAAAAGAAAGGTTGCCCTTAAGTGTACTCCTTAATCAACCACCAAAGTATGAAAGTTATAATTATAATCGTATTTCTAATCCTATACCCTTAACCAATTTTTCCAATATGAACAATCGGCATACGGTTTATAAACCTGTAGAAAAACCATTACCAAATTTCCTTAAAACTGGACCGTTATTTAGTCAGAAATCCTTTACTCCAGTGGTGCAGTTCAAAGATATCCCGATAGATAAGAAACCAGCAACCGAATTCGAGAACACGGAAAATAGACTCAGTTCTACGCTGACACCATCTGAAACTAGCATCGATTTTTCCGTGAAGTCTGGAAATACGGGAAAAGATGTAGAATATTTCTCGAAGAAAAGAACACAAAAGTATACTCCTAGCAACGAGAGTCAAGTAGACACACTACAGCATAATAGAGTGCAATCTCAACTTTATTCCGGGGCTGGATCATCAACTTCGTCGACTAGCGGCACGAGACAGCAGTTGACTGGTAATTTTTCATTTCCTCCCTATACGCATTCGCATCCGCATCCCCATCAACAAAATTCTTTACCTTCGAGATACCCTTCCCCGCCGTCTTTGCCGTCTGCACAGTCCGGGGAGTCAATAGGACTACCCGATGCACGATCTTATTGTTTCGAACCTTCATATAGCCCCGGACCGCAAACAGGATTCGGGCATTTGCACACACCCTCTGTAGATTTGCATTACCACAAATCTCGCGCTCCACCGATTGGCACTACATACGACGTACCAGCGTACACACATGGCTACGAAGGTGGAACTTTTCCAAGAAAAAAGGAAAATCAACGTTTTCGAATACCATCAAATCCTAGTGTGACTTCAAAAAGCAGCGTGGGTAAATTATCTACGGGCAGTATAGAAAGAACTTCAGAAAGAGGCAGTCCGATGCCAACATTCCACGTGGAAGTACTTAGTCCTGGTAGCGGTAGCGG
This sequence comes from Bombus flavifrons, assembly GCF_040668555.2. Taxonomy (NCBI): domain Eukaryota; kingdom Metazoa; phylum Arthropoda; class Insecta; order Hymenoptera; family Apidae; genus Bombus; species Bombus flavifrons. The sequence continues at coordinate 5,150,288 of NC_138446.1, read as the reverse complement.
AAATAGCTCTGGTGGAACTGTCAGAGGAAGTAGTGGCAATAAACGGTCCAGCATGCCGGACTATTGCTACTCTCAACCTAGGCCAGCACCTGGAGAACTTCGCAGAGTTCACATAGACAAGTCAGTCGAACCTTTAGGTATCCAGATTTCTTGCTTAGAGAGCGGCGGTGTATTCGTTTCCACCGTTAGCGAGCACAGCTTAGCATCTCAAGTCGGTCTTCAAATCGGTGACCAGTTGCTTGAAGTCTGTGGTATCAATATGAGGAGTGCTACTTATCAACTTGCTGCCAATGTGTTACGTCAGTGCGGTAATTCCATTACGATGCTGGTGCAGTACAGTCCAGACAGTGAGTACAGTGTTTTGTTAGAAAAAGTAGAATATCCCTATCACAAGCTGCACTTTATACAAATCTTCTTGCACCTTTCTTATTAAACGTGATCATTATTTATCATTATTGCATGGTTCTTATTTTGATATAACATCACCCTTATATGTCACTTCTTTTTGCTAGAATACAATGAGTTAGAAGAAGGCTCTGCTTCTTCGAGTTCATCAGAAGCTGGTGGTGCTGAAGGAGGTAGTCGTAGTGGATCACCCACTCCATGTAATAGCCCTGAAGCTCCTAGAAAAACAACTATTGAATCATTGGAAAGCTCAGAACCTGAACGTGACGCTTCTACTAGTTTAAGTACAATACGCGATACTTCCAATACCTTGACTATTATGCGCGAAACTTCAAATACTTTAGAACCACCTCGTACAATTCGAGAAAGAGATATCAGAAATTCTGCTTCATTGGAAGTACCAAGTACGCAACAGAGAGAACGAGAAATTAGAGCATCAGCATCTTTGGATATTAATATCAGAAAGCCGGAACTTCGTAGTTCAGCTACATTAGATAATATGCGTAATTCCGCAACTCTTGATACATTACGTGGTACTGCTAATACTCTTACACGCGCACAGCTTAATGCAGCGACCACGTTGCAACGACAAAATGCAACTGTAAGAAGTCCGACACAAGAAGAACAAAATCGTAAAAGCCCACCACCGAGTGAACCGAGGTATCTTTTTATCGAAACAAGGAAGTGTTCGAATTTAGGTATTTCCCTTGTTGGTGGTAATGGTGTCGGAATATTCGTACACTCGGTACAACCAGGTTGCCTCGCGGAAGATGCAGGATTACGTCCCGGTGACCGTATCCTGGAATATAATGGTGTTGATCTCAGACAAGCAACCGCAGAACAAGCTGCTTTAGAATTGGCTAGACCAGCAGATAAAGTAACGCTGATTGCTCAATATGTACCTGAAAGGTATAACGAAGTAAAGGATAAACCTGGAGACAGTTTTTATGTGAAGGCAATGTTCGATCGAGTAGGCGAAGTTGGAGATAGCCTACAACTTAGGTTTAGTAAAGATGATATTTTATACGTCGATAATACAATGTTTAATGGTACTCCGGGTCATTGGAGAGCTTGGATAGTTGATCAAGCTGGAAGAAGACAAACTTGTGGTATAATTCCGAGCAAATTCAAGTATGTTGGGTAAATCAAATATTGAATTAATCTCTTTTAAGATTATGTTTTATATTTCTATTATATCTCATATATATCCATAATATCGTTAGGGTCGAAGAAGAACTGCTTTTACGACGTTCATTAGGCGATTTAGAAACAGATACTACTAGAAGAGGTAGCACAAGCGCAAGAAGAAGCTTTTTTCGTCGAAAGAAACATCAACGTTCTTCTAGTAGGGATAGTAAAGAATTATCACATCTTACGGGAGTAAATTTGGGTTGGTATAGTGATAGTGGAACACTAAATGAAGAAACTCTTCCAGCAAGTTATCAACGTGTTGAAAGATTGGATTGTAAATATTTGTTACATCAAATATTTATTTAATACGCAGTTATTACTACTTATCATTAACCATTATTTAATTCATCCTATCGAAATATTAAATTCGTTTTTATACTTTTTTTTTTTCATGCAGATCCAGCTTTAAGACCTGTGTTGATCATTGGACCGTTAAGCGAATGTGTAGTGACAAAACTATTACAAGAATTTCCAGGACAGTTCACTAGGTGTCTCGCAGAAGCTATGCACTGTTCTCAAGCGACGCTCGAACAAGGTTTGCGCGATTCGCTTTATGTGGACTATAGAAAAAAAGGAAGCTATTTCGAGTGTACCACAGTACAAGCTGTCAAGGACATCTGTGAGAAGGTATCTTTTTTTATCCAATGCCTATACAATATTGATAACGTTATTTATAGTAAGCGTATAAACACTAGGTTAAATACCTAAAAGTAGATCATTTAAAATTTATATAATTCTGCGAATTTATTTTTATTTCTTTTTTACCTTTTATTAAAACTTTGTTGATACATATTTATTTATAGAATACTCATTGCATATTGGATGTATCAATTGCGTCGATCGAGCGACTTCATCGACATCAGATCTATCCTATAGTTTTGTTGATTAAATTTAAAAGTACCAAACAAATAAAGGAAGTCAAGGATTCCAGATACCCAAGCGATAAAGTTAGTGCGAAAGCGGCCAAGGAGATGTATGAACAAGCATTAAAATTGGAAGCTGAGTATAAACACTATATTTCTGGTAAGAATATGTATAAAATAAAAATGCAACTTTATGTCTTACTGCGAATTTGTTGCATTATTGTTGATACGACTTTCACGCATTTCAGCTGTAATTCCAGCTGGAGTAAATGTCGCGTACATATGTACTCAAGTAAAAGCTGCAGTAGATGAAGAACAAAGCAAAGCGCTGTGGGTTCCTAGAGGACCTCCCTGACATTTAAGGGGGGGTCCCCACAAACCACAGTGGAAATCAATCTAAATTCCACCAGGGGGCCCTTACGTCGTACGATTGTAAAATTGTTACAATTTTTTTTATTTATGGTCTCTTATTTGTCACGACAGTATGCAGGAATTTCGGGTTTTCTTTTCATGGTTCCATTAGTACGATCTTTTTAATTATTTTTATTTATTTCCTTATTGTAATGCAATTATGCAAAGTTTTTAATATTTTTTTTGTCTTTCTTCCTTTTTTCATTTATTTTTTACTTTGAAGTCTGATACAAATTATGCAATTTATTTTAATAAGCTTTGTCATAAGTATTTTAATAAGTATTTCACTATTTCAGCAAATATTTGATGCTATTTAAACAACACTGACATTTCCTATAAAATATTATGAGATAAACAAGACTTCATATAAAAATCTTAATATTTAAACATATCATGCAGTCAACATTCATATTAAAAAAGAAGAGAAACAAACAGTACGTTTTATACGAATTCTATCTTATACTTTCAACTTTAATTTCCCTTAAATCAACAGACATGTGCAAGAATTATTCTTCATGCTTCATAAAAGTTGAAAACTTTGCTTGCTGCTTCGAACCTCGATCGATCATAATTTCCCAATAAGGTATGCAACAATGTGAAAATTATCTATTACAATTGGCGTGAGACCATAAATGAATTAATGTAGCAAGTAAAAATATTCATCGTATTGTGGCCCATAAAAGATTTGGTGGATAAATGTAAAGTTCATTAGTTAGTGAATAAGTCTCAGCCATTCAGTTCTTGGCTGATGTTATTAACCCCTCAGATCACTTCGTTGTACAGAATAATTTTGCGTGATTAGTATTATTGTACAGAGGATGTTATAAATTAAAGGAGGTTACTTATTTGTATATAATTTACTTATGAAACTTATGGATTATATGTTTATTAATTTTTAGTTTAGATGAATCCTTTAATTGTATGTTTAAATTTAAGTGATACTTTAGTCATTGTTTCATAAAACTGTTTATAATCCATTTGTTGCGTAGCAATTGGTTTGAGGGGTTAAAATTTTAATGTTGTATGTCGAGGAATTAAAAAATGTAGAAAAATTGAATACGGAATTGACAAAAAATGGATTGTTTTTGCCATTTTTTAAATTTGTAAATATCTGAAATGATAATAAGCAGTAGATATCCGCAACACAGAGAAACTCAATATAAAGCGCTCGTAACGAAATGTATGATGGAGTATGTTACTGCTTTTTTTACTTCTGTAGTTCGAATTATTTTACGAATTTATACTGTAATGTTTTTAAATCGAGTTTAAGACGCTTTGTAAGGTGCAGTCATATTTTTGAACACATTTAAAATGCGAGTACGTATCATTATGTATCTACATTCAGAATTCAGTACATATTTCTTATTACATTTTTAAATATAAGGACGACATACATTTTTTAAATAATTTTTACTGTTATTATCTTAAAAATTATATTTAAATTGCCCCATTTCTTACTTTCTTCTTAAACATTTTGATAAATATAGCGGGATCTTTTATATTGTTTTCAATATCTGGATGTAGATACAAGTTTCGTATATACATATTATCAGAAAAAATTAAGAGTACATTAAATGAAATAGCTAAAAGAAATAGTTATCGTAAAAGTCTAGTAACGATGCTTCGATACTTAAATACATAATCTTTTTTTTTTTGTTCGAAACGAAGCCTTTCTAATTTCAAAAGAGGCTTACGTTCTTTAATAATATCGATGAATATCGAATATCAAGTTTAATAACAATTTGTACGTACAGAAAGAATCCAGTAAGAGTGGAAGACAAACAAATGAAGTTAAACATTGCTTTTTGTAAAACAGAAATTTAGTTTTCTAACAAGACAATATTTAGGCGTAAGTTATCAAAGTGAGACCAAAAATTAAAAGAATATTATGCTAATTCATAAGGATTACAATTAAATTTATTCGTATCGTTAGCGTCGATATGCTTAATGCGGAAGTGTAGATATATACTTTTTGATACGTTGCGAAATCATCGGTACGAATTTCGTAATAAAAAAGGCTCAAAAAGAAAGAAAAAGGGAAAAAATTATAAATTATAAAAAGTGCCGTACACACTTGGCAGCTTATAATAACAAGGAATTATTGTATTTCGCACCCAAGGTAAATACTCTTTAAAAGGCTATCGTGGACAATCTAGGCGTTAAAATTAGGAATTTACTAGCGAACTAATATAACAAAATATTTTCGGGAAAGAATATTTAATTCTTATTCTTTTAATAAGTAGAGAGGATATGATAATATATGTGTGTGTACGTTTATATATTGCATATATTTGTACACACATATGAATCTTGAACGTTATACATGTGTGGGGTGAAGTAAATTATTTAAATCGACAATTTTATTTATATTTTACATGATGATATTACAAACGTACAATACTTATGAGAGTAATACATTATATTTTTTTTTATAACGATTTTATTGTTCCTAATTTATTTTGGCATTGTTCTAATTGAAAAATACAACAAATCTGCTTACTTTTTGTAAGAAAGGCAGTAATTTTCTTTTCAATGTTGGATTGACGAGAACACGATTGAGATACTTAATTCTAAAAAGAAAATAGCAAAATATTAATGTATAGATATTTTTTTTAATATATGTATAGTATCTACGACAAATGTAGTGCAAAATATAACATAAGACTCGGTATGTTATGAAAACAGCACGCGTCGTTATTTAATTTATATTAAAGATAAAACTACAATGGATATTAACTCTAAAAAAATATCCAAATCATAAGTCGCGCCTTGAGTAATATATTTCTTAATTAAAATTAAGTATAATGTAACTGAAGAGTAAACCGTAACTTCATAAAATTTTGTTAATTATTGCAATTGTGTCGTATTGAATAATCTTTTAAATGAAACGAAACAATAAAACTCTCACCTTACATAAGAATCTTGTATAACGGGCAAGATTCGTTTGTGGAGAGTTAAAAGGTTTGTTTTCTCCCATAGCTTGATACATCTACAACTATCCTATTTTAAAAAGCAGAAACTATTGATATTTAAATTAAACATAATTTCTGTGCGGTGCAAGAGGAAAAATTAAGATAGGTCGAGGGCGAAGTGAAATGCCAAAAATAACAAAAAGAGAAAGAAAAAAAAAGAAAACAGTATCGAAAGAGGAGGGAGAAAAGATTAATTTTGTATTATGATTATTCTCAATCACAGCACTGTGATACATATAACATTACAGCTTTGATAACATATCAATTTCACAATCCTTCTACATTACTATTACAAATATACATACATATTTTGGGCAATACTTACATATACATAAATGTTATATATATTTAACTACGCACTTTTACTATTTTTCATAAGCACGTGATTCTGAACCATTCAATACCCACATACATAGCACTAGTGCGCGCAAATACATCCGTAATAAACGAAGGATGTATGATGTACACTTTTTTCGATAGAATTTCGAGTGGATTGAATTTGAATGAAAAATTCTAGATATTTTCGATATATTATCTAAAAATGTATAAGGATAAAACTTATAAAAGTATGTTTTTCATGAAAAATTTAAATTTATTACTTTTTAACGGACTAAAATGAAACTAGAATGCAATATCTTTTTATTTATCTCAGATTACAAATTACTTATTTCTAATGATCATTGAACTTATGAAACAAAGAAATTTATTATTATTTATTGTTACTATTCATTTATTCATTTGTTGTTTAATGTATTTTTAAAAGAGCGTAATTGAATTTGTCTAATTAAGGAAATAAATTAAATATGTTTGTAAGTATTATTCACTCGAAATGTTTCTAAAAATATTTGAGACGTAATTGACACACGTGCTGAGTGGTGCACTAACAAACAATTAAATGTACGATAATAGAAGCATTAATTACTGGCAATCATTGAAGCGTTTATGGTGATATATTACTTAGACAAGAAGCAAAGCCTGACGATTGGGTTTGAAAAATGCGCGATATAGATCGATGATTTATGATTCTAATAGCGATTTGTTCAAACGACAATTGCGACTAGTCTTCAATAGTATTCTATTTTCTATAACGAATTTCTCCTCGCAGTATAACTTGTATGCTCCAGCTGAAATTTTATCGTCTTGATATCATTGTGTCCGACATTATATTCGCTATTTCCCCATAGGTTTCCTATTCTATTTGTATCGCACTATTTGTTTAACCAATAACGATGTACGTAACAATTACACTGCGCATCATCACTGAAAAGAGTTTATTCTAAACTTAACTAAAAGCACGTTTGACTTTATGTTTTATTTCTTTCGTTTCTCTGATTTTATTTTGTTTCAAATATTTTCTATTAAACTCGAAGTTAACAAATTTAGATGTTTTATCATATAAAAGTTCCTAAAAATGAAAAACTCTAATTATCTCTTTTTTTATTTAAAAATTCAATTTCAATTAAATCTCAATTTTAATTCAGATTCAATTAAAAATGTTACTTTTGAAACGCAAAATGCTGAAATATAGAGAAACGACTTACTATAATAAGAAGTATTGTCATTGTTTGCTTCTGTCTTCCAAATTTCCACAATTGTAAATCGTTATCACCCAATCAATATGGTTATATAAATTTGATGAATATCAAAAAACAAATTACTTATCTTAAATTTGTAATTTATGAGAACATATGAGTCTATTATATTAACGATTCTAATTAAACTTCTACCATATCTGTATATTTTTCAAGTATTCTACGAATCTTTTATCTTGTTACAAAAGTGATTATAGCTATCAAAACAAATACCAAAATTTTTAATAGATCTAAATCTATTGTCTAATCAAATACACTTAATTTGTCTGTAGCCTTTCCTCTTAATCAGCATATTTTTTGAAACAATAAAATTCTTATACTTATTGAAAAATTAGCGAATAGAGCTCGCGAATGTATAATGTAATAATATCAACTTGGTGCTGTTTGTTCTTACACATTTCTTACACTAGTTTTTATACACATATATTAAGAATATTCTCTTATCAGTCAATGCGATCGTAAGCACTTGTGCATATCCTGGAACTATGATATTGGATGGTTTGAAATTTTTATATCTGTATGTGTATTCACATCTTTTGTTAACATACGTATGTATTTTGATTCTTATTGAGATAATGAAGATTATTACGATTTCGGTAAATTCGAAGAGAATCTAAAGAGAATTCATTGATGAACAACAGAAAAGTTTATTAATTGGGCATGCAAAGTGTCTTATTCGTCTCTCCTCATCGGTAGAACCGTCTTTGAATCAGAGTATTACCTTATCAGTAGTAAAATTTATTCTTCTTTTGACTAAGGAAACGTATAATATGTATAAATACAAATGTAACAATGTTGCGAGCGTAGATAAATTAGATTTGAGTATTTTTCAGTGAAGAGTATTTATCGATAATAACGTTTAATTTTTATATTTAACTCTTTGATTGTGTACAGATAAAGTTTTTGTAAATTTTGAAATACTTATAGATTATATTATTATATTTTTCATGGTATAAATTTTTGATCTTTTCCATTGTTTGAAAACGTTTTTGAAGAAATGACTTTTCAAGAGGAAAACAGTGAAATGTTCAGCGATCAGAGAGTTAAGAAAAACTAAACAAACAATACTGACTCTTAAAATGTACTACTCATGGCTGTTAAAAAGAAATGCGTTAATCAATTACAAAATGAATGACTACATAATATCAGGATGCAAGAAATTCAGATTAAATCAAATTTTATAAAAGTTAGATTACAGAATGACGTTTCTAGTTTTTTGATAATCACATTTCTACGTTTTTACACACACAGAGTGCATTATTGAAATGGAATTGTATACATAGTTACTAAGTGCAGATAAACCTAGACTGATTTATAAAATAATCAATCATCAAATTTGTGTCTATTTTGTCGGTGATAGAATTATGACACATTGATCAATTTACCAATTTGAATAACTAAAAGAAGAAAACGTTGTGCTTCATAGGTTGTTGAAGTCTCCATTTACAAGAAAAAATCGGAATATATGGTTGTATCGTTTGTTTATAAACGCATTCACTGCCAAATATTTATTTAACTTTTGTTTCTTTATACTGCTAATGCATAGAGAAGGTTAAATATTTGCAATGCAATAAAAATATACGTATGAAACGTGTTATGGAGAAAAGATAGATAAATAACTTGCATCGTGGTGGGAAAATCGTCTTGTAAAAACTTATTGTTCATAAACGGATGTTTGAGTTAAGAAGAAACTCAAGAGATTTGATTGTAAATGATTTTTTGTTAAATAATATTATATTAATGCAATATTATTGAAATAATGTTAAATGATATTATTTAGTAATATTATAGTGATATAATATTATGTTTTATAAATGTATTGTATATACATATGTAGCATATTTGTGCGTAATGTATCATGGATTGTATAAAGAGAAAGTTTTCGTATTACTTTAAGTGAGCTTTAAGGATCATTTTAATTTTGATTGGTAACGCAGTTTTCCATATGCTTCCATAAAGAAAATACCGAAATCTTATTTACTCACACGAAACTCCGCACAACAAGTGCCCTTATTAAGTTATTACATCTTCAACTATTTATTATTTATAGTTAAATTCTTACATAGTCAGCAATAAACTTGTCTGTTTATTTTCAGAGTACGTGTTTTCTTGTTATCTCAGTAATTATCCAGCATGTTTGAATCGTTTTGTTTATTGCACGTAAAATACAAAGATTTTATATATTTTTACATTTTATATTTCTATTGAATTTTATATGATTTACTCATACTTATATCGTATAGATGGAGAATGGTTAACAAACTAAATGAAAGGAGGAAGAGATATTTTATTGAGAGTATTTATCAATCACTCAAAATATTTCTCGCATTTTAATTCTAATCACGAAGGTTGTAATCAAGACGTCCAATACTTACACTACTGATAAACTAATACAACGTAATGTACATTTGTATAAATCCTTTAAGTATTCGTCATTCGATCTTTCCCACCAATGTGCTTTGTATGCGTAAGCTTTAACAGTGAATGCGTGCACAATTATTAATATAATATTTTTATCGCGCTTGATAACTAACAGTGTAATACAATTATGCGATTGTAGCATCTTTTTTTCTCTCTTTTTCTCTTTTTCTCTTTTTTTTTTTTTTTGTTATCAGGATCGAACGGATAGGATATTTCAGAATCTGTGATCAATATATATCGACACGTATAAGCAGCATGAAATTTGCGATTATACTAAGATGCAAATATTTTTTATACGAATTGGTGTATATGCTCAGACGGTAGCCGATCGTATTTAATGTACCGAGAGACGAAATTAGTGGTAGAACTTAGTACATGGTTCGACAAATTTTCCGAATATCAAAACGTTTTATGACAGTAAATTGCAAGATTTTTATGCAATATTTATTGGAACGGTTGTTCGTTGTTATTGGAGTTAATTATTCGTTACGAATATGAAGTGAATATTATACATAAGAATGGAACGTGATTAATTTTATTTCTCTATTTCTTATAGTCGACTTTAAATTTCTTGAAAAATTGTTGGCATCACATATTACGTACAATACGAAAACGTAACATAATCTTATAAAAAGTGCGATTCTGTAATGAGGAAACAATTCAACATTTTCGGAGATCAATTATTTTATACGTTTACGTTATCATCTGGCAACACATCCGATATGTTGTCGTAACATCTTATACCAATTTCACAAATAGATGATACATTGATTTTACGTGTTGAAAAGAATCCGATTTACAGCGGGAGTTTTGCTTGAATTTTGTTTAAAATTCAAGCTGCAGCTCAATATTTATAGCTGATACAACTACTAAGTACATGCTTCAAATGTCCAATTTTACACCGTTCCCTTGAAAGAAAATAAGTCTTCCTGTGTCTATTCCTGCCACGCGTTGACTGCCCTGAAAATATTTTTTACCAAACCTTCACGATTTTTCATCACATTTGAATGCTAATGTATACGATTATAACTGCAACATTACTTTCATGGTTAGTGAAAATTATTTTTAAAATCTTTTATTAACCGTAACAACTAAATACCATATTGATGCCAGTTAGTATTATCCGATTGTACCTAATAACGAAAAAAGAAATACCGCAATTATCAAATACGATAAAAATTACAATAAAAATCACATGGTATGAATAAAACTGTCAATTCCTTAAGATCAGAACGATTTGTATGGTAAAGTTTCGTACAGTGTATGAAACCGATATAATAAATTAAATTTTATTAAAAAATTTCGAATATACAATATGGATTCGTAGGCCTTTGGAAATCTAAATGATTAAGAAATTTGAAGAAAAGGCACAATTAAACACTACTTAATAGAATTCGAGTTTTGCAGAAACTCAATGAGAAAGCAAAACGAGCTTCTTAAAGATATGAATTCATGAATAACGACAGAAAGTTTTCTTATAGGTTTGCATACGGTAATAATAATTGACATCGTAATTTGAATTGATCTCTTGTAAACGACAACAAAATATCAAAATTAATAATAAACACAAGACTACAGTATATTGAGAATGAAAATTCTTAAACAATCTACTATGTAATTCGTAATCTATTTATAATTACTAGCAGAATAATGAACATGGAACATGTTTTCTTTGTTTTTCATGCGACTAATTTATCGATCACCGTAGGATTCCTTGGTTACGATAACAATATATAAAAAACTGTATTGTATCATTCAATTTCCTCCGTTTCTTTTGCAATGGTTTTGATACCAAATGTTATAGCCCGTAATTTATAAATACGTATACTTCTATTTATATAAGCATTTCCTTTATATACATATAAATACATATATTGAATATATGTGTGTGTATATATATATGCGTTATATGATATGTACATACATATATTTGCAACGCGACCTTTGTAATATTATAATATATATGTATATGTGACACTCTGATTAATATGTATAATATAAGGGATGTATCGGTATTGCTGTGAGACTGTTCCAGCAACACACGAACGCCCATATAATAAATATTAACGTATCGACGTTCGTTATTCTTTGTAAGCCTTCTTTCTTGTAAAACGTACAAGTTGTCTTATGTAGGAGAGCAAGGAAATAAAGTCGATTGTAACGAAAGCTTCTCTCATCAATTTTCTTTTATTCAAATAAGAAATTAATAGAGGAGAGTGATTGTTTTACATATATCATTATTTCTAACGCATATACGTTATATACATAACGTTTTATATAACACCCGTACGTCACTGATATCACGTTTCATCGGAAGTTTGTTTTTTTGGGGTACTTATCTTTAATATTTTATTTCTTCTGTTTTATCTCTAGAGAAATCAAATTTTTATTTTTTCTTGAAGAAATTTTTATGGATGATTTTTGTTTCGTATGGAAATAATTTTGAATAGCTTTTCTGCCAATATTCAAAATTCTCTTCCGACCTATAACATGCGATTGATTATAAAAATATTCAAACTAATGTCCAATTTTTACTGGTAAGCTTTATAGTTTAGATAAATACGTAAACGTAATAAACACTAAAGAGGAATTAAAAAATTGTTTGGCAAACAAATGACAAAAAATTAACATTCGTTATTTACATAAAATAATTTGTGATATACCAAACTGTTTAAAACGTAAGGTATATATAACCCAATACATGTTAAAATTTTGTTATAAAAACCTATTGCAATTTTATGATTCGAATTTTTAGTGCTCAAATATTGTCGTAATATGAAAATGCAGAATTTTTAATTTTAAATTATTTAAAAAAACCGGTGTAATTTTATTTTGCAAGATATAATTTGTAATTTATCTTATTTAGTCGCATTGAAATATTTTTATTCTTTTCATTTGTTAGTAATTTGTTTTACGAAAAGAATGTTTATCTTATAGGTATATACGTATAGTATTGTGTTTGATTAATTAATTTATTATTATAATTGTATCTGTCTTTTGTAGCACTTTTTTAAAGCAATTAGTATGGACGAACGATACGTGATGTTATTTTTATTCGTGCATGTAAATATTGTGTTGAACAGCAATGTTTTTTAAACTCGAGGTCTTGAGGTCCTCAGTAGGTCATATAATCGATATTATTGATTGTGATAAGAATATTATAAAATAAAATAAGGTTGTTAATTTAAGATAATAAGTTTACAGAATGTGAATAGAATGTAAACTTGTAATAATTTCTGAACTACTTATAATAGTAGTCTGAACTACTATAGTGTAGTAGTAGAATTATGATCCTCTTTTTATAGAGCATGAAAATTACATCGAACGCAACAGTTTTATTTTTAACAAGTGAAGTTTCTGAACCAGCTAAAAGGTAGTAATACATCAAATTTTTAATTATTTTCGAAGTGTAGCCAAACTGTTCGATTTAGTTTGTGCATCGTAAACAAATTATATGAACGAATAAATCTAAAAGCCTAATTATAGTATAAATCAAATTATCAGTAAATATTATCAATTATAATCATTTGTGTAGAAACTATTTCTACGAGTTATAATACAAACAAACTTCAACGTAATTAAAAACAATTTCAGAACAGTGATGTGACATATAATAAAATTTAATGATATTATACAAATCGATCGTAATATTAATGCTCTGAGAACTTGTCTATTGTTTGAACTTCTACAGAAGCGTCTTCTGATTCACAAAGTATTACTTTGTATTTTATGAACTATTTCAATTACTATTTTACATATACATATATTTATATACATGTATGCGAAATTTAACAAAATTTTATTGTATTTGAAATTTTCTTATTATCTATAACATTATAATCAAAATATTTCAAAGCTTTTGTGTGAAATTACGTAAGGGCCTTATACGTACACAAAAGAGTAGGTAGGTACTGCTTATCATTAATATCAATAAAAACTGACAGTGGTTGAAGGTAAGTTAGAGAATACCATCGTCGATAACGGTTATCAGTAACAAAAAAGAATTCTGTCATCGATAATGATGATTGGGGATCAAAACGACAGAGGAAGTACAGAACCAAAACAAATTTCGTCATCGATAATGATTATTGGTAATCAAACAGAAGTCTTTCATCGATAATGGTTGCTAGTAACCAAAAATATTTGATCATTTATAATGGTTATTCGTAATCAGAACATTTAAAAACTAATATTTTTTAATCATTTAACTTTTTAAGAGTTTCTTTAAGATTTAGTGATCACTTTCTTTCATTTAAGTAAAAATTATCCTTTTGTTAATAACTTCTTTCATGCAAATTTTAGAAACTACTGTTATCGTTAGTCCTGGTTTGCTTTTACTCCATTGGGAAAATTCTAATTTTCGATTGTTACTTATACAAGAAATTGTAATTGTAGCATGCTGAAGTAAATTGCTCATACTATAATGTATTTATTCTTTATTGTAAATTAACATTGATACATATATAATCACGTCGACCCAGATTTCTTACGATGGTTACAAAATCAACGAATGAAAAGCTTTTTACATTAATCTTTTGGCATAAAACATGTAATTACTTGCTAAATAAATAGTTACATTCTTAACTGGATGTTAACAATTACGGGTAACAATGTTATATGATTTAGTATTACAAAACTTTTGCATTTCAAAGCTCCATTACCATTGTCTGCTACATGTTACTAATGTGTATAATCTAAGATCAGGTATGTAATATCTAGTACTCGAAATTAATTAACGACAAACGCAACGAAAACATGGCTTATATAGCTTTATTCACGAGCCTTATCTTTTTATAGTATCTTGCAACAAATTATCTAACAAACATCATAAACAAGCCTTAAAGTTGCTATAATATAGGCATTAAAACCGATACAATTATAATAACGAATAAATTAATTAAATATGATACTATGTATACATATTAGATAAATGTGTTTATGTGTATTTGCTTGTATCTCGAAGTGTTTTTATGTAATTAATTATCTTTTCTCATTGGGACGAAAATGCTATAAACGATACTATGAAGAAAAAACATTATACTGAACATATACAATTTTAATAAAAGAATTGTTACAGAATCAACTGAATGAAAAACTAATTCATAGAATAATAAAACATTTCACTTAATGATAATCTGCTTTCGTCCACTTTTTGTAATATTGAAACATAAAGTATCATAATACTTATATCAATGTATTATTCGTGTTATGCTAATTTGTATTTCACTTGTTATTCTTTAATTATTTTTACCATAAACAATTTTGATATTTTAACCAGGATGTTACATATTAACGTTTAGAGCGCTGTTTAACTATGGCAATATGAATTTAATTCGAACATATGTGTGTTCTAATCCACGTTATTTGTTACTTTACTTACGTGAAAATGTTTTAAAATTTATGCATTTTAACATAGTATTTTAGATGGCCGACAGTTTTCAGTAGTATTACATTAATTTTCAAAGTTTTCGAAACATTACAGGAATTTTAAGATTACATTACAATCTATAAATGATGAAACATTAACATAAATTTTGATTCTTACTTATGAAAACAATCACTGTTGCATGTATATTTTATAAAATAAGATATGGGAAGAGGTGGTTTATAAATTATCGGTAAAGAAATTTTTCTTAAATATTCGTGTTCGATCTGAAAGTACTTTTTAAAATGATTAAGTAATGATAAAATTAACGGTAACAAGTAATAGATATATAGTTTCTAAATATTGATTAATAATAATAATACATACATATCTTGCAAAACCTTTAAAGGTATTTTTTTCGTTACTTCTGAAGAATAATGTTCAGTAAAATGTTGATAGAAAGAATCTACTAATTTCTTTCCAAGTTGTATATACACGTTATTGTAAGAAATATAAATACAATTAAACTTTCGTGTCACGTATAAGAAGAATCTTTAAAAACATAATATTACCAATTTAATAGAAACCTAATATAAATATTGTATTTTCTTAAGACGTTTAAAAGAAAATTTAGTTTCAAGTGTATAATACCAAGACAAAGACGTTTCATTGTATAAGTATCGTATCTTCTTATAAATTATCGTTGCTTAAGCGAGCTTTAGTGACTTTTACGTGTAAATATCTATAGAAACATAATGTAATACATCTATCAATCGTGTCAATTGGTATTTGCGACAATTGAGTTTTATTGTAAAACGATTAAAAGGAATGATAGTATATATTGTGTTGATAATGTTTTTTTCGTGGATTACACTTTTTCATTTCAATCGTTTATATTTACATTAAACTACATATATTTCAAGTAACGTAACATTAAATGGCTATGGCAAATGAATTGTATGGGAGAGAATTTCTTCCTTGTGATAAATAACAATAACAAAGACTAAATTTCTTGACTAGCCTGGAGCCATTAAATTTTCGTAAATTTTCGTAAATTTAAAATTTCGTAAATCATAGTAAGACGAAAAAGAACGAAATTCTTCATGCAAAGAGAACATATGTACTGTTTTGTACTGTTTCGTTTTTACGAAAAAATATTTTGAAAATTTACTTGATACACATACGATTTGACGTATTTTAATTTAACTCTTCGCACTGCAAAAATTTTTATGATATAATCGACTAGAAAGCCCAGTACTTCTATAACAAAGCTTTTTGGAGTCAAGGATCACATTTCGTGAAGAAAAATGTTATAAATATTTGCAAATTAATTTGTATATTGATTTCCTTTCCCAATTTGTCGTGAGAAATATACAAAGATAATTTTCATATTAGCAATATTCGTTGTAGCTGCAATTACTCATCTTTTTATTAAAACTTTATTTCTTTCTGCATGAAAGATTATCTCCCTTTTAATCGCATTAACAAATTATATCTCATCCTATGCGTTGAAATCCTTCATCAAAATAAGGTATGAAATTTGATAATGGAATTATGTACAAAATGTTCAATATTCATATTAAACTAGTGATGGAAATAGTGAAAAGTTCTTTCCTAATATTTAATAGGCCGCCGTTTTTACTTAAATTGCTTTAACCCTTTTACGATGTAATAAAATAACGAAGTATTCGGAACAAGTGACTTAGAAAGTAATTATCTTTTTGTTGTCAAGGTCTTTTAAGATTTGTGACATCATACATTTTACTTTTTTTAGCAAATAAATTTTGATAATTCCTTTATATATAACGGTATTGTAATTAGAAGAAGTAAAATTTGCAATACTCTCTTTGACATGTATCAAAGAGAGTGACAGGCTGTATTTTCGCATTACACCGAGAATGGATTATATCGACGAAACAAAATTTGTTTCTTTGAATATATCTAACGAGTTTGCGGCGGTCGTACCTTAATTCGTTGTTTCTGCGTGCGAGGCGAACGCGATGTTACGCGAAATTCAAGAGGTAAGTCGTAGCAGCGACAAACACAGCAACTCGGGAACTTAAACCAATCGCTGAAGATACCACGACACTCGTTGTTCGGATCGTAAGCTAACAACCGATGAAGTCTGTATTGTTGTTCGCATCTGCATCCATCTCGACAGTACATCTGCTTGTTTTCGTGTCTTTAAACAAACAAAATGATAGTCAATAATACCACGTAATTGTTCAAGCTACTGAAGATGAGAATCTTAAAGCGGTACATATCTTATTTGAAGCATTTTCTTCAAGGTTTTTGTAAGAGATCTATGGAGTTTATTTTATCGGCATTTTACTGTTTTCTTTTACAAGTGTTTTAAGAACTAATTAAAACTGAAAAACTGAAAAATATTTATTGAAATACTTGTATAAATGTATTGATACACTTAAAGGAATGAAATGCATATAAATATAAATAAATTGGACAGCTTTGATTTCAAAACAGTTCTTTTTCAAAGCGACACAATATGATAATAAACTAACAGATGGAAATATATATTATAATTACTAGACCACGGATTCTTATGCATTTATGGGAAATTTAAAAATGCATATAATACGTAAAAATATATAAAATATGCAAAGTTTTACACTTATCTATTATAATAGTTAATAGATAAACCAAACTGTTTAAGTTCTATTTCTTTATATGTTTTTATAAAAATATGAATTTGCATAAATATCCACAGTTCCATAATTACTTATTTTTCATGACATTTTTAGAAAACCTGTTTAAAAGTGTTACAGTGCTGATATTGTATAATATTGTTGATGTAATGTGTAATACTATAATATCAACAAGTATTTAATTAGTGTTATCTTATACTAACAAATATTTCAAATATTTTACAAAAGCATGAATTAGAATGTACAATTTGAAGTGATAAAGTAGTTAAAATATTATAATACTCACGTGCATTTTTCCCAGTGAACGTATTGCTCGAACGGATAAAGATTCAAAAGTGCCAATACCTCGCCCCTGGTATTATTCGCCCAAAATGGCGCAACCACTTCCTCTTTTACGGGACAAGCATTTCTGAAATATTTTTAGTATATGTAGAAGATAAATTATAACTGTCAGATTAGATTATATCTGTTACATATACACTTATATACGCGAAGTTCAAGAGGTAAATCGTAACAGACTATAATTGTGCAATTTTACAGCGCATTTTTTAATTTCATTTCTCTACACTTATTTCTCTATTCTTATTTTTTTTTTTAATAAAACCTCTTACAAAGTATGAATATCATTAATGAGATTTTACTGTTTGAGGAAAGAAACCTTAATCGTCCTAGTGATTTCTTAAAATAAAATATAAATTTACTGTTACATATTAATTATAAATAAGTAAAGAAATATTACCATAAATAGGTAAGAAATATTTTATATGCATTTTAAAACAATATCGATTAGGTATACATTATGCAGAAAACTCTTACATCGATGTAGGTATGACCTACATAAGTATGCTATGATATGAAATGTATTGAATATAACTGTACTCATAGCAATGCAAATAAAGATGTAACAGAATTCGATTTTAATAAGTATAACTTCTTAATCACATAAACTAATACATAAATGATCATATCAATATATATATATATATATATATATATATATATATATATATATATATATATATATATATATATATATATATATATATAGGGCGTTTAGAAATTATTTGTCAAGAGCATCATAGCCTTATTCTATAGCTCTACATCGGTGAAAATCTGTAAAAGAAAGTAGCCGTAAAATTGATCTTGACCTTGAAATTCAAGGTTGAATTTTTGGTTGCATCGTATTCTACACATCGTGAGGATCAAAGGTCTCAAAGGAACCGTGGTACTCAATCATTCTCTCGTACTCAACCATTCTCCTAGAAAAAAAAATGTTAAAGTGGCATTAGTTTCCCAGCTCGCTTTAGTTATAATGTGTTTACATTTTGTAGTTACATGCTGGGAAAATAGTATCTAATCCAGGTATCTATCATTATGTATCCAATATCTTTCTTTCTTTTTTCTTCCTTTCCTTCTCGCTATTTAAGCAGTCTCAAACTCGCATTTCTACATTCCAATCAAGTTTCTCTCCACGATCGTGCATTGACTTTAGATGATGATAACGATATTCGATCCAATGTTTCAATTGTTCAACTCATATAACCCATTCATTCAAACGATAAACAATTTCTTTCAAACAATTTTACGTAAATTCGTACCCAAAGGAAGAAATCCATTGGTCAAAACTGGTCGACGAGGAGGCCATAAGCGAGCAGAGATTTGCATACCGCCCATCGCGACCCAAACATTTCATTTCACCAGTGTGAGATAGAGCACCATCATCGACCGATTCGCCAATGTTTTCGTCGTTTAAAATTGGTGCGTAGTTTTAGGAAGAAACACGACCGGAATATAAAATTGTGAGTCCGCTTAAATGGCTGCTTATACAGCGAGGAAGAAAAGAAGAAAAAGAAAGAAATGAAGATACGGGATATGTAATGGTGGATCTAGGGTAACTACGTACGAAAGTAGATGATATTTTCCCAGCATCTAACTACAAGACGTAAACACGTTACAATTAAAGCAAGCTGGGAAATTAATGGAACTTCAATATTTTTTTTCAGGAGAACGGTTAAGAAGTTGCGACCTACGCTTCCTTTGAGACTTTTCGTCCTCGTCATGAGTAGAATACGACGCAACAACAAAATTTCACTTTGAATTTCTAGCTCAAGGACAATTTTGCGTCTACTTTCTTTTACAGATTTTTACCGATGCGAGGTGTAGAATAAGGCTACGATGCACGTCACAAATAGTTCTCGAACACCGTGTTCTTACATAAAAGAAATTTATTCATTGATTTACCGCTCCTCCTTTTCCTGTCTATTTTGTCGCTCTTCTATCATCTTAAAAAATAATTTCGCGTTTTCAGCATATGTCGTTCTATTGTTTTAATCATAGGCAAGTGTTGAGGAAGTATTAAGAGTGTGTTGAACAAGAGTGAAACACCTTCGATAAATTCACAACTAATGCAAACAAACCGAGAGACACTTACACTCCTCGAAGCTTCAAAACCGGTTGTTCCTGTTGATCTTTCGCGGCGGCGTCCTGATACAACTGTCCTCCCATAGTCGAAGCTTCCGGCTTAATGGCAGGTCGATATTCCGGTCGTGGCCTGAACTCTTGTTCGTCGATCGAACTCAACGTCTCATCCTGAACAGTTGTTCCTTTCGGCGTCGCAAATAGACTCTCGCTGCCATCAACTTCATCCGGAAATTCGGTGGTGTCCGACAAATTTACCGTCGACGTTTCATCGAGGCTGGATTCAGAGATCTCTACGATTTCGCCAGCTTCTCCCACCACCTCGTCGACTCTGTCTATCTGCTCGAGAATTTCGTTGATGCTGAAATTTTGCTCTTTCACGGCGTAAGAGCTTGTCGTCGCTTCGTCCGCGGAGTTTCCTTTTTCTTCATTTGTCCTATTTACTATTAAACTCGTTATCGAAGGCGTGGATTGAGTGGTTGTTTCACGGGTAGGCGAAGTAGTTGACGTTATCGTCGATGATGTCTTTTCCTTGGTGAAAGAGGCGGCAGTCGTCGATGCTGTGGTTGTGCTAGTGGTCGTTGTCGAAGTTGAAGTAGTAGTCTTCTCGGTTGGTCGGAAATGAGGCCTCGTGTATTCGCTTAATTTTGGAAATTTGTTTACCCGCTTCGCGGCATTGTCATTAAAGGATCTGCTCGTAAAGCTTCGTCCCTCGAACTCGTTGCCGTTTAATTTCAAATCGTCTTCGGACTCGAAGTACTCGTAGTCATGCATGTACTGATATTTTCTAAAATATTGTTCGTGAATAGGTTACGCATTGTATAAGAAAACAATGTAATAAGAAAGGAATTTGTTAAAATGTGTTAAGTCTGGAATACACATTCGTCTGGCCATTCGTTTACTCTATTAAAGACTGTTGTACCTAATTACATAATATTCATTACCACTACTTATTTTATTTCAAAAACTTACCTATGATCGTCAACAAGATGCTGGTAATAATCGTCGTAGTTTAACTCGATGTCATTTCTCTCGAATTCGGCTCTTAATACATTGATATGCCTTTCATCGCCATACATGCGCCTCATTAATCCTTTGTTTTCTTGCACGAAACGACGAACCGCATGCCTAAAATTACATAATAAATATCTTCAGATAGTTCCTTCTAATATATTGATTTCGGTGATAACTTTTAGAAGAATTTCTATCATCTTGATGCTTGATAAATTTAGGGTATATTATAATTCATACGGATATTTTGTAGTCTAAACTCATACTGAAATTTCAATTCTCTTGCTACTAAAATATTCGATCTAAGTGTGTTATTCGTTAATAATATTAAAGCAATATCTTTTGCTTTCACGTCGAGTAATATATGAAATGTATGGTAATCTTAAATTTCTAACATGTATGTACATATGTATTACTGAACGTGTGATTTAAAATTAATAGATAATAAAATATTTAAAAAATATTATTATTATTGTTAATTTAATATATTATTAATTTAAAGTATTTACTAAAAATTACAAAATATTCTGGGAACATTCTTAAATAGAGAAATGACATTATAAAAATAGTTTCTTTATTGGCTTTATAGAATAGAACACAAATTTTCTTTTCTTTTATCTATATACATATGATGGTTTATCTAAAGAAAAAGTTCTGTAATTATCAAATATTTTCAAATAATTCAGTTACGCGTCTAAATATTTATTTCAAAATATGTTGATGTATTTTCGTGGATCTATCTTCGTAAATGTATTTTTAATTTTCGACTATACTCATACAAAGTATGCATAATTGTACTATAGCTCAATATGTAATCTTTAACGTCTTTAAACCTAACATGTTAAACAAACGATGTTCAAGCGCAACGCAAACTTTTATTTTCTTATAAGTATTTTATCAATATTTAGTTCTATTATAGATATAAATATGTATATTTAGTTATAAAAATGTCTAAACCTTGAGGTACATATACATGTGTATATTCAGTGAAAGTTGCTAAACTGGAAACCTAAGTATCTCTATCTCATTTAAATCATTTATTATTTAAAAAAGTTCTATTTAAATTTCTTTATTTATATTTGAAACACCTGGTGTATTTCCACTGCTTTTTACCAAACAAAATTCTTTATTCTTTTAATCTTAAATTTAATTTTTGATTTTTCTAATTTCTTTAGTTTAAATTTACGAATAATTTATCATCGTTTAATAAATCTGTTCAATTGAACTAAAATTCAGTTAAACGATGCACATAGTTACAACAAACAATATTAACTATTTGTGTCAATAAGGTTGAATATATATAACAAATTTATTAAATCAGGAATGAAATGTGAAATGAAATGAATATTATTTCATGCAGTTGTCATCACTTGGAGCCTTTTGTACCATCGAAATTATAGCATGTCAAGTTTGTGTACGCATTGTCGAGAGTAAAAGTACGTCGTTTCTTCAATACTCTCACAGTTTAGTCACGTAGGATTTTAATAATTGAAGCTTCAATGTCCTGCTTAAAATTCAGATCAGCAATGATACCTTTAAATAGTGAAACTCCCAGAATATGTCTCTGGCTGTATTGTCAATTAACTTTCTACTGTCAATGAATTCTGTTGAGCTATACAGAGGATTCGGAATAATAAATACTTTAATTTATTCACACATAACAGCTATACATATATATATTACACTCTGAAGACCTCGATAACCTTGTACGCACGCTGGTTGTCAACAGACTATTCTAAATGCTTCTAACAGCTACCAACAGTCTTTTGTCTCAACTAAGACCTGAACGTCCTGTGACGCTTACACACACATTTACATGTACAGTGTAAATGTATCATCTACCTAACAAATTCAGCGTAACTTTTTATTGATATTCATTTCTTGATATTATCAGTTTGTGATTCAATTAATTAGTACGCTAAAATTCTTGGTGTTTGATTATTTAATTTCTGGACATTATTGCAGATTCTCGAATTTGAATTTTTTGTGTTTCGTTTATCTCAGATTGTTTAATATCTTAGCTACTTTTATCGATACGAAAACTTGCGTCAGAACAAGGTTAATTAGTTCAAAACGATGAATATCATGATTCATGATTTTCTTCTTCAAGATCCTTTATCCTCTTCCACAAATCATGATAATATAAATAAAATTTTTCGTTCAATATATAAAGTACATAACATCACTTCCATTTCCAAAATAAAATACATTTAGTATCACACGTTAAGTGTATTATAATTAATACATGAAATATATTAAATATAATATACCTCTGAAAGTTATATCTGAATTGGAAATCTTCAGTTCTCTATATTTGTCAGTAAGCCGGTAATATTGCACAAAGAACTATTTAGAAGCTAACATCGGTTTATTTAAGCATTTCATTGGACAAATGATTTTATTGGCTTACCAGGGATAAGAGCTACCAGCTACTGTACACCAGTTTTGCTGTCGAAAATCACAAGGAAGATTTACCAATCTTGCGCGGCCAGCTCTAGAATATGGTTTACTGCAAGCCGAGGATGCGTCATATCCAAAGGTGCTTGGTCCACCTCCTTGACATCTTACAAGCTGATATGTGATCACCTACGCAAAGATCGAATTAATGTTAGATACACTTACGTATGCTATTGTATTGTACGTAATACTTACGTATTGTAGAGAGTAAATAAACGCATAGTAAATATAATAGAACTTACTCTCCGATAACCATTTGGATAAAGACAATTAGGTACAATACTTTCTTTACATAAATTTTTGCTCTGAAAGTTTATCTACAGCAGAAATCCAGTAGAATACATTTTATAACATTCTAAGTAATATTTTGATATGTAGGAAAAAATTACCATAAGGATAATTTTAAATCTATCCTTTATTATTTTTCAAATGTTGTATCTTCTATTCATTTACAGGTCTGAAATATTTTGATAATGTTGACCTTCTCATTTCTTTGATAAAATAGAAAAATGTTAAAATTGATATAATTCTCTGAATAGTTATTTTACATCTTTTTTCATATTTCTTTATACATTTATGATATATATCAATCGCGAAATTATTCTTTCATTCAATAGGTACTTTTGAAACGCAATTATAAATTATCTATAACAATTACAAAAGATATATTGATTTAAAAAAATCTACAAGATACATATTTGTATTCAAGATAATCCGATCCAGGGAGGCGATCACCCCCTTCCCAAGAGTAATAAGATACAAAAATATCGTGTCACATTCTGAAAAATCTGTTAGTAACATGTACAATTAATGTAAATTTAATCATTCCGATTACAGTGTCGGTGTTCTTTTTCCTTTACGACAATTTGTATAAAGAATACTTAGAATGCTTTAATCATGACAATATATCTTAATCATTTCACTTCACAGATTTGCGGTGATAATACATGTTTCCAATCTATTATTATAATTTCTATGTTATGAATGTTCAAATGAAGTTATATAAGGTTTCTCAAGCTCTTTAAAAGAAAGCTTTTACTTATAGGAAGGCGTACTGGACATCGGTAATACACGTTTACATAGCTTAAGGGTATAAAGTTACCGTAACATACGTTTACAAATAAATGAATAAACACGCGGGATCTGCATACTTATTACTGGACTTAGTAAAACCTTGCGACGAACATAGGAGTTTAAAACGTGAAACATATAGTAACGCTCACCTGGAGGACGAGATGCACAATCACATTCATAACTCGCGTTTGATGTTAATTCGAAGCTTTGGACCGGCGAGCGAGGTCCAAGAGTATTAATCGGCGATCACGCTACTAGTCCGCAGACGTAAACCGTTTTCACTGACAGGAACGTTTGCCGGCGTAAAAAAGGACAGGGACAGGCGGTACGGTGGTTCGCGGCTACATGACAGCACCTCCGCGCGCGAGAAAGACGCTTTCATTACTGACCGTGTAATCAGCCGGCGTCGCGTGCAATGCCAGGGGTTCGGGTACGCTCGGTAAAAGTACAGAGCGGCAGGGAAGCAGAGAACAGCGAACCGCTCGCGTTCGACGCTCGCTTGACCGAGAAGCAACTGAGATAGAGGCGAACAGAGAAAGGGTGCAAGGAAGAGAGAAGACACGAGAAGGAAGGAGGAAGGAACGGGGAAGAGAGAGCACGCGTCACCCGGTGAGTAGGTCACCGCGGAGGGTACCGTTACATTTCGGCCCATTGATGTGTGTCACGGGGCCCCGCAGTGACGTAGCAAGGGCCCTCCTAGGCGCTGGCGCAACAGACCTCTTCTTGCTCGGTCAATTAGGAGAAAGGTAGCTAATAGCGCGTATCTCGTGCCTTTAGCCTTAGCGCAGTGCTTCTTCCCAATCGTTCTTAATTATGCACCACCGCAATACCTCAAAGGCTTTCATCCCACCCATAATATAACAGTCAACCAAATTCTACAAAAGTATCTGCGTATAATGTTGATAGGTCAAGTAAAAAAGAAAGAAAGGAGCATAGGGTTAAATCGTTTTTAATTTGACTGCTTTCAATAAATATAAATTTGGAGAATACAAAAGGTCGTTTATGTCCCAAATTGTTATATGGACCTAATAGAATTGTGACAAAATGTTCATTTTATTTAATTAATAATAGCGCATCCTTTAGGTAGTTAGAAAACTAATAGCATATAAAGATGTTGTATTGAATGAAGCACCTGTTAGCGTATAAAACAATGATGATCTTTTAACTTTCTATCACTGATGCAGGTCACGAATGCAACATAATTTTCTAATTGATCCAAAGATATTAAAAATTGCTCTCTCGTGGATTGTTCGCTTCACATCGAGGAATATTGTTTTAGGCGATCATCAGAAATAGCTATGTATATTGTTCGAAACTGGTGAAATCTGGCGCAATATCGGCTACTTAACCGATATTGCGAATCTATGGTACTATTAGGTTTTTCTTTCTTTCGCTCTGGGCCACCGTTTGCGTGGGATTTCGGACATGTCGCTATATCCTTTCTCTTTAGCATTATCTTTTGGCTCGCGATCAGTTGTTTGAGGAAGGTTAATGGATCGTGCTATCGTGCGTCCCTCTCTGACCTCGCATCTCTTCTTTTCTCGAATTTCTAATTTGAGATTCCAGACATTTTTTCTATTTCTAAACGCCTTTTCCCCTATGACAATTGTTTCTTCCTTTATTAAGTATTTCAAACCTTACGCGAGATTCATTTCAACTGTACATACAACTATGTGTAACATTCGTATAGGTGAAATGCACGTAATTAAAGTAGAGCTCAGTATTAGTCAGTTCGTAAAATTCACGGATTCGTCTTTTGTCGATATGACTTGATCGCACCATTTTGAAATGCTTGGTGGAAATATTAAAGTTTAAGTAGATGCGAAATGTGTAATAGAGAAAAGAATCCAACAAATTATGTTTGCTCAATACGTGAAAGACGAAAAGTAACTATCAAGGAAATAAAATAGTATCGTAAATATTCCTAACATACATATTTATTTTTTAAAAAAGATCATATAGACAACTAGGTATTTACTTATTTTAACCTACTTATCATATTGCCCATGTTAGAGCTTGGTTAAAATCTTGCTAATTCGTTTCTCACATAAAACATTACGATGCTCGTTTGTTTGGTAAAATTGACAATTAACGTTTGTTATGAAAACAGTTAACAGCTTTCTAAAAGAATCAAAAAGTACTACATAGGTCAACTTTACTGATAATTAATTTTATTGCAGTATACTAATTATATTTTCTTCGCCTTTAATTAATAACGATTATTACTCCAGCTCGTTTATATTGATTGGTACGTTAGATAGTTAATTGTATATTCATAATGATAAATAATTTGAATATTTACATTTTTGTTTGTTTATACTGATCCAGTCCATGATTACTTACAGAGAAATGGATAGCTCCCCTTATACCAATGTTATTTATTGATAATAATTAAGTAATTAATGCTTATTAAACTTAACGCTTCAGTCTTATTTGTTATATCTTATTTTGTTATATGAAATTAAAGTAACATTATATCAGAGTTTATTTGAAATTGATAGAAATCTTATTTAATTTTTACATGTAAAATATACTATCCTCTAACAATAAAACAAAGTACTAACATGTATAATGAAAAAGTATAAAAGATAATGCTGCACAATTGCTGCACCTGTAAAAAAGTTCTGTTTGGAATTTCTGTCATTTCGTGGTTATTCCTTGTTCATTTTGTTTATTTACAAGGAAAAAAAATCTGCGGAGTATGGTCGTAAATGCTGTTTAACGCTTCCAACGAAACTTTCTGCGTGTTCCACTGACCTCGTAACCACTGTCACTTGGAATCTCTTTCACTGCATTTTTTTGCTTTTGTGTGATGCGGAGGCACCGACCATTCAAAGACGCAACTAAAGATGCAACGCTTTCGTTACCGCATATGTATATATATGTATGTATGTATGTGTCACGATATCCACTCGATAACTTGTATTCGATTTCAAGAAACATACACAACATAAGCAGTTGTAACTGATATTAGCAGCATTCTTTTAGTAAACTCTTATGTTTTACATTAATATAACGAATAGATTTCTATTTCTTTTTTTACATTATTTATTTTTATTTAAGCTGAGAACAACTCAAAAAAAAAAAAATGAAAAACTGCGATTCTATGTTATCATACAATTTAGACAATTTTGTATAATTTAGTGGTTCTTCTATAGTATCTTACTGTTTGTGGATTTAATCATATGGAAAAGTCATATAGATTTAACAAGTTCTTAAATACTATTTATTATTGTAATTTACTAAAATGACTAATTTGGCAAACAAACATCTTTGTAATAAATAAAGAAATGTATTCGTTACATTTTTTATATTTATAATAAATCATAGATATAAATATTTATTTGCAATAGTAAGAAAAATAAGTAAGTCTTACAAACAGCGTGGTATAATATATAGTAATCGTGATAAAATAGTGTTAAAATGGGACATCTTTTACTTCTATATTTTCCACAACTATATTCGGCGATTATAAAAAAATGAAAGGTATGTAGTTATATTATATAGCATACAGGAGTATATATTTTCCCTGAAAAACTATGAAGTATAACTCTAAAATTATTCCTTCAAGATTAAACTCATGTTTGTCAACAGCATGATAACTGAGTATACGAAATAATATGTAATTTGTAGCAATTTGTTAAGCAAAAAATCATGAACCGTATGTACTCATAGATTTTCCACGGATACCATGCAACTCCAGCATAAATGTTTTACGTATGCTCACTTGCTTACTTGCTCACGTTCCTACTTTTTACTGTTAAAAGATGCATCTTTAATGCCTTCGATAGCCTTAAGGTAATAGTATTATACTGTACTATTCCGTTAGGTGGATAGCATTGGATTATTGGAGCATCGTTTCGCCCGATTACTAGTTGGCAAAATACCAGTTTGCCGCGGTCGCTAGTGAACGCAGATACTGGTTCTTGCATCTTCACCTAGCAGTAGAAAAGAAAGCTGCTCGTCGCGTACACATACGAACATGCACGGACTTCAGCGATTTCTGATTACGTTACGATTTCTGATAACGCTATGAAGTCTCATTAGCGGTATTACATGAACTCGGCAGAAACGCGCGCTAATAAAATAACTGTAATCGTGGAAAACTCAATATCGAAAATCATAAATTCCGAAACAACACAGGTTTACCTTTGATGTCATATCAGTTTTATTGATATAATTTCAACTTATAATTTAAAGTATTTATTGTTAAATAATCGAACGAATCATTACGAATCATAACATTATATGTTTAATTTAAACAGTATCAAGTAGAAATATCAAAGTAAGAATGTTACATATACTAGTTCGCAAATTTATTGTTATGTATAAATCTAGCCGATGATAATTACTATTATCATGATATATTATTTACATAAGCTATATTATTTACATAATTACATAAAGCTTCTTTAAATAAATGGGTAAAAAATATATTTGTCAATTACAAATCATTGCCCTTCTTTCTTTAAGTGCTAACGTTTAAAATAGCACAAAAATTTTATGTCTGAAATTTGTGAACCACAATGATAATCATCAACATAATATTTATTTCGTTATAGCTTTCTTGTATATAAACTAAATAAAAGAATCACCTTAAGATCCTTTCCTATAAATTATAATAAGCGTTGAAATGAAAGATTTCGATATTGGTTTGTATCATTTCGAAACAGGAATTTAGATGTTGAGGATAAACATAATTTAGCAAAATTTTAATTATAATTTATAATTGTTGTTTTTAAAAAGCGGAATGGCTATGATTTAAAATCATTAATTTAGGAAAGTTATTTTTAATATATGAAAAAAATTACAGATTTTCTAATGCAACAAAAATATTACAGACTATAGATAATAAAAATAAATATTTTCTGACTAATCTTAATTAAGAAAACCGCGCGTATAACTTTAAAGTACAGCTCTCCTATTCCATCATTTTATTTTATTTTTAAATTCGGTGTAAATATTTCAAATGGTAATCACAAATTAATAATAATGTGGTAATCTTTTTTAATAGAAGATTTATGTAATACAGAAAAAATCTTTTAAAATAGTAATTACATCGCGATTAACATAGTTTTTTCTGTATCCTATACTTATACTTAAACATTCAATAATATTAAAGGGAACGATCTTCTTATTCTTTTAAAAATTCTAAGTTTAATTTTTCATGTTTGTTATTCTTGTGAAATCAGATTCTAATTAAATTAGTAGATAAATTGTACTGTTTATCTTTTTCTTCTTTTGAGCTTTTATGTAGCTCCGTACAGCATAAAATTTGATAGCAAAATAAAATAACTATTTTATGACAACTTTATGTGATATTATTAATTCAGCCATTCAAAAGACAAAGTAATAAATATCGTTTTCCGAAAGACCTTCAATTTTAGTATTAGATTTTATCAGATGGTTAACGTCCAATTTTTCAGAAATCAAACTAACAGAGTTAATCAATTTGTCTCTTATATGGCTTCATTAAAAAACTGTAATATACCATAAAACTATATTTTACAAATATACTCTATTAAATAATTTAAGTTTTTCATCACTTGAGGAGTCCTTAACATTATATAAGAATCAGTCGTAGATAGCTTGATTTAATAACTTAATATTAAATAGCACGTCGTTGAACATAAACATTTAATACTAATAATATTCTCTTTTTAAACCTTGCAATATTATTCCGATTCCAATGTTCCATATTATGCTTCGAAATCACGAAGCCTTAATTTTACATCATATTCGTGGAAGATACTTAACCATTTTATTTTATTAATACTATACTAAATATTTCTTCTGTTAAATTTTGTTAAACTTTTTCTCCCGATTGAAATTCTGTTTATAATCGATTCAATTGTATGTAGTAAATGCTTATGCATTACATTCAGGGCTATTTTCTTGTGCTTGAGACATTTCTTCTTTTGCGCTATGTTTTTTAATGCTTTTATTAAATGTCCAAAATCCTCCCATGTACCATAAAACAACACAAGATAAACTTAAAATTGATGTGAAATGGAGTGCGCCTACGTAGCTCCTCATTTGATCATGTACTAAACCTTAAATATTAAAACAAAAAAATTAATAATAATTCAGAAGGTTATTTTTCTAGTTGCATTAATAAGTATTCTAGATGCAGTATGATACTAATATTTGTACATATGTATTCTATTCAATAAATTCTATCCATTCCATCGGTCACATACTGTATCTAGCTTTAAAAGTTTAATAATATAATAAACTGTATTACACGATGTACTTTGCTTTGTATTTCACATTTTTAATAAAATTTTTATAAAAAATTAATTTTTAATAATTTTTAATAAAAAATGTATCAATATTTTATAATGAAAGTAATTGTGCAATGTATCGTATAATATATTGCAAAGATTGTGCATTTTATTTTTGATAATGATTCGATAATTATAAATATATATATAGTTTGCGTTTCATATACAGGAGCATGGAACTATGGAAATCTAAATATTTTCAATCACTATTGGTTACATGCAATACGCGAAAATGAGAAAAAAGGTGCACATAATATCGTTTAGTTGAAAAATATGGGTTGCCTTTTGTATTTACGAAAACATTTGTCAAACTACATATTTATATCGTATGGAAAATGTACGTACGGGATAATAGTTGATTGAAATTGGAAGTCAAGCATTTTGTGTAGCCGAGTTGTATAAGTATTCATATGTTACTCTTTGATATATTTATTTATATTTTTATTCATGTGTGAAGCATTTCTGAACTTTCCATCGTACGAAGAATAACCAATAAGGAAAATACTCTACATATTTAAGATGTAAAAATTTAATAATCCTTTTTATATTTTTATACACACAGCAAAGCAAAAGTATTTAGTACATTGAGATTTACACACTGAAAACGCGCTAAGCGAATCGAGGTGAGGCATAAAATGTGGGTCAAAATGAGAAAATGCGAAAGAAAAGCACAAGAAGAATGAAATCAGGTGAGACAAGACTCGGTGTAAACTTATTTGCCAGTTTTATTCCGTTTATTTTCTGTCTAAAATTAAAATTAATTTCGTAAGTTTCGTTTACTTTCATTATGAATGAAGCTACAATTTGTTTATTTATATGGTAGTCGCGTACAGATAATATTATTGCACAAAAGAAAGATCTCTGATGATAACGAAAAGTAATAGTTGAAATAGTAACAAAATAACAAAACAAGTTTCTAAAGAGCAGCGATATGCATAAAAAATTACCAGGGAATAGTAGCAATTATAATTTTTAATCAGACAAAAAAATGAATCTGTGAAAAGCAAATTAATTAATAAAGGTAGGAATGGACAAAGTCGCTAACAGCTTATTGTAATAGTTGATGCGATTGTGAACAATAAAGAAGTATTAAAAAATAAATATAAAATAAGGAAATTGAACACAGTTCTTTACCTATTAATGGGCCTATGGCAATAGATAGTATACCATTGCAAACCATTTGCATCCCATATGCAGCTGGAAGTCTGTCAAGAGATACATAGTCAGGAATTATTAGCGTTTGGAAGACAGCTTTCGTTCCTTTAGCGATTCCAATAATTAATGCAACGCCGATTACCACTATGTACGTACTGCCCCACGTTGATAATACTGAAATTAACGATATTAGTTCTGAATTTCTTTTATAAAATGTTATCTGCTAATTAATCAAATTTTATTAATGTACTATTTATTTATTTGTCTTACTTATTTATGTGTTTACATATACAGATTGGTATATGTAAATATTTTGTACATTTATACGACTATTATTTATCTATTTTAACTTATAAATTTGCCTTAAATTAATATTAATATTTTTTGTAAATTAATATCTATTCTTTGCAAATATTGAATTTTATTCGTATGTTGGCAGTCATAAATATTTTATTCTGCTTTATCTTTTTTGTTATATATATGCTGACGCAGTTTTTTACGGTCAAACATGGTAAATATGTTTTATATATAAAGTAAGAAAAAACGTATTGTATGAGCATACCTACGTATGTAGATCGTCTGAAACTAGATTAAATAGAAAAAAGTAAAAGGAAGATAAAAAAAAAAGATAAAACAATATAACAGCACTAAAACAAAAAGGAAAGTTACTTACTGAAATTAGCAGACTTTTATATAAGAGCTTAACAAAATGGACATATTAAACCGATAAGAATAAGTGATTTATTTATTGGCATAGGACGAAATAAGAAAATGAATTTCATAAAATGATATCTATTGTGGATAATGCCCATTTAACCATTATATCTAAATGAAAGATCGATTCATTGTCATTTGGTATTTTCATTATAACGTTTTACTAAAGCACTTATGAATCTATGTTTATACGATATTTGTTACTTATTATATTTTTACTCATAGAATAAGCTGACACTGTTTTGCAAAAAAAGTTGAGACACCCTCCGTATGAACTGACCAACAAGATGTAAGTTCTAATGTCATAGAGATTTATGAAATAAAATTTTTATATATAGTACAAGAAGAAACATATATAAAATATTATATATATATATATATAACATCATATATAACATCAGTAAAAACATCAATAAAATATTATTAAAATCTTATCATCAGAAAAATAAAATAATT
Source organism: Bombus flavifrons (assembly GCF_040668555.2). Taxonomy (NCBI): domain Eukaryota; kingdom Metazoa; phylum Arthropoda; class Insecta; order Hymenoptera; family Apidae; genus Bombus; species Bombus flavifrons. Next base: position 5,116,836 of record NC_138446.1, on the reverse strand, counting down.
CGTTCATAAATGCTTCAGTAGAACCAATATTCGTAACTTCTATTGGTTCTATGCAGATTACCAAAAAGCTGAAATCAACCCACCCAGCAGATCGTATATTCGTTGCCATGAAGGGGTCGATTTCTCATTTTCGAATATTTTACGTTGCTGTACGTACTGGTCCTTCCAATGGTGGATCCTATTAAAGACAACACGTAAAGGTTCCTGGATGTCCAACCAGCTTTGTGCGCAAGGAGTGGAATGCAAAGACGTCCGGTAATATCTGACACAGCTTGGATAGACATCACGGTTGCGATCGAATCCCTTTCAAGACCAGAAAGTTCGGTTAGGACGAAAGGAATCATCGTGTTGAAGTTTGTTTCAGCAACTAAAGACACTCCCATACCTGTCGTAAATAAAATGCGATAATGGTAGAGAAATAAGCAAATTATTATAATTATAGGACCTGACGTTTCATTAAATTATATTAATGTTTTTATAAAATTTGCTTTTATAAATATTTATTATGCATGTATATTTTATATTATTTATATACAAAGAGTCCCGCATAGCGTGGCCAATCGACTAGATTATGTTCTTACGTGCAGAGAAGATAAATTAGCGAAGATAAATGAGCAGATTAAGATAAAATTCTGTTGCTTTTATTTTTCAAGAAAATCGATTTTGAAGATTTGTATAATACGCGTGTACAGGATGTTTCCGAACCGGTGTAATTAAAAATATAAATTACGGAACGACAGCCTTATTTCTGATTAGATTAATGTTAAAGATTTATCGAATATGCTTACATTTGAATATGCTATAGACTTGTGCTAGTTACGTTTACATTTATAAACATCAACAGTCTTATAACTTGTTATCGTTCCCAATTCACACTCCGCGTCTTTGTCATTCTATCGTTGTGACTGCGTAAAACAATCGATAATGAATTGTCATCTTCCTACTACAAGAACTGGACAAATATTTATAGAAAGAAAAGTAAGAAAATAGAAAGGACTGTGGAATAAGAATAAAAAATTCTTGAACAAAAATTTTTGTTCGGTCTTTTATCTCTTACTATGTATTGCAATGAGTCAGGAGAATTGCGATAATGTTTGTTAAACGTAGATATAAGTGAGATCAGGGCCGAATTAAACCTTTTTGTAGTCTGAGATTATCGACTCAGTTACAACGAAGATCCCATTCATAGAAAAATAAATGTAAAATGATGGAGATAAAAATGAACTAAATTAAAAAAATATGAAATAAAATTTATTTTGTAATAAATTATATTTAAAACTAGTTACTGATTTAAAAATTTTTTTCGTGATTGGACAGCTTTTATTAACGGTTTGGAAAATAAGGATTCTTGAATGCCGATAGCTGGAGCTATAGTCCCCCAAATATCCCTTCCCTTAATCCTGATCTGTGAGATGATATATAAGTACGTACCTAAGCATACGCGTACTTGATCAATCTTCAACATTGATTTATTAAAAAATAAAGCTTTGTGCGAAAAGATACTACTCTATATTTTCGGATCAATTTTTATATAAATTCATCCTCTAATATTTTGCCCGAATTCCATATAATCGAGAATAATATAAATTTGTAGAAAATATCAAAACTTTAAGAAAAAATTAACTTTAATGATATATAACTCTTTCACAATGTAGTAAAAGATGAAAATTTCATATCTTAAATGTTATTATACATTAAAAAATTATTAAAATATATTATTCATTGAGAGCTGAAAATATAATATTTTATATGTTTCGTATTAGAAAGATAGCTTCACGAAATATGGAAACCTACAAGAAATCTTTAAGAGGAAGAAATAATTATTTTTTTAATTCTTATGTTATCTTATTGCATATTGCATTGAATGAGCTTGTAAAATAATTAATAAATGATAAAATGCCACATTTATCAAATAATTTTTTATGCAGTATTACCTAGGATGACGGCGACATAACGACTATCCTTTAAAAGGTCAAGATCCATATGCTGTGTTATTTTTCCCAAAATCGACTTCTTTTCTCGTTTGCTATTTTCGCTATTCACATTTTCTGATAAATTCTGCTCAAAATTGCTCGTATTTTGTTCCAATCGTTCTTCCAATAATTCAGAATTAGCACCGTCGTTTTTGACATCAGTTACGTTTTCAATTTTTAATCTTTTGACTTCTCTCATTATACTGTTTTCATTGCTCTCTGCGGAAGATGCCGTGATGTCATTGTCCTTTGTTATACTTGTAATCTATTACAAATTAAACTTGACCGTGAACGTTAATCATTGTTATCTCTATGTAATAAGAAGACAGTGAACAATAAAGGATGTATTATGGCTATATTAAATTATTATACGAAAAGTAGTAAAGTACTGATTATAATATATATTTATTGTGTGCAATAAATATTCATATAAATTACATTTTTATAATTATGTATATAAAAATAGAACTTACATAAACATTCATAATTTAATAATTACTAGCAATCATAATCAATGAATTTTATTTGATAATCATGAATAATAAAATATTCTCGTAAACTCGATCAAAATTATAAAGTTTCATTTTAAATATATTATGCATATAAAAATGTTTGCAGAAAGATATATACTTAAACAAAAACCAACCCTTTTTCTTTGCCTATATGCCTACTATTAAATAGATTTTGTTAGAAATAAGAATTTTAGATTTCAATTATACATAGAGATAACATCTTACACAGCTAGATTAAAATACTATTCTGTACCTATTCTCCAGTATTTTCGTAAAATATTTTTTATAGAATATACATACATACCTATAGTCAGTATCTTTTTACTTGTCTATCAATATATTATTGTTATGTATTACTTAACTTATTAGTTCGTAAAAACATGTGTACATGATTATTATTTACACAACTGTTGGACGTACGAAATTAGTACATAAAGTTATGAATACTATTTGTAACTTTACAAATAATTCATGTTTATTCGTCTGACTGCGGAGATTAGGCTTTTAATTTATTGTATTAAAATTGCTATGAACGCAGTATTGCTGTTTGATAATGTAATTGTATAAAGAAGTAGAAAAGATTTATGCAAAAATATACGTATATAGAAACGTATATGTATATGTTAACAAAATGATAATTCAATGATGTATCATTTATTTAATTTTATTTCCTATTTGTTTTGTACCTATATTTACTGTCATTTCTGCAGTCCTTTTAGAAAAAAATATTCAGTGTACATATATAATAATATAAAGTCCCAATAAAATCAAATGAAATTTCGTATCAACTAAATAATGATAGTGCATACACAATACTAATATAATAAAGTAGATAAGCAGATATAATAAAGTAGATATATTTGCATGCCAGAAGTCATTCCTAAATTTATATACAAAGTTCATATCAAGCGTTTTATTAATGTTTTTGAATAATCTAATTTAACTATATATTAAGCTACCTTTTGTCAAATAAGTAAACTAAAAAATAGGTTTAAAGGAAGTGAATAGTCGATATAAATTTCAATTAATTGTGAAAGGCGAATTACTATAATTGCTAAGAAATTACAATCTAGTTTCAAGTACTAAATACATCGTTCAATGTCCTCTTAACACATACACATTATCCTTCTATACGCTTATTAAACTCACTTTTCTTTCCTTAAATGGTTTCAATAGCGCTGCCCCGATCAATGAATGCATCGCTATACCTGCGATAATCAAAAGAGTCCCAGTGGTAGCATAATTTTCCAATAATTTTGCTATTAGAAGTGGCATCAAAATAGGCCCAAGACCAGTTAAAGTTACTGACAATCCCATAGCCACATTTCGTTTTTTCCGAAAATAAGTGTTCATCGCGAGATTCGTGGCTGGAAACATGATACCATGACCGATACCTATAAATTACGATTTAATATCAATGTTTATGTTTCTCGGCAGAACCTTCCAGCTTAATAAAATAACGTTTAACATCTACAAAAATGTTAATCTTTTCACATTCGATATTGCGTATAAGCAACATTGTATTTTAACTAAACTCAAACTAAAAAGATAGATATATTCGTATATATCTTCCGGTTAAACTAATCTCAAATTTTACTACAAATGTATCTTCTTTAAGAAACTATCCCAAAGTGTTTTTCTATCAGTCATCATTAATTTCTCTCACAAGTTAATGGAAAGACTAATGAGTTTTTGTTTCAAAGACCTAATTTAGTTATGTTAGAGAGATGATTATGTTAGAGTCCATTGCAACAGTGTTTCAACTTAAATACTCTTCAAGATGTATTTATTGTAAGATATTTCTTATCTATTACTACTATCTCTGACTACTTATTATCTAGCAAATTCACCATCATATTGATTTTCACAGAATTTTGATATTAATTATGTACATAGTTTCTATTCTTTGCAAACATATAATACGAGAGAAATATGTTATTTTAATCTACTTGCATTTTCATTTCTCACATACAACGTCATAGATATAAAGTCAAGTACACCACGAGAATAATGTGCTGTTTTATGAGGATTAAAAAAGAAGCAAACATCCGGTAGAGATTACTCACCGACGATAATACAATAAGTGATAATAATGGCGGGGAGAGAGACTGCGAACGCAGTCGCACAGATTCCAATGGCAACGGTAAGACCACCAAGAAAGGCAACTTTTCGAAACGTGAATTTCTTCATCATTAGACCGCTTATCAGACCTAGACTGCTTGTAATGGTACCATTCAAATGGACAATTAACGATGTCTGTGTTGCGCTTATATTGAGTGAAAAAAAACGTTCCCTAAAGATTAGACCGAAGCTTTGCTGTATTGGAAGTATCGCCAGCTATAACATATTCATTTTTACCGAGTAGTTAGAAATGTATCCGTGCTCCCACATACATATGTAGTAAAATAAAATAGTTTCAAGCCATTTAAAATTATTTTATAATATAACAGTATAATCTTTACATTAAATGCAAAAATCTGTTAATTTAGCAGGTTTTTATAACAATTGTTGCACGTGTTTGATAAATACGGACTAGATTCGGTTCTACCAATATCTCAGTTTAATAAATGTTGAAGCTTGATACTTAGATATTATTTAACAATGTAATGTGTGCATATAATTTATTTAATATCAAATTAAATATTGATAAATACATTTATATTCTCTCGCATTAATAACATGATTTAGTGTGATACAGTAAAAAGAAAAGGAGAATAAGCTGAGTTGTACAGTACAAACAATAAATTGACTAATTAAATAATTGAATAATTTGAGGCTTCAAGTGTAAAAACAGTATATACTTCTTCTTGTTTAATGTTCTTGAATAGTTTATCCACCTCATATGTCATAAATTTATTTTAGTAATGTTATGTTTTGGCTGAGCTTATATTGACATTATTGACATTATTGACATATTTGACATATTGTAACAGAATATGTTATTTGGAGTGTTTATGAAGAATATAGTTGAACATAGTTCAAACCAAACATAAATTTTTCTACATATAACTATATTGTTTACAATTTATTAAATATTATTTTAATTGAATTAAATTTTATTTAATTATAAAAGCTATTTCATTTATTTAAGAAATATCACCGTAAATCATGAATTTTTCATAGATGTATCAATATTTTATGTATTACAATTTTTGAGGGGAAATAATCATAAATAATTTATGAATCTACTTCACGGAATATTTATATAATGTATTTTATGCTGTATTTCTACTTTATATCATATAGATATTTCGATACAATACAATATGTACAATACTTCCATACTAATCCTCGCTATTGACATCTAATATATAAATAAACACACAAGAGAAAGGAAGTGACAAAACAATTGCTTTTAGTATAATCTTTCAAGTCGGTCAAGTTTGTTTTCCATACAAGGTCTTAGTTTTCGGTTTATGCGGAAAAATATTCTGCTGCCCGGCCTAAGTCTTCAAATTCAGTTCTGGATTGAGTTAGTATTATAATACAAATCGGTTATTTAACGACATGACGGGGCGGCCGAGCGCAGTGAATTCCCTTATTGGCATTTATATAAACAACGCTGGCTGATCGCTTCATGGCGCGCTGCAACACCGGGTTAACCACTACTATATTAACTTACTAACTCAATCTAGTTTGAAAACTAGAGCCAAGCGGTGAAATATTTTTGCATATATACATTTTATTATTTATTGCACCGGTTATATGTATAAAAAAAGTTGTTCAAAATATCGAGCTTTGTAACATACATTCAAAAATAATTGATTTTTGACAAAATGGTGATATTTTTTTAATTTCCAACGGTTTCCAGGTAAAATTACTAATGTCATTACACTTCGAATTGATGCTGTAATGAATCTGACATCCTTTTTATAATGATCATCATTTTGCATAGAATGAAATGTAGCCGTAAATGTAGATACGTTGGTAGTGTATAATTTCAAAATCAATATTATTACATAGGATGAACCATAATATTGTTTCATTTAAGTTTTATATTTTGAAAATTAAACAAAAGCACATGCGTATGGAATATATCTCATAGTAAGTACATATGTATGTATCTTGTAAGTCAATTCAGAGCACGTGATGTCTCTATGCCTATAGCTTGTATAAGAGACTGGAAAACAGAAAACTCACTGGGGAAACTCACATTAATGATTGTCACGCCGACGACGATTATCCACGCCCAACCTCTATCAGTTTCACCACGTGACATTTTATCGATCATCATCGAGATACTGCTTCCACTTTCACGTTACGATTCCTATAGGAATGACAAGCGTACGGCGTCGATCCTTTGTTTCTTTCGTGCCTTGGAGTCGATCGCAGACTGCAAACTTAACGTGTCGCCAAATACAAGACGGATTGGGTAAATGATAAGATACGCGCTAGCTTGGATAAGTATTAGACGTCTACCCAGAGACATGTGTATATATACCAACTGTTTACAGTTCCATAACTTCCATAACCACAGAGAAATCGAACCGTACTGTTGTTTGAACAGTCAGTGATGCTCGGTTTTGTATTCGTAATTACGTGTTCATTGTTTCTAATTAAAAATGTTTTTAGAAGAGTCGATCTGCATCTCTTTAATCAATATCTTAATTGTTGAAATCAGTAAAATATATAAATTGTTTCTAGATATAATTGTGAAATTAAGTTTCAATAACAAGGCAGTTACAAATTTAATTAATCCTATTATTATTTTACTTTACTTATTGGAGAAACCTTTCTGTTATTTCGTTAGAGCAAAAGATGGGTTTCTCTATTAAGGAATTTATTTGATGAAAGCAGACATAAATACAATTAAATATATGCACTTATAAAATCCACATACAATTAGCGTAAAAAGTATTCGTACAGTAATTTATTTAAAAAAAAAAAATATTGTAGAATATCATTAAGAAAATTTTAATAAATAAAGGATATCTACATATCCTTACGAATCTGCAGAATAATTTTCATGAAAGAAAAGATGGGATATCTATATTCTTTGTCAAAATATTAACAAATATTTAAAAAATGGTAGAAATATATGAGCAATAAATGAGTCTTATTAGTTTTTCACATTAAACCGTAACTGTAGGAATACTTATTCCGCATATATTTTTGCCATTTTTTTACATATTTGTTAATATTTTCATATAGGATATAGATATCCCGTCTTTTCTTTCATGAAAATTATTCTGCAGATTCATAAGGATATGTAAATATCCTTCATTTATTAAAATTTCCTTAACGAACGATATCTTTTGTTGAATTTCATTGTTGTACGAATACTTTTTACCGTGATTGTACGTATCTTAATCTTTCACATAATTTAAAATAATTTACTTTATCTCTCATGTAACTTAGTTTTCGTATTTATGACTCTAAAAAAGAAAAACACAGCATACAAGGACAAAATTTATATTATTTCAAACGATGAATAAAGTATGTATATTCGTACAAAATGATACACATTAATTCACGCGCAGCAAGAGTAATGTCCATTTCTGGATCGATTCCGTTTCGATCTTTTAAAATTTATTAAATGAAAAATGTATAGACACCTAACCGGATTAATCGGATTTTATTTAAAATCTAATCAAAGTAGAGATCAAATATAATAACAATAAGTATCTTAAATACTTTACATATCATACATAATCTGTGATCTGTGATGAGACTCAGATTAGTGTGTGTTCCCCTATACGATATAATATTAAATATTAAATATTATTGAGGGAAATATGTCTGTTTTAATATTGTATTTTTTTTGTAATCAAGAAAATAATAAAACACTGACTATAAATAATTATAATGTCCAATCTATGTTATTTTCTTATAATGCGTACTTTATATACCGAGCACTAATTTAAGCACTATATTTAAATTAATGTTTTAAATTTATTTCTTTTGTTTTATGTAATTTATATTTACTTAAATACGTTATAGGATTGGATAACCAAAAATTATTTATAATAACAAACAAATATTTTTGTTGCATTTCATGCTTACTAAAATTCATTTTGATAAAATTTTATCTGTCTAAATAATTGTTAATTTCGAATAAAATGTATAATTGTAAAGCGTAAAACGAGAAAATCAAATTATTCTTCTTTTTTTTTTTTTAAGAACAATATTAAACGATGTATCTGTTTGAGGAACAGTATATTATATACTTTATCTTTTACTTGTCTTAAAGTTCGGCTCCAACGTTTTGTTTGATATTCATAAAATATTGTTTTCTTGATTACAGATAGAATACTTCGTATGACATTGTAAAACGTAAGGTCTACAAATTATAGTAGATAACAGAATAACGGAAAAGTTTGTGAGAAGTTATATTTATATTTTAGAACACTTCAGATGTATGGTTCTTCTTAACATTATTTATAATTCAACAATCAAAGTAGAAAGTGATTAGTTTATTAAACACATTTCTATATACGAGTTAATATGATTATTCGTATATGATGATATTTTTAATACGTATTTCACTGATCTTTATGAGATATGAAATAGTTCAACACTTTTTACACAACTTATATTAGATACCAAAAAATATTGCCTCTCAAGAAAATTATCAAGGGGATTGAGAGTATATATGTATATTTTAATACTGATAATGATGATACGATAGAATAGTACTTGGTAATTGATAAGTGCAGTAAGAAATCTTTACTATTATCTTAATTGTTGTATGACTTTGTAATATCAAAAAAAAGAATGTAAAGACGAGTAAAAAGATGTAAGAAAACATACTAGAAAGTTATATTGTACTAAAAAGATTATTAATACACTCTTAAAGTATTTGCATTGATATAAGCATATTTCGCATTAGCAGTAGTGTATTATTTTATACAAATAAAATTTATGAGTCTATAATAGTATAATCACAAAATATAATTGGAAAAAATTCTGATGAACATTAGTACTTGAACCTGGTTATACGATTTATTTAACTTCGTATTTTAAAAAATTAATTTTTAATTTACTATTAATTTTAAAATAGAACATTATGATCCAATAAATATCTTTTGTTTCTTAAATAAATTCAGAATCTCTAAAATAGATATTAGATAAGATAGATATTAGACAGTTATACATATATTAGTTGATAGGTACTTATGCGTGGAGTGAAAAAATCTGAAACGCAAGCTTTTAAACGCGATAAGATGATATTAATGACAAGTGCTTCAATTACAAAGAATAAAATTCTTCATCATGTATCCTACTTTAGCCTATTGTTTAATAATGGTTTGATGGCCCCGTTACTACTAGTTTGTCCAACTAGGTAAGCATTTGACCCAAGTGAAAATGGCCACTTGATAATACTTTTCCTTAGCTTCAAGCGTTCAATTGGATTGAATTGGATTATGCGTTTTATTCTTTAGCAACATATTTAATAAATGTTGATTTAGGAACGGCCTTTTAATTCAAAACGTACGATATGTAATATGTAATTGCATTATTACTAGGAATTGAGTTCAAGATTTAATCATTTTAAGGGAACGTTTAAAATATTTTTAAAATTTTGTTTACGTTAGTAATCTATGATATAACAGATATTAAAAATAATTAATTCTTAACAAATATTATGAATTATTTCAGAATAAGTAACAATAAAAAGTATAATTCATATACGGATTACTGAGAAGTAATTGATAATTAAATTATTTCAAAGAAAATGAAATTCGAGTGTATATCATTTTTATGGAAATTATTGGTAAGATGAAATAACGAGATGTATACTAATTTTTAAATTATTTAAACATATTTTGTTTATAGAAATTCGATGATATTACGATGTATGAAATTTTATTATTAATAGATAAAAGATTCTGGTCATATAGAAAGGAAGTTATGGACATGTCAGTTGTAAAAAGTCATATAGGATCTCCTGACTCGCTGATTATTGATATTTTTGTTTTATATTTTATTATTGATATTTTTGTTTTATATTTTATTATTGATATTTTTGTTTTATATTTTATTATTGATATTAATATCTTTCTTACATTTAGATGTGTCCGATTCTCTTGATAATTCGTGACATTATTCTTTTAAATAATGACTAATAATAATTATAATAAAATAAATAAACAATGATAAATGAAATTTAAAAAGTAAAGATTATTTAGCTAAGAAGATAAACCAAGATAAATTAATTATTTATAATCAAAAGTGTAACAATGTATAGCAATAATATATATTTCGTATATAAAATTATTACAGTTTTTGTGATTTATTAATTTGTTAATAAGGTAAAATGTTTGACTCAGTGTAGTTTTGAAACAAATGTAAAATAAATTAGTAAATTCGTAATCCTTATTTTACTTTGTGTATATATATACAATACAATAATAAAATAATATACAAACACAACAACAATACACAAAAAGATGTCTGAAATTAAATAAACTGATTTTAGCTAGGAATATACAAAATAATTTTCGATTTTCGGAAAACAGGAATAATCGAAATTATCATTACTTACTTTGCTGTGAACGCATAGAAGTGTTCTTAACGGTACAGTACAAGTGATGCAGTAACAATACAGTACAAAAATGAAAAGAAAGAGAAACAAATTTTGTATATGCACGAACATTTGAGCATACATGAATTTATGAAAAAACTGGGTTGTGACTCACCATTTATAGAGAAACATAACAAAATTTATGACAGAAAACGGAAATCAGAGAAAATGGAAAGGAGAATAGACTTACAATTTCTTTGAAATAAAACGTAGTTTCTCATTTCTCGTTGCATTGCTTGAATTATGACGATACATCAAGCGATTACATCGTAATTCGCACTTAGATTATTATCACTGTTAAAAACGCGTTTCATGAACGTAACTACCAACTAAGATAACTGAAACTACAACGAATACAATTTCCTATTGTATTCATTCATTGGAAATTACCGTATTTCCTGGTCGAACGCATTCTTGGAAACTTTTCACCGGTGGCTGCTGCGTCGCGTCCTGGCTCGAGTGAGGCACAAAAATAAGTAACATATACTCCGAACAGAGCTGCGGACTATTTGTGACTGGCTCGATGAAGGGAAGTCAACCGATAAAAACCGGCTTCGTGACTCGACTCTAAGCCGAGCCTGGTCTTTGACTTGTGGCTTCATTTACGTGCATCATTATGCCAGCTTCAGACGGGAGGCTTGCGGCAAATTGCCGCAACAATGGCGAGCTGGAAGAACAGAGAAATACATATGTATGTGTCTTTCTTTTGTGAGACAGAAGAACTTTATATCTCCGTTCTTCCAACGCTGCCGATTTGTCACAAACCGCTCGTCTTGAAGCTGGCATTAAGTGCGGTTCTACGTGTTTTACCGCACGAACAATCAAAGTATAAACGCGAAATGATATTCGGAATAATTAGCAAGTAATTTTTTCCATTGTCACGTATATTGTAAATGCTTAAGACTTAGAAGAAAATATAAGTTCCAAAACAGTGATTATCGTTAATCATATTATTACGCAATAAAATTATTACGTTAGTTGAGATAGGGTGTAGAGCATAGAAATATATTATCCATAATATGATAATCTGTAATACGATTATATTATATTATTTATTACACCATTGTATATTTGCAACTGTTATAAAGTTGAAGTCGAGATTACAGTTATCCAATTTATGTAATTCTCTGTACAATCTCTCTTAAAAAGTAATTAAGCTTATTTATGCAGTCTATTTTAATTTTGAAATATATAATTTCTTTACTATTAACTTAAGATACTGTATTCACGAGAAATTAGGAACAATACTGATAAGGGAAATATGGAACGATCAAAGTGGGAATTAGAGAGACGGAACGTGAGGAGAGAATGGGGTATGCATGCGGGTTTGAGAATGTAGCAGAATCTAGAATGTGAATGTAGAGATAGGTGTAAGGGGAAAGGGTGGGAGAAAATTATGAGTTCGAAATATTTATAATCCATAATATACATCGGTCAAAGCAGAGGTGGAGTCAGCATATATTCCCAAATTGAAACAAGAAAGCAAATTTTCCTGACTCTTAAATCATATAAAAATAGCAACATTCAGGTGGAAAAATAAGTAACACAAAAATAGGAAAATGTCGAACTGTTACATAACTTACTTGAGCATAAATCGTACAGCTTGATTCTGAAATTCCCCCTAATTTCCCTAATTAAAAATGGTCCACTATCATCTCTCGACGGTAGTGAAACCATGCGGCGATTGTTTTACTTGATAAAGCAGAGGAATCTCTTGATGATTTTATCTAAAGGCAACCGCGCGTTCTTGGAAACTGAATCAACTGTAGCCGGAATTACAAACGTACGGAAGTAAAAACGTCCAATTCCGCCTTCGCTTTCTGATCGATTATACAATTTCATCGGTTTTCCATGAACCCATCAATTTTTTCTTGTGCGTAAAAGGCCATATCCGTTTATTCAAATAATAGTCGCTCCCTTTGAAGTTGCAAATTACACAAATTCCACTTTACATATCCCGTATTATATAAAAACATACAACAACAAAAATAACAGAAGGAAAACAAGCTAAAAGAGAGAAAATAAAATGAGAACAAACGCAAAAGAATTTAGAAAACACATGTAGACACTCCGAACGTATTGCATAAACTGAAAGAAGCTGTTACCTGCTTTCTGCAAGACAACTGAATCATATTATTTAATCATATTAGGCCAACAAGCCAAACATCTGCAAAACACATGCAAATACATAGAAACATTTGACTTATCCTACATATATGGCCACCAGCCACGTGCACTTATACACGCTAGTAACTCCATTCAAATTCAGAGGCATCAAAGTAATGTGTAAAACGTGCTAAAAACTCTCAGCTTTACATACGTGTAACTTTTGAACCGCTGGATTCCTAAAGTTAAGACTTACATTTTAGGATTTTATATGTCTAAAACTCTTAAATGACAAACAGAAAAAGCAATAATTTTATATGTGACAAGCCAATGCTTAGCTTTGATATTATTTACGCTAATATTATAACAGATAAATAGAAATATTTTAAAAGAGCAAAGACGAATACATTATACATGTTTGTTATGTGCCAGAAAATATTTTCGGAATGTATGTATATATATTCATAAATATGTTGTTGATATAAATATTTAGTGAATAATTTCTAATAAGAGATTGCAAGATAGTTTGAGCTTTATTGCAGTAAGATTTTTCAAAGTTCTTACATACAAATGTATTGAATAAACGTGTCCCCGGAAATATTTACAAATTTAAGAGATTAAAACATTTTAATTGTAATAAGAAATACTCTTCCTCAGACTTTTTCAATTAAGTAGAGTTTTTAATTGTCATTTAAGAACTTTATATTTAAATGTGAATTTTTATTTTCATTTTGAATGAAAAGAAATATTATTTTCTATAATTCTGTATGTATTTGTACTTATGTGTGTATATATATATATATATATATATATATATATATATTATTATGTTGTATGCATTGTATGTATTTTTAAATCTACGAAGAATATGTTATTTTATTTATGCAAACAATATTAATATTTTATACAAATAAATTTTGTTCTGAGTGTGTTTCATATTTATTTTCTTTATTAGGAAGTTTGTATAATTTTAACTACAATAACAATTTAAATTCAACATACTGTTTTTGTCTAAAGAGGTAGGAAGATATGTATAGATACAATACTTCGACTAGCAGTTAATTTTCGTCATAATATTATAATAGATTGCGACAATTTTTCTTAATTCTTTTACTTTAAATTCTCATCAAAAGTGCTCCAAAGCTAGGTACATGAAAGATCCCTACGATATACAAAATGTCAGGTACATCTCATTATGAGAATAATAACATGAAATCTATGATTAACATCATAGCATTTATATAAACATTATTAATTGTGTTCGTTATACTTTAATATATTTAATTTGAAATTAGTTGTAAATACAAAGATCACATCAGTTTTCGATTTTCATTGCACTTCCTTTCGACTTGTTTGGCTATTTCGAATAAAGAAATATCTAATCTTTAAATTCACTATGATAAGTTACAATATTTACACGTGTTTACTGATATATAAATAGTTAGTAATATACATATACACATATTTTTTTAATAAGATTTCAATAAACGAATTAAATAAAGTTTAAAAATTTAAATTCGATTGTCATATTGTAAGTAACATAAATTATACATTATATTAGAAAATTTCATATAAAACATATGACAAAAATTAATGAATAGCCTACCTCACTTAATATGATCATCTGAAATATACCTATTATTTTAAGTGATACAAAAATTAGTTTTGTGAGATTATGTTGAGGTTCACAAAATATATAAATAGTTAGATCAGTTTCAAAATTTGGCTAATGTAGATAAATTTAGCAACAACATAATTTTCAGCTGACCATGCTAAGTGGAGTATCCTGTATAATATAGCGAAACTAAATTTAAGGATATCAACATTTAAAATATCACAAAGATAAACTAGCTTGCATGTTATATAACAATGAATACACGTGTAGAAGTTGCAATACTGACAGGTTTCTAAAAGACACAAACCTTCTTCAACTAATCTGTAGAGGAGAGTCGTGTAGTATCGACCGGCATACAGCGATCAAAATTAGTATTGACCTTTTTTACCAGATATTAGCACTTTTATTTGTATAAACAAATGAATATAACAATTCTATGTAACGTATAAATATACATTATGATCTAAAACGTTTCCACGTGTTTGTCATCCTGTACCAACGAATCAGCCATAGACCAATACGGTCCAAATTTTATCTATCTGTAAGTTCAATTTGTTAGCAACTGAAATTAAATTAAAAGATATTCATTTAATCTTTCTTGTACGTTCTCCCGCAGAAAAATGTCTGATATTTCAAAGTAGGGAAAAGGAAAATATACAGAAGAGAATATGAATGATGCTTTGAAGCGTCAAAAATAAAATGATCCAGAAACAAGCCGCTGAGGCTTTCAATGTTCCAAAAAACGACGAATGTGAAGGCTGGGCACACGTCGAATGCACAGACCAAAAAAATATTAATTATTTTACTTTTGATATATGTAAAGATAATATTTGAATAAAAATGTGTATTCTAACATATAAATGCTTTCTTTTAATATTATTAATCATTTAGACCGAAAAATCTACTGATTAAATAATTGTTCGGTACTGGATGACAATTTTTCGTTTTTTACAAATCATAACATTTTTACTCTTGCAAATTATTTATTCTTATTATTGAATTCCATAAAATTAATTTTTCTTTCCCTTCATTAAATACCACTTGTACCGTAAACTCATTTGAAAAATGTTGCTTTTTACCGACTCTAGCCCAAGATGTAACAAAAAGAACTTAGAACGATCGGTATTACGCCACTCACCCCTAATTGGCATCTATTATACATAAATATTCGTTATAACAATGTAAATATTGTACATATCTACGATAGTCTAAGGACATACGAACTTAATATAGTATAATGCAAGCCTATATAATGCAACTGTGTAGGTACTATGATACTAATGATATTATAATACATTAATAATAATAATAACACTTACAGGTGAATGCGATCTTAAGCAAAAAGAAAAAAAAAGATAAAAATAAAAAGGAAGCAGTTACGTTTGTTAAAAATAGCTTCTTATTAAAAAAATAATATTGCATTAGATCGAAACTATGTGATGTATATTAGTGATTATGTAACGTAAACGAAAAATTCATCTATCTCCACTAAAACATTACCTAGTACTCAATGTTTACTTTTGTAAAATTACTTATAAAAGTATTTCAAGGCTTGCAATCTAAACTGCTAAAAGTAAAAAAAATATAAGAGACGGAATTATTGAATACAATATTCATGTCTGCAAATGTTGCAAGCAGTTATAAGCTGCAGACAGTATTGTGAAATATTTTTTACAAGTTAATTAACATATTAATATAAATCTTCATAATAAATAATGCGTCAGTAATCGAATATTCATCGCTCGATAAAATATTATTATATTCAAATATATAAATAATAGAATATTTTGTTGAAGCAGTATTCATTTGCCAGTCAAATCGTAATAAATATCCATTACCTATTTAGATGAAGTTTTGTCTGAATTTCATTAAAATTGTGTTCTACCTGTTCTTATGAAAATGCTAGATATTAAATCCTAAATGATAATTATTCTATCACGACGTCTTGTGCTTGTTTAGCTAAAACAGATTTCCTGTTTTTAAATGTCCTATACATACACTCGATACTCCATGTAATGAACGTGATGCTTATCATTAGTGTCATAACATGTATACAAAGAGCATAACTTTCGCTGACATCTCTGATGTATCCTAAGAAAAAAATAAAAATTGATTAACATAAAAAGTTTCCATCATATTTAATAGTATAATATATTATCATATAATATATCTTTTTTACAATATTAAATAATGTCATGAACTAATTTTACATCTCTACATTTTGCTCTATTCCTTCATGAATATATGATTTTATGCATGCCCCTTTATAAGTATTAAAACCCCTGATTTCATATAAGATGTTATAATTGATTTCAATTATGAAGGGAATGATTAGTATATTAGTGTACATATTCTACAATATTTTATCCAAAATTCGACTTATATTCTTTTACTAACCTACTATATATATATATATATATATATATAGTAGGTTAGTAAAAGATAATATATATATTACGTATAAAATTAAAATCCTGTATCGTATAGGATTCAATTAAATTAAATTATTAAAAACCTACCAATTAAAGGACTCAGCATTACAACGAATAAACCTTTAAATACCATAAACATCCCAAAGGCATTTGGCAGCTTGTTTAAAGGACAATATTCGGAAACGGTAAGGTTTAAATTTACCAAAGTAGCGCCACGTAAAAACCCTATTATCACGAATGTTATTATCAAAAGTATTCCTTTAGATTGCGCTGCCATAACTGAAAAGTATAATAAACAGAAATTAGAAAAAATGAAGGAACAATATTAATACTTTTAATAGTAAATATCTATTCAA
This sequence comes from Bombus flavifrons, assembly GCF_040668555.2. Taxonomy (NCBI): domain Eukaryota; kingdom Metazoa; phylum Arthropoda; class Insecta; order Hymenoptera; family Apidae; genus Bombus; species Bombus flavifrons. The sequence goes on along the minus strand of NC_138446.1, from coordinate 5,099,318 downwards.
AATATGCATGTAGTTTCAGTAACAAGAAGTTGTATAAAAAGAAAGATTCTACTATAAGAAAATTATCTAAATACTAGAAGAACTATAAGAAAATTGAAAGACTTATAACAAAAAAAGGTGTTTGTTCACGTTTATTTTTCTATAAAAGAACCAAGGGATACTCTAGTATCTTTAATTTTTACCTATTGTTAATGAATTTTAATTTTATTCATTATATTACATAATTCTTATGAGTGTATCTGAAATTGTACCACAAAAGAATTATATCTAATTAAATCATGTGGACCTCACGCCAAAGCATTTTCTAGAATTGCATAATTTTAATATGACAAGGAATCAAGATATAGATCATCTTTTTTGTAATATCAATTCCACCATGCTGTGAGCTTATATAGCTTCTGATAAAAGCGGTATGTGTTACTATCTGAAAAGTTAAAAAATTTGAAGGAGCCACTTTTGATATGTATCCTTTAATTAGAATATTGAGTTTCACAGAACGAGCGATTTGTTATTTATTGCTTTAAGTTTGTTTGGGATTTGGAGTGGCCGTCACTTTATGACTCGGACGATACATATCCCTTTTTTGAGAAAGTCCGAATTGCTTACTTCCCCAAGCTGCAAAACCTTATGATGCGGACATTATTAAGAGGCTAAAAAACACCTTAAGTGCCGATGGATCAGGACATAGATAAACAGCTGGCAATACCAGACGATATACGCCCACAAAAGGACAATAAAGCATAGAAAACTCGGGACGGAAAGTCAGAATGTACGAACGAGACGAAGCTTCTGGTGGAGAGAGCAACAACATCCTAGAACACTATTCATCAGAGCGTCGTACCGTTCGTGTGATACTACATCGTATTCAGTTTCAACAAGATCGTACAACCGTCGTGATCAGAACGTCAAACTCCTCGTGTATACTAAAAGTGCAAATAAAGTACCAAATCATACTAACACTCGATATATTCAATTTACTTCCACCTTGAGTGTTAACTGATTCGAAATTCGCGATATCAACCGATCGGTTGAACCTGACCGATCTCTATTTAGTTGAGAATTCGCATCAAAATTAACGATAGATTATTATTAGATTGATAATTTCTACGCATTTATGAAAAATTTAAATGTGCAAAATATATATAAAGAAGTATGCTAATCATTACCAATACCTACTACGTAATTTTACATAAATGTAATTTATCAAAAGGCATGTTGCTATTCTTTCTGACTATTGAAAATATATCGATTTAATTATATTTGCTACTACTGCATTACTAATTATTGTTCTCATGCTTCTCGATATTGAGTTCCTTTGACATACAAAGTATTATTAATGGCAACGTAGAAACTTTATATGCGTATAGAGTATTTGTATGTGGAACGAACATGGTAGATATAAATGCAAAGTACATACTAGATCGTCCAATTCCAACTAGAATACAGAAAATCCAGAAGATGGTTCTGTTCTTCAATCCCAATTTATCGAAAATGGTTGGTAGTAAAAGGCGGGCAAGGATGTCGGTGAATGCAGATATCGACAAACAAGAGGCAACTTCCGCTTTGCTCATTCCTGTCGACCAAGTTCCTTCGAAAAGTCTACCGATATCCTAAAAAATGGAGCACAGTGGAACGAAACCCGAAAAACGCGATAAACGATCGAAAAATTGATTTCGGCGTTTCACAGTTTTTTTTTTTAAACCCACTCTATTATTTAATTCATTTACTACTAAGATTAGGTATATTCATTATAATATTTGGATGAAAGTCGTTTTATGAAACTTTTCTATTCATAATATCATTTTCTTTTATTTATTTATTTATTTATAGTATATTACTTTATAGTCCTTAAACTATAACATACATATATTAGATATGTAGTATGTTATACTCGCAACACATGATGCCGTTAGATTAATAATATTTTATTAGAAATTCTATAATCAAGTTTTTGACCATTTGTCGCGTTTTTTCGGGTTTCGCTCCACTGTGTACCGTAGCTAGGATGTTACATGAAGCATAAACGTTTTCCTACTGTGTTATATATTGCAATATTATTGTTACTATTTTTATCAATACAATATTTCTAGTCTTTATATTAAATATTTAATATATCTATTACTTTATTAACTTATTTGTACAAAAATTAAATATTTAAACGAATGCGATATTAAAACATTTTATATAAATTTCAATAGTTTTTAACAACATCCTCTGCTACGGTACCAATCATACTTAAGTTCATCTTTAAAGAATTACTTACGTATGCTAGTTAAAAAAAATGGTGTCATTAGTTTGAAGTTTGATTCAGCAACATAATATAAACTCAAGCCAATAACTATATTTAGATAGATGCCATCTTTAAGTAAGTCCAAATCAAAGGTTTCCTTTATCTTCCTAAGGTATTTGTTTTGAGATTTCTTTTTTATCTTCGCCGTTTTATTATACTCCAGCATATTATTCTCGGAATCACTTGTATCACATTTAACCTCCTTCACCATTCCATTGTTTTCTATTTGTAATAACATGTCACTTCTAGTTGAATTATTTCTATGCTGTTATAAGTAATAATTGTCCATTAATTTCCTTTTTCTTTTTTTGCCTAGGTCATCGATATTTATCAAATGAGAATATTATTCAGGATCATAATACAAAATTACGAATGATAAGACTAGATATTAGAAACTAAACGTAATCCGTTCCAACAAATTTCCACTAAAATAGGAAGTTTTTTGCCCCATTTGTTTATTTCAATGAACACTGAATGAAAGGTATCGTCAATTTGCTAGGAGAATGGCACAATTAAAAAATTGACAATCTTAAGATACCTGCAAAAATTAATTCTAAAAGTGATTTATTTCCCAAAATGAGAGTGTCATTATCATGTTTAATAAAATTATACATATTTAACAAAAAAGATGTTACAAGTGGAAAATTATTTTAACTCCTTTTTTAATAATAAACAATATATATAATACAGGAACAATATAACTGCAGACCTTTATGATTCAAAGATTATTATCTGAATTCTAAAAGTAAACAAATTTTTTCATTGCTAAATTCCCAATATTAATATTAGATAATATATTAATCTCATATATTGCTCCTTTAGGGCTAATTGATTTTTAGAAAAATGTGTGAAAAAGAAATGCTTTACGTAATTTTACGTATGTAATTTTGACCAAACATAATATTACGGAAGTATGATATTGAAATGTTAACAATTTTATGTTTCAAACTATCTATTGTGGGGAAGTGAGAATGCAATAAACAATACGAATAAAGATAATATACAATAATAATAATTTACCTTTCGCAGTTGTGTCACGCTTCCAGCAGATCGATGATACATAAGGTGCTCTTTATTTTTCCAATATCATTTAAATATAATTATATCGTTTTCATTGTAAAAAAATCAATAATTCAATTAATAAAGTTTTTCTAACAATAAGATGAAATATGTGTATATGCCGTCACTCTAGTTCTTAATTGTTTTCTATCTCCATTAGTTTGTAAACTGGGAATACTGAGTTCAAAGTTTATGAAGTTTAATATTATTGCCTGAAGTTAGAGTTGAATATTTGTTAATTTCTAAATAGAATTTTCATGGTTCATATTTTCATAAATTTGTACTCTTTATACCAATAAAATATACGTGGATTGAATTTTTTTTGAAAAATGGAATTTGAACAGAAGTTAGAATAGAATTGAATTAGAATAGAAATGAGTTAGAACAAACGTGAAGTTAGAATTCATTAATAATTGAGTCATCATGATATGAGTCAATCTTAGATGACACGGATCCTTCACTTTGATGAATTAACTGTGTAAAATGGTAAGAGTAAATGCCTGACGATGGTTTCTAGATAAATGATTAAATATATATTTATTTCCGTTTAACGTGTAGTCAACCCACCATATCTTTACTGTATGAATTAACACGAACAACGACAAATGATATTTCATATTCGAATAATTAGTCGATGACAGTGAAATATTAATTTAATATTCAATTATCATTGGATAATAGAATTTTGAAGTTTTATATGTGTTTCTAAATCTATGAAGCTAATGTTGTTGGATTCCTAAAATTTCTCTGATAAAAAGAAATTTAAATACAATTTTGTTCAATCATCCAATTATTCGATAATTTATATCATTTCTTATTTTGTACTTTGAATGGTAATCGCTGCAATTTAGAAACAGAAATTAAGGAAGTGACAAATAGCATCAGCAAGGAAGTAATTCATATTAATAAACTGGACATTCATGTTTCAATTTATGATAATATTTGGTCGCGCACGTTGAAAATATTACATAGAATAAAAAAATATTTGTGACAATAAATATTATTAGAAGCTATTACATCAGTCACTTTATTTATTAAACAGCCTCGACAAATTTTTATTCATTTTGATTGCCATAAGATGATATAAAGTGTAAAAAAATTTAACACAATGAAAAAACGATAACTGATCAATTGTCAAAATTATAACAAACTCCTAAGAGAAAAATTAAACTTAAAATTAAACTTAATATTAATAATATTATATAACTTATTAATAAATATGATATATTTCACTTTCCAACATTTTGAGATGAAATGGAAAAATACAACACTACTTTAAAATGATTTAATAATTAATTATCGTTAACATGTAATTTAACAACTATAAAAATTTTCTCAAGAATTATTTTATAAAGTAAATATTATTAAAAGAATGAAGAAATAGTAATTCAAATTGGCGTAAAACAAAATACTATTTAAACGAAATTATATTTGAACTTATTTCTGTTTGCAGAAAGATTCATCGGTAACAGTTCCATGGAAATGTTATAAAGAGTACAAAGGTGATTTTGATGAATTATTTATTCAGCACTAAAACTCCTTTCAAGCCATTGTCAACTAATCTGTTCTTTTCTTTCATTCAATCTTCGTATAGTAGAATTACTCGAAATACAAAACGGTGAATTGAAAGATATAATAGGATCAAAAAATAAAAATGACACGGGAATTCTATTTCAGTTAAACGATTTCAAGTGAACCTATTTCGTGAATGCTTATTCGAGTGTTATTATAGTAATCAAACAGATTGATATCTCTAAATCTTTTTGATCAAATCTAATTTAGCTTAGTAAATTTCTAAGTCTCCCAAAACTTTAAGGTATTTTCGAAAGAAAAAAAACTTTCATACTTTAAAAAAAAAAGAATCGGAATTTTGCAATTCTGATTTATTTTATAGTGCAAAACTTCCTGTTTTTATATGTACATATTTGCATCACAAATTACGTTGAATTTTCAATGAGATCTAACATAATATTAAATTTCAATAGTAATATAATCTTACCTTTGTATCGGCATTTGTACTTTTAATTTCAGGTTCAAATGGACGTAATAAACAAGCGCCGATAGTGGAATGCAACGCCCATCCTCCAACCACTAACATCGCTCCACGAAATCCATATGAATTCAAAAGAAGATGAATTAACTATAAGAAGAGAAAGAAACCATCGATGAATATAATTTTTATAATTATCTGAATCATACATCTATTGAAATCATTCTTATAGAAGATAACTTATCGTATTATGTATTTAGAAAGATTACAGAAAAGTCTGTAGGGATATGTCGTATTTCAAATTTGGCTAAAACTATTATGTGATATAAAATATGGTGTAAAGAAAATATATTAAAAATGATAGTACCTGAGGTACTATCATCATGGCCAAAGTTGTTCCAGCCATAGAAAAGCCAACAGCTTGTCCTCTTTTTTTCTCAAAAAATGTATTCAACGCCACGAATGCTGATGCAATGGCCAGTCCAGTTCCTAAGCCTGTCATAAGTATATGAAAATAAATTAAGTAAATACAGTAATGCTTAACAACAAATGAACATAACGAGATATATTTGTCCATTATTTGTTATGAATAAAAACATTGATTATCATTCCTTATAAATAATTGCATTAAAATGTTAGATATATTGAGTTTAAAAGATTAAAATGTTTAAATTGTTTAAAAAGTTATTAACTACATTAAGGGAAAAATTTTTCATAATATACATATACCAAATACGAATAAAATTTCTAGAAGAAATACCAGAATCTAATTATAAGCGATCTTTAAGAAACGATTAAATTTATATGAAATTAAAATTGGGAAAACAATCGTACAATTTGTAAAAAATGAGAATTTTTGATTTGCAGATGGATATAAATGTTAATACAATTGTTATATAATAATAATGTTAGTACAATGATTCTTGAAATTGGAAATGAGTGATTTTTCGTTTGAAAATAAGGCATATTACGGAAATATTATTTATACAGGCAATGGTAATATAATATAATATTATATTATATGTATTATTAATTACATATTATAAGGGAATAGTTCATGAAACAGCAAGGTATTATAAGTGTATAAAATGAAAGTAGGTCATTCCATTGATATTCCTCATATGGTTCAAATAAAAAAAACTAAGGATAAAGTAGAAAAGGTAAACAGATGTGTTAATTAATGTACAGAAACTGAACAGAATGGATGTAATCACCAAACTTGAAAGAAATAAATAGCATCGAGTTTTAAAACAAATTACCATGTGTCACAATTGAAAACATTTAAGATAAGATTTTGACAAAGATGAAGAAGCAAAATGTATGCCAAAACTGTCGCTTCCTTTGTAGAGAGTCATATACTATTCTTTATTTATTATCATTCTCTGCAATCTAAAACTACAATTACGGCAGAAACATATTAGAAATAAATCGATGAAGTACATGTAAAATTATTAATAAAACAACTCTCATTTAATAAACAAATAAAAATCAACTAGAATCTTGAAATCTTGCTTAAACTTACATTATTTTCAAGTAAAAGAATTGTAAAAGTAGCAATAGAAAAATTGTTGGATTTTAGAATTATAATTTTTAGAAAGTCGGGATAATGAAATTAATTGATTGTTGGAAAGTCTGCACATAATAAAATAAAAATCATTTTGATGAAATATATGATGTTTTAAAAAAACTACGTATAATTTTTATGTTGTTATGATGTTTTATCTGAAAAACAACCGTATTTCATATGCATTAACGTTATGTAAATGGTTATACATATGTATATACACGAGAGACCAATCCAGGAAAATATATATAATGTAAATATAAAATTTACGTGCAAAAACATGTAATTAGCATATTAGAATCCAAAGGCTTATCTTGTTTTCATACCTCCTAAAACACTATAAGTGCAAACAATATGGAACATGCTATTAGCTCTCGACGTCAATATCAGTCCAGTACAGCTTAAAAGAGATCCAAAGAAAGCCACTTGTCGATAAGAATACTTTTTCAATAACGGTCCTATTAAGAGACCTAAATTATAATCAAACAAAGAAGAATTACAATAAAATAAATTAAATTTATTATGGTAAACTTGATTTAAATAAAAAATAAATAAAATATAATTGTTTTATAGATCAACATACGGTATAATTAAATATCAGAAATCACTCTAATGACAATTATTTATGAATTATTAATGAAAAAATTTATGTTTTCTAATGTAGAAAATAACACTATATATATTTTATAATTACTCGTAATTATAAAACAACAATTGGCGTTATATGTAAACAAGTTATATTGTATTTAGATTTATTTGCGTATTTCCTTAATACCTGAGAAATTAACAATAGCATCAAGAATGCTCATTATGAACGACGCTCCTGTGGAGTCAATTTCAAGTTCTATAAAGAGGTCGTGGAAAAGGAGTCCAAACGAGGGATCCAAAGATCTTAAAGAAAGCTGAAAACCAAATTTGTAAAATTATGTATTACATATTTTCTGTGTTAAGGTAATTATCATAAAAACGTAACTTTAGTTTTGTAGATTTGAATAAAAATGTACATGTAAATATTCATCACTTTTGAATAACTATCATCTTCCATGCATATTGGGAGTTTTTTTTATACATTTTCAGTACTACTAGTGCATGCGCACTTTTATTAATATTTTTAGAGTGATTTGGCGCGATTATATTATGTAACATAAATATATTTTAATGGAGGAAAATAAATATTCAAAATAAAAAGAATAATTTTTCTTACTATTATTATTTATACTTATACTCCGAAATATTGAGATTCCTAATTTATTTATTCAAATTTGTACGATAACTTTTACGCCATTATTAAGATGTACTCATTCTTAACTAGAAAGCTGGAAAGATACACAATCGTATAATATCCAAATCATATTTGCAAATGAAAAGTCGATCATATTGTTGATACAGATGTTTTTAAAATAAGCAAGATAGCCAAATATACAACAGCTCTCAAAGGTATTCGAACATTTACTACAAAACTTTTTTGTGGATACATTATTATGAGCGTTATACGGAACTCGTTGATATTTTATTGGCATTATAATGAGATACCACTGTCGTGATTAGAATAGTAAAATTTGAAACCAATTCGCAAATATATATAGAAATTACAAGACATTTATGACAAATATATATATATGCACATTTAGTGGAAGATTGATGCGCTGCGTAAATAGTAATTTTAAGTATACAATTAGTGCTATAAATGATCTCACTACATGTTGTAGTTTACTGATATACTGAATAACTGACTATACAAGTACTTCGGTCATCTTTGTGAAATATATGCTTCTAATTAAATATTTTGCAACTTCTACATATTTTCTATATATGTATTATCAAATCCATTTCAAATTTTTCCAATATAATTACAACAGTTGTGTCTCGTTATAGTTTTAATGACATTTCAAGATTTTTTGTGTAACATATGTATGTATACATAAATAGCTTTTAGAAATGTTCGAATATTTCCGTAACTTACTGTAAATACATAGTTTTAAATAATTAGTACATACTAATTAATAATTAAATATTTAGTACATACATAATATATGTATATTAAACAACATAGTATATAATAGCTAGTAAATGTATCTTCATATGGTACTAAAGCCAATACCATGTAACATTAATGCAACAAAATTGCACGAAGTTACCCAGGGCTGGCGTGACATTTTGCGGAGCCGGGTTCAAAAATTTTGCGAGGCCTGAATACACATTCAAACCTTACACTTAAATTTTACAACGAGGAATTATTTATTTACAATTTCTGTTACATATTATATATTTTTTATAAGCAGTTTTTTAAACAAATCCAAGTAATATTTTTTCGCATGCATAATTCGTTTTCAAGGGGCAAAAAATTCAATGAAAGTAGAAAATCTGTAATCATGTATGATTTGTGCAACAAACTATTGATGTAGTTTAATTTCTCCAAAAAATACATTTCTCTGAAACCGCCTGGATTTTTTTTATCTAAAGTAGTTTCCAGGATATGAGGTCTTTATGGAGTTACACCGAAACCTTATGATTTTTCTCACTCCTTTAAACTGAATCAACGCTACTAAAAAAAATGTGTTGCATCTATTAATGGTATCATTCTGTAAAAAGTTAATCAAAATTGATGTTTTTTAATTGGGTAATTTTTGTAGACCGCGGGGTCTCTCAAAACACGGGGCCGGGTTCCGGCGAACGCGCTAAACCTACCTTGCGCCGGCCCTGAAGTTACCTATCAATGAGATTTGCGAAACTAAAAGCACAAAGGTGGTAAGTTGATTTGTTTGCGTTACTTATTTTAATCGCATAAACTGCGAGCTCATTAGCGACTACTTTGATTTATACAGCACACAGTTGTTGTGTGAGTTATACATTGTGGTATTCGCGTACAAAAGCTCTAGTACTCTGGGGCACATGAATATCTGTTTTTCGACACTACTAGTCTAACGTCTTAATGCGTACTCGCAGAGCAGTAATGGATTTTGGTACAATCGCAAGACACGTGAGATTTACAGGTTAAGGTGGGTCCCGAACCACCAGAGGTCGCGCTGAAATAAACACATATAACTACGAATAAATCGATTTGCAGAGGTGCTGGCTGAAAAAGCAAATCGATTTGATAACAAAGATATAATGATATCAGAATTAGCAGATATCAGAATCTAGAAAAAATAGGTTACTAAGACTTCAAACATATATATATATATATATATATATATATATATATATATATATATATATATATATATATATATATACAATATATATATATACAATGTATGTATATATATATACAATTAAAACGGAAAGTTCATGCACAGCGGCTTACAAATATATTTATGTATAGTGTGCATATTTATGTTCATAAATACATATATAGTAAATTTTTATCAATATATTATGTAATATTCTTATGTAATGCCTTATGATAAGAATATATTATGTAACATAACATATTTTGAAATTTCATTCGCGGTGTAATGAGACACGACATTTATAACTATACATATTGGTAGAAACGAATCTGAAAATGTATATAACATATATTCATACAACGACTTATACGAACATGCATTTCATAAAGATCGTCAAAGTGTTTGAACAATTAATCATATTAGTAACCCGTAATATGTACTGAGAATATCTTTAGCATCAATTATATGTTTAAGGCCATCGTTTATACTACATACTAATTTTTCACTAAATGGAAATATACATTTGCAACAAACACTTCGTAATTTCCACATACATTTTCAGATTTGTTTTATATTTTTATATTTTATCGATATAATTATGATAGTTGTGTTTCATTACAATACAGGTAAAATCTCAAAAAGTTTTGTAGAACACGCATAATATATCCATAGAAATCTTTGATACTGAAACACAAGGAACAATTATAAGTAAATATTATTACCGTGATGAGACTACTGCCAAGGCAAACGAGCCATCCCCATCCGCCATCAAGCCCTTTCTTCTTCTTGTCACCAGAATTCATCGCGTTTGGTTCCAACTATTTTCCCACATATGAACGAGTTACATGCATGAACTGTCAGGAATCTAACCGATATCGTGCAATACGTGTAATAAAATGAACTTGTCGCGATCGTACGCTGATTATTCCATGTCCCAGAATAGTTTAGTCACCGCCTCTTTATTCACTGCTCAATGATCCGACACGTAGTCTGGTAGGCCGGCTCGATGTTTCTATCACTTCTTGCTTCGATTAAGTACTGGCAAGTTACTGCAATGCCATCTCGAACCGATTCGTTTCACGTTTGCCCCTCTTTGTTCTATCAGGCCATGGAAAAATACGAGTTACATCCTTTTGTAGGACTCATAACAAGAAAATAATTTCACATGAAACGGTATTAATATGGATTGGTGTCTCATGCGATTCAAGGAATGAAAAATATTGCGAGTATATAGCTATCATTACTTATGTGGGGAGGAAATTTTTTTACAGGTACATTCTTCAAGAATGCATTCGCAATACTAATGTTATTTCTTCAATTGCTTAATCTACGTAAATTTTTATTATTTCATCTTATTCTTATTTATTTTTTATTTCATTATTATTTTATTATATTATGTAAATGTATGTAAAAGAAGTGTGGAGTGATGTATAGAACTAAAGTAAATATAAAGCAGAGGTGAGAGTAAATTATTTGTTCGATAACGTGTTATGCATACTTAAAATATCGAATAACACCTTCTATTTCTTTCGCTATGACTATATCATTCCTAACAATATGATTAATTGTTCATTTGAGCAGCTATACAAATAATCACATATTCACATATAATCACATATGAGAATATACATATATAATAGTTATCTTATGATCGGTAATGATCCGTACAATTGTAAAGTCCATTACTACAATTATACTCCTTCGTGTACACGTTCATATTTTTGTAACTTTCATTTATTTCATCTTTCAAGTCACATTTTATACTGTACACACGTGTACAAATGCAAATGAGACACTCTTGTTACACAGCAAGTTATCATAAGATAATTATAACTCGTGATACTTACATTTTATACTATAATTGCTATCAAAACAATTATGGAAATTTCAGTCTAATAAATATAATTACGTGTTACGTAAGTTGGACATTTTGCTCCTTCGCGGGAAAGTACTAGTCAGCAGACAGAAAATAACACCCTTATTTCTTCTTAGACGAGTTGAACTGAATTTATATATATTTTTTATAGACATAAAATTTGACATATCATATTTTGAATTTAAGTTTCGATCATGCGTAACAGTTTAGGTTTTATATCTCTTATAAAACTCCATAGATCACAGGTGTTCCAAAAATGAAACTTGAAAGTAAATTGGGAGCACGACAAGTAAAAAGGTTAGATCTCTTATCTATAGTAATTGGCTGCTTAAATATCTGAAATGTACTGTGTACAATTATAACTAAGTTACATACATCAATTTCTAAACAGCACGAAAGAAACGAACGTCATTATAGAAACTCATAGATTCATTGAAACGTTGATGCGTACGAACATAGGCACATGACGTTGATTGTTAATATGTAAATGCGCAGAGTTCTCTATCTCAATTTCCGTTTTATTTACATTTTATATTTTTCATATTCGTTTCCCATCATTTTAACAGTTCAAGATGACAGAAGAAGAAGAAAAACAACGAATGATCTTTAATATCGCAAACAATTAAACGAGAACAAGAATAATAAAGGTTTTTTAAGTAACTTGAAGTATTTTGAAAGAGACACAGTATTCCTCCAATGACATGTAACCGCAGGAAATCGATCGCGAAATATAAAACGGATATCCAGAGGATTTCAAGCATAGAATGGTTATACTATTAGTAGAAAGAATTTTTGGTGAATATCAAAGTTCCAGCCGGAAACATAAATATATTTGAATGTGTAAAGTAAAAAATTAAATTTTTAATTTATATACAATTTCTAACAATAAGTTTAAAGAACTAGCATCAAACTGATGTTATCAGAATTTGAAGAAAATGCAATATTATCTACAGCAATAACACAATTATTGTACATAGTACAAATTATTTGTTATAAACATGAATTATTTAAGAGTAGCAATTACAAATATACTCATAATACGCATATTACGTTATATAATTGCACCATCTTTAATGCATATGCAAATTGGCAATATATAATGTGCATTCATTAGTGATAATTTTGATGTATCTTTAAGGTTAACATTTTATAAACGTTAATTTTAAATTGTACCAATATAATACTGATAATTGTCCTACCTAGTTCTGATAGCTTTATAAATATACTGATATTTCAAAATTACCACAATATATCTTTATCCAAAATTTTAATTGAAGAATGATCGAATGTTTCGAAACATAAAATACGCTTACTATAAAATTTGTCGTATTAATATCATTCATTTATTACAAAAATTAGTACTTATATAGAATATTAATATACGTTATGAATTAACTTACTTATGTATTTTAAAATTATAGCTTTATCCTATAGCTTTAAATACACAACTTTTTGATCTTTAACCATGCACACAATTAGACTTGAGTATGTTAATTAAACAATACAACCAGGCAGTATGTTAAAAAAAAAAAAAAATGAAACAAAAATAAAAGTAATCACATAATGTATGCATTTTGTTAATTAACATTTCTGAATCCAATATTTTCGTTAATCTTTGTGTTTAATTAATGTAAAATAAGAAACGTCAATCTCTTAGTAACGATTCTCTTGCACTTAAATATAAGCAAACAAATGATGTCGAATAAAATAGAAAGTTCCAACATGATCATTATGTTTACTATGATAAATGTTGAATGATATTAAAAAATATTGGAAGAATAAAATAGATTCAATAAGATAATTACTATTGTAATGTTTGTAATTAATGAAAAATTTACTTCATAAATGTTTATCGAAAATTTGTTAAATAATATTAAAAGGTTTTTAATTATTTCCTATGAAAAATATGCAAGTTAAAAAAGGGTATTTTGAATATGATGAATTATCTTTCTTTCAATATTCAATGTACCTTTCGTACAATAACAGTCGAGATCGGATGTACGAAAATGTTAAATAGATTCTCTGGAATTTTTCAATCTTTAAAAATATTAAAACTTTTACAAGAATTTAAATATAATTTTTGTTACCTTTTGGCAATAATATCTCCTATAAGTAATATTAATATCAAACGAATGTCAATGTAGATAGTACAAGAATATGATGTCTTCCCTTCTCTTAATTTACTTTATAATATGATCTTAAAATTAGAAATTTATTTCTTTATCTCTCTTATTTAAACAAACTATTCTCATTATCTTACAAAATTCAAGATCGTTTTAAAAGGACCATATTTCTCTTAATGTACTGTATAAAGTATGCCAGTTTACGTCACATAGAATTAACGTTGATTCAATGAATTAATTCAGTGAATCTCTGAGGGCCAAATATTACGTAAAATAATAATCCAAGAAAATGTGCAAATTGTACACCGTATTAAACACATATCCGCAATTTTATTATAACATTTTCACTATTATAACGTAATATGAAGTCAATTGTCCAAAAAGCATAAATTAAGCTAAAAGAAAACGCGTACTTACAACGACAGTTCAGAATATAGAACAGATATATATCGATAATCGTATTCGGTCTCAAAAACTCGTGTTTCCATTAAAAATATAACCAGAGTCGGACGAAAGAAGCAGTTCGTCCTATTGTCCATATTTCACCACAGAATTGTATATTTTTCGCACACAAATCTCGTCTTCCCGTTTTACGGATCGCGTTCACTATGAATGATCATGAACAGATGCCATCCAGGATGGTGAACATCGAATGTCGCGTACTGAAAAGTCTTCGTAATGTCACACACGTCCTTTTCCACTGCTATGTTTATCGTAGTTCGTGTTAAGTGAATACACTGGAGGAAGATCGTTCGACAACGAGGAGGAACGAAAGCCCGAAGCGGAGCAGACACAAGAGATTACCGATATCTCGTTATTCTCGTTTGACCACGATCACTGCTGCCTCGCGTTCGTTTCGTTGCGTTTCGCGGCTAGTGTGCAGGCGATCAGTCGATCCAACCTTGGTTTTCCCGAGTGTCACTTCGTTGTTCTCCGTTTCCCGAATCGCAGCCGATTTTTATTATACTCGGTCTCGGAACTGACTGTCTCGTTGCATCGTGCACACCTCGTTCTATTACGTGAACTTCGTCCGAGTGCGACACTGTCCGCGCGTGGTGAGATCGATTTTCGCAGCATTACCGGCGGAATGTGCATTGACGTTGACAAAGCTTTACGTTCGAACATCCGCGTCAATATCGCCGCGCGATATTGTTTCATTTTGCATTTAATAGAAACACGCTTCTCGTAGCGGTCATTTACACACCAGGGAATTTAAATCAAAAACTAAATCGATTTAGGCTGAAATGAAGATACACGCATATTGCTTGGAACGGTGATAACAATGATGGATTGATTACTAATGATCCTTCTTCTTCATAATCATGAATCATTTCTTTCTTCCTCCTCCTTTCTAACTTTTTTCGTTCTCTCGAACGAGAACGAGTAAAGTGAAGAAATGGACATCGTTTTTCATATTCTCCTTTTTTTTTTTATATAAATTCGCCGGTTGTTTATTTGTGTGTGGGTGTGTGTGATAATGCCTATTTTATATCGAATATATTTACATTGCTATATCTTTCAACAGGTATGCTCAAATAAAATGAAATACATGTTGATTTAATGGTTCAAAATGAAATATTTCAGAAATAGATAGCTTTATCACTTTCACAGTTGACATTATTGCTATTATCAATACTATTCTAATTTCTTTATTTGTTACTGCCATTACACTTTGATTGCACAATTCAAAACAATTCAAGTATGTGAATTTTACACCTTTGTTTTATTCAAAGAGTAAACCATAGATACAGTTACATATAAAACATTTTCGATACAAATCTAGTATTATTTTTATAGTCTGGTGGCAATATTTAAAAGAGGAACATAGCTAGCATAACTAACATGAATATTCAATACATAAACCACTATGGATGCATACGTACTGAAAATACTTACATTTGCTAGTTGAATTTTTAATGATAAAAATTATTTTATTCTATCATGTTACACGAAAGAAAAATTGTATTCTGATCTAATTTCAAGAATTTCTCAATTATCTTCTTATTATTTATTATTCTTATCATATTATGTCTCGCGAAGTCCATATGTACATGTTACAATAAGATTGATAACACAAGCGAATAACACCCCGTTTGTACATTAAAAAATTTCTCCACTTTTAAAATGTGAGGTGCTTTATATTGACAAGTCACGCATTTTTCATGACTTCATTGTTACGATTATTCATGTTAAGTTAAATAAATGTGTAAGCTAAATTTATTCCTCTAATGTATACAACAAATTAAAAATAAAATATATAGCAAGGAGAAACTGAATAACAACAAATTTATTTTTATACAAAAGTTATAAAAATATAATAATATAAACAGAATTTTATAGACAACAATGTCAATGTGATTAATCATTAAAGAGTTATTTAAATCAGTTAAATTATTCATTATTAGCTTCAGTAGTAACTGTATGTTACATGGATTAATTAACATGACCACTAAGAATATTTTTTACCAACGGTTTAAATTACTTGCGGTATGAACTAGCTGCGGTTTAAAAGCAAATTTATTTTTGCACCGCAAATATACTTTGATCGCAATCAGTGTTTCAACATTTATAATATTATTCACCCTGAACTTAAAGATTAATTAAACTAAATGATGAGAGGAGATTTATCGAAATTCATTTTTTGTCGTCAATTCAAATAATTGGTGATAAATTTACGAAAGGCTACAAAAAATTATTTATTGGTTAGTAAAAATATCAGTAGGTATATTATCTATACGGTTAAACATAGAAAGGCATGTACATATACATGAATTATATTAATAATGTCAACGTGTACATAATATTTCTCATACAAACGATCTATCACGTGCGAAGACTGTATGTATTGTAGTTTATCACGTTGAAACGTGATAAACGTATTCGGAACGCGTTAATTATGTTACTTAAAGCGCCAAGAAACGCAATTTTACTGCTATCATATCTAGCATATGAAGTTATTGACTAAAAATATGATTTTTAATACATCGATATATTTGGAGCACTAAATTATAAAAGAATAAAAATAGACACGTATAAACAATAACTGTGTATTGGCGTATAGAGTTAACATTCTAATTATATTTAATTTAATTTATATTTTAATTTGACTTATATTTTAGACTTTCATTTCTATTTAAATATCCATAATGTATTGCAACTGCTACAACGGCTTTGAAATGTTGCGATAAGAAAGTAGAGTATGATACATCGTTATTCAATTACTTATATCATCCTTATTGACATCAAATATAATTCTGTGAAGTATTTGAAGATTAAAAATACGAAAATTTAAGGAAGCAAGATAAGAAAATAACTAAACGATAAAGCATCAATTGATTACTATAAAAAGATTGTGTATGCTTATGTATTTATAGAAAATTTGAAGGTGCAGTAATACATAGATATACAATGTGCAAGAAATATAACCCTCCGTCTATCACCTCATTTTTAATAACATTGTCTGCATATAGGATTGTTTAAGTCCATTTTAGTTTTTTGTCTTTTAAATCATTCAATAGCTTTTATTGCTATGTGTTCATTCTTTTTCTTTCATTTTTTTAAACAAAACAAAATTTAAACAAAGATATAAATAAAATGAAAAATTACATTTGCTAGGCAGAACAAATTATTTGGATTCCGTTTCTTTAGTTATGGTTATGAAAATATGGATCTATATAAATATCTGTAGTCTAGTTATAATATTTCTATAAACTTACAAAATTGTTTCCTTTCGGAATATAAATCTCTAAAATAGATAGATATACTATATCTATCCTGGAGGGGATATTCGTATCATATGTGGGCGATAAGACACATGATATATGGTGGAACACTTATAATACGTAAATATTGTAGTGATGTATCATCGATTTTCTTTGGTATTTTACAAATCTTCCAATGCGTAGAGCTTACAGTCTGCGTACGCCTTATCTCCTGCAACCATATCTATACAGTGGAAACTGTAGTGCATATGTTAGGATCAAAAAGAAGTACCGTTTAAAGTTTAACGCATTGTATTACATTTTAAATTACATGGAAATGAATTTTTGGTTAATGATTTCATTTAGTGAAACAAAGTTTTTAAACTTATTAGGGAAAGTATCATGAAAAAATAATGGTTGTTATTTGTGGAGTAAAATGGTTCAAATGTAAAGTAAAATTTTTGAAATATTTCTAACGATGTGAAAGATGAAATATTTTTAACAGGGATCAACTGTGAATATCAGAAAAATCGGTGATCAAATAAACGTGTAAACAGTCGAAACATGCAGGTACATAATGAAATTATGTCTAAAAGTAGTGTGTATGTGTGAATAAAATAAGTAATTTTTAAAAAATTCTGAGCGAACAAAATTTACTACTATTTACAATTTAGCATTTCAAACCTTTAACGAAATTTTCAAAATGTTTGTACACATTTAGGCACAGATATGAAGTTGAAACGCGTAATATGCTTCGAACTTACATGTTTTGTTATCTGTATTTCACTTTTATATTTCAGAGAATGTGTTATATTTTTGATTTTAATAGAATTATTGTTTAAATCATTTGATCATAAATAATACATGATAATTATAAAATTTTATGTATCTTTTACCACAATTATAAATTAATTTATTACAATCATTAATTAAAATTACAGTTTATAATGTACACATGTTGCATGTTATTAAAATGTACAAAAAATTACTAAAAAAAATATATCATCGGTTATTTTCATTTTTATGATTACATATCTTTTGAAACAATTAAAATACATATTGTCAAATCACAGATATATTTAATAGAGACATTATATTTTCTTCTTATATATCATTGTAAATACATATTTGTATCCTAAATACTTCTTTATATTATGCCTTGTACTATGAAATAATTATTTATTATAAACTAAAGTAAAAGCATAAGAGAAGCGGAATACAAAAGCAGAGCACCGTATATGTGTATGAAAACATATTACTGTATTGTTATTATTTCCTTATTATTATCTCGCGATTTAATCAGTTTTGCACGTAGTATTGCAAAATTTCATTTACAATCTGATTTTTTCCTCAAATGATTTCCTAATTCCAGATGCTACGGTAGCAATATTTCATTCTTATTAAGGATAGGTATTTAGTACGGTGACATTGTGTACATAGATAAGAAAGTCTTCGAAATCGTTTGTACCCTGTTTCGTTCAGTCAAAAACCATCCAGCCGACTGTCATATACTGTATAAAATTTATTAATTATAACCACAGTTCCTCTATCTATCAATTGGAAGAAATTGAAGACTTTCAGCTGGTAAGATCCTTGTTTATGTATTCAACTTTGTCTTGTACCATACTTTCCCACTCGATTGTGTCAATATATAAAATAATTATCTTTCATTCATTCAAAAATATCTTCTGCGATTGTTATCAGTGCACAAAATATGGATACTGTTTTTGTAAACAAGTTTTAGGTATTAGTGGATTCAAGAAATTTTGTCTTTCCTCTTATTTTTTAATTTATATGTATGTGCAATTTTTAGAAAGTTTTGAGTGACGCAGAATTTATGAATATAGTACTATTGCAGTATCATGCTTAAATATATGTAGGCATATACAGGTTGTCCTTGAGAAAGATTACTTAAAGAAACTGAAAAAATAAAATAAAAGCTGTCTTATCGATGTAATATTAAAAATGTAAATCCGATTAAATAAATAGTGTTTAACGAATTATTAAATAGAATTGTGGAGAGGTTAAACAAACACATTCGAAAATATTAAGAGAGATCGTAAAATTCAATGATAAGTAAAAGTGTTAGATGTATCTCAACAGACGTTTGGATCGCTTTTGTGATGATTTCAGTTCTGTAACAACGAAGATAGTAACTATACCGAAAATGTATTATAATATTCATTTAATTATGCCGTTGTGCATATGTGTATAAGATAGCTTTTCCCTCGTTTCATTTAAGAAGAATATCTTTTCCAGGGACGCCTTATATTGTTAGATTCCATTTATAATCCTTAAAAATACTTAATACCGATACTAAGACAGTAATTTTTAACTTATTGTTTTCAACTTAGTTATTTACTTGTTAATTAAAATTGTGTTTGCATATAAAACTGATGAGGATTAAAATGTAAAATTCTAAAAACGTTCCTTTTAAGTTTTAAAGAATTTTGTTGGTTTGTGTTAGAGAAAGATTGAGAGATATTAAAGCAATTCTTAATATGATAGTGAATAATCAAAGCAGTTAATTAACAAATATTTTCTATTATATGTAGATTTGATAAGAATATGACGGTAGTTACGAGTAATGGAACGACCACAATGGATCCAACCTCGACCGTCTTTACCGAGAATGAAAAGAAACTTCAAAGTAACGCTTTGTTAGCCTACAAGGGAGGAGAAGATGACGACGATGATGATGAAATTACGTTAGAAGACTTGGCTCCAGATGGTGGCTGGGGGTGGATGGTAGCTTTTGCTATGATAGTAGTATTTGTTAGTATTTATGTTCAATTAGTATTAAACATAAATTTTGCAATTTTTCTCTTTTGGTTCATCTTTCATCGTTTAATTTCATTTATTGATTCACATTTCTTATAACAATTAAGAAACAATATCGGTATCATTTCGTATGTATAACCATAAAATATATCAGTACACCATTCAGTAAAGTCATTACTTTTGCAAATATTTCGCATTTTATACTTAATATGTATATATATTTTTTATTAGTCAAAAGAATAGCGAAAATACAAAATTATTTAGAGTAGATATATTTCAAAAGTATCTTTTTATTAATAGCCGATTATATTGTTCTTCAATTATTAACAATTCTTTAAATTTTATTTTTGCAATGTCATTAACTGTGTGAATTTTAACTTACGAATAAAATGGCGTTTAGTACTTTGGGACAATAAGGCATTAAAGACGTAATTGTAATTCATATATTAAGATAGTATAGTAAAAATAATGCAGAACAATAATTATTTCATTCGTCAGAAATTTTATCATGACATAAGTATTTCTTATAACATTTAAAAATGATCAAATTGATAGAATATTGTATAAGAGTCATCTTTTTTTCTATGATTACTCTTATAATATGCAATTAATTTTTTCTTTTTTAGATTACAACATTTGGACCAACTACATCATTTGCAATAATATTTGGAGACTTTCTTGAAGCAACTGGTCAAGCTGGCACAACAATGACACTTTTCAATTCTGTTTTTATGATTACATTTTCAATTGCTGGTAAGCAGCCTGTCCCACTTTTTATTCTATCTATCATTGCAATGGAATCGGTAGGTGCAATATACAGGGTGAGTCATGAATATATCCATGTCTCCATACTTCAAGCGGTGAATCTATGCATTAAAATAAGTAAAAAGCATGACCATATATCCCACGTATCTTTAGTTTTCGAGTTGTGGATGATTACAAAAAATCTTTAAAATTTTCCTTCTTTCCTTTTTACAGTAAAAATATTCCTTAACAGCAACTTAACAGAACAGATGAAAAATGGATTTGAGATTCCGTGAATACTCAAGAAGAATACTCAATGTCGTGTAATACTGTATGCCTAGGCACGATTTCTTTAATTATCCATAACTTGAAAACTAAAATATGTAGGACATATGTTCTCAAAACCCTTCTTACTTATTTTTTTGTGTAGATTCACTCCCTGAAATATGGACATGAACAGGACATATATTTATGATTCGCTCTGTATACATGTACATGTATGCATGAATTCTTTTCAAACTGTAAGAGATGTAACATTATTACTCGTCCAATTTGATCACATGTATTTTACGTTTATCTATGTGGAAAGAACATGTCTAGACACCAGGAAGTGAAAATCGTGTCTGTCCGTACAAATAATGTGCCTTGCCTTAATTTACAGCTTTAATACACGCGTTCAATAATAGATATCCATAATATTCATGATTACAGAGACAAATTTTCTATAAAAAAGATTATTTTTTAATATAATACTTCAATAAAATAAAGGAACATAAAGAGATAATTGAATTATGATTATAGTATAATTAAAAGTTTTTCAGTTACTGCAAGATATTAAAATAAAAACATAAAAATAAGGATTTGAAATTTAACGAGAAAAGAAATATATTAAACAATGTGTCTTTCAATAATTGATTTTGAAATATTAAAACAGACGAAATTGGAAATACTAATGGAAAATAACTATTACAAAGCTAATCATATCTACTTTACAATTACATTTTATAGTTAGATATATTTACTTTTTGATATGCTTTGTTACAAAAGAACATAAAAGTGATAAACGTCACTGAATAATTTTAGACTTTATGCTTGGAAATCCTGACGTGTTGATACAATATATTTTTAGACTCACGTGTAATTCTCGTTGTTAGTGATTGAATTGATAATGCCATCTCATGATAATAATAGTTTATATAACGATAATAGTTGATCGAATAATTAATTAAAGAAACATAAAATAGGTACACATTATACAATATTTATTTCCATGATGTTGTAAGTTGTACTTTTTATGGTTACTATTCTTTCTTCCTTCGAATATATAAATTATATTTAACATTAATTTATTCATAATCGATGGTGTCATCATCCTTGTAAATAAAAATAATATTCTCATCAAAATTAAATTAGGATATATAATTTTCAATAATTTCATTATTCACTATATATTATCAAATTGTTTCAAATAAAACGAAATTTGTTTAATAAAACGTGATTGTTTATATTAGAAAATAAATCTGTATTACATTACAAATTATATATCTTTCTGTGTATTTTAGTACTAAGATGTTATGTAGTGTGTAGAGTTACCTAATATAATTATAAGTGCAATTAGATTATCACAAAGACTATCGTGTGTTTCCTACTAAATACTATTAAATACTGAAAACACTACCGATAAGCGTATGACGGCGGCTCACGAATTGTTATGTAAATCTTTTATAGCTTTACGGCTATTAGATAAAAGCGAAATTGTGAAACAATTATAGTTTACGATTTTATGGCAAAATAACAATATAATTTAATAATAAGTATACTACATTTTTGTTTCTATTGCTAATATTTGCATTGGATATGTCATATAATTTATTAATATAATTTATTTACATACGCAACACAATAATTTTGGGTACTTCCAAGTAATAAGTTAAGCAGTCAAAACAATAGACAAGTAATTAATTATTTAATGTTTGCACAAAATAAAAAATTGAAGTTTGAATATATTAATCCAGTAGTTCTTTGCCTTCCTATGAAAGACTTATTAAAATGTTAAAGTTTAAAATAAAATTTTCCTTCAAACTCAATATTTTGAATTATACTGAATAATATTTGCATTGAATAACAAGAAAGGAAGCGAAAAATACGATAAAGCTAAAAAGTGTAAAGGAGTTTAGGAAAACGTATTTTGTTTTCTAATATAGCTCTTACAATGATTCTAGTCTGAAGTGGAACTGATTCTTCAACCAGAGCTCAGAATGCTATGAACTGTTTTGATTGTACTATGGATCTAATTTCTCGTATTGATAACTTCTACATTTAAAACAAATTTTTATTTCATTCATTGTTATCAAAAAACAATGTTGATAAAGAATTCGTGTCGAAGCTATAGACTATTTGCAGAACTGGGATTTCAATACTTAATGGATGAATCAGCAGATTCTAATTATTGCATCCACTTAATCATTTGATTATCTGTAGAATAATTAAACCGGTTGACAACTTTAATGTAATTTACATTTTATTTGAACGTTCTTTATAATACGCTACGATGCCTATCTGTAAATCTGTAAATCACATAAAAGTGATTTAAAGATTTATGAATAAGTATAGTGCTTACGGTGGTGTGATTGTTATATTTGTTGTTAGTGTAGATAGTTAGATAGTGTAGATAGTTAGATAGTGTAGATAGTAGTTAGTATAGTTTTCAATATTTAGAAGTTTTATATACAAAGTTGCAAAACTTTATTAATATGAATATTATTTAACTATTAATATTTATATGTTTGAGAAAGTATTTGATTCCTGGTTAGTTCTTGTTGATTTATTGAAATTACTAGAAAATAGAACTATTTCCTTATTGCAACACCTACTTCAAATTTTATTGAAAAATATAAAATTATTTTAAACAAAAGTATCTCACAATTATGGAAGGAATATATCACGGATTTCAACAGTTAGAAGATAAAATATAATAATTGTAACTTAAATTTCAGGTTTAATGACCAACTCGCTAATAAAGAGATATTCTATGAGGCCAGTGGGGGTATTTGGTGCGGTGCTCTTCTCGTTACCAAATGTCTGTCTGGCTTTCGTTACAAATGTCTACGAAATGGCCTTCTTAAATTTTCTCCAAGGAATGGGTCTTGGTCTTATTGTTACCATTTGCAACACGAACTTCAATGCTTACTTCGTAAAGAAAAGGGCACCAGTACGTAAATGCAGGGCCGCTGGCCGATATAATTGTTAACATACTTATATTCTTAGTTTTTTAGAGAAATTCTTGCTATATAGGTAATGAGCGCGGCCCAAGTTATCGTCGGCTTAGGAGGAATCGCCTATCCTATATGTATTGAAAAAATGATGAGGATGTATGGGTTTCGAGGTAAATTTCTTTCTATATTGATAACATATGTTTATAATATTAATACAATATTAATATTAAACTATATAATTACATATGCCAACATGTCAAGCTGCATTTGCTCGATCATAACAATCATGCAAAATATGAAGCATCACTATTAAAAATGTTGCGCTCACTGCAACAAACACAGCTGTCTAAATCTGTCTTATTTTGCTCATTAAACATTTTTGGTTTTTAGGTTTAATCGTGGTATAAATTAATTGAGGGAGATTCTGCCATTCAAAATAAGACAAAAATCAAGAACAACACAATTGCATTGGAGGTTTCATTTTCAAGAAACATTCATTCGAAAATGTTAGAATTTATTCGCTATCGATATTTAAATACTTTATTTTCTAAATAATATAATAGTTAACTAATACTATAGTACTCTATTAATTCGTCCTTGGAATCTGAAAATGAGCATAATGACTTTTAAATTGCTTTAATCTGTATAAACGAATTGATCAATGAGCCATATGTATCCCCGATGCTGGTACACATCAAGATACAGAATGTTTCACATTTTAACAACAGAAACGATTTGTCGCACTTACAATATAATCGAATGACACATTGTAACTTTAGCCACACTTTCTCCTCCTCAGTCTACAATTCTTCAACCATTCGACCAGTTTATAAATCCACAACTCATACATTTCCAAATAGAAAATTCGCCACTTAATCGACCAGTAGATTTTCATATGCCGCTACATCAAGCATTATCTGGGGTTTGAGAATTCTTGATCGCAGCTATAACAGAAAGTTTCGACATATTGAGATTTTGAGTATTTGATCGCTAACCTTTACTGTGTTATAGGAACAGCATTGATGACGGGTGCCATGAGTTTGAACTGCATCGTCGGTATGACAATGATGCACCCTGTCGAATGGCATGCGAAGAAACCGGAAGAAGTTCGCGCGGAAAAGATGCGCGAGAGAGAAGAACGGAAGTTGCGCGGTATAGTATTCTCAAATCGTCGTTACAGTGAAGTTATACGAACTCCTGCAAAAACCAGATGGAGCAGCTTAACGAGTCTCAAGGGCGAAAGCGGAAAACAGGTTCCGCTTTTAATTGAAACATTGAAAGTAAATTTTATACGTTGTTCTGATATTGTTACTTTGAAGGAAGAAATACGTATTAAGAAAGACATATGAGAGAAAGCAGTTGTCTTAAAAAGTTTTTTTCATACAACTATGGAGAAGGCAGATATTTAAACGATTGTATTCTACTGGGACACCCTGTGTAATATCGTGAATATTATGTTTAAAAAATTGAAATGTATTGAACGAAAATTAAAGTTCCCAAAGTATTCTTTTGTTGTCCTGGAAAAATGCAGATATGGAAACGAGTCATTTCTATTATAAGTTTTTCAACTATTTAAGTACATTAGAACAATTATTTTTAATAAAGGTCTCAATTTCATACTTTATTTATTAAATTTACATATTCTGTTAAATACAGTCACCCGCAAAAAGGGTAGCTTCGATATCGGAGTTAGAGGGCAGAATATGCAACCGAATAAGATCTGGATCAATGCGCGAGTTGCTAACACGACGACTATCGACCTTGTCATCATCAAGTTTAGTGAATTTGGTGACAGGTATTGGCAGTTTCGGAGACACTAGGCAACACCATCCTGAGAAAACTAAAGAAAAACGAACAGAGAAAGGAATTCAAGTTTCTATGCAGGAAGAAAAGGATATCGGTAAAGGTCAATTAGAGTACGTGAATTATTCTTACATACTTTTCTTTATTGTTAGCCTTTAAACACTCTGCAACATCTCTTGCATTTGTTAATTATGAAAATCATAATGGTGTAAGTTAAGTTTTTAGAAATTTGAATTTATTCATACATTTCAATTTTCGAAACTACTATACATTTCGTTTTAGAATTAAGTTTTATAATTAAGTAACTATGTTCTCAGTCGTAATGATCCCATGATTTAAGAAAATATCATGAATTTTTTGCAGTAACATATGCAGAATATTATTTTATAGAAACGAGCAATGAACTGACTTACACCATTATCATTCTCAACTCTCTATTCCTTTCTAATTTCTTTATAATAACTCAATTACTGAATATGACTTTCCATATTTTATTAAATTTCTTATAATATCTAATTTATTTAAAAAATATCGAAGATCAATAAGAAAATTTTTAACATTGTAGAGAAATATTGGGTGAACTTTTGGAAATCTCACTTTTAAAAAATTGTGGTTTCCTAAACATTTGTCTGGGCACTAGTTTCGTTATGTCGAGCGATTTCACGTTTACTTATCTTTTGCCACTGATGATAACTAATAATGGTTACACGAAGAGCCAAGCAGCCCAAGCGATTACTATCTCCGCAACCGCGGAATTGGTATCCAAGATTTTACTCACAATTTTCATCTTGTTGGTAAAAGTCAAAGCGAAGTACATGTTCTTCGTCGCTATGATCTGCATGGCGTTCGCAAAAGTTGGTCAGTAAATTATATGCATTAAATTTTAATATAATACAACAATTACATATTGTAAATCACAAAAGGACCAATTATAAAGTTGCTGCAAGAAAGTGTTTCGAAATTTTGAAAGTAAATCATATTTGCTAAATCTTAGTAAACATAGATTGGAAATTTACTACATATTCTCAAAATTATAAAGAATTTTTTGTTTCGGTTCAAGCTATTATCGCGTTGCATAAAAACATGTATACCTCTAAAAGTCTGAATTTATTTTTCAGGATACTTGTTGTACAATGATACCTTGATCGGTACATTTGTGATGATAACAGTTATAGGAATGGTTAGATCATGGTTATTGGTTCCTCAGCCATTGGCCATTATAGAAGATATCAGTATTGATAAATTTGCTTCAGCATACGGAATTGCTGGCGCTATTAACGGAGTGATCTCTATATTATTTGGTCCAATTGTTGGTAAGTAAAATTACCATAATCTGCTGAAAACAATATCTTAAAAATGAATGGTAACTTTAGTTACACTACTTTGTTGCGATTTCCGACGTTCTTACGTCTCAGTTTCGTTTCCGCTTCAGTCGAGAGGAAGACTTTTAATGTTTTAAAAAGATCTTTAACGTAAAATTGAAACGCGCGATAACGTTTCTTTTCTATTTCCCTCAAACTTAAAAAATTTTCTAGTAATAGAAAAATACGATTCGGTCGTAAAAATAAAAATATTGTAAATACAAATGTTTTATCACTATTAATCACTTTTACTCAAAATCAATGTTTTACTCAAATATTAATGACGAACGAAATGTAAAAAGCATATGTATTTACTATAAGGAGATGAAAGCGAATTTTGAAATATAAATGATCTCTTTCAGGATTCCTGAAAGACTGGACCAACAGTTTCGTAGTCTGCCAGCTTGCCCTTATATTAATGAACGTCCTGTTCGTTATTCCATGGGCAGTACAGTTCCTTTCAGTAGATCTACCAAAGAGGAGGAAGGAACGGATGGATAAAATTGCTGCCCAAACTTCCGGTTCCTTTTCTACAGATTGATGCAAAAGGAGAGAGAGAGAGGGAGAAAGGCCTTGTGTGTAACACACGTCTTTACTATTTGATAGTAGAAACTCTTTTGTACAAAAATAAATTTAGATATTTTTTTACGGCAATTAAAAATATTTTTTTACAAAATGTATTTGTTCGTAAAATGGAAATTGTTGTGAATTGGGAGTTACTACTCATAGCGCTAATTATTGCAGTGTGAGATACAATGTACAGATCTTTACAACGATATGTAGTCATTTATATTTTTCAGATCATACATATCAGTTAAACTTTTCACATATCCTATCGTAAAATGCTTTACGAACAATCGGGAAAACCACAAATTTCAATTAATTTAAATTTGTTAAGTATAAGCCATAATATCATATCGGGTGTACATAGACAAATCTTGTATCCAATTCTAAGTCTGTCGCGAATGACACTAAAACGAATATTTTATATTCAAGTTGTTGTACTTATCGTGACAATTATTATTAAATGTAAAAATAAGAAATAAATGAAGAGAACATTGTATAATAATCTTTGTGTATGACTTTTAAAAACAATTTGTTTTTAATTTTTTTAATTATATATTAATTCATAATTTGTTAAATTCGATTAAATGTGGTTCATGAAAAATAATAAGAAAAATTGGAGGATAATATATGATATATATATAATAATATATCTTATATAGCATATATGTAAGTATATATATATATATAGCGATAGTCACTATAAAAAACGAAAGATGAATTTAGAATGTGGTATTTAATGACAGTTACTTCTTTATTTAATATTACACATATTTTTATACAGTTTTGTATAATATTGTTCACGTCTACAGGGACAACAGGTAATTTGATAACATGGTCAGTAGATGATGATTGCCAGTATAAGATTAAAATAACCGTGAACCGGTAGTTCCTTAAAATGAATTTTTATTACTTTAATATTTTATTATCTCGGAATTGTATTTCTATGCAACATGCTATAAATAGGTCCTTTTTAAGTATTCTACGTCTTTTCAAGAGTTCAAAAAACAAAAAATGTTATGCAAAGTTTTATTACTAAACCTAGATATAATTTTAACACTTGTGCCATTTATAGTATATGCAATCATTGTATATAAATATAATTTATTCACACATATAAGAAGCCCTGAATGCTTTTCTTATAATATACCTATACATATCTATATATACCTAATATAATGTTTACTTATATCATAATGTGTGCACACATTACGATATAAGTGCATCACAAAAATGTGTGCAGATATTTTGAACATGTTATTACTATTAACATTAATAATGTAGTACGAATCATCTATGAGAACTTCATTTAAACAAGAACCTCCTGATTGCTTTTGTTTCGTGGCTCGATTTTTATTCAGAAGCCGTCTACTCTTTTGAGAATAATGTCAACCTTCAGCCGGAAGCCCTTTTCTGTGAGATCCGACAGGATCTTGTAGTTCCGCAGGATCGTCGACAATAAAACCTTTAACTTCAATATCGCGTACTTCCTTCCCACGCATCACCTAAAAAAAAAAAACGCAATATAATAACATAAGACACGATCACATTTATAAAAAGCGGAAATGAAACCTCGCAGAGGTTTGTTTTACTCAATAAGTATCATAACAAGTGTCATATTTTGAGTATTTTATATACCTTTGCGTATTACATGCATTCTGTACATTTTTATAGCTTTAAATTTTCCATAAATGCATAAATATTCACAGTCTACTTCTGACATATGAAACGTTTTCTTTAATTAACACTTTACCAACCGCTAGCGATTCAACAGCATACGCACATCCGACCGGCATCTCAGGCGCAGATTCTCACTGGCGCCGGCTTTGTTTCGGTTTAGACTCTCCAATACCATTCTTTTCGTTCATCGCGAACGATAAATTTTTCAAATTGGTATAAAACTGTGGGAGCTTACAAAGCAACGCAATCGACGCAACTGAGTAAGGTACCTTAGTACTAAATAACAAATTATTGCTCAAACAATGAGAAAGATTGTCAGCGACAAAAAGCCGATTAATAGGCTATCGGTTGGTGAACGTCGGCGACAAAAACCGATTAATAGGCTATCGGTCGGTAAAGTGTTAACATAAATACGTTATCGCTTTCCATCAAAGTAAATTTATTAATGGAAGTTAGTATCTGTACATCTTTTACTTTTATTATATTTTTATTATTTCTGTTGTTTTTATCATTATATATTTTCGGAAAACATCGTTGTTTTGAATTTTATAAAACTTTTGCAGCTTTTAAGGTTGGTAATACTAGATGAAAATTTAGAAAATCACCGACAAATAATATTGTCATTAAGCGCAGAAATAGATCAGATTAGAGTCATGTGAGTTTCGATAGGTATATAAAAATGTGCGGTCAGTGAGTGATAGGTTGTTCCTATTTTATTCATTTCTAGAGACTGATGTTTATTATTCAATAACATTACTTCGTATAAATTTTAGAAGAAATATTTATATGCATAACCCAATATCGATACTTCGTTATAAAAGGAACGGTATGACTGAAACGAATGAAACAGGAACAACTTAGCGCGACGGTGGCCGTATGAATTTATCATTATCTACAATGTATCCACTATAAATCTCCCATGTTCGCTATTCAACTATTTCGTCGGACTTTGTCAGGCAATGGTACGTAATGCTGACATTATATGGACAAAGGCAACTTTGTATACATACTTTAATTACTTAATTCACATTATGCCTATACAATTATATAAAATATAAGGATAAGAATAATGATAAACATAACGATAAGATTAATGAATTGATGCGAAAATGAAGAAAAGAAATACCTTGGCCCTGCGCTAAAAGGAATGAACGAGCAATAATGTCTGTTCTGCATTTCTTCCGGCAAAAAGTTATCAGGATCAAACACATCAGGGTTTGGATAGAATTCCTTCAATCGGTGAACTCTAGAATCAAAATCGTACAACCTTTTGGTAATAAATAATTCCGTCACTGTAAAAGAATCGTAAGATACATCAAATGAATTCTATTTAATACGGTTTTAACCAATAAACTATCGATAATACAGAGTCGAACTTTAAACAATATTTTAACTAGCAATCATTGATACTGAGAATTTTGATAGAATTAATTTTTACAAAGACATTCGAGTAACCTGAATAAATATTATACATTTTCAGGCAATGTTAATTCATTGACAGAATTGTTCGTGGGACAAAACCTGTTCATTTGTAACGGATTTAATTATGAATGATTTTTGATAGAAGAAGGCGTAATATTTTCCAAAAAACTAATTTCTGTACAAATTTCATAAACTATCAGCAACCAATATCCAAGTGGTATCTCTCATATTAAAAATGTAGTCGATTATATTATTTACATTAATATCATTTATATAAATTAAAATTGCAAAGTAATTAATCTGTACGTTTTAATATTTTTAATCTGATTTTAAACCAATGGGGACATTTCGAAAAATTATTTTAAGTGATAATAGAAATATGCCAGTTTATAATAATATCTATTTTGCAATAATGAAGAGTATAGTAAAATAATTATTATTTAATGTTTATTAATTCTGGAAATGTGGCAGCAAGATTTTAACTTCTAGTTGTATGTATTGTGTATTATGGAAAAATAAATAACAAATAATATTCGTTTGTTAGATAAAATACAAAACTGACCTATTTTGACGTGGTTGTTAAGATGTCTTGCAATGGCGGGAACTGGTGGCAAAAGTCTTAATGTTTCGTAAATTACTCTTTCGAGATATTTCATTTCTAGAGTATCTTGGAAGGTGCAAGGCCTATTTGATTCCCCGAAAATCTCGTTTAGTTCTTCGAATACTCGTTCCTGTAATAATTATTGTATTTTACAGATAATAAAAATACAGAAAATATTAAGCTTTACAAGATAGATAATTAAATGAAATATAATAAATGAAAGATTAATAGTTTGCTCTTATAACCTATTTTCATATAAAATAAATTATTTGAAATTAGTAACGATGATTGTTAAAAGCAATAAAAGAAGAACTTGTTGTAAAAAGCAATACATTCTTATTAAAATAAGCGAAGATATATATTAACAATTAATCATATATGTTTTACACGATTGAATAATATTTAATACGTTTAACAATTTTTAATTACAACTGAAATAGTTTACTAAGTAATCATCAATTAAATCAAAAATTAAATTAGTAATTTAGTCCTTTAGCAACAAATAAAGTTTTAATTAAATTGTAATTGATAATTAATGTTTTTAATCAGCGTCAAGTTAATTACCAGTATCTGTAATTATCGATTAGTTTCATGAACTGATTAACTCAACTGCAATTTTTCTTACGATCTGTACGATCGTCTAATGGTAGGTTTAAAATAAAACTATAGATGATCTGAGAAAGACAAATAGATTCATGTCCATAAAAAACTAAATTCATCAAGATATCCCTTACTTGAAAACTTCAAGTTATATTGTAATCGATCAACATCAACTTAGGACTTAGAGGAATGATAAAACATTAACCTTCAATTATTACACAGATAATCGATGTAACCTTTTTCACCGAGAGGAAATTTTTGTGCGAGAATGGGAGATCCAGTACATGGGAAAACTTTATTTCTCAGAATGTGTGGCATGTGTCATACGTGTAATAAAAACGAGCGACATAAGATAGGTCCTAACCTTTTTGGAATATTTGGCAAAACATGTGGCAGTATGTATATATTATCTTTGTATATTAATTAATTTTTACACTGAAATACGAAAAAATATGTTTTGTGTATGTTATATGTATATTACGTACATATAGGATACGAGTAAATATACATATGATTTATGTAGGGACATATACAAAACAATCATATATAATATATGAATGGTAACTAAATACTATTTTCGTTTCGTATTTAACATTATATATAAGTACAATATAAGAAACTATGTCTTCAATCTATATTCCAAACATACCGACGTAATATTTAATTTCATATGATAATTTTACTTATAAATATCATTTATTCAAATTCCATTCTCACAATACACTATCCCATTTTTATTAACTTTTATTTCTAAAATATACATTTAACTTAATATAACCATATGTGGATCATGAATATACAAATGTTACTATGCTACACATATATGTTTCTCTTAGTTTCCAATTAAATTAAATTAAGAAAATAGGAGTATCTTCCATCTTTCTCATTATGAAAAAATTCTTTCCTATTTGTTTTTTCGTTATCTTCGTATACCTAAATTATATCGACACACACATTCAGACGATAGGTACATTTATTAATACATATGTCATAAATAATAAAATGTTTGTTTAACAAAATGTAAAAAAATACCTAAGAGAGCAAAAAACCTCCTTTTATTTAATTTATCGCTTTATAAGTATCATATTTGCTAAAAGTTCATGTAAAATCATTTATAAAAAATTATAAATTTAGCTGTACCTGGATTTAAATCTACCGAAGCGATGAAGAAAAAAGGTGTTGTATGGGACGAGAACACTTTAAACGAATATTTACAATTTCCGAAGCAATTTATCCCTGGCACGAAAATGATGTTCAATGGTATTAAAAAAGCGGAAGATCGTAGAGATATAATCGCTTTCTTAGCAACGTTGAAATGAAAATTCGAAAAATTGCATCTACTTATGTGAAATATTTTGTACAGTGACCAAAATAAGGTATTCTTAGCGTTAGTTCGATGAAAATAAACAAATAAAATAAATAATAAATTAACAAAATTAGAAAAAAATGACTCGTTAGATTTGTTGCCCATATTTTAATGCACCATATTTTAATACTCTACTCACCTGGATGTTTTGATGAATTCCAAGCACGCAAAGAACGAAGCTAGAACCTGCAGCGGTAGTGTCATGACCCTAAAATGTATGTAACGTCCTTTCATTATACGAAAAAAGCATTTTTATATTTATTTTCTGTTTTATTCGAAAGAAATTTTTTGATAAAAGGAGATTATGTAACATCTAAAAATTTATAAGCTTCTATTTTTAAAACAAAAAGCTATAACTTTGTACTAAACATTGTAAAATAGTGTCATTTTCAATTTAAAATGTTTTTTCTGCATAAAATTTATAGAATAAATTTAGTTTAAACATTTTCTTATGACATATTACATACGAAGTATAAAAGATTAATTATTTACATGATTTTCCGGACAATTGAAAGTAACATACAATCGAAAGCATGTTTCGAATTCACTTAGCTTAGTTTAGCATAAAATTAAGCGACGTGGTTTTCTATATATATTATAAATAAATAATTATCAATTGAACTGCTTTACATATGAAACTTTCGTTAAACCGTAGTTTATTTAAATATATATACTTTATTTTAAGAACTTTTGGAAGGAATGTAGGATTACTTCTATTACCTCAAACATTATAGTATCTACTTCTTTTCGAATTTCTTGATCGGTCAGTTTCGCACCATTTCTTGAAAGCTCCAATAAAAGATCCAGGAGAGCAAATCTTTTCTTTTCACCAATATCATTTTCATCGATATCGTCTAAATCATCTCTAACATAATGCATTTTTGGAAGATTTTTATACTTTTCATTTACATTTGCGCCATCCTTCTGCAACACGTTTATTTCTTTTTATTTCGTTTGTTTACTTTTAATGTTTAAATAAGACGTGAATACAGATGTGCGAAACAAAGATTAATTTCAACAAATTGAGCTATAGTTTGTTATATTTTAAAAGGTGAAAAATCAAAAAAATGCTAATCTTGAAAGGTATAGTCATTTTTAACTATTACATTACGTGTAAGTAAGTAATATGCTATACATACACGTATACACGTACCTTAAAATGAAAAGACGATTATAACAATAACCGCTAGACCGTTGATGTGGAAACAAGTACTTCCGGAAATGACGTAGCAACTTGCCGATCACCCCCTACATGGTACGTGTCCGGAAATCGACCCTGTAAGATAATAAAAAAACAACGAGGAGGGTTGTATAGATAGAAAAGGTACGAAATAGGGGGGCGAGAAGAAGGAACTTTCCCTCGTCGAGTTCGGTTAAGCGGGACCAATTTCACGAAATTACAAAATTATCGATGGACGCCAAATCAACCACCCTTTATTACTACTACCGGCGCTACTTCCTGACCAACCGAATTGTTCACAACCAGGCGACTGACACGCCTCGATGAAAATACGTTTGTAACCCATCAAATGCACAATATATTCTTTGAAATTATTTTTTCAAAATAAAAATAAATACGATGTGGGTTGCAAATAAACGATGTCGATTAGAAATAAAAATTATAGAATTATTGTATTGTATTCATACTCGTATAATCTAGTCATACGATATTTGTTACATTAATTAAATAGTATTGTTTACAAATATTTAGATACTTTGGTTGAATTGTAGCAATAACACACCAATGGAGTTAGAATATATAGAATAATAACATACCAATGATATAATCGATTATCACGTATTACGGATTTAAATTATGTATCAAAAAAGCTTGTTAATAGTATAGTATAGTATAGTAATAGTAATAATAAATAATAATGAAACATGTAAACAACCTTATAAGATTAACTATCGGCAGATGTTAATTTTTTTATTACATGTGTATTCATTTGTAAAAATTAATTTTATCACGTCATAATAGTCGACTATGCATATCTATGTATCTATAGAAAATAATCGCTTTTTTTTATTATTATACATTTATGTAAATTTGTAAAATTATGGTTATTAGATACAGAATATCATTAAATACTTCTATATATATATACGAAAATTAAAAATATTTGATGATTAGAGATATGTCTATAGTAACATAAAATTCAGACATTTTTAATCTTATTCTGTCATTATATCTAAACACCTTTCAATTAATATTCGATATCATAACCGATACTTTTAGGAAAGTTACACAAATTATATTTTTACTAAAATCTATATTTAAAAAATATAATAAATAAAAGATACGAAAGACATAAAGAGATCATTTAAAGGAAAATGTCAGTAATGTAAA
Organism: Bombus flavifrons; assembly: GCF_040668555.2. NCBI lineage: Eukaryota > Metazoa > Arthropoda > Insecta > Hymenoptera > Apidae > Bombus > Bombus flavifrons. The sequence goes on along the minus strand of NC_138446.1, from coordinate 5,063,055 downwards.
TAAAAATAAAATTTTATGTACATGTATAAATATATAAACGTGAGTCATTTATTTTAATTGCAGGTGAACAATATTTATTATTCAACGCGGACATAATCGGCAAATACTGTATTTGAATTTCAGTTTGAATGTAAACGTATTGAAACTATAATGAATACCAGACGTCATATGTTTCTATCACATATGTCATTTATGTCACATATATCATTTATAATGAAAAATAATTTCTTTTCCTCTTTTGCGGTATACATACATATGTATGTGTTATAAAATGTTCCGGTTAATGTTTGGTTAGTTTAGTTAGTTTTCTTATGAAAAAACGATACTTTACAAATGTCGTGAATAAAAGTACTATTTGTGTTGGTTAGTGCATCTTCTAGAAATTATCATCTTATAATCTTGAAAATGATATTTGCAGAATTTTGTATTTGAGTTTCCATTGTAACGCGAATAAAAAATGAAATAAATTAAAAAAGAGAAATAACAAAGTGTTTCTATACTATATGATATATGAATGGATTAAGAATAGAGAGAATTGAAAATATTTATGATACTTACACATATATCCACATGTATAGGTATTAAACACCAATCAATATCGGTAATTATTCTCAAAATTTTAGAATTATAGTTCTTATCTGCCTAACAGGTAATAATAAGATTGGAAATTATTGCTTAATAATGAAATGTACGAGATTCTATTTACTATAAAATCTGATTTATAAATTCTAAGGAAAGAGAGTATAAATAAATTCTTTCATTACGTTGAAGATTAATTAAACAAACAACATTATTATAATCGTACGAACTTTAACGAATCTTCCACGATCATTTATGAAGGTATAATAAATAAATAACAATCGAATTGTATAAATAATAAAATGTATTTTAAATATTTCATAAAAACTGTTACAGGAGATACAAATTAAAAAATCCTTACAGTACGGGACTGGGAATTTAATATAAATGTTTATAGCGAGTAGCTGAGTTTCGAACGATAAAAATGCGAGGAAGATACCGATTACTTGAAATTAGACTACGAATTTAACATGTATGGTCAGATGATCAATCACCCAAGATCGTGAACGTGATCAAATGTGTTCTGGGAATATTTACATAGATTGGGCTGAGTGACAGTGGTAGTAAAATAGAAAAAGTGCAAGTTTCAGTATATATTGTGTGGAAAATATGGAATTTTTCTGTTTTAAAAATTCTTTCCTTGCTCCACTGTCCTACAGGTCCAACATCAGAGGGATACATACACTTTACATTATAATTTTTCTAATACACGCAATGAAGTGAAAATACGCCACTCAGTACAGAATATTTCGCTCATAATAATAAGAAAAAATTACACGCAGGACAGTCGTTGACTGGAATTGAGAGCAAAAATCTTTTTGTATTGTCAAATCTCATTGTATAAGAATTATTCTATTATAATATCTTTACATTTTTATATGAATTTATGCGTGGAACTAACTCAACCGAAAATCCCAGCTTTTCGTCATATCGAAGACAGCTTACCAGTAAAATTCCTACCACTGTAGTTATATTTAAGGCACTTGTATTTACAAAGATTTTTTTATCGTATCGTACGAACGCAAAATAATTTAAGACTTCTGTGCAAACTTCCTCCCTTCTATATAATTGGACGTACATACTGTGCGTTTTATAATTAAGTTGGGAGAAATTGCTACATCGTTATTAACTTAAGTTCGCATTTGATTAAATTAATAGAAATAAACAAGTACTTTAGGCTAATGCAGAATTTACAACAAATCGATATTTTTCATCATAGTGAAAAATGTGCCAATGAAATACATACATATAGTATACAAAAAAAAAAGTTTATGATACACAGTGAATTACAAAGACATTCGAATATACGTTTGAATATAATAGGGTTCTAGCCTTTAATAAAAGATTGAATTATCTCATTGTCCTGTAATAAAATATGTTAATGGATCTGGTAGGATCCTAAAATTTCATTGGTAAATTTTTTACTACTTTACAGCAGCTCAGGGAAATATTTGAACACTTACCATAGAATTTTTTTATGAATATATTACGTACTTTTTGAAATTTAGTTAGCACTCTAATAAAATACGACTACCGTGATTATAATAGTAAAATTTTGATGAAATTTCAAAATGTTTTGTATAAAAAGTTTCTAGAAAAGCATTCTCATGAACTTTAATATATGATTTTATGTATCTAGCTACGATAATCATGAAAAAGTAATATATTTGGTATCAAATGCGAATTTTATATCAACGAAATTTCAATTAATAATAATTAATATATTAACAATTTATCAATTGAATAAATTTCTATGGTAAATGTTACATAAATATTGTATATTTATATTTATATAATAGATATTTCCAAATTTTATTTAAATATAATCTTTATTATCTGAATATATGTAACTATAAAAATTTCAGATTAATTTTTCATATATTCAATACTTTTACTGTAATTATTCCAATGATTTTGTAACTCACGTAACATTCTTGTATAAGAATAAACTAATTACAATGGATCCGATCGTAAACTCGCAGTTAGGTTTTATAAAGATATGCAATTTTCATTTAATTGATTAATATTATGTACTCCTAATACCGAACGATCAAGAACCAGTATAATTTGTATAATAATTCGTTTAAATTTTCCTTTTTCTTAACATAACAGATACTGACCAAGACTTAATAGTAATTAAATAATATCGTGGGAGTAACATTTTCCATTTTTGGCACGCGAAATTACTTTTTTTTTCCCTTTTTCGAAGCGTATTGCCTTATGTATTATAATTAATTCCTAATGAGTGGACAACGTTGTAAATATAAATATTAAAACGTTTCTTAAATACTCGTTAAAAAGTTAAAGTAGAAAAAATACAATTCCCCTCAATTTCATTTAAGGCACTTCCGTATTTACACATTCTTCGATTTTACTGTACCGCTTTTCATTCTTATATTGTCTTTAGTCTAATGATAATTCGCATAATACTAGTACGAGGTCAAACATAACATCCTGGACGTGAAACTACATCACCTTTTCGGAAAATTTATTGCTTTGCCTAACATTGCGTCAAAGTTTGGTGGTAATAAATCAGCTTTAATAAGAATTTTTATTTTATGAGTAATAAGAGTACCGCCTCTCGTTTGTGAATCATATTTCTAATTTACTATAATATTCTGTTGTTGAAGTTTCAGTATTTCTCTAAAAATATGTTTATTTAACAAAAATATGTTTCGCATATACAGAATGTTCGTAAAATCGTAATATAATCATAACCGGAAGTTGATTTCTCACGCAGAATTAACTTGAAAGTAAAATAAAATTTCATATTTTTCATTTTCCTAATTCAAACGTTCGCTAAGTACCTACACCTGTTCCATCTTGTTTCGTTCTCTCAATTTTGCTTGTTATCACTATATTCCGTTTACAGAATAATATCGAATCAGTCAGAAGTTAATAGGACTGTAGAGAATAATGAACAGCGAGGATTTTTATTTATAGCCAAAATTGACTATCAGGATGGAAAATGTAAATGAAATAAAAAAGATATTGCTGTTTATTAATTTTTGAATGTCTGATATTGTTTGTTAACGCAAACATGATTGGTGACGACTAGTCCAATTGAGTAAAGGAAGCAGATTGCATTTAGCAGTAAAGTGGAACCGTATTTAACGAAATTCAAATTTGATTTTCTCGAAAATGAAACTTTATATGAAACAATTTTAATTTATATTTATGACATCGTTTTACGTGAGAAGTCATCTTCACTTCCATTGTACCACGATTTCACAATTAGCCTGTATAAATAACATGGACAACAGTATTTGTTAAAACTAATTCATTACCATTTATATTTCACGATATCTACAAAATTTCTTGTTCGTAGATATCTTAAAATCTTATTAAATGGCAAAAAAAGAAAGAAGAAACAGAAATTTCTCTGTTATTTCTTGCTTATGGTTTACAAATACTTAAATTTTTTGCTTGCGAGATCTTAAATGGTATCGTATATTTATTGGTATTGAGTGACGAGAAAAGCATAATTAAAAATTCGTTAAAATATCATATGTATATAACTATTATGTCTTATGCAAACCATAGAACGTGTACTTATGCAATATTTTAGAAATTTGAAATTTAGTATACATACAGTTGTTTTATAAATAAGATATAAATTTTCGTCAGCTGTATCTTTATATCTGAATCACGTTGAAAGACAACAAAATGTATAAATGCAAGTACTATGCAGAAGTGAGAAGATGGTTAGTGAAATGGCACACAAGCAAAATAAAGTACATTTGAAAGTCTCATTATTTTATTTTCAACAGCACAGAGATAGATAGGGATAATTATATTCCACCTTGTTGATTTGTTCTTTACCTTGTATTAACGATAATTACTTTGGATCCACAGAATACTCTGAAGTTTGTATCTTATTCGATCTCAAAAAGTCCTACTTGTCCTCTTCGTCACGCGATGTCATACATTATTTGATTTGAAGTATGTAGAATCGGGATGTTTATGTATTTACGGGAAATCTAAGAATGCAAAATACATCCGCAGTTTAGAAATATGGTAGTAACAAAAATTTCTTCTGCTAATCAATTTCTTACCTCTGCACAGTATTTACGTATCTACTTAGATACACTGAATTTTTAAAAAAATTTAAATATTCACTATGGTCGTTCAAAAACTTATTTACTCATACTTAAATTTATAAAAATTTAATAAATTTGTCAATCTTTCCTCGTAATTCAAACACACATATTACGAATTAAGGAATTACTCTAATTAATGCAGAAATCACTTTGCTCATAGTTGAAACAATTGTATTAAGGCACTCGAGCGAGAAACGTTTTGCTATCGAATTGGATCACACATATTCTATATGTATTATCAAATAAAAATGATAAAACCGAGGCGGAAAGACATCATAGGCAGTGGTGTCTTTGTGGAAGTACTTTGTGCGGTAAGTACAGGTTTTGTCGTTATTCTTACTGCCACATTAAAATCGATTGGAATTTGGTTCCGAAGCAACTGTTCGTGAGATCACTCAAACGAGTTGTGTGTCTAAGACTTTCTATGAGACCTGTAACATACAAGAAATAAAAAAATTACTAATACGAATTATGATGAAACTATGATGGAACAGCAATATTACAAAAGATTAAAATTTAGAGACAAAATTACAAAAAGATTAAAAATTAAGGAAAAAGTATTTATTTATAGCAGTAGAAAATATATTATACATAAAATAATTTAAGAGATGTATAATCTTTTTATTCCAGTATAACAAGGAACTATTGGTACTTTCTAATGTTTAACATAGCATAGAACGGATATTTTTTAAAAAACAAACAATTAAATTAGATTGAAATTCTATTATTTACTATATTTTATTATGCTACTTATTATGTTATAGTCATGAAATCAATGTGATTTTTAATATGATATATATTTGACTTGTAATTTAATTTCCTTCCGGTATACAGGTCTACATGAAAACGTTTTCCTTCATTATGATTTACCATGAACTACATAATTACTTATTATATGCCATCGTGGACATGGAAAAAGAAACAATACGACAGTGATTAGCTATAGCCATATTATTAAGATAATTTTTTCTCGTGAGAAACCGTTATTTTAATGGAACCCCTCAAATTCTTCCTGAGTGATTTATTTCAGAAATCAGTTTCTATATTTTCCCCAAATGGTTTAAAAGTTTCTACGGGAAGAGGAAGAAGACTCCTATATAACCTCGGGATACTATCCCACCTGGCCATTGTATTTCTTTCAGCTCGATCGTGAAGATCCTTATTTACCTGGATCAACGAGAATTAAGTACGGAAACGAACAGACGGATTTTAGAGACACCCTGTTGTAACTTCAGAGATCGTGGGAAAAGTATACGCATTTGGGAGAGAATTCACGGAAGTACCCATCACTTGATGACAAAAGGAACTTATACTTTTCTTCGCCAAAATTTGTATTGTATGATTCATGGAGAGAATTAAGTTAATTTTACAAATCAATATTTACATAGTACCAATTAGCAATTGTTTCATTTCGCTAACTTCATTCATAATCAATCATAATCTACTCGAATCTCCATAAAAATTGCCAAATATTAATTAAAACATGATTAACTAATGAAAGTGCTTCTTAGAGAATGCAGTATGTTTTTTATTTAATAAATCATTCTATATGATCTTTTACAAAAACTATGCAATATTAGACAAGATGTACAGTCTCTCCGTAAATAATCTAAGATTATATAATATATATTATGGTACTCTTTATCTTATGACAATTTCGATTATTATGGTTAAACAATTTATTTACAGGAATAACATTATTGATTTCAACTAATTACCTGATACTAAAAATTTTATATGTTCAAAAAAATATTATTTCTATAATAGTTTTATGAGTCTTAATAATTTCCTAATGTGTTACATTTCACGGAAACTCATAGTAAAAAAGAATATTTAGGGAACATATCGCTATATTGTTCATGTAAATGGCATAAATGCAGTGAAGTTAGAATAAAAGCATCAATAGCACTTCTACTGGAAAATTTCACATGCTATATTACCACTAACAAATAAATTACATTAATTATATATAAAGTCGCGATCCTTGAAGAGTATCGCTTCCAGATAAAACCAAAAAAAAAACGAGAAAGACACTGCAAGGACATTTGCTTATCAGTAGCAGGGCGCGACTTGAAATTGCTTTTAAGAGGAACACTTTGAAATGTTAAAGAACCACAGAAAGTGGTTCTTTGACCGAAAAGCGTCTGGAACATTTTCATTTTATCGCACATCATATTTTATCGCATTAGTGGAAAACGTAGGCGTAGTAGAGAGCTAAAGAAGCAACGGCGAAATTGATCTTGATCTTAAATTTCAAATTTTTTTATTACATCGTGTAAGTCATGTCACAAGGGACGTAGAACACATAGAACTGAGTTTGGTTATAATACGTTAAATCTCGCAGTCAGGTAGAATTTACATAGCGTGCTATTGATGAAGCTAGTAACACTTATTCTTTGATACGTGAAATACATCGACAATCGGCAAACAACAATGGAAAACCGCTGCGGTTCAGAAAAAATTTCAGATCGTTGTGATTTTCAACGATTGGACCATTCAATGGATTTCAGTTCGGTGGGATGGATTACATCCGTTGAACAATTCGAACATCAGATTAAATATACCTTCCATCATGTATAATCATTTCACATAATACCTTGGGGGGACTTAGGCAGAATATGGAAATGCGTGTCCGAGGTTGCTTAAACGACAGTAGTGACCATGTAGAAGTTGCCACGTAGACATGAACATTACACAGATACGACAGGACAAAAAGGAAAACATGGAATATCGAATGATGTATCCGAGCATCCACGTGCGACAATAGATGAGGTTTACCCTACATCTAACTGTAAGGCAAATATATTACTTTTAAACAAATATGTTATAAAGAAAATTAGTTTTAGCTAGTATATATAATTAATGAAAATTTAACATTTTCTTTCCAAGAGAACGATTGAGTTGAGGGACTCATGGTCCCTTTGCGACTTTTATATCTGGCAACAAATTCCACATAATGTAATGAAAAATAATTTAACTTTAAAATCCGATATCAAAGTTAATTTTGCGGATACTTTTTTAAATAAATCTTCACAGTGCCGATCCAAAGGTGTAGAATCACCTGTCAAAGCCATGATAAGTAATTTTTTAATACTCGGTGCATAAATTTCATTATGTACTATTATTATTTGTATTATGAAAGTTATGTGCCTATTTGATTGACTTAATTTTTTCGTATCAAATTTATTCAAATTTATTGGCATATTCATAATCAGGAATTTAACAGTATTGTGGAATTCAATATAGTATAATAAATAATATATCTTCTTTGTTAGACTAATACTTATTTTCCTACTGTAACTATTCAGATAACAATAATCGCATTAATTTATTCTATATTTGTTTAAGTTCTCTCTAGTTCTTAAATACATAATTTTAATAATATATTTCTTAATATGTAGTTAGTATGCAGATAAGTGTATGTATGTACTAAGTAGACAATATGATCTGTTTAAATTTTTAAACTTCGAATATTCGTATTACTAATTCTAAATAAAAATCGTTTAATGTGTAAAAAATAGATATAATAAGACGAAGAATAATCTATCTTTTATTCTATTATCTTATTATATATCTCTATGTTCCAAATGTGTGTTTTAATTGTAACTCTATTGTCTCTTTTTATATTTAACTTACTCTAAACTTCTGTAGATAATTACAGTACACAGTGAATAAGGTACGTAATTAATATTTTCACAATAATAAGGAAACAGTCTAGTTACAATAATTAATCTGGGAATTAATTATATATAATGTATGTCTATTGCGGACATTCGGTAACAAAATAAAAAAATAATTTTGAAAATTATTTTTTCATTGTTTTGATACACTATAAATATATAATGTACATGATAAATTAGTAATATCAGTGTTTTATTATATGTGAAAATATCACAGTCGCAAAAATCAGTAAAAAAAATTATTTTGATGTTACAATGTGACTTGTAATTAATGGTATATATATGTAATACTAGACACATATATTAAAATGTTTCTAAAAGATAAATAAAACAATTCCAATTTTTAAAAACACGGATCTCGTTCGCGGAAAAGGTTTAATTTCTAAACAGCATAATCGGCTGCAAACCGTCGCCGATACGAACGCCGTCACATTGTCATGCTGGTAATGTTTATTGATAAGATAGGTAACATGCGGGTTACCAGCATGGCAAACCTTTAAATTCTTTTGTTCTTGGCGCACCAAGTCGAAGGAGAAGAACAACAGCAGGCTTGCATAAATGTTACTACCATTTTATTTTATGACGCAGTTGCGCACGTCTTACTACGTTTGTTTTTTAAATGGAAATACTGGATACGTACACTATTAAGTTGGCTTCAGCAAATACTAAATAATTCAAAGAAATCATCTGCTTGCCCTTCCTGTAACTTCTTTTATAATTAATATCTTATAGGTAATTCTTCCTAACTATTTATTTTTTAAAAAGTCCTATTACGTAAATATATTAATTCTGCACATAAGTCATATATTCTCCCAATTATAAATATAAATTAATATATTTTTACAACGATAATGTATTCAGCAACATAAAACTCCGAAATATAAATTAGCTTGATTATTGCCCAATCGTGAAATTTAATCGAACATATTTTTCTTGTGATCACGATGGACAAAGATTAACAGACTGTCGCTATTCCACTACACTTTCCAGCAATAACATCCTTTACGTTCGCAAGAATAACATTTGTACCTATCACTTACGACTAAACGTAATCGCACGTTGTATGTCACGCGCCCCGAAGAAAAATTCTCTCGATTAACAGCGGGATTAAAACGCTACCGATGTCGGCGTACCTTTACCCACCATAAGAAATTTCGGTCGGCGTATGAGGATGCATAATCATTAGTTAAAGAAGAAATTTCATCGAACAGCTTCCGGCTTTTCGTACGGTCGCCGGAGAAAAATAGTCGCGATTATAGCAAGGTTAAAGTTTCGGCGTGCTCGTTACGAGCACAACAGTGCAGACAGAGGAGAACGAAACAAAACAAAAGAAAAGAATGAAAGAGAAGAAAGGAGAGGTCAAAAGAGAGTAGTGCGGAGCAGAGTAAAATGGAGAAGCCGAAAGAAGGCCGATGGGCTCGCGCGCAACGGGACGATATCAACGTGACCGGGAGCCAAGGAAGGAATTTATTAAATTAATTTGCCGCGGCGACGCATCTCGTAAATTTCGTAGATGACCTCACTTTATAATTGTCGAGAATTACTTGCTTGGTTGTCCACTCGTTCGGCCCGACTCTCGCGTGGAACTTCTTACTCCCTAGGATACACATTTTATTGCTACTTTCATCGAGAACTACGCCTCCGGTATTCAGAAATTTCTCGTGAACCAGGCCTCCGCGTCGAGTATCGTAAAAACCGGAAAGAAAAAAGAAAAATCGAAACTGGTGGACTGCTTATTGCCAGAAGCGGATCATTTTAATTTGTATGATTGACGCGGGGAATTCGTTTTAAGGCCAAGGTAATTGAACGACGTAAGAAACGAAAAAGAGACTTTATAAGGACCGTAAGAACGCAAACACGTTAATGATTTCTTTTAAAGGTGAACCTTGTGAAAAAAGCTTTGGCCAGTAGGACGAGTGGAAATTAAATTGCGTATAACGTGAAAGTTAATATCGGTCATTTCGCTAAAGTCGCTAATAATTATCAAAAAATTTCGACATTGTACCTTGCACGTAGCAAGGTTACAATGCTTACAGAATCGATATGATCTTTCAATAATGATACGTTTTAGAAGTTGATTCAATACTGGCAATCTCAAAATGAGAAATTGGAAAGAAGGCGGGTATGCACAAATATATTACTTGACATATGGTAGTCGTTTCGCTAAAGCTTCTTAATCGCAGTGCTATTACCCATATGGCACTGAAACTCGAGGGTTTCAGTGTTTAAGTTAAGTATAAGAGAATTCATATTTATAAACATTTAATGTATTTTCTCACAGTAGATAATAATGTCACAATACAAAGGATTAAGGGAAACGTTTTAGTTGTTCTTCTGTAATCAGTAAATATATGATACGTTTTGAAATTAGTATATTATATGAAAGATTTCTCCATTTACATTTCCAAAATAGATTCCATTATTTTACGTTATTAAGAAAAATAATCTTCAAAAAATGTATTTAGATATGATGAGCAGTTTCAAATAGGCACTTTTCAAGTAAGTTAAAAATAACAGATCAATGTTATAAATAATAATGACATTATAAAACATGAATGTTATATTTTTTTATAAATATCTTACAACGTTATTCATACTTGTTAACTGCTAACATAGACACATATTAAATTTTGTTTTAAAAGGTTAGTATATTTCTACTATTCAACTACAAATTTTAATTATTAGAACAATCCTTATACGTGCAATAATTATATACCGATAACTGCAAGTAAATGCAGATACATATGTGTACACACGTGTGAGTATATTTTTGCGTAACTAGTTACTGTTGACCTAATTTAATATTTTTTATTCAATAAGAAGGCATATTTTACTTGTTTTGAGAAATTGTTAATTATAAGAACAATATTTGTTTGTTTTACACCCTCAAAAATACCCACAATAGTTACAGTACATTTAACATCTACAATATTTATATTATTGTATAAAATCCCGTCTACACTACAAATCTTATGTTTAAATATTCCATTTACGATTGGTGAACTAAGAATCATATCATTTTCTAATACTATTTTGTAATAAAATGATATTTTACGTATAAAAAGCCTTATATATTTTTCGAAGTTACTAAAACATGTTCCTATCGAGAGAAAGTAAAAAACAACTATAATAATATATAAAAACTAACATAGTTGTCTATGAAACTTAAGAGTTGAAATAAAAAAATTTACTTATATCATAATTATTATATAACTTTCCACCAGTCGATTAATAAAATTATTATAATATTTTAAGATTATTTCAATTAGCTATATATAGAATTATTTTATACATATTAATTGTGCAAAATTTAAAAAACAAATTTAGAAATATGGTATTTTTATCCAAAAAAAGGAATCGAAAAAACAAATAAATATTTGTTCCGGTTTTTAAACTCGAATTTTAGTTTCCAAATTATCTCCCGTATTCCTTACTTAACGACTGTCCTCTTGCCACCCATATGTTAAAAATACGAAGAGCTTCTGTCGCCTTATGGCCGCCTTGAGTACCGATATGTGCACATGTATCAAAAATTATATCAGACTTAGTATATGGCACGTGGGTTACGAATGTTTTTAAGGAAATCATGATTTCTATTTATAACTCGACTGCACAGCAAGCTGATTTCTTTTCTCTATAACTCGATTTCTGCATTGCATCTCCATCGACGCTTATTTCATTAATACCGAGATGCGAAAAAATTGAAAAATGTTTTTAATTTATTTCCATGATAATTAACCCCCTTTTTAATATGTTATATAACTGCATCAATTCCTTTTTAACTTTTATCCTATTATAAAATTTAATTTTTGTGTTAGAAAGTTAGATTGCCTGGAAACATCTGTTTATACAAAAATATTTCTATCGTTTGTTCCAGGATTTTACGTTATACTAAGTAACACATTTTAATAAAACAGTCAACGTTTCAATATCTTATCTTAGTTAATAATAATTATCTTATTTAAATGTCATTTATTAACACATAAAATCGGTAATCATTCATCTAATTACTAAGGAAAGATAAATAACTCATGTAACTTAAATTTTGTAATCAATCTTTGCATATTTGAAATTAGAACTAATGTTAATCATTAGTAATTATCTGAAAAGTCGGAATTATTGTACGGGATATTCTACAGTATTAACATTAAATGTAATTCCGTAACAAATTGTTATAGAGTGATGACAAAGAACAACTTATTTAATACAACTAATCAATACCTACAAAAACTAGCAACACCTGATAAACAATAATACTTTTCTTAGTTAAATATTTGCTTATGTAATGCACGTATACATTAACTGTAAAATTCTATTCCATCGCGTAACATGAAATTTCTATTAACAAATTCATTACACGACAAAAGTCTTACATCTTTGAAACAAACTAAAAACATAAAATACGATTTAACTTAGGAAGGCGAGCATATGCGTGAGCGACGCGAAGAGAAACGGATCAATGTCGAGCAATTGGAAACCACGAAGATTGAGAAAGGTCTGGTCGAGAGATATTTTCGAGGAGGATAGCTAACATATGGTAAAATGGTAAACTACTTCCGTTTATGGGAGCGCACTTTTGATGTTACATGCCACAGTGGCAGCAGGGTTTCGAAACGTACGAGCCGACCAGTCGAATAAGCTGATATGAACTTGAAATTTCCTTGACGCGCGTTTGTTCGTATACCTGATACGTCTATACAGCAAAAGAGTTGCCTTCATGGTATTGGCGTAAGTACACTTTAGCGTAATCTTATCACGAGATATAAGTTACTATGTAGTACTGTGCATTTATGAAATGAACGAAACGAAGAAACGAAATAGAATACAAATGAATGTTATTTACTTCACTTTGTTGAACCAACTAAAATCATTAAAGCATGCAATTTTCTTCTGTTCTCCTAAAAACAGAAAAGAACAAAAAATAAAATATGTGTGTTAACGTAGCAAAAATATGAGAAAAGTGGAAGGTGTGTAACTATCATGAACAAAAAATTACAAAATATTGTACACTAAAGAGTAGGAAAACTTTGGCATGTTTTAATCCTTTTAAGATTAAATTACTTTGTGCTGTAGAAAAAATATTTTCTTTACCAATTATTAATAATAGAGTACTAATAATAGGAACATATTTTTTCTGGTAGTTTTAGAGAAGAGACACAATGCATTAAAATTTAACACCATTATTATCGAAAGCAAATACATTCATCGATTAATAACTTAATAAGTTCTTAAAGATATGCGATACGTTACATTATAAGCAAACAGGTCAAATTGTTGATAAATACGAAGAAAAATAGAATAATGTAAACACAAAAGTATTTCTTGATTTATCTTGTTCTAGTAATAACCTAAATATATATTTTACATAAACTGAAGAAAAAGTAAATGAACGAAGTAATAGATATACTACATAGTATAAAATTAAGTGACAAAGTGGGTCGTTTTTATCGCAAGATAATGTGCCTCTTAATTGTGGAATTATCCCCGATTGATATGCAATGTATGAAATTTATAATTTTCTATAAAAAGCGCAGTATATAATAACCAAGCATATTAAAGAATTGCAATTTGTAAATAACTTATAAGAGATACGTATATGTTTAATCAAATAATGAACCTGACAACTGAAACACCTTAACTCTGAATATTTTGTAAATCATTTAAATATTTTATTGAATGAGATTAGAAATATTTATTTCTAATTTCAAGGTGTACTTTAAAAGTCAACTACACATATATTTCCCATGCACTTTAATGGGGAAATACTTTTTTATTTTGTATAGAATTATGACGATATTAAAAGATTATCTTTGTAAAAACAATAATAAAATACCTGTACGTTTCCAAAAGTACTTTAGAGTTTCCGTCATAACTATTGAACTACACAGAATAAAAGAACAAGCTCCATCTAAATGTTATCCGATTCTATATTAATATTAAAAAAGAGAAATTAATTTCTTTCCGTTTAAAATAAATTTAACAATTCCCTTGGAAATATAATTCAAAAGAAATAAATTGGTTCCATGCAATGGTGTCTGAAAAATTAGCTTGTGATGTTTATTCAGATTATTTTGTATTTACTTCAACTGAAGAAAGTAATTTTTGGAGTGTTATAATCTAATATTTTATATAAAGTGTATGTATTGTAATATGTATATATTAAAAATCTATCACTCTTTAAATACTAATTTTTTGCAAGTGCTGTTTCAAAGGAAATCATAATTTCACGAAGAAAAATTATATATGTATAATTTAATAGAACATTAATGTAATATAGTAGAACATTAATCGTGAATATTATACACCAACTAAAGCATATAAGAATGCTCAATGTATCAACATTTCATAAAATATCGATTCATTTAAATGTATGTTCTTGTACTACCTTTTTCTGAAGGAAATAATTATGTAGTTTTATTTAATCTTAATCCAAGCTATGAGACTTTGATTCAAATCAATAGTTTTGCTGATTCTTTATCTACTATTTTCCATTTTTCCTTAATATGCATGATTACGTTCAATATAAACAATTCAAAGAGCCCACTATATAAATGCAATAAACTTTAAAACAGAATATCATATCGTCGTTTGTAAATAAATTTTTACTCAACATTCTTTTTTTATTGTTTCGAAATTGGAGTGCATATAGGGTGTACTCGAATGTCACGTCGTCACATACTTCGCAAAGTGGTTATAACGTGTAAAGTTTATTTTTGGGAGCATCGACGCTCGAGCACGTGTTCGAAAGGAAACGCAGTACACGAGTTTCCACTTGGCGACGCTTCCTCGGAGTAATTGTCACGTGCGCGGCGCCGATCAACAGCCCTGTCGGTTCAAGCCACTTAAAGTACTTCAATGAGCACTCTTCTACTCGGACCATGCGAGTTTTACGAACGTAAAACAATATTACGCGGCTCTCTATTGTCGCTCATCCGGTTCGTTGATGCATGACTATAACGCACGTGTAACTTTTCTGAATTTTGATAATGATGCAGCTTTACTTCACGCTCGTTGTTCATCAATGCTTCTCACGATCAAATGATATTTTTAACATATGTTATAGCTCAATATAGATATTGAAGGATGTAATTATTTATATCCTAATAAGATGTCTATTAAACTCGTGAATAATTTGTGACATAAGATTCAAGAAGAAACATGTTTCAAATATAATTTTGTCGTGCCTCGTTATGTATAATTGTAATTCTTTTAACCAAATATAATTTTATTTATGAATGATTTATATAAAATTAAATCTTGGTTTATGCTTGTTTGTTTTGTATATCTTTTGTTTAAAATAGTATAGGTATCAAACACTTATTAGTACATATATTCTGTTGAACATATAATTATATACACTTAAAGATCGATAATTTGTAATCATTCCACATTGTAAATAAGGAATGCAAAATATGTATTTTGGATTTCTTTACTTTAGTAAATACGTAATCGTGTAATCAGTAGACTACGGATTTTTATGTATGGGAAATTGAAAGGTAAAACAATTTGCAAAACTGAAAAAATATATAAATATATACAAAATATAGTATTTATAATATTTATGAAGTAAAATAAATCTCTGTTGAGATTCCATTTCTTCAATTACGTCCATAAAAATACGAATTTACATAAGTATCCGCAATCTAATAATTATAATCAGTTATGAAATTCATAAACTCTCTATTAGAAATGGGAGGTAAAGTAAATGGGAAAGATTTTATAAAAAAACGTAAAGTACGAACCTTCCTACTACACGTGTGTGAGGCGTTGATTATGTTGCTGATGTACTAGCCTACCCTGCTCTTGTTCCCACCAGCTTACGACGTCCATGAATTCACCGGATTCGGTGATCTCCTGCTTATAATACAGGGCTCCAGAAAAGGTTTCCGGACTTGCCGCATAAACGGTGGCTGCACCCTCTTCGCTATCTCCGGCGCCACTATACGGCGATAGAATTTGAGGCTCGAGGTTCTCTTCATTTTGCCCATAATATTCCGAAGGTGGAGATGCTACCGAATTAGGCGAGAGTCGGGAAAAATTCTGCGTGTTTGATAGAGTCCTTGGTTCGAGATTCTCTTCATCCCCTATCGAGGATGAGTAGTAATCACGAGGCGATGTAACTGCAGTTCGATTTGGTGACAATCTGAAAATCATTAATATAAACATTGTTATTACTTCAATCCGTTTTACTGGCAATACTTTACTTTTACTTTAAATTTTAAGTTGGGCCATTTTAAATAAATTGCTATATTGATCAACATAAGAATATAAAATGTAAAACAAAAGAATTACTTGGATGTAGTTTTCTGTTTCCCAATTTCTTCATCTTCATCTAGCTGTTCGCCATCATCGTCTTCGGCAGCAAGAACATCGTCTTCCAAGACGAGTCTCTCCCCAGAACCGTTGTGACTCGATGAAACAACGCTGCTGGTGGGCGAAGGCATACACTGCGTAGCACCAACATTCGAATCGTATTCAACCCCATCAGCTTCGGCGAGCAACCTTTGAAGTCCCCTAATGTACTCCACGGCCATTCGCAAGGTTTCTACTTTCGACAATTTCTTGCCTCTATCGCCATAACCTGCAGCGATGTGACTCGGAATGTGTTGTCTTAAAGTTGCGAATCCATTGTTCACCTGTTTAACCCGATTCCTTTCGCGTGCATTTCTTCGTGCAACCGCAACTGGCGGCGGCTGTCCGTTTTTTCCGTGTTTCTTCAATCTAGAGGGATCGTAGGGCGGCAACACGGTTGCAGAAGCGGTTGCGTTAGTATTATTATTATTTTTGGGGACTATCAGATGAGTTTGATTGCCGATTATGTTGCTTTCGTTATCTTGCAACGTTCTTAGCAACATTAGTTGCTCTTGATCATTTCCATTTATTTGTACCCTATTACAAAATACAGTAACTCCCATAGTCGTCATTTTGATCACTTTTCTGCTTTAATAGCCAAGCCAAAAAGTTTGATTCACTGGGCGAATACATACAACGTTACAACGTGGTCGAAACAATCGTTGGTAAAGTCTGTTATCATCAGTCTTTTTCAAGTGCATGAACGCAAAATCGTTCAATGTAATTTTAATACAGAATGCTCTTTCTTAAAAATAACAAGCTCGAATCGTGGCGATTGCAGAACGAGCTTATATTGTGAGAATAGCGAAGAGAACGAGTAACTTATCGACTCTAATGCCTTTCGAGGACGAGTGTAATTGATAGACTTATAAATAAACCACGCTCTCCCTTCGAAGACAAAGATGTTTATCGATACAGACGGTTAGACGACTATTCGATTTGATACTTAAATTTGGATCAGAATATCTTTTGACGACTAAAATCTTGAAGATTATCAAAGTTGCCTGACAATGATTCTTTTTAGAATTATATCTTCCTTAATACTAAAAAATATCACTCCAGCATAAAGGTATACTCCTGTGTATCATTCGGTTTTGTTTTAAGAGTTTCTAATTTGCACTTTTTATTTTACAAGAATAACAGTACCATTTATTTCTAAGACATTTCTTTCGTTTTATGTATCAATGAGTAACGACAGATTATATATCCTTTTTATACAAAAAAATGATTGAAATTATTTATGATTCTTATAACATAACAGGTACGAGAGCGTATACTTTCTTGTTGAAAAATTGGTAAGCATAAACAGATATTTAATAAAACGCTGTTATTGTTACGATCTCTGCTAAACGAGCGATTTTGCCAAAGTTTTCGATAGGCCATAGGCCTTTTTTCTACCAAATGATGAAGCTGATGACCCGAACCAAGATCCAATTGTCTCGTTGTCGGTCACAACGGCTTAAGTAAAGCATGAGGTCACCGTCTATTCTTCTCCACGACGGTCGTCGACTCCTCGGAAATTATTCTTCGGAATCTAAATTCGTTACTTTTCAAAAACATTAATAATATCAAAAACAATTGTCAACGTTCAACTCTTCATTCGCGTATCTCTTGCTACGAAACAGTAACTTTTGAAATTGTAGAATATCATTCAAACGTCGCGTGACGTCTCAATTAGAATCGAGATCTTTGAATCGTATTATCACAATATGAGTGAAGGAATTGTATAGCACCAGTTAAATGCTCTTATTTAGAAGGAAAGCACTTTAATAACTTCAAATAGAGCATTGAAACGATCTTAATGATTTATAACGGTACAAATAACCATTGTTCGTGTTTCAACACTTATTACGAATCGATTTATCTATTTCGGCTATTAAGGCACTTGTAACCAATTTTCGTTCCTCTATCTGTAGGACTAAGGTCACTTGCTACTAAAAATTTAAGGCACAAATCCATTAAGTAATTCAAATGGTCAAGAATCCTGAGATCAATATTTCGGTATAGGTCGTTAATACTTTTCGAGCACCATACAAATTTTCTTCTTTGGCGTAATTTCAACATTAACAATTCTTTTGGTCGATTACGTTTTTCAAGACGAACGTTACAGTCGCAATTCTGCTTCCTTGAAAGTGGTCGAAATTCACATACGTTACACAAATATAACTCCATTCAGGCGATAAAACTGTCACCGAGCGTTCGCTACCGATCAGAGTAGCATCGTTTTAAACAAAACCGCGTCGCGGACTGCATAGCGTTTAACTACAAAATGAGCGTGGAAACCTCTTCGACAAGAGGTTAGATCCCGTCTAATATTTTACTACGCCACGGAATGACATGGACGTACTTATGTACAGTAGCGCGCACGGGAGAAAAAGGGGTAGCAAAGGGACCAGGTGGTGGGGGGTTTTGTAAGCACGCGCCGTAGCCAATGCCGGTCTAATCAAAGAAACCAACTTAATAATCTCGAACGTCAATTACGACAGGATTTTACAAACGTTCCCGTTTTCTTCACACTTACAAAATTCGATTCAACCTTCAACTTGTAAAAATATTGAACTCACACTGAATGGCGAATTTCTACCAACACGAACTCACGTTCGAACTCACTCGCGATGAGGTTCCTCGTTAAAACCATTCGATCCCATCGAACCGATCGAAAGAAACAATCACGCGAGAGCTCAGTCCGAAATTCCTTCGGGTTATCAAGATTTCGTTGACACTGTGGCCGATGATTTCTCGGCATTCGTCAGCGGTCACTTTTTCACAGAGCTCTTCCCGGCGAATGGCAGTTCTCGTTTCTGATCAGACCTCCGTGCTACGCACCGCATGGCGTCTGCGTTGAGAATGAACGCGGACATCCGATAGATGGGTTAGGTTTCAGCATTTTGCTGCACCATAGAGTGAGACCGAGGGCTGGTTTCTGGGGAGACGCTGTGCAGGGGGCGAGGGGAATTAGGGTTTACGAGGGACAGAAAGAAGGCGAAAGAGCGAGCAAGAAGCACGCGAGGGAAACGCGTGTTGTGCAAAGAGGAAGAGGTAGTGGGGATTTTGAGCACGCGCCGCAGCCCCCTCGTTTCTTCTCCCCCGGAACTGAAAAGGGGGACCGTACGCGCCATATGCCGGGGGGAGCGCGTGTGCCAGTTGCGTACTTTATGCACGTATGGGTCTGTGTCTATGAGACTGTGCGTAAACGGGCGTCGCGCTCGAGGAATCTATTGGCGAGCAATGAGAACGAAAGCGCGCGCGCCATACATTCATGCCCGTTGATCCTTGACTACAGCTACTATGGACCCTGTTATTTCGAGAGCTACGCGAAAGTGAATCCGAGGGCACCTACTGTAAAAGAAATGTTCCGGAAATTTGCGAGGGTGGTTCGACGAATCAGTATAGCGAATTTAATACCATCTATGTTGCTCGTTCGTAAGAATTTTGAGTAAATGAGTTTACCCAATGTTAACGGTAATATGTACATATTATTAACTCGATGACATTATTGTATGATATAATTTATTTAAACGAAATTGTTACAGATATGATTACAGTAAAAATATTATACCATTAATTTATTTTCTATAATAAAACAGTGAATACATTAAAATAATTATATGTCTTGAACTCGTAGAGCCTTTTAAATGAATATTATGCTTTGGATAACATTAAATTATAGACATATCGAAAGTATGTTATGATTAATAATGAAAACGTTGATCTTGATGACTTATATACCATAACATGTAAAAGAATGATTTTCATATATTTTAAACCTATAAATCTTCTTCATTCAAAACTGGACTATATTTACACGATATCAAATGTTCTTTGAATAATAACATAGAATATTGCCGCTTTTTAGGATTTTCAACCATTTCGGCTTTAGAAAAAGAATGAAATGATGCAATAACTTCATACAATTAAATATATTTCAATAGGATCAGTTACGAAGCAAAAATAAAAATCATTACTTATATCGTGTTCAACAACATTATTGTTTGTATACATGCGTGGTTTTTTTTAGTAGTCTATTTAGTAGTCTATTAAAAAAATACTTTGCCTGGGATCTTCTTATTTATTCTAACTTAATTTTTAAGTATGCTTCATTCGGGTGCTAACATTAAAACTATATTATTCCTCAGTTGTTGGTTTTAAGCAAGTAGATATCTAGATTTAGTCACAAATGAATATTTAAGTTACGTCCTTAAAGATAGAGCTGACCTTACGTTTTATATATGTACTTACTTTAAAACAGTCTTCACGACAGATAATGCTAACAATTACGTGGAAAGCTTGTTTAATTAGATGCACATAGATGTATTCCTATTAATATTGTTTCATTTCAAATGTGCATACACGCATGTTAGAAACAAAAATATAGAATATGTATACGTAAAATCGAATTTAAAGTACCTTATTTGCACACCTTCAAATTCCTTTATAGTATTTATTATTATAAGACGATGCAACTGCAGCCTTACTAATATTTACTGATTTATCTTGCAAAAATCATTATCTACAAAATTACACACTTGGGCTAATCACATTGAAAAATATGCTTTGACGTAATCTGGTTTTTCTGTTCATCGTGGATTATGTAAATCTTCCGAAAAGATATTTAAGCTATGGAAGCAGATTTTGTGATCTATGTTTCCGAGTAGTGAAGCTGACTACACTTAGCCGAGTTTACATATCAAGTTTCCGTCCTCAAAAAGATTTCAGACGAGAGAAAGGATTATTTCGCTGATCCGATTTCCTCCATCCCTTTGTGTATCAACGTCGGTTGTATATAACGAAATGAAAACAATTTTTCAGTGCATCTGCAGATGGTCGATAGTTTCACAATCAAAACGAACCGAAAGATATCTTTGTAGCTTCGCTTACAGATTAAATTCTTTTATTTCCACTGAAACGAGTTTAGATATATTTCAAACAATCTTATGTGAGATTGTGAAAGCTTCGTAATTAAAGGTCCACTGAATGAATTAATTCATTTTCCTGCGCTAAGTGTTGCACGGTGCAAAACAGGAAGCACGACATTCGGTTTGCCACGGAAGTTTCGTGTTTCGGGGCGGTGCACTCGCGAAGGCCGGTAATGTTCCAAGCTTAAAATAGAATTTCCATTACGATGTTTAAAAGTTTGACCATATTCGAGGAAATTTTAATTTTCCGTGATATCGTGATTTTAACTTAACATAACACATAGTAATAACTAAACAAACGATAAATAATAACCTATATTGTTATAGTACAGAAGTGAAT
Source organism: Bombus flavifrons (assembly GCF_040668555.2). Taxonomy (NCBI): domain Eukaryota; kingdom Metazoa; phylum Arthropoda; class Insecta; order Hymenoptera; family Apidae; genus Bombus; species Bombus flavifrons. The sequence continues at coordinate 5,041,088 of NC_138446.1, read as the reverse complement.
TTAATAAAGTACATACGTATGATATATTTAAAGCTAGTAAATTACGCGTATGTATTTATTTTGTGTATATAAGGAACATGTATCTGTGTAAAAGTTATATCTTAGTTTATAGTTTTATACTATATAATTTTATGGTATTATTATATGTAATAACATACATATAATATTATACATGTATGTTATGTGTATATTATATGTTTTTATAATTCACATTTTATAATTCTTTATAGTATACTCGCTTATTAATATCATAATCCCATGTTGTATTTCAATAATGTTAAAGTTTTTTAAATGTAATTTAAAAAATCTCTAAGTAATTAATAAATTTCAAATTTAAAATAAATAGTGTGCACAAGTAAAATAGTGAATGCAATAGATAATAATATTCAATTATATACAAAAGCACTTTAAATTATTTGTTAGTATAATGTCGTCAAGATTATTTACATAACACTGTATTAATATTTAAACATTATTCAAGAATAATGTCAATATTGTTCAAATAAAAAGATAATCATAGCATATGCCTTTTTGTACCGTAAAAATTTGATTTTGAATTTCACTAATAAAATTTTGAGTTGAAGCACACGGAAGATAAATTAGAAGGTAAATTATTTTTCGGTCACCATAACGATTAAAACAATTATACACAAGTGACTCTTACACAAGAGTACAGTGTAACGGCATTTCCTGCTCGTAAATTGTAATATGAACAAAAAACGAAACTCCAAATAAATTTTCTCACAATTCATCCATGGGTTCGTGATTGTATCGCAGGAACGAAAGGTCCAGAGGGATTTGGCCTAGATCCAGTTTATATTCTGTATACCTAGGCCTGAGAACGCAGGCCAACCCCGTATAATGGGGGGCACGGTTCAATTTATAGTGTGAAACATACGGACGACGTGCAATCCCTTACGGATCTCTGATTATAATAATAATTTGCGACTGGGTTAAGCATTAGAATTTATGTGTATTCAGCTCGTGTATTTGAAAATAGATCCTTTGTCCCATAGATGAAATTGAAATAATTATTCCTATGCCAAACTGAGTCTTTTTAATTATAATCCACGATACAGGATATTTCTAGAACACTTCTGATAATGTAAACATATTTAAGAAAGAAGTTATATGACAAAAACGAAACTTCCTTTGTTTTTATAAAAACTCCACATTAATGTTCTAATTGAAGAGTAATGAACAAAATACTGTAAAACAAAGATATTGAAAAACTGAAACCAAAATTGAATTTATTACCATCATTTATTATTTATGTGTTGAAAAATGACAACCAGTTAAACTCATTCTGTTGTATATTTTTCTAGAATTGTATATTTAAATTGCAAGCTTTATATTATAGAGAGAAAGGTATTGGGCGAATCGGGGCAAAACTTTATTTTCTGTCTAATTCTTAAATCTCAAAGTAGCCTACCGCTTATAGCATTAATGCAACACTATTTGTTATATTAACACTATATTTAATTTTATTAAAATAAATATGTAAAATAAAATGTTTCATTAAAATAAAATAAATGTTAAACAACAATTTATTTTCTTACTGCAACCTAAATTATTAACAACAATTACATATTGTTAATCATGTTTCTATTAAGGAATCTCTAAAATATAACTTTTCATAGTAAAGTAATCTGAAAGAATGATAAATGATAGATATAACTACCATTACAATACATTCTTTTAGAATATATTACCATGCCAATTTTGCATTTTGCAGGATGTTACATAATAATACATCTCCCCTGCAAATTTTGTAAAATAGCCAGCAAGTTTCTTTTTCAAAGCACCCAAAGCACTTAGAGATCTCCGCAGAGATTTGATCTAGATTCTGTATCTAGTCTTATGCCCTGCGAATCTAAACTAGGGAGACTAAATAGATTCTACGACGAAAATGGGGAGCTCGGCGAATATATAATACAAAATATATAGACTCGGGTCCAATAGACCCTCACAAGAAAATCTTTAATCTCCGCTCGAGAGAAACGAGCGTACGAGAAACGACGTTGCATCGTTCAAGGATTATGCACACCGACAAATTTTAAAATCCTTAGTTGGCATTGTTAGCTGAACCACAACAGCTTCGTGGGGCTCCGCGTATACTTTCATGGAAGCTTGGTTGCACCAGGAATGGCATAAACATATAAAGTTATCAAACTCGAAATGGTCAAATAATCGTATCGATACTCGTATCGTGTATAATACCGAAATTCCGTAATATATACGTGGTGTGAACGAGATCTTAGCCGTGAAACGCCGATCGGATTCTCGATTTCGTTTGTTTGGATACGTAAATCCGGATGATAATAATTTATTGAAAGACCCTTTTTTGCATGACTGCTTGTTGCCTTCTGAGAATCTTTTCTCCATTGCCAGACGTTCGACATCTACGGTGGCAAGAATTAGTCGGTTTCTCCTTTAAAAACTTTTCAGTTTGTTTGTTTGTTGGATCTACAACGCCGGATCAACATATTATGTAGCTTTATTAGTATTGCGGTAGTACGACCTTCGGCACATGTAATTCGCAAATTCCTTGTTGATTCGCTAAGTAAGAAATTTCCATAATCGTTGGGTAGTTTAGGATGCTTGACAGACTAATCAAAGATGTGATTGAACGAGCATAAAACTTTGAGGCGATTACATAAGCACCAATTACTCGAACAATAACGGCAAGGATATTAGAAATTATAATATCTGGAATGTAATTATAGTAGACCTTCGAAATATCGGTTGATGATAGATTATCAAATATCGATTGGTTAATCGAAAATTTCAAGACAATTTCCTGTACCAGAAATTAAAAATCGACAATGTTGGAACTGCAAGAAATTATTTTTACATTTATTTTTACAAGTTTTTGTTTCCGTCTAATATTAACATTTAAGTAGTGTTTAAAATATGAAAACAAATAATTTGGTTGTCTGAACAACGTGTATCATGATTATTTCTTATAATCAAGGTTGTATATAGATGAGTGGCGTGCCCCTTAGTTAATATTAATGAAGTCAACATTCTTCATGTAGGGATCAACTAAAGTTTTTAGAAAAGTAACAGTAAGCGGAAGTAGGAAGATCACTGTTGCGACCGTTTATTCATAAATCACTATCACTACGAACATTAAAGTGTTCCGTTAACAAATACCATATGGAAGACGTTTTACATGAATGAATCCAATATGGTCCTAAAATTATGAACTTTTTCTATAAAGGTGTCACACACGCAGTTATACTAACTTATTTAGAATAAAAATGTTTTATCATTCAAACTGTATGTATCTATAATGCAATTTTCAATTATCATTAAATTTAATTTTTATTGGAATACTATATCATTATAGAAAAGATGATAGAAACATGATCGATAAGTATGAAATTTGTAATGAAAATAACTTTTTTAACTTTTTACACGACAGCTTAATTATATGCAACTTAAGTACGCAACAATACAAAAATAGAAATGAACAAACTTCATGTCATAATTCCAAACATTGACACATTCAAAAGGTTTCTATAACTTTTTTAGGTATTGATGAGAGATATAAAGTGATTTATGTCCTTCGAAATAATAATTTACTGAAACTATTAGATCGGTAACAAGAATATACATGAATGGAAGTATTTAAATGTTCGTTTCATAATTAATTAGTAATTAATAAAAAATTTAAGAAATATTGGAAGAAGAAAAATTAGCTTAAAATGAATCATCACTGATTATCTTAAAATTAATGAAATCACTACTACATGAAACTTAATTTCAGTCACTCATAAAATTCAAACATCACTTGCGTATACCATCAAATAATCTCATTTAAAATTCTGTCTTTTATCATCTGCATGAAATAAATTTTATCGATGTAACATTGAGGCGGCAATCTCTTAACGCAAAGGATAATCCTGTAAATATCGGTAAAGTATTTTCAAGATCATTTTGTGTAATTGTTAAGGATTGAACGGCGACTTACCAGTAGCGTAATTTGCGCCTCCTTTACTACGAAAATGGTCGCGATGGAAAGCGCCGCGGGAGGCTGAACGATGAAAAAGCCGTAATAACGCAACGAGTAGTTCCAACTAACAACGTGTCAAGCGGCCGACGCGAGTAGTCGACAGGGTCCTAGGCACGTATGAGAGGGAAAAAGGGATGGATAAAGTGGGGCAGAAAGGGGGTGGGCCGGTGCGGGCCCTTTGTTAGGACGCGTGCCCTTGCACGTGTACACGGCCAATGCCTACGCACTTCTGTTACGCACTGTGCCATGATGCAGGGGCGGATTTCGAAGCCATAAATTTTCCAAATCGCCGCTGCCACCGCTGCGAAACTTCGCTTCTGTACGCGAGCAACAAGTATTTCACGGGATGGAAAAACGGATATCGGTTGTCTATAAAAATCTTTTTCGCAAAAATGATTCGGTATAACAAGATGATAAGTTATCCTATGAAAATGAAGTAAAAAATAATACTCATTTTAGTGAAGTAGTAGGACATGCAGGTAAAAATTAATCTTTTCCAAAAATAGAAAACGAAATGATTTCCTTTAGATTATGTATAATAGTTCATCGACGAAGCTGAATCTTATTTGATCCGTATTGTTTGCGTGACTAGAAGGTTGATGAGAAAATTGATTCTTTGATGCATAGAAAAAGAAATCTTATATTGGATCAAACGTGATCCGGCATTGGATTTCGTCCGATCACCGAACCTTTAATCACCCGACGATTAATATACTTACTTTATATTAACGAATATTATACGATTTTTTTAAAAATAAATTCTTAACTAATCAAAAATGATTCGAATAGCATATCATTTAGTTATGATAGCATAAATTTCATTTAATTGGAAGATGATGTTTATCATTTAATCGAATTTATAGTACCTATTATTTACAATTAAACGTCTTAATATATTTAGATATTCGTCTGTCGTTATTATTTCGAAGTTGTAGTATTATAATTTTTACAGTTAATAATATAACTATATATCTTAGTTAATAATATATTTCGTTTATCTTTTAAAATATTCATTGTACTAATATAGAATGTATATTTTAAAACATACGGATAAATGAATATATTCAAACTATACTTCAAGTTTAAGAGATCAAAGCAAATGCCAGGAAAATCTTATAAAATAAAAAGCTTATAATTGAAATTTCTGTTTTATCTTTCCCACCGCATTAAAAAATTTTACTTTAATAAATCATTTATGTTTTTCATAATTTGAAACAAAATTTTGTTCGAAAGAAATATATGATAAATTATTTATGAAATTTTTCGATCCAGTATTTTAATAATTTCCTTTCACAAATTCTATGTAGGTATCCTTTTTGTTGTTTCGGGAAGAAAAAATAGAACGATATCGTTTACAATAGAAAATCTGAGCTGAAAATCAAAGGGAATGGATTAGTTTCGCAGATAGAAGAACGTAAGCTGAGCAGGGTGATCGTATAATTTTGTGCAATGTGTAAAAGCTATTCAGGGTTCGCAGTTCAAAGGGGAGACTAGAATTACATTTTTCTAGTTGAATAGAACCCACCTACGTAGGTACGTAGGACGAATTGCAGACAATTGTGTGTAAGTACGTTGCGAATCAGGGACGGATTAATGGACACCAGAATGGATTTCAAAAAATCTATGTTTCAGACAATGCATTACATATATATTGTAAAAGTAGTAAATAATATAACTAATAAATTTATAAACAATTACATGAAATTCAGTTTGATTAAATTTTGTTATGACATATCGTTACAGCTGTAGGTAATTATAAAAGGTAATTATTGTTTCCACCGTCAATTTAGATTATAATTATAATACAATTAAAAAAATAATAATAACTCAAAGACAGTAAATATATACCTATAATAAATTCAACTGCTATATTGTATAACGATATTATTTGTATAAAAACCCCTTTTATGAAAACTTTACTGAGATAAATGTATATTTAAATTTATATATTTCATAATTTTTATGTTTTTATTCATCAATTCTACTTTCTTCATGATATAAACTTTCTAAATTACATATATTATCTCCTTATAAGCAATAAAATTTTAAAATATTTTAGCTTGGAAAATATAAGTGAACTTATTATATCACAATATAGTACATGATATCAGTAAGAAGTTAATTTTATGAACACGTACGTTATGAAGACGAAAACAGAATTATAAGTTTTGTTTTTTATCCTTATACTTAGTAATATTGTATTACAGAAACTGATGAAATGTGTAGGTACGGCTTTAACGCGCACAAGTATATGATACTTTATTTTAACGAAATAATTTGTTCGAACAATTTGAACACGCAGAAGTTAAAAATCTGAGGCGTTTCCCGTCTCAGAATTTGTTGGACCGCAAAAGGAGCAGAAGAAATTTTCGTTTTTGCTCGATGCAGTCGGAGCTATACGGTTTAATCCGCACCAACGGATCTAACGCGAGTTTTTTACACCTCCAGCGAAAATACCACCGCGAAGCAGAAGTTGGAGTTCTACGAAGAGCCATGACGCATGTGCGACAAAATTCTGCAAGGGTACGTGACTAATGATAATAATCAAGAGTTCCAGTCTAAAGTCGCACCACTGGAAATCATTCAAGCTACTTTTAATGTAGATCGTTTTCAATTTCATACGCGGGAATGTTACAAATTTATATAATTGATAATTTATTCTACACACAATCTTTTTCATATAAATGATATTTACAAAGGCAAAATTTTTGTTTAAAATGAACGTAAAAATTACAGCAATGATAATAAAGATCAGTTATTTTATACATAAAAATTTTATTTTACTCTTTGCTTTAGATATAAAACTTCTGTGAAAATTGTTGTAATTATTAATGCTTTCATATCTGTTATAATATAAAAATTAGAGATGTTACTATGTGCTAACTACCATTTATTTAACTTTTGTAGGTGATATGATAAATAAATTGTAGTTAAAATCTCGTTTATTTAATGTAATTAAACTTTTAAAATGTCTGCTTGTGCATGCTTAATCGTTCGCATTTCAAAATGAAATTCAAAGTGTGAATACCTCACCCACATACTTATATATCTATATACCATATCAATCGTGTTTCTTCTTTTATACGTATTGTACCTTTATATATGTATGAAAATAGACAGTGCATAAATAGATATTACGGAATATAAATTGCAAGGCAATTCGACCCGAAGAGAAAAGTATATGTACATGAAAAAGTTTGTTTCATTACTGGATAACTGAAATATGTACGTCACCTATAAAGTCCGCAGACTTGTGACCACACGCACGCGTATTTGTACTTTAACGTATATTAAAGGAACGGTATTTCATCCGGTTTATTATCACGAAGGTTTGGGTCAACTGTTATCGAGAATCGCCTAGTGCCGCAGGGTCCACTGACGACTTATAACCGCACGGTACAAGAAAGAGAGACTCCCGTATCGATTGGAGTCGCGTGGCCGAAGCGTGGCATATCATCCCTCTTCCTTCAATGGCGTATGCTTCGTGCCGCTTGAACAAGAAAGTGAAACAAGGAACGGCCGCCGTGTGTTGTATGTTCGAGTAGGATACGCGACCAGACGTCGGAGGAAAAGGAGGAGGGAAAGGGAGAAAGAGAGACAGACGTTTCAGACACGCTTCGTTCGTGTGCCTGAAACGTCTGACGTGAGACCAGCTGCCCTTTGGCGTGCTGTTTCGACCAAACGGAATCTCGTTTGCTTCACGACAATACGATGATCGTCCTCCTCTTCGGGAGTTTAAAGGGAACGAGATGTCGAGATCAAGGTGTGCTGGTCTTGGTCATTCAGGAAACATCTGATCGACAATACGCTGTTTTCTGAATTGTTTAAGCGAGAAAGCTGTGTGTAACGTCTCGCTTCACGAAATTGCTACCGTACCGACAGATTACGTTCACTTCAATTAACTTTGCGGTTACAGCTCACGGAAGACACATGCGCCCTCGTTAAGGAGATATGACTGATAATCGAGATAAATGTAAGTTGCAGTACGATTAAAGAACATGACTAAAGAACATGATACAACAGTTCCATGCATTCAATGTGGATTGGTTGTACGAACGGAGTTGAATTGGACCGAATAAAATATCTGCGAATCTCATAGACAGAAAATACGTCTAATATAGAAATATAACTACATATGTCTTTCCTTCTCTAAACGATGTTTATACATCGTAGATATTTTTTAAATTTAAGGTTACATTTATATACATTTCTTTACCTTAGTACCTACATGCAATAAACGAAAAACAAATAAATTATTAAACGTTATCACTGGAAGGGGGGTAATGTAGCGGAACGCGAACAGGACAATTCAAATCGTGTTGTTGTTTTGCTTCGGAGTAGCAAGACCGTTAGGTCACAAGTATTGTAAAAAGTAACGAACTCCGAACAAAACAATGTCGCCGCTACATACAACCGTCAAACGCAGCCGAGTTCAAATTTTCCGGCTGTCCCCCCGACCGATATAAATAAGCAGACGCAGTCACGACGGACGGAGTTTAGGATACGCAATAGAAGATTACGGAGATAAGCGAAGTTTCTCGGAGAGATCATTGAATCGTATTTATATTTTGTACCTGTGGACTGTGTATACTCTATAACAAGTCACTTATCGCAAATATATTTATTAACGAAAATAACGCGATTTCGTTATTCCATTACGCTTTAAATAATTTAATCCTCCACATCGTCACGCTTACATTAAAATCTCTATTTTATATTATTGGTTTTTAACTAATAATAATGTATTAATTACAAAAGAGAATTTACTTACAAGCAAAATTTTTAAATTAGTGTGCGAGTTAAAAAATGTAATCCCGTAAAAAAAACAAGCATTAAAGCATCGTACGCAAACAATGAAAGAACCAGCTATAAATATGTTCCACCTTACGCAATACTCATTAACGTTCGACTTATTTTGCACTGATTTGAAGGCGGTTTACTCATCAGCATCGTCGATAGCGATGTGCACTTTCATAGCCGGTGACTTGCAGGTACCTCAGCGCGATGCAGGTGAGAGCTACTTGCACCTGGATACATCGAAATTAACCAATACCGAGCAACAATCGAATCGACGTTCTATCGAAAATGCAATCGGCCAAAAGAATTAAATAATTAAATAATCGCGTTTCTTGTCGTAACAGATTTTGTTACTTGACACACGATTTATATAATTCATTTATTAGCGCATGATCGAATCAATCGAAAATAATTAACATAGTTCGCGACTTTTTCGTGTAATACAGAAAGAATTAGAAGTTACTATCCTTTTCCCTCTCAATTTTAATGTTTAAACGCCTTCTGTTTCACATTATGATCAATATAATGATATAATCTTGTTCCGGTATTATGTGAAATCTGAGTGAGCGTGAACTAAAAATCACTGAAACCTAAACGGAACCAGCCTTCCTTGGAGGCGTGTAAAATCCCCAATTTTTCTTCGAACCACGTTTCTTAATTAAGAAAACACCCGTTTCCTAGTGTCCGTAAAGGGGAGGGGGAAGGTTCGCGGCTTCCGACTTCCTCTGCTAGCCGGACAGATAGTCGGTTCCTGGTTTCCAATGAACGGTTGTTTCTTATGGTTTGCGTCCAATATCCATGGAGCATAACATATGCGGGCAGATGGTTTCTGCCCTCTTCCATTCCCCCCCCCCCTTCTACCAAACCTGGCCACATTCGATTTTGGCCTTTCCTTCTCTCTTATTTCTCTTTGCCGCGCTCTTTCTTTCTCTGCTTCCCTCCTCCTGTCTCCCTTCGTTCAATCGTACGCGCAGCGACCCGATCCAAAAAAGCCCGGGGCACCCTCTACGTAGAGTGCTCTTGCCTGTTGCCCACCCCAAAAATATCCCAAGACTCATCCAACCACCCTGTGCACCCATCAGCCACGTGCACAGTGGTTCTCTCCTTCGCTGACAACCACTTGTAGAGTCGTAGAGTCTCGCTTTTTATATATATCTTCGCGTATTGTCGCATCTCTGATACTACGTGGATTTCCGGCGATGCGGTGATTAACATTATCATATCGTTGACCATTCCAATCATTTTGGTTAACTTTTGTATTTCTATGGAAGTTAAGTGTCGCTATGACGAAACCCAATTAGAAAATGGTTTTTTTTTATCAGAAACTTTTATAATGTTTGGAGACTGTTGCACTATTCTCGCGGTCATTTATACGTATTTGTATACTTATAGTAGTACTATATATTTTTGTCGAAGAATATCAAAAAATATTTCAGTACTTGATAGACATAGCGATATTTGTATAGCAATTGAAAGTAAACAATATATAACTTAATAGATTCCACTTCTTTCTTAATTGCACTATTTCTAGGATGCAGTAATTCATAGCGCAATAGATTTTTTTGTAGAAAAATTCTAGCTTTGTAGTCAAATTATATATCATTAACAAGCTGATAATGAAGTTGACAACATATTTGATTGTCACGTACATTCAATAACATTTTCCTAATATAACAAACATTGTATCTATTTCAAATGATATCGATACACCTCGAAGGCAATACATTTTGAACGTATCCTTGACGAATGGAATTTAAACTTCTAACACACCAACAATTTTACCGATATGAAAAATCAATAAGTTGTCTGTAAACGAGTTCCTTTCTTTTCTTTCCGCTGCATGTCTACTTGCAGTCGCTGACTAGAATCGTGCATTGCAATGTTAAGGCAACCTTGCACACGTGAGAGAAGCGCAGGAGAGTGAATTTTAGGGGTGGATTCAGCCCCGTGGCATGCGACGTTATTCTTTTGTGTCTTCGACCCCGTGCGTTCGCACCAGCGCCATTCTCCTTACTCTTTTGCTCTATCTCCCCTTTTCCACCAACTCACTCTCTTTCTCACTTTCGCTCTCTCTATTCCACTTCATATTTCTTTCTTTCCCCGCGTCTGTCCTCCTCTGTTTAGCACGCTCGTGCGTCAGGGGTGCCACGCAACCCTCCATTTATCTCGGCGAGTGCCTGCACATGCGTGTTCGCACGAGGCCAGTGGTTTTCAAGCAATTAACGGTTAGAGAAATGTCTGTGATTTTTTAAATCCTGGCATTACGTGATTGCCTAATGATACTCCATTCAAGGCGGAATGATTTTTGCACGACGAAATCTGATCGTCGCTCCTGCGAACGTTCCTCCGTCATTAGCGATGCCGTTCGTGCTTGGCATTGTTCACCGTAGCTGAATTATAACCCCTGATCCCGTAGATTTAGCTGAGAACCGTCTTTTTATGTAAATTGAATATAGCAGTTTCTTTATGCCGTATCAAACTTTTTGATTGACTACGCGTTATTCTCCTTTGGGTGGAATCGTGCATGTCAGACGCTCGTAAACTAACAACTTTATACGGAAACACGCGACGAAATTGCATTCGTAGCAGATGAAAAATTTATAAAACGCGAAGAATCGTCTTTAACATGTTTCGATAAATAATTAAAAGCGATAATTGAAATAGAAATAAAGTGCAAAGTTAGACATTTTGTTGTTGCTCCCGTTTTTAAAATTTGTGTGAAAGTATCTTGACGTTACCGTCATTTAATAAAAAATATATCGACGAAAGATAAAACGCAGTTAATTCGATTGAGGATCACTGTATCACCACATGAGATCAGTGCAGTTATGCCGGATCACGGTTCTCGTATCGGCATACGTTTCGGCCGTAAGTTCTGGTAGGGGCGACATATGCCACCTGAATGCCGAAAATCAGGGGAGCAGTCAGGTTTCTGGATCAAGTCGAAGTTCGGGGATGCAAATTGGGATTAGCCCTTGCCGATACCATGCCGGTTCGCCCAGATATGCCTGCATATTGCGTGCGTATGCATTAGTCGCGTATGCATATCTAATTTATCATTTTATGCGCCGATACGACTGAAAGGATTTCTTGTTCCTTTTTTATTTTCGTCCAGACTTGATGGTTTGTTCAATAGTACAACCGTCTGTACACGTAGGTACATATGCTATTTACGTGCAACAGAGTATGTATAAGTATAGGTGAAGTGTATATAAAATGATGTATTTCCAGTATCTCTTGCTTTCCAGTATGAAATATCCTGTCGCGATGAGTTATTTTCCGTTCGTAAAGTAACGTACTTACAGCTCGTTGTGAGACGTGTTTTTACTTTTTGTATCATCTTATTTTAATGTTTTATATCAAATGTAACCATGAAGTCGGAGAAACATCAATTTTATTCGTTTATCAAATTAATAATCAGAAAATGTTTACAAGTTGAAAATGAAAAATTTTTCAAAAGAGTAATACCAAAGTAAAGATTCGCTGTGTTATTCGATTTTTCATTTAATATGTAAGAGATTGTATCAATTTATCCAATGTGTACATATATACTCATGTATGACATTGACATTAGAATTAAATATTGATATCGAGACTTGTAATTGTGATAAGTTTCATTCATTGAATAATATGCATTTTCATACAAAATAGAATTCACAAAATTTCAATTTTTCTAATTTAGTAAATATTTTACAAGAATTATGACGTCTGGTAACGATAAATTTATTAGTATGTGTAAAATATTATATTTTATTAATTTTATATTATAGCACCAGAAAGTATCTATGCTAATTTTTTACTTAGTCTTGTTCTGACTTTCGATTTTATATATTCCAATTTTACTTTCATTTTCATAAACAAATAAAGCTTTTAATATCCCAAGGAGATCTATGTCTAACATAAAATTGAAACGTGGATCATAGACACTAATAACAATTTTTAACGTTAGAAAAAAAAGAATTGAGACAAAAATAACAGAGAAGTATAGCGCCTTTAGTATTTTACAAATGTCAAACTATGATATATCGTTAATTTATCACTTTAGTTGGCGAACGAAACTGTATTTTAAATTATTGGTTCTTTATTACTTATCACACAAATATCCAATAAATTAAATTTATTATATCGCTAAATTAGATTTAGCACATTTATAATGTTCTGAACTCACTAAAAACGTTGTGTACATTGAATATTAATATCCGTTATGAGTTAGATACTTTGTAAGATTTACGAATTACATTTTAAAATGTAAAATAGAAAATGTAAAATCATAAACATATCAGAAAAGGGATACACATGTGCTCGACTGTGTCAGGACTGAATTAATGGAAATATTAAATAACTATATGCAGGCGGCCGTTTGAACGTGCGCACGCATACATAATTCACGGTTTTGTTGGTGGATATGGGAAAAGGGCCTGCGGTCTGCTTCAACCGAATGTTATGTTGATCGTATCACCAAAAATAATAGCAATGACTGTTCACCATATTTATTACATCTATCTTTAAATTCAGTATTTTAATTCCCTTTCGATGACCTATATTTGAGTGAAAGATACTAATTGGTCGCGAATATTATTTCTGTTAAAATGTATTGAACCCACAATTATCTTGAAAATAGTAAGTTCAACTTTGCGCATGAAGGAATAAGTAGGCCCATAATAGATAAATAAGTGAAATGGAATAATACGATATAAGATACTAATTTGTACAAGGTATAAAAAAATAAGAATATATAGTCAAATGTGGTTTCATTTTACAGTTACTATACGATTTTTCTCTTACTGTTACTTATTTCTTTATTGCTCGAATTAATTATTCAGTAACACTCTGTTTATAGGAAAGCTTCCACAACAGAGGCAAGTTCTGTTTTTAAAATCATTAAAGATAAGAAAAATGTCACAAGGCAAAGGAAAATAATATAAAATGAAGTATACTCTGGAATTAATTTTATGTATTTTCATGCGTCGACGCATATAAAAAATACATCGTAACTTTATTCTAAACCTGATATGTTTGGTTACGTTAATTGATACATGTAATTTCCAGACTTTTACCAAAAAGTGTTAAAGTAGGTATATGTACATGCCGTGAAATCATTCGAGAATTATCGCAGTTTTAGAATTGCTAAATTAATTTGTTCCATCGACAAATGTCATGTTTATTTTCCAATTATTTTTCATTCTTAATAATGTAACTCACGATAAAAAAGAATAATTTTTAATAAAAATAAAAAGAAAGAATTTTTATAAGTATTTTGAAACAACTATTTATGTTTCTTGTTCTGTGTCAGTCGCGATAGAAATTAGCAAGGTTCTCCGTATTGCATCGTAAACTGCGCTATAGAGTTTAAAGGATTAAACACGAGTATATGTTTAAAATTGATAATACAAAATTTGCTCACAAATTAGAGCTAATTAAAATTGTTAAATAGAAACCATTACACAATGATGAACTTTATTAAACTCTGTTAAGTTTCATTAACAGCACTTATCCTTCTGCTTGTTTTCTCACTGTCACCCGACATTTGTGCTATATATCTGTAAATACATGCAAAGTGCAGATATTGGGTGCAAACAGTCCTGGAAATATTCGTACCGAAAAACACCAGAAAGATTGTATACCAAGCACCCGAATGAAAGAAAGCGAAATCTCGCTGTCAAAATTCGACGAAAGGTAGGAGATTTCCCGTAAGAAATGGATATCGGCATGACACGATCGAATCTGAACAATAAAATCTCACGTCCCTCACTATCCGACGAGCGACCAAGAACTAGGGAAACTGAAAGAGAAAGACGTCCCAATCGTGAAAATAAATCTCCATATCTGACACGAGGCGGAATAGATCGACGTTCTTCTATGGAAAAACCATGGAAGAATACTCTTTCATGTTATGGAACCAGAGAGGGGGACGAAGGGTGATAGAAACGAAAAGAGAAAGAAGGGTGGAGGGGATAAGGCCGGGTTGAAGGAAAAAGGAACCCAATGATTTCTACTTCGCTATAAAAGAAATCCTGCACGAGCCGTTGAGGGTAGAAAATGAAACGACAGAGCGAGGGAAAAAGAGAAGATAGGCTGGCAGAAAAAGAGGAGGAAACTACTGGAAGTAGCGATTCGTTCTTCGTAGCACAGGGGTCGTCTCGAATCCGTCTGTTCAAAGAAGTTCCCTCGAAGGAGAAGAAGAGGAACTCTCTACGAGGCCGATGCCCGTTCTGAACTCCCTTCGGCGTTTCTCTTCTCTCTGCTTCGAAGGAAAAGAAGAAAATATTGTTCAATTCGGCTGCCATTCGATTGATACCGTAAGCGCTATAAGGAAATTGATGGCAGGGTCAAAGCATATTATTATAGAAAAATGTTGTGGATATATCGTACATATGTGATATACTAGGGATAGTAGATGATTCTTAAATTTCAACTTAGTCAGCATTATAATAAGGTACAACTAGCATCATTATATCGATAAAGTTTGAAAAATGCTGTAAAATGTAGAAGTGCATACATTTCGTAAAGATCATAGAAGTAATTTATGATATGAATATTAATAATATAAAATAAGGTTTATTGCTATAGAATATAATATAATGTGAACAGTCAATTTAAAACTAGAAATACAGGTTGTCTTACAAAAACATATAGAAGTTTACTACAATCCTATAATGAATTGTTCTCTGTCCAAATGCTTCTGTGACCTCTGAAAAGTCTATTCACATGTGCAATAATTATTTTATAACTCCTATATACATTGTTGAACTAGTTTCAATCTTTACTAAAAAATTTAGTCATTGCAGTCGTATTTCATTATAGTGCTAATAAAACTTCAAAATACTTTATATATCATATATTCATAAAAGATTTTTATAATAAGTATTCAAATAATTAATCATTGCTACAAAATAATATATCGACCTCGTTATTTACCAAACGAGCTCTGAAGCATATGTTTGAACTTGAGATTTACTGGGGCGGGAGGAAGGGATCGAAGAAGTTCGCGCAGGTCGATTCGTTTCTTTCATTCGATCTAATCCGCAAGGACGATGCTTGCTTAGCTGAATCAACTTCCGTTGCCGTCTAGATATTCTTCGGCCGTGATTTGTCAAGTTTAGCTACCAATCTTACGAGAGAATCGAGTGTTGAGAAACAAGATTATAGGTATCAATTTTACTTTCCTTATTTGAACTGGTTGCAATTTTAAACGTCCAGCTGTCCGTTGGCATAAAAATTTTCAATCGTCCAAAAGTCGATATCGCTGCTGTCCGGATTTTATTGTAACATAAAATAACAATTTATATTCGTACGCTTCTCTTTCCTTTGCCTTTGATTTCGTTTCTTGAAAGCTATCGCACACAAAATCTATTAGGTAGTAAAACTTATACTGTGTTGCCAAGTCAGATACTAGTTAACTCGGACGACGGTATATAAATTTCAGGCGAATACATCGTTTGTTCTTTGCACTGAAACTCGAATTACTCATAATTTGAAGAGTAGTAAGATTCTGTTTAGCAGGTATTTAAGTTAACAAGTTAGAAATTTTTGAACTTTATTTTTGTAGAATATTAACATCTCTGTTACTTTTAATGTATTATGTCTCTTTTTAATGCACTTCAAGCAAATGAAAACTTCAATAAAGCTTTTCTAGTGATTCATTAATCTTATAGTGAAAAAGTGCCGTCTGAGAAAATACCTGCTGTACAATTTAGTGATTGGACAAGTGACAGGTTGCAAGTTAAAGGCTTCAATATTGATTCTAATGCATAAAGAATTCTTCCAATTTCATGTTAAATAGGACATTCAGCTAATTTGTAATTTGTACAGTTTATTTGTTATTATGTAAGAAACTTTATTTCTATAATTAACTCTTAATTTGTAATTTGTTAAATTTCACCACTAACATTAGTTAATAACTAATTTAATTATGCAACAGAGTCTAGATGACTAAATAGAGGTTTAAAAAATTGTTTGATATTTAATTATTAAGAAATTATCAGGAGAATTAGTTTATAATTGTATGTGTGGACTGCATAGTTCATGAAATTCCCTACTTTATCAAATTTTTATAGGTACTATAACGTGTTAGTACGTTTCTACCAAAACACTTCCTTTACAATTCGATATCTTAGCAAATTATTCTTAGCAAATTCAATTTGAAGCTTAATATTATTACTTCAGTAGCATCCAACGTTATAATAACAAACGAATGAAATTCGATTTAATCCAGAAGAACGTATGCGAGATTCTTCAAGACCGAATATACCCAAGTTAAAATAATAAATTTATCACTATAGAAATAAAAAGTGATTCGCTCGCCAATGTAAACGTGATCAAACTAATAAAAGATCGTTTCACACTGTACAACTTATAATAAAATGTATAAACAAAATCATGTGAACAGGAATATGTAATTCAGCTTAATTTCGTTCGATGAAGCCTTTCTTAAATTTGTAGAATCGTGTGATTTGAATGTGATAAAAGATTAACATAATTAGTGGGAGCATCGGTATTGATCGAGACCGCGGTCTTAATGACTCTTTCGAGGTTTTTCTATCATGTTAATTTTCTGTTAGCGTGCCTCCACGCACCGTACAACCTTGTGAAGCGTATTTCGAGTAAGTGTGGCACGCGCCGGAATACGTGGAAGTCGGTATCATGGGATAAGCTGGAGAGAAGTTGCACTACAAGAAGTGGTCAGAAGACGGTCGGAAGGGGGGCGGGGGGCGGGGGGTTGAGAGAGAGGGGAAGACAGGTGCATCGCACCGCCAATTATATTTCGGAAGGGAAAAACGAGCAGTGCATAAAAACATGAAAAAAGTCCGCAGGCGCGCGCGCACGTACGTACACAGAGTAGGAAAAGCAGAGGAACGGAGAGGGAGACAACTACCCGCTGAAAGAACCGAACTAAATGAAGAAAAATAAGCGTGTACACTGCGAATAATGATAAACATGGTGGGCAACAACGCGGGGAAAGTAAATACAATATAGCAAAGCAAGCAATCCTATTTTATTTATATTTTATTTTTACTATCTCACTATTTTTTCTATTATCTCATTATTTTTACTATTTTTACTATTACATGTTTTCAAAGTTTGAATATTTCCAAGAATTTTCAATATAAATTCCGTTTCATTCGCGAATTAATTTAAAAAAATTATATATTTATAAGAAAAGAAAACTTAAAAAAATAAGCGGTATGAAAAAATACCATAATCTTACAATATAATATAAACCGAGGAAGCAGTAATTAACACGAAATGGAAAAGCGAACAAGGAAACTATATAAATGAATTTATAAACATTTGTAACGTCTTTCTTTTCGAAACACGATTCTTGGTTGCAAAATGTTTCACTGTAAAAGTTTCACTGCACGGTAAAGTACAAGGCTTAATATCTCTTTCACGCGTGCTATATAAAGCGTGACTACATAAAAACTGCAAAAATTGTGGAATCCAGTGAAGTCATTAGAAAAAAGATAAAACATCGTTGAGTTTCGAAGGTGATAACTATGTAGTACGAATTTCTACTTTTTCTGTTTAGAGATACTTCAATGAAGAGGCATAACTGTTAAGTCATACGGACATAAATGCGTGCGGTTTAAACATGTACTATATCGAAATATATGAGTATGGATTCATAAAAAAAGTATTGAGTGCACGGAATACCGGCCGAAACTCCGCAATTATTTAACGCTGTATGAAACACGTAATGTAAAATGTAGAACGTAGAATACCTATTACAAGGTGAGACGCGAAACATAAACTTTAATGTATAACGTAACCGTCATAAAACAGGAGAAGGTGAAATTTTTGCTTCAGATAGAAGTGAATTTCTCTGGTGAAGCAGTGCAAGGTAGAAAGTTTACGTAAGAACAGAAAACACTTGTATACAATCAACCGTACATCCCATAAAAAGAAACGGAGCAAAAATAAACAAATCGAATTATTAACGTACCTTATTAAGTTTGCTGAACGTTCGTGGTTGAACGAACAAAACCATTTAGTCGTTTCAACTGCTACACATACGTTTTATAAGATAATATAAATTTTCATTAAACGTCCTTGTAACAAGAATTCCAACGGTCGGATGCGTCGACCTGCAAGAAAACGAATTTACCCAACTTGTCTTCTCTCCTTTCGAAAAAGCGTTGCGAAAGCATTGATAAAAGGAGACAAACGAATAAAAAGACCCAATATATACGTCAGAAAGGAAAAAAGTTAATAAGCACGGCACGCGCCCTGCCTCTCCTTCCCTTTCTTTAATCGTTCGGCTCCCTACTTTGCAACATTCTACTTTCTTCCTCGCTCGCATCCTTCACTGACACCAGTCTCTACAAACGTGATCAAAATTGATATTTCGTTATTATAAAAGATTATGTTTATAGTATCTATTAATAATAGGTTTTGCTTGGTCGGTTATTGATTACAGGATACCCGAAAGGTTCAATAACTATATCACATATTGGTACGCTCTTCTTCTTAACACGTGTATGAAAGTTCAATGGTGAAATATTTAATCAATTAATTAATTATTACATTAGTTGGTCTAACATACATCCTTTTACAAATTTATCAAATGAAAGAATATTAAATAGATGAATAATTCATATGTATCTTCTTGCATAAAAGAAAAAGATTTGTTCAAAATTGCTTAACCAGAAATTACTTGCATTTTGGCATAATTATAAAATCATACAATATTTTGAAACATGTTTACGAATATTCAGAATATTTTGTTCGTATCAAAATTTTATTACGTACATTTTGTACAACACAAAAATGCCAAAATATTTCGTTCATAAAAATGTTCGCGTGTTTTAAGGTAAAAACGAATTGAATGACCCGCTTAACTGTGAGAAAAACAAGTAACGAAGTAAAAAGGGAAGTTGAACCGATGACCGAGACACTGCTAATCTTCGAAGAGTCAATTAAGGTGAATGAAACATCACCGAAAGAACTCTAAGTTCAATCAGAGTCAACATAGTAGCAGTTCTGTACAGCGACTCGTTCCACTCGTTTATTGCCCTAAACGATGCGACATCGTAGATTAATCCAGATCTCCTACCACTTGTTTGGTTTTTCTCTTACGGGAAGGAGGAAAGGATGGACGAAAGTGACTGTGGTAGCACGTGCACGGGGCGAACGCACAGAGGAAGATGAAGGGTGGGATAAGACAGAAAGAAGGAAGAAGAACGAAGTCGGTGGCGTGCGAACAGCAGGTGTACGACCTCTTCATGAAAACCGTCGCTTCTCCAACTTCTTTCTTCCTCCTCTTTCCTCCTCGTTCCACTATTGGTTTCTTTTTTCATGGATGATCGTTCTTGTCGACCCATTATTCTCGTGTCAACCCCATTCGAGTTCCGTCGTAATTAACGGCAAATCTCAGCTTCCCAAAAAAATTAAAGAAGCCATAGTGATATTTTTAAGGACGATTTAATCTTTAATATTTGGATTAATTAGTATTGAATTCCTAGTTAACAGTTAACAGGTAACAAGTACAGACTTCTATTGTACGGATAGTTTTTACGATTTCGTGTCAAATAAGGCAATCAGGTATCTTGTAATTTGCAAAGTTTACTTGCAAAACTTCGCCTGTTTTACCACATTCGGTATTGTCTTGCAAAAGAATTTACTAATTTGTAATAGTTGAATCACTAAGTATGAAAAGACGCTCAATCTAGACGGAATCGTTGTTCGATACAGCAATCCGCTTGTGAATTACCCCAATATCAGGCTGCGTTCATACTTACCGGCTTTTTAAGGTCGATGATTGTTATTACGGCACAGGTAAATTCGTACTCTCGTGCCGTGCATGATTGCCTGGGATTTCAGCAGGAATTTAATACCGATGACTTAATTCTATCGTTTCGCACCATACAATATAATAATATACATATACTTCCGGCAATAAAAACTGATCGGAGTTTTGCCAGTTGTAGTCAGCTGCAGTAAATTTTTTAGAAATGTTCGACTCTCTTAATTTTGATAAGATGTTAAATGAAGCTGTCAGTTTGAGGAAGGTATTTCATTATTGCCATATGAAATTGTACATAATCGTTTATAGTTAATATTATAATTATATTATACACGGTGGTTGGTAACTGGTGGTACAAGCGGGTGATTCTACGCGAAAAAAGAAGTCGAAAATATGGAATAAAAATTTTTTGTTTTAATTTTTCCATCGAGACAACGATCTACAGTGAGATCCATTATAACGAGACGTGATAAAGTGCACGCGTACCGAGCGAAAATTCAAAGTCGATTTTCTCGAAAACAAAGCCTCGAACGAAAAATTTTTATTCTATATTTTCGACTTCTTTTTTCGCGTAGAATCACCCCCTTTCCGCTTATATCACCAGTTACCAACCACCCTGTATATTATATTGCAATATAATAATTAATATAACATAATATTATATAGTGTCTCAGGGAACTATTTAAACACTTATACAAACTTTTTATGAATATATTACGTGTGTAATACAAAACTTTTTGAGGAAGAACTTTTCTCTAGCAGTGTAATGAGATACGGCAATGATAATTATATTGATATTAAGGTACAAAACTTTGGATAGTTCTGGTATTTTTAATTGTTTGTACTGCCTTAAAATGATTTTTTTAAAAAATTAAATGGCTTGCTTTCTGTTTGATTTTCATAACAAGATTGCAGCCCTGTCAAATAATCCCTTCGAAGTTGTAATTTGGTTTTCATATGGACTCTGTAAGCTGGTACATGTAAAGAGTCTTTTAATGGTTCCATTTTAAGGATTCTTACATTATGTAATTGCAACGGATGCGATTCTGCCTTCATACTAAAATCGCTAATATATATTAATGGCTCAAAACATCTGATAAAACAAGATCGGAATGAAAGATCTGGTAAAACATTATTGCAGTCTTTTATTAATTTAAAAAGTTGTCATAGTAACATAACATGTCAAATAACAGATAATGATAAGCTCATAAAGGCATAAAGGAATTAGGATGCAGGGAAACAACAACAGCGTTTATCCTGAAGATAAAAGTAATCTCATTTCTTCAGATATAATGCTATGCAATTTCATTATATAGAAGGGTGATTCATGACATGAGCTGCTTGTTATTTGCCGAAAATGACAGGATGTGATATTAGAGCCATTACATCCCATTATAATTAAATCCTTCCTATTGCGCTAGATCATTCATAATAAAGGTTAGCATGACGTATTTCTCAATCAGTCAACGTTAATAATAAGATAAACGACGATAGAAGATAACGAGAGGAGAAAAATAAACAGGTTACATAATTCAAATGCATCATGATGATTGATGGACAAGCATTGGCTATGATCATGAAGAATTAAATTTGATAGCTAGCAAGCTACATATCTGATAGACACTTGCACTGAATAAAGTAACTTTTTGATGTAATAATAAAGCCTAAAATTAAAAACTCGCAAATTAAAACAAATTATACATAATATAACTCCGTTGTTGCTTCGAAACCCGGTTTATGTCACTTAAGTAGTCAAGAAATTCATTATATACATAATCACAATGGATTTTACGAATTCATATTCATTTCAAAATATATAAAAAAAAAAGGATGGAAATCAATTGGAAACATTTAAAAAGAGCATACGCAGGAATTCGCAATTTATATCTTCATCGTATTAAAGCGTCAAGGTATGAAATTCCTCGAAATTAAAAATCGGCCGTATTAACGAAAATCCAATAACTTTAATTCGTTCTTTAGTCCACGGCATTTACCTAAATCAGCACGTTTGCCCGATAATTGCGGCAGTCCACGGGACAATTAAAGACCAATATTGTGAGAACTTACCTCAGTTAATAGCAGGTTTGGCTGTTAAGCCATTATGGATAAAAACCGAGAAAACGAACTACCCAGTCTCTGGTCCTCTTGTTCGCTCCTACCCATTGGCCACTCGTAATTAAAAAAGATAAAACTGGAGGATCACTTTCGCGGTTTCCGTCTTTATCTCGATGGTGTGCCAATCCATCGTGGTGCCTAAAGTACGCCGCATACATAAGTCGGTGCTGGCAGAAAACGTATAGCGGTTTCGCTGTGGCTCATTAGCTCGCTATCGCGGTTGGCGCGAGCGAGTGTTGCCTTCGGCCTGGCACCTTGCCTTCGCGACAGACAGGTGCATCTCGTACTTTTGTCCTTGTTTCACGTATCACGTGTGAAGTCCAGCCATCCTTGTCCACCGGTCCGATAACGAGAACGAACGGCCGACGAAGAGCAACAACCATACGACGAAGAGGTCCGAGGCACGTGGCACCGAAATAATCGTTTGAATTGCTCTTGCGACCTGCACGATATGCAGATGCCTTGGGGAATTGTGGCCTTCCCGAGAAATCGTTGAAATTACTTTACTAACACAATTTTTCTTTTACTATATTCTACGTTTAATAAGCTGCCATTACTATCATTATTTTATTGTTGTCAATACGATGTCCTGTTTGCGGTCTCCATTTCTGCCATATGCATTTCCAGGTAGTGTTAATTTATAAAACTTCCATCATAGTAAATTTTTGATATTCCGAATCATGTTAATGTCATTAATTTTTTATTGTTTCTACCATAATGACCAAATTTGTAATTGTATTGTTATATATTTCGTAATTAATAGCTATTTATTGCGTTCGTAATATATTTCTAATGTTTTACTTTGCTAAATTATCAAATTAATTAATTAGCTGTTTGTTGCATTTGTAATAAATTTCTAGTATTTTTTATGTCTTATTGTATATTCTACTCCTTAAATGTCAGATTCGTAGAAATTATAATTCTATACAATTCATTAACCTTCTATGAGACAATATTTCGTCCAATTTTGAAAGTAATTTTAGGTTATTATTTTGAAACAATTTACCTAGTAATACTAATAACATAAACAGGCAGATTATTAAATTAATAATGTCACACTGCTATATACGAGACATTGCCATTACATCTAACGTTTATGTGTATAAGACAACCATGTCGATACTCGTATGTTAATTGTAATACATGCAGTCACAGATGACGATACTGTGGGGAGTTAAGAAAAGAAAGGATAATATATAGACAGAGCGATAATATCACTTGATCATAATAAATTTTATTTCGTATGAAAACTGGTTTGGGCAACATTTGCTTCAAACTTGTAGAAAGTTATCGACGCCGGAATGATGATTGCACCGCTACACACCAAAGAAATGGGCGCGCCTATATCGCAGGCGTTACGTACCCTTTTGTATATCTATTTTTCATGTTAGAATTTTTTAATGTAAATATTTTTACACAATATTTGAGATCAGAATCGATGTATTCGCTTATTTGTTAACATACTTATATAATATTAACTAATAACGTATATTACGCTTTCAACAGAAAGTTTTTATATTCTTTATTTTATTATCTATTTATCTTTTATTCCGTTTAAGTAATCCCGTGAGATAATAGAAAATAACAATGTCAATTATTCATTTCATTTTACTTAATGAGTAACTCAAAATGCAAAATCAATGAAATATTTTTAACTTATTTATTTAGTTATTTAATTTCTTGGTTAAGTTATTATATAAAATATATTATATAAAGTATATAAAGTATATTATTTAAAGTATAAAGTTATTTAATACTCTTCTTATTTTTTTAACAAAATATTTAAAAATTAATACAATTATGCGTCTTATAAATAAATCGAACCGTCGAGCCACTCTGATGTTTCTGTAAACTAAACATTGTTCTTTTCCAATTTATGTAGTTTAGTGGCACGAATATATAGTTGTTTGGATATATATACAAATCAATTCCATTAAGGACAGTGACGATAGCCGCTAGTGACCAAAGAGGCCTTATCTGAGGATAACTCGAAGACATGAATGCTTCTGATTACAAATGGGTTCAGTTAAACATATCAACGAATACAACAAAAGTGAAGATGGTATTTCTCATCTTCACTGAAGCAACTTTTAGCTTCTTTTTGCATGTTCCAAAATATCTTTACCAAACACTTATACAAATATTTTATCCATGTTGGAACAACATTTGGTCACAAGTGGAGATTTTTTCAAGAAACAGGAAAAGCAACAGAAAGTTACTCCATGTTGTATTTGCTACATAAACCACATGTGGTTTAAAACAACTTATGAATAAATAAAAGTCAACTACATGTATACAAATGCCGTACTAAGTATAGATATATCAGTACACATTTCAATTCCCTCAAACATGAATGTTGATTTAGGATTGCTCTATTTCCATACATGAATACGAAATTTATCTTGAATATAACAAATTTTAATCTAATCTTAAAATAAAATATACAGTTTATATTATGAAAATTTGTAGTAACTTATTAAATGTTCTTTAAAATATGATAATAAAATACATCTAATAATCGCGAAATGAAATTATAATGCCACGTGCCAAACATTTAGATAATACATTTTACAATAGTATCTGAGACAATTTAAACGTATATTTAATACAAATATTTAATAACAAAACGCATTTCAATACTATTCACAGAAAGGTATGAAAGTTTTACTTACTTTGCAATACTTAGTTTTAATTAATTT
Organism: Bombus flavifrons; assembly: GCF_040668555.2. NCBI lineage: Eukaryota > Metazoa > Arthropoda > Insecta > Hymenoptera > Apidae > Bombus > Bombus flavifrons. Next base: position 5,015,716 of record NC_138446.1, on the reverse strand, counting down.
TACAATAATAACTTTATCAAAATGTTGTAATGGAACAATGTCAGATAAAAGTCGTATCATTTTAAATAATGCTCAAAATAATATAATAAATAAAAAAATAACAGAACGATTACTAATAAAACACAAATTGACTACTTTACATTTTTTACAAGGAAGTTCTTTCTTTTAACATTATTTTCGTTAGAAAAACTAGACACTAGCTAACAATTGAAAAATAGTGGCTAGCTGACCAGTATGTTCCCCGAAGACAAATTCGTTGTTAAATTGTTTAACAGCAGGGTATTATTATCAAGATGGTGTTGTTGGAACCCTATTGGTTGGGCCTACACTCATCTTTCCTCAGCGTACATACTGAAAGTGTGTTCGATTTATCACTGAAAGGGATCTTCGCTATGTTCATGTGCTTCCTACCGGAGTATAGCGCTATTTGAGGGCTGCCAGCGAATGGAAAGGAAAATTTGTCTTCCACATTGTTCTTCTATTGTTTCTCAAGATTAATTCTGCTACTCAGACTGTTACTAAGTGTATACTCGCACATGTTATTTGTATCAGTTTTCGTTGACGTATAAATTAATTAACGGCAGACACTTTGTTAGAAACTTATATTATTTACATAATAATATATTAATTTTATGTTAACAAAACCTGACTCCTACATTCATTCGAGCTGTTTTGTTACGATATAGTTGAATCGATTAAATTTCAAAATAAGATGAATTACAGACGACAATTAAAGAAATCGAACTTAAATAGACTTGTTTTATTTGTTAAAAACTATGACGAATATCTACTATGCTTTGGATATTTTATGCGCTTTTGAATAATATATACGTTCTGTGCATTGCTATATTTTTAAATTCCGCATAAATGCATGAAGATTCACAGTTAAGGAATACATTTTATGCTAAATCGTAAGTAATAAATCAACAGAGGAAGTAAGTGGGCAAAGTTACGATATAAATATTTAAACATGTATAATTTGCTAGTACTGATACGGACTAAGACATATACATACTCGTATATTTGAATAAGTAGTTACAAATATATCAGGAGCAACAATGCGATACTTTGATAACAGCCACGATTAAATGATCGATCATTTCTAAGATTGATCCACAAACTTTCGGAGAGATTAAGTTTTGAATCAACGACAGAAACAGAAAGTAGTCTGTAAATTGTAAAGGAAGATCGACGACTTCGTAGATCATACAGGATTTATCGAAGTTGAAGATCTCCGGTTAAAAAAGGATCAACCAATCGTTGTGATTTTCGTCTAGCCAGAGAAAGACACAACGGTGAATTTAATAAATGAAGCTACATAAAGGAATGGAACAACCCCCCATTATTTTCTATCCAAACGAGCCTTTTGAATTTGGTACCTTGCGCCCGCCGTTTCTCCGCCGATCCCACTCTTTTCAGAAAGAACCTATTATTCGCGGATTCAGATAAAATCACTTTTTCTTTTTACGATAAGTCGTGTTACGGATTCTTTTTCTTCGAGTTACAATCTTTCAGTCAAAATTTAATAGATTTCATTTTTTGAAAATATGTTCAGATTTAAATTTGATTTTGAGCAATAATAATAGTACAAGGAATTAAAGCACAGAGATGAATTTTCTCTTGCAATATAATGGTGCCTATGCATTAATTGCTGATAAGATCGTTCCAATATTTTCTTGCATCTTCTTTACGTATTGAAATTATAAGTGATGCAAAATGTAACGTTTTTTGTTTAATACCCATAGGATTAATCTATTAAAAAATTTAAGGAAACATAAACTGTACGCGCCAGTGAACACGAGCTTTTTACTTTATGAATCAGATATTGAAACGTGTTTTCATGTATACTTACCGGTTTCTTAAGTGATGTAATTTCTTTGAAATTTTCTACAATTGGAGTTTAAAACCTTATGTATATTGAGAAATAGTAAATTATAATGTAAGAATTTATGCAAAAGCTAATATAAAGCTAAAATAATTCTTCTTGAGGAGTTTGTTTCCTTTTAGGTTCAATAAAAGAAGAAAGAGGGAAAAAGTGGTTACATAAAACAAACGATTTGATCCTTCATTTCCCTCCGATAATTATAGGTAGTTATATCATGTTATTCGCACATATATAAAGTTACATCTTATTTCAAAAAACGAAAGAATGAGAGAAACGAAAATTTAATACGTGTATTACTTTTAATACTTTATGTATACTCAAACTATGTATACTTAAAAAATTGACAACAAGATCTCATTAGGAGTCAAATTACGGAAAGTTGATTAAAAGCTACATCGAAATTCACATAACACCTTGAATGGTCGAGGTCGAATACACGAACCAAGAAATAACATTCTACCAGAGATGGTGTAATTATTTGAAACAAGCCGTTTCGTCGATCTACTTTCAGTAATTGCTTCTCACGTTACACGTTCCTGATTATTATCACACAGTTCATCTGAAATTCACCAGCAGTAAATGGAAAGGAAATTAAATTCATCACAATAAACATATCGGTTTCTATTTAGTGTTAAAAGCTTCGTTATAGGTTACATCTTGCGTATCGCATTTGTCATTACAATGTGACGAATTGAATGCGTGGAAAGTGAAAAAATTATTTAAAAGAAAATGCATCGATGGATCTAATTTCGATAATTACCTCTCGCGTTATTCGTTCATTATAAATTCATTTATTCGTTCAAAATGTAAAATGCGAAGTGTGAACAAATCTCTTTTCTACAAAAAATAATTTTTCCTATACAAATTATTCATATACATATATCAATTAAAAAACAAAATTGTACTGTGGATGCTAAAACCTGATTTTTGGTTGATTCTGTTATGTTTTAATTTTAATTTTATTAGATTTTAATACCATCCCTTTTCTAATTTATCTTTGCATTTAAAAATGAAACAAAATACATATTACAACAAAAATAGCTATTAGGTCTATTAATATATCTTGTGGAGTGAATAGAAACAGTTAACGGTATATCATATAGTTATATTTACAGTGATAGAATGTTTTGGGAAAAACTATTTTTTAACTTCAAAAATGGAACTTTATCCAACAGAGAACAAAATATCATGAAATCATTGCAGAAAGTAATTTCGGTCAAAGAATATATCAGTGTTCAATGTTTTAATCTTCGCCTGAAGTTTTTAGGTGAATTTAGTCTTGCAAAAACCTAGCAATGATTGTACACATTTTATGATATCGACAATGTACTGATTTTTACAAATCAATTATAGAAACTCTCATCACTCTTTTTGATGATAAAACCGGTATTCGCAATTCTGGTTTTCAAGAACTGCACTTGCTGCTACGGTTTTTCAGTTTACAGTAAAACCTTCAACTGCTGAAATAAACAAAATTCACGTTAAGCTTCAATTTATCCCCTTTGTTTTGATATAGAAATGTGAAATTTTGTTTTATCTCAAAAAGATATAAAAATAGCTAATCAAACTGTGAATATTTTCACATTTCACGTATTTTACATTTTAATATATTTGAAATGTGTAAATATTCACAGCTTACATATGAACATATGCAGAAATATATAAATATACTAAAATGTGCACAGAATATGAAATATTTTCTGAATTGTAGTAAGTATATTTTTTACTATTTCCTATAATACGTATTATTAACTTATTCATTTTTTTTATATTATTTAATAATTATAGTATATATATACTATATATATTATATATATTATATATATAATATATTATATATATAATAATTATATAATAATTATATGTTTAATATATGTTTAATATATAATAATTATATATATTATATATATATAATATATATATATTATAATTGGTTAATAACAATTATTTGGTAACATACGCGATATGTGTACACACACGTGTGTACTTGCAGTTTATAGTAAATAGTATTGAATTTTATAAGTGTTGTAAACCTATATTAATATATTTTTTATTATATCATGCTTTATACAATACGTTTTTGCACATTCTTAACAAAGCATACAAAGCTTGTTAAGTATACAAGATGTATGAAATAAATAACACCTATATGCCTAAAGATCAAATAAAATATCCACATCCAACTTTATTACAAATTTTGTATAAAGATTTTCTAAAGATGGTATCTGTCAAATAACTTTTAATAAATTATTTACTTTTATATGTAATGTATGTAAAATGTATCAACTATTGCTATTCACCTCATTTTACGGTATTCCAAACGAAAGTGTGACATGGTGGCCCGTTCTTGAATGGGTTTGCAAAGTTCTCGTATGATCAGATGGTGTTTGATACCTGACTGGATTCTCGGTGGACGTTAGGTCAATTCTCCGTGAGCGGCGAAAAAAGAGGAGATTCGTCGGTCCGTGTACGCGTGCGCGCACGCACACGCTCGCACAGGAAGTGACGAGGTAGGGTGGCGGTTCTGGCGGATAGAAGAAGAGGAAAACCTGCTCAAGATGAGACGAGAATGACCGGGGGGCAGCGCACGCGAATCCATAATGATACACCATCCAGCGAACAGGCCTGCCTGGTCCTGCTGGTAAAAACAAGTGGACACTCTCGCGCGGAATTGCATCGACGACGCCAACTCGCCCGTCTCTCCCGAAAACGTGACTACGGCTCATTACAAATTATGCCGCAAAATCGATCCTTCGACTGCTGCCGAAAATTCAATCAACCGGGGCGACAACCTTGTCTCGTTGTGTATTCTCCTTCAAACCACTTATTCGTATAAGTAGAATATTATTATTTGGCCGGTTGTCTCAACAGAAGTTCACTTTCCATCTCGTTTCTTACGAACACCGCTCGCCAATTCCAATACGTAATTGTATGGCTGCGTGTTTCAGCTTGGGAACGACGCTCACGGTTTTCCAAATTTCGCCAGTTAATGTTTATGATAGTGCCAAAATAATTAATATACGTCTTCGAAATTCAGGACACTTGTGTAAGTTTCACTATGACGTATGCGACACTATGTATATTTATATAATACAATTAAAATTTTTTATAATACAATAAATTAGGCATATGTAGTTCGTTTTAAATATTTATGAATGAAATACAGTAAGGAAAGTTTATTTCCCAAAGATAATTTAATGTTTTAAATGACGTTATCTGGTATTTTCTATGTAAATAAAATTCAACGTGTAAAATTGAAACAATTATATAAATAATTAATCAAACATATTTAAATTTATATCTTAAAATTAATACACTCCAATCACATATAAATTTTGGAATTCCAGCATTCTGACGATTTCAACGCTTTCTATAGAGATATTTTAGCAAAATTTAAACTGAAAGTAGAATAAGAAATATATTTTTCATGCCTAGTTAACTACACATTCTTATAGCCAGGAAAAAAGATACAAATTATAGATAGTACAAATATTAAAGAAAGATACTTCAATGTGGCAGAGAATATTTGTACATGTAAATATTTCTGAACAAGTTAGTTTTGGGTACTATTTTATTCAAATTTTTAAATATTTTCTATATCACAATTTTTTGGTACCTTTTATACAGGTTTTAGTTATTTTAATATATAATCCTTAAATAAAATTCGGCGCATTTTCCATGCAGGTTATAATGCACGTCTACCTACGGCATTCCATAAATAAATCCTCCAGAAGATTCAGTAACTTCCAGAAAGATTCAGTAACCTTTCATTTTTCATGGAAACTCAATTATTTGGGCATTTATTATCTTGGACTAACTACTTTTTCAGCTAATGAAGTTGTCTTCTAAGCTGTCTTAACGCGGAATTATAGTTTGTTAGTTGTACATTTATTACAAAGAAAATCATATAGTGAATCTTTCAAATGTACTCCGCAATATAGTTAGAAAACTTATTTCTATGGCTTTTGCATATTTTGTATCAAGTATTGAAAGTACATGATATAATATAACTGACTTGTATTGTCACGACTTTTGAAATTCGAATTCTTTTATTACTCTACTAGAAATTATAAATGTTCCACCATATGTATTATATTGCGGCGATTACTTGTATTATTTTTACCATTTTAATGTTATTGAATGTTTCGGTAGTCGATATAGAAATGTATAGAAATGCTTTAGCCTTTATTTGACGTTAAAATAATATTAAAGAAAAATTGATCAAAACAAATAAAATATCGTAGTATTTGAGTGTTGCATAATAAATATCTCTTTTCGATAAGGCCTTTCTTCAGCTATTTTAATGTTAAGAGACATTTAATAATTATTTTTGTTCGTGTATTATTTTGTTTAGGAGACTTATATTTTCTTTATTAATTGTCCAATAATTATAAATGTATAATGTTGCGTGAATCGCTTGCATGGGCACACTTATCTTATTTTCCTTACTTGTTTGATAATATCCGCAAAACTACTGAATACGAATCTACAAATATAAAGAAATTTATAGTCACAGTAAATGACAGAAATATTCATTAGTTGAAATATAGAAATAAAAACAAAAATGTTTTCTATCTTATTAAATATATCCAAATATACCAACGTAACTGTATACTTTACATTTATTAAATTATTTGATAATTTTTAATAAGACAAGACATAATGGTAACATTTTGTCGATGCAATGACATTTATATAGTACCATTAATTATTGAAAATATAAATAAAGGAATATATTTCAAAAGCAAGAATTTCCTGGAAAGGATTAATGAATTCCTGCATACATCGCCATAAACAATTTGGAAAGTGCCTTTTAATATACGTCATAACTTTGCTTACATATTCTTCCCGTACAGAACACAAAGTTCCGTGATCATCGATCCAAATTACCGATCGATTGATAAATATCCATTCGCTGTTCGCGAAAGCTCTTTCGAAAAGTATCGGTGAAATCGCCTGCAGGCAGGACCCGGTTTTTTTATCTTTTCCTTTCTCATTCCTGGAGCAATAAGAGAATTGTACTAAAAAAAATACGAACTACCATTGCGTAATTTTTTACAGTGACAAGAAATTTTCGATGCTTTAGTGAACTCAATTTTTTACCGGTTACATATGTATTTAATGTATTACACGTGATTGACTGATACGATAACAATAACTCATTGATATAGATGAATAACTATTAATTATAGTAATAGCGTAATTTTGTATTTTTCATTTAAAATTAATTTCATTTACGCAAGAGTTTCAAATGAAATATACTTTTAAGAATGAATAAACATTGTTATTTATTTATGTAATTTAACAATTTCCAAGCATGTACTATTTAATCAACGATATCGAATAATCTTATGAAATTTTACAGCAAATTTTTACTGTAAGAACAGTATATTCATTTTTGTATTTTTCATAAAATAACTAATAAAAAACTAATTAGATATTCCCTGCAATTTTTGTAACTTGAATACAGAATACAGAATACAGATTTTTACTGTTTATTTTCTGACATTTCATTAATGGCTATTGATAATTTAGTAGAATTTTAATTCTTGCACGATGAAGAACGTGTTATAAGAAAAGGATTACTTGAAACATAAATTATTTACTAAAACTTAATTAAAGGATTACTATATTTATAGTGTATTAATAATTGCATTATCAATTCCGTAAATACATAAATTATATTCAGAATAAAACATAAAATATAAATTGCATAGTGAAAGTGGATATTAAGTCGAAAAACGAAATTATTGGAAAGCTTGAGAAATTATGTGAATATAATGTACATACTTTCCACAGTTATATTCAACGTAATATTTATGTATTTTATGTTATTTATAATATGTCAATTTCAATATTTTCTTATATTTCTAAATTATACCAATTTACATATATAACGTATGTAATAATATGAATGTATGTATTTCTTTTTTTAACTTTCGAGGTTGAATTTCAAAAAAGACGAAGTTAACTTTACTTTCCTTATGCATAACTACTTTCCCGCTTATTTCAACGCCAACTTATTTTCATCACGCGACAATAATTCAATTGGCAATTGAAAGGTACATGAACTTCCTGAAAATAGGGGCTGAATGCAGCGGTATTCTTCGGAGACAGGTGATTGTTGTGCAGAACAGTCTTTATAAAGGCGTCTTATTCCGAGAATACCACTGTCATTTCATATATTTTATCTTACTCGCGTAAATAATGAATGCATAATACACACATGTAGGTTATCATCAAAAGTCATTTTAAAAATGTCTATACTTTCATGGTTCAGAGTTCTTTTTGTTGATTACGATCTAAATATCACTACAACAACTTTAACGAATTTAAACTAGTTATTTTAATTAGAATTTTTACTAAATTAAATACGTTAGAAATGCGCTCATACATATATCAGAACCTTGTATAACGCATCTTCGCATACGTTTTATTATTTTTATTAATTTCACAAGGAATATCAATAATTTAACTAATTTCGTTCAATGCACAAAAGTTTTGCGAAAATTGTACGACGTTCGCAAATATATTATATATTAAATAACAAAATGCAACAGAGTGAAACATCATACTATAGGAATAATTAGAGTGTTTCGTGAAGTATAACACAATCAAGCAGGGTAAGATTCTCCGTAAAAAAATAGATCGAAACAGAAATGGTCATTTACTTGAGTTGAAATATGTTTTCGAGTTTCAAATGTAGTCATCCTTTTAATTATTCGTTGATTTGAAAGGAAGTAGCAGTTGCTAGGTAACGTTATCTTCAAATGTTATTTCCAGTTTCGTACTTACTGACATCGAAGCTCTAAATCAACTGAACTTTTCTTGAACCGTATATTTAGTCATATTTCGATCGTTTACATAATATTTCTATTGAAATTATTATAGTTAACATTTCATGTACATACATGCATACGAGCATATATATACGTAACTAAGTAAGTACTTCCTTATTATCTTCCATTGGATATCCTCTTGAAACTAGATTACGCGAATACCAACGACTTTTATTAACGGTATTCTACTAATCTCATTAATTTGATTGAGTTAAACGAAAGTGACTTAAACAAAACAGATAAATAAATGGAATAAATAAAATGGAAGTTCGATACGCGAACAGCAATAGTAATCGGTTGTCGCGAAGCTGATTAAATTATTATTAAATCGTTTTTGTTTGCGGTCAGTTTGTGGAAGGTACGCGAAAGGGGGCGTTGCGCGAAATGAGTTACGTGTATGTCTTCGTCTATTTTGTTTTTCTGTAGCTTCTCTTAGTGCCGATTCCACCTCCAGCTCGTTTATTTTCACGAGGCAACAGTGTTTCAGTCGCTGAACGGAGGGTGCACGCACGCCGAGAAAATAAAAGGCAGCCGCCTCGGGAGCGCGTTTCACGATACACCGGCTCATCGTTGGAGAAAAGGATCAGCCACGCGGCGGGTCAGACAGAGACGAAGAACCCGGGTTCGGTGGGAACCCGAGAAGTTGCTGCCGCTCCCGCTCCCATCGTCGCTCTAGCGATGGCCACCGATCGCCCTCGAAACGTTTCAAACTCACCGCGTTCGTTCATTGTCTGACGTTCCAATGGATTCCATGATACTACTTGTTTGCGTTGCCTTGGCCTTCATTTTATTTCGCATTTTAGGCGAAATCTCGAATAAAAAGAAATTTTGTAGGAAATTTTCTATGTTACTTAAGGAATAGCAATTTGAAAAGTGTTTATGTTAGCAACAAATAACTGCTATTAAGAGCTAAATGGCGAATTAAAAGGTACTTTTCTCTCGATGATCCTTTGATATCTTTCTTGTCTTCTATCTTGTCTAATATAATTTTTCATGCTGCTGATGAAGTCATATTTGTAATGTTATACAAAATGCTTTAGAGTTGTTTCTCTTTCAGTGGGATTGTATAATTCTCTCATTGTTTCTATTGCAACTTTATGTCTGTACGATTTAGTAGCATTTGTTATTATTAAATTGTTCTCGAGATTATTCGATACTATCTAAATATATAAATCTAGTTATCTTACTTTCAATATTTCTGAAACTTAAGATTCTAAAATTAAAATAATCGAACGATCATAATAAAGATCTAATAAATCGAGGGAAGAACGTAAAATAAAAGAGGAAGTAATGGTTCTTTTTTTTTCTTCCACCTAACATTTCCTATTTCACTCATTGCGTCAAAACTTAAACGTTACTCAATAGCATCGATTTACCCTCGACTATACGCATGTAAATCTTTTAACGTCTGCCAATAAATACAATTCAAACTATGTAAATCGTTCTAGTACACACGTAGTCCATCACTGGCAGAGAACAACAGAGAAGACAACATGAATAGAATGCAGCCACGCAGTGTGAGTGCACGTTGCCTCGAGTAAGTACCTACTACAAGCGCTTGAGACTGAAAGAAGCAACTCGAGAAGGCGAGTAAATCTGACGGCGCCCGAGAGAAGAGAAGGAGAAGAGGAAGAGGAAGAAGATCAAGAAGAACAAGAAGAAGACAGGGAAGGAGAAGGAGAGCTAAGAAAATATAAAAGAAAATAAAGGAAGGGAAGAAGAGATGTTCTTTCTACGAGAGGGTGGAGATGAACCGAGATACTAATCGGTATTTCTTGATAGCAAGCGGAAGGGGGACAGAGAAAATTGGTGAGAACGAAAGTAGGAGGAAGTGAGATAAAATTTTAAGATAGCGAGCGTGGCGGTCGCGTGGCGAGTAAGCAACTGCGCATGCGCGTATACTATCGTCATGGTCAGTCGCGGTTTATCGCCCTTATCAACGGATTAATCGCATGCTAATTTCGTACGTTGTATAATCGAACAATTAATTTTTTGGAATACATTCGTATGTCGAATGCTCATTTTCCAAAACGAAACATGTAATTTTACTAGGAACTAAAATATTTCTCGCACAAAGTAACAAAAGATTTTTTTAAATCTAATAAATGAAATCTAATCTAGTGAATGAAATTTAAGAATAATACACCTAACGTTTCAAGAACTTATTAAAGAATATAAGGTGCAATATCAGGATCAAATTTAAAGAAAATTAATATGTATGTAAAATTTCACGTATATTGTTCCTGGAGTACCATTTATGTATTTTTGGAAACGTACATAATGATATAGAACAATTATTTTAAAGTATTCTTCCTGTAGGCAATATAGAACGCACGGTGATCGGAACACGAAACGATGTAAGAATCGATAAATTTATTTTAGCACCTCATTGATACTTCTAATTCATATTTCTAGTTAATAGCATCGCATCTATAAAATATTTCAACTTAATATTATTGTAGTTCTGATATTATTGCTATTTTTTGCTACACGTTTCTCGTATAATGCAGCAATTAAAACATATCCTTTTATACATGTTCGATTACGACATCAATTTATTTTACTACATTATTCTATATAAGATGAAATATTTCGCGATCGTTCCTTACCTTTTATCTCATATTATTTGCATCACAGAATTAACAAAGACTCTAAGCACAAACTAATCTTTTCAAAGGACCTTGGTTACGTGGCAAAAAAGTACTTGTCCACCTTTACACGTCTTTTTTACTTGGAAGAAAGTGCCGCGTGGAGGGTAAACGTCCCCGAATAATAAGGTCTATTGGAGAAACGTTTCGGCGGGACGATGCTCGCAAGAAAGACGAGTGAAACGAAAGGGCCTGGACGACCCAGAAGCGTAGCCGCTGAAGAGGGACAGTGGCACGCGCGTTACAGCATTCTCTGGGGGATTGCAAAAAAGTATCGAGGAAACGCTACCGTACTTGGCGGCAGGTTCGAAACGAGTCGCTTGCTCCTACTTGTAACGATTACAACGGTACCGAGAGTACTACGGCTCCTGTATATCGCCTTGTGGCTACATTGAAGCCACTGGAACGCGGTGAAAACGATGAAGAACCGGTATATACCATGTTCGGTAACTGTTACCACGCTGCATCGACAACTCGTCAGCCGCGCGCGCGCCTATGGGCCTTGAGAGTGCGCGCACGCTCGTGCGCTCCTTGAAACTCGAAGAAGTCGCGCAAAAAGCCTGCCCGAATTAAGTGTATGCACACGCGTACACACATACACTTATCGTTGAACAGGTGTTGCTCGGTGTCATCGAGCTTGACTTCACTCGATCGTGAAGAACATTATAGTCGTTCCGTGCATTACGAGCGTGCATCCATCGTGTGCACGATGAAGAATTAATTGTGTAAGGTGTCCGAAGAATGAAGAAAATTTCAAGATATGTTCTTACCAGCCAAGATTACTGACTTTCACGAGAACCTGCTGAAATACGGAAATTACATCGAACTGCGTATAATGGTATCCGCTTCTTAACAGTTAGTAAAAAAAAAAGAAAAAAAATGAAAGGGGAGAATCGTTCGAAGCACGAAGAGCGTTGCTTTCGATTCGTCGTGGCGGCACGATTGGTACAGAACCGACTTTTAATTTTCGACTGACGCTTACGATGCACTGAATATTTCAAAAGGCTCGTTATGGAATCGCTGGGTAGTAGAGCGGAGGTATTGTTTATTCTCGCAATGCATACGCTCGTGCACACGTATAACCACGAAAAAGGGAGCTACAGGTTTTTGACGGTTTGTTCTGGTCAGACCCAAAATGATCGGGAGCGCTGGCTTCGGTTTGTAGGTTCGTGTGCCACGGGGCCAGTAGGCTCCTTTACGTGGAAAGTATGCGTGCACTCATGAACACGCGCACGTTCCGACCATACCCACAGGCTCTCGTGTGAGTTTACACGTTAATCCACTCGCACAAATTGCATGCACAAACCGTCGGTTAGATCTTGCAATGTTATCTGACTCGTATTCGGCAAATTCACTGTGTTCCTTCGAGGAACGTTTCGAACGATATTATCTCACCTCTCTATTCTTCGTCTTTTATATATATCGACCACCGAGGACGCTCATCGGATGTCAATTTGAATTTCTAATTTCGTTCTTGCCAGCAGATAACTGAATATCTTTTTGGTGTCGTCTTGTTTAAACATGTATTCCTTAATTGCCAGTTATATGGAACTTTTATACGACTTGGTGCGAACGTAGTAATTAATTCTCTTAATCTTAATCGTTGGTTTGGGGAGGTCAATTTCATATTCTATTCGTCTATTTTACATGCACGTATATGACATTATATACATGGCGCTGTGAGTGTTAATAATGTAGCATTTGATTGCTTAAAGAAATTATGTGCTTGGAAACGCTAATATAAAAAATACAAATTATATTGTTACTGTATAATATGTTTGTATTTTATGCCTGACAATAAATACAGTAGTTCATATATTTAAATGAAGATAAAATTCAGGACTTCTAATTAATTTAGTGTCAGTATATAGATGTGGACCATTTTTTCCTCACATTTCAAAATGTAAGATACTGATTGGTAAATTATTAAAAATCGTACCTGTAATAACTTGTCAGCTGTATAGGTTTACATTAACTACTGTATTTATGTAAATTTCACTGCAAATCACGATTCTAGCAATATTATATATATTCAATTTTTATTTGATAAATCTACTTACCTAGAATTGTTAAAAAGTCTAACTACCCCTGTATTCATATTCGTCGATCATTAACTAATTTTCAAATAAAAATATTATTATCGCTAATTATAAATATTATTATTTAATTATTTTGTAATGAGAATAACGCAAATATTCGTATTTCTCACAAAAGATACATTAAAGTACCTGTTGACTTTATTATTACAATTTCTTGTTTAGTGCGAAATACGTTATGAAGCAGAGAATGTATAATTATTTCGAATCGAAAGTATTCATATTTCAATTAATCCTCCACAAAGTATAGTTTCTTTTCCTTTCGATGCATCGAATTTTTCACCTAACTGAAATACCTATACGGTTCTTTGGATTCCAGAAACTAAACGACACAGAAAGAATAATCATGTTTCGCCAAGGTAAAAAAGTAGATAGCTAAACAGGCAGAAATGGACGGGATTAGATAAGTAATTGACAAATCGCTTCCTGTCGAAATTACCGAGGACGTCCAGTCACCCATTAATTGGTCCTCCAGTAATTATGATACGTCGCGTATCGCACCCGGCTCGGCACGGCGCGTCGCACGCGCGTGTGCGTGCACGCGTGTATGCAGGCGCGGACGATCCTACACGCGAGGACTCGATTAAAAAAAGCTGCCCCGTGCCCTTCTAGCAGCGGGACCACCTTGAGCATTCTCTCTCTCTTATATTAATAATTACGCCGCCGAAACCTGTCCGGTATATACTCGCGCAGAGTACGCCGGGAGGAGCAACAGGCTGCTCGTCCAGGTACTCGTAATTGTCGGAGCCTCTCTTTGGATCCACTCGCTGAATACCACACAAATATACTACGGCTTTACACACGGAATTCGCTTCTCTCCCTCGTTCCAACTGAAAATCGAGCACGTGCTTTTTATGACAACGAACGTGGCACCAGTGGCGTAGAATGAATATTCTGGATTGATTAAAAACAATAATTGTAATTTCTCAATAATGATCGGACCTTTGTAGATCTCAACTATAATCAAGAAATAATTTAGAACGATTAGGTGGTTGGTTAATTTAAAACGGCGATTTAGAATTGGCTACATTACATTTACACGTGCACATCTAATTTTTAAATCTAACTCAACAACTTGTGATATTTGCAATTGTCAAATTAACGTTAAATACATTTTTTTGGATTGGCTTAAATATAAAGAGTCTCGTTCTAAATTTCAGATCAAAGAACCTCTACTAAAAAAAGATATGACGTTATATAACAAAATCTGATCCTCATAATATTTTCAATCCTCACTATTATCGTTAACACGTACATATGCGCAGTTGATACTATATAAAAAAAAAAGATAACTGCAGTTGTTTCTTTTTTAGCATTATGTTTACGAATAAACTTTTACAAAGAACCTTTATATTTAGGCAAAACATGAGAGATATTTATAAAATTGGTTTTTCTGGCTGTTAAATTATTTGTTTCTCAAATTCTATAGTTTCTTTAATTTTGTGAATGAAAAAGCTACATAACTTTATGTTTTACAGTTTTAGAGATAACATTTTTCTTTGGTTACGACAACAATTGATTAAAAATGTGAAACTCTCACAAAGTACACGAATTTTATTTGTCTGTTTAATCTTTTATTTTCTTTTTAAATATTTGAATCTTGTACTGAATGTTGTCCTATGATATTCGCTGATGGACTATAAAATTTAAATGAAAATGTGTTTGTTGAAATATGAATTTTCTCATATTCTGATATTATGATGTTGGCACAAATCTGCAAGCTAAATTATGAAATACATACTAAAGACACATTGAAAGTTTTTTTAAAGACGAGATATCATGATCATGATTTATGACGGACATCGAAGCGTTTTATCCTTCAATACATGTGAATGTATTTACAATGTAATTGGAAATAAAAGAAATATACATGTTACTTAATATCGTGATTTCATTTCAGAAGTTACAAAGAATTACAATTATAGTTTTAATTTTTACAAAGCCTTGTGAACTCTAAAAATGATATTTGCGACAATAAATATAGGTAATGATACAATTTTATCGATTTAAATAATGACATCGAAAACTGCCACCTTTGATTCAAACTTCAGATCACAATATTTTAACAGATGCTAATTTTATCATTTATACTTTCACAATTGGTAGGAACAGTATCGTAAATCGATAGTCCGAAGTAGAGTGACTAAGTGCTGTTGCATTCGAGTTTAATTGCTGGGATGATGAGTTTTATCACCGATGGGATGACTGGAGTATTTTGAATAATACAGATATCCTTTCTCGATTAGGAATATCTGACTATTCATAAATATTAACTCGCTGTTCTATTCTTGTCTTTCACGCTACATTAAGCTGTTTGCATAACTTTTTTCGTTCAATATTGCTATTAGTAGAGTCTGACATAGTAGCCAAGATTGATGATTAGGGTTATGTAAATTATAACTATAAAATACGGTATATCTAAAATAAGTCTCACATCTTTTTCGAAACTAATACAATAACATATAAAATAAATAAAATAACGAAATACTTTTACCATTAAAGAATTATTTGAAAATTATGTATCTATACTGTCGGTCATAAGTATTGAGATATATTCGTAGCTTTTATTGGAAAATTTCAATTTTGGAATATTTCAATCTTTCTTTTGAATGTTTAGCAAAACACGATTTGCTTGAATTTGTTCAAACTGATCTGCTTGATATTTAACAATTAGACATTAACATTAAGAAAAATTTCTACGTATATTTTTCATTTCTATACAAATTTCATTATATATTTTATATCAGATGCGATATTATCGATGAGGAACTATTGCTTGTTATTTATAATTTCTTATTGTTTGGTCCTTCTGGTTAAAAGATACTTCGATATACAACGCTATAGCAGCTTGATTTTCAGCATTCACTGATAATAACGACGGTAAGTCGATTTAATAAAACACAATCAGGTCTAAGTATTGTGTTTGGAAGAATCGCAGGAAGGGAAGAATGGAAACACGAGCGCAAAAATCACGATACGGAACCACCAGGTTTCCGATAAATCTTGATGTCATTGTGAGAAGGAGGGCGTGATTTCGGCAAAGTGGCTGTAGCATCGACAGCAAGAATAGCTCGAATCGCAGCAGTATTCTGCGTGATTTCAATAGAATACCGCAGAGAAGCCCGTCTCCACGGTCCATAATTCCGCGGCTCGAGCCATCTCCCCCATTTTTCCACCGCAAACTCGGCTTCCTTTATTTTTCACGGTTTCTCCGACACTCTTTCCCCCTCCGATGCGCTCCGTATCTCTGAGGGGGGTGACAAAGAGTCGCTGTCGAAGGAAGAGAATGAAGCAGTGAATGGTAGCGGTCAATGCCGAGGCGTGAGACCCCAGGACACCGTGGATTGTCCTCGAGAGAAAACGACAGAGAGGTGAATGGGAAAGAATGGGCTCCAAACGAGGCAAAGTTAGTCGACCTAAGGGTACCTGTGGAAGGGAACGGAGAGATTCCCGAGGAAAAATGGACGGGGATGAGGTCGAGACGTCGCGTCGCCGTAAAAATGTTCCTCGCTTGGAAATTGCGCCGCCTCCCCTTCTTCTACCACTACTGTGATAATATTTTCCTAGGAGCCTATGAAAACTCGATACGTTCGTATGGATTCTGGGGATTCGTCCTGTGATCTCGTTTTCCTTGCTGCGTATCCCGAGCATTTTTAGATTCTTTCATCGGCGGATTAACTGTTACGATGACCCGACCCTCGTGAGCCTCGATCATACTCCCTTTCCTCTCGTGCGTCGATCATGCGTCGAAGTATGCAGCCCCTCTCTTAAGGTAATTTCGTAAAAATAAATATTTTCAGGAGCTAATTCTATTAGCTCTATTCAGAAGCATCGGTCGGGTCTTGCCTATATTTGAACAAAGAATCACTTGAACTTTCTTTGATAATCGAATAAGAGATTGGCATTGTAGAATTTGTAGAACGAGAAAATCTTTCGATCTTTGTGACGGAGTAAAGAAAGAATACGAATTTTAGATTTTTGGTAGTATTATGTCATGAAAATGATCGTTGATAACCAGCCTGCGGATTTTTATATATGTAGCGCCACATGAGTCATCGGACTGTGCCTTAGAGTGTCAACGCTGTTTTGATTTATGAAGTTCAAGAATAAACGAACTCCGTACAAAAACATTATCGCCGTTATGAATAATCGTCAACCAGAATCACATTTGAACTTTTTGTAAGTCCACTAGTCGATATAAATAGACGAACATTCTCTTTAGGAAGGAGAGTCTTTAGAGCAGCATAGCGAGTCAGTATAGCGATCATCATAGCGAATTATTATAGCGAGTTATACGGTAGAGTTGAGTGAGCGACAGTTACGACTGACATATACTATCTCTGTACTTATATTTAAAGTGATTTTAATATACACTGACTATTACATTTTTACTCGTCTCTTTAATAAACTAACACGTTAATACCATCTCATATATTTGTGGGAATATTAAATTAAACCTGCAAAAATGTACCTGAAAAATCCACGTAATATGCAGAAATATAAAAAATGTTCAAGGTGTGATATATGTTGTAAGATTTAATGAGTAAAACAAACCTTTATATAAGTTCCACTTTTTTAGTTACGTTAATAAAAATATGAAATTGTATAAAAATATGTAGTCTGTCGATGACACATTTTCATAGACACAGGTATATGCGTATACTTAATAATTGGATAGTTTTTTAATTAAGAGAACCGTTAAAGAATTAAATTTCACGCATATATCCTCTAAGAATGAACGAGTAACGATGTGATGTTCTTGATATCGCTATTGATCGCGAAAATCCTGCTGATGTTCCAACACATTAAGCAGACCATAAACGTTAGAAAAAAATAAGAAAAGATGAGGATGTAAAATGTATAAGAAATCGATAAAAGATGGGTAGATTCGACTTTGCTGCAGTATGAAGTATATCTTTTTAATTCTTGCAGGCAGATTAGTAGGCTTTGTTGCTTTCTTTTAATTCGCACAGCCTTTTCAAGACCCCTCCTAAACTTCCATGCCGACGTGTATATTTAGGCTGGTATTAGGTCTTGCCAACTTCTATACGGTTGCTTATTAACGCCACTTGAATATATTGCTTTCGTAATGCAACTAACAACTGGAGCCTCTGCGTTTACCATGGGCTATCTTTTTCTCCTGGTACCTTTAATGGTTTCAGAAGCATGACTAATTTCTTCATGCTATACAGGATTGATAGGATAATTATTATGGTTCCGGTTGCTAATGTTGATCTTTTTCGCAAGAATTTCTTATATACTTGTAGGTAGTTGAGGAATCGTAGTTGCAATTTTATCAGATCCGATATTAGATTACCTTTATAGGTTTCCATATTTTCCATATTTATGATCTTTAACAATCCAAAACAGATATCGTTGTTAAAATTTAAAATAAAATAACACGTATAAAATTACAATCTATATAGAGCTTTCTAAAAAGTTCAAAAAGAATATGCATATTTATAATTTTGTACATGTCGAGTTACTTTTTATAAAATAAGCAGGTTCCAGTAGAAATTTTATTAATACATTATGGAAATTATTCATCTATGAAAAGATATAATAAATGATTCTTGATATAAGAAAGGTATAAAAATAATTCCTGTAAAAAGTAGCTTTCCTGTATTTAAAAAATACAGAAAATTATATTGGAAAATAATTTATTAGTGAAAGTTCCCTATAAATACTAAAATATAATTTATTATTATAATGATCTGTGCGTTGACTTATGAAATGAAACATTTATAATTTCATGAATCAATTAGATACAGTTCTTCTGCTGTGTAACTACAGGTGTCATATATGATAAATATTTTATTTTTGAAATGTATTTGAACAGAAATTAAAAATGCTATAATTCCATATATATAATGCTTTAATTTATCTTACTCTTTATTTTATTCGTTTATATATATTCAATTACTGAAGAGTTTAATTAAAATATTAATAACGAGCTGTCAATAACTTTCACGAAATACTTAAGGTCTTACATAGTTTAAAAACAAGTTGGTGAAATATAGACAGTAACCATAGTTAATAAATGCAAAATTACATTTATCCATAACAATAATTTCAAATATAAAAGTGACACTGATAAAGCTTTCTTTGTGATCGTTTTGCGACTTCAAATCGTTCTTCTTTAACTTGTAAATGCCGACCACAGGGCAAAACGGAACATTGCGTCACATGAGTACAATCGAGCTCCAGTCAAGCTGAATCGCGTTGTAATCGTAAAAGACGGCTAGCTAGGCAAATATTTATAGTCACTTCCTGCCTTGGAAGTTTCTCACAGGCGTGGGATTCCGGCATATAGACGTAGGAAAATGATCTTGAAAGATCAACGCACGGTAAATCGTTTTTACCGTGGAAGACCTATGAAAAAAGCGAAATTTGATCAGCATCATAAGCTTCATCCTGTAACTCTAAAACAAATGAAATATTTATTAAAAAAATTTATATCTGATTTTATTCATGAATCTTTATGTCCCAATCTCGCTCTTGTTTCAACAAATGACAAGATCTTAATATTTAAAAAAAGCCTTCAGTATAGGATTGAAGAGAGAAATCTTGCATATTAACAACGATTCTTTTCTATATTTTTTGAACTCAAGAAATTGTATTAAAGTAGTAAAACACGAGTCAAAAATAACACGATAATAACGCAATAAGAACGCAGCAATAAAAAGAGATTGTTCATAGTTCGGGTAAATATATTACATCCGTTGAATAATTAAAACATCGGATTGAATATGGTTTTTGTCTCCTAAACTGAATGTGTATTCTTGGGAAGAAACTTGGTCGGAACGCAGAAATGCCAATATGAGGTTGCTCAAATAGAAGAAAGATAAAAAGATAATTAAATACAAAAATGAAATAAAAAATAAGAATAATTGAATAGAGACAAGAAAGATAGAAAGCAAGATATGTGATATACCAATATAATGGATTTGAGTGAATTATTTATATGCGATAATAGATGCTATTTTACCTGTATCTGACTGTAAAATGAAAGTACATTGCAAATAAAGTGAGTTCGAAAACTAGCGAAACCTTAATATTTTTTCCCAAGAAGACGATTGAGTCGCGATACATGGTTTCTATGAGACTTTTTAACCCTACGATGAATCTCATACGATGATCAATAAAAAAAATTTGACCTCCAATTTTAACGTCAAGGCCAATTTTGCGCCTACATTTTTTGCAAATCTTCACCGATTCAGAGCTGTAAAATAACGATATAGTGATTGCGACAAATCATTTTCGAACATCCTGTACATTGCTATCATAAGTATGAAGTACTTATCTACCTCTAATTAAAAGAATTCACCGAGTATCAACATTCAGACAATCAAATATAATGTAACATAATATAATGGTGTATAAAACACCACTTAAGAGTTTTATCGTTACAACATCACAAATCGTTAAAAAGATAAGATTCCTTATTTTAATTGTTTATTTCCTGGTTCCGAAAGTTACGATTCTTTTCACTCGAAGCCTTTTTTATTTTTTTCTGGTTGTTTAATATATCCAGTTTTTGCGACCTCCCAGGAAGATACCCAGGTGGTCCGTATGTCTCGAGGTTGACTTTCTTCCATCCGGTACAGTGATATGCCGGTTTCATATCGGCAAAAATGATAATCGAGATCGAGCGGCCGATAGAACGAGAAAAGGTAAGATGAAAAACGTTATTTTCAACGGAGTTAGACTTTCCTCCTTTTATTTTCTTTTGTTCTTTCTTTTTTATACGGACCTCGAATATAACGATTAGGAAGCAATTAACGCCTCAATCGATTGTAGATCGTTAAATTGGACCCCCTGCGGTCACTACCTATATTCCACCGGAGATCCTATTGTTTTCCTTGAATTGCTTTCTCACGATCGAAGGTAAACGAATCTCGTTAATAATTCTGACATATTTGTGTGGAAGAAATATGAATTGCCCAGGAACCGTTTAAAAAATAATTTCCAGGGTTAACATAGTATACATCGTTTGTTTTCTAAACGACGTTAGCTTACTTTTTTATCGTTTCTTATTGCTTATATCATAGCTTTCTTTTTTCTTTTTGGATTGAAATACCTATATTATAAAAATAAGAGATTAGTAACGTTTAGGAATACTATGTATGGTTTGGTTATAAATAAGTTATGTTATAACTTCACGAATCCTTTAAGACTAGATTTACATAATTAGAATAATGCCTATTGAATTACTGCTTTGCATTAGATTATAGTGTTATTATACGTATGTGTACGTGAGCAACTATAAAGTAAAATTATATTCAGCGTAATGTTTATTATCGAAATAAAACTGTTGCACGATGATAGACCTATTTGAAACCAGTTTATGTTACACTTGAGTTTGCCAACTAATAGTAAAAGGAAGGTTTAAAAGGAATGACAAGAATGAACGTTTTGAGCGAGATTATTCTATCTTTCCTATCATTACATCAAAAATAAACTAGGCGTATAATGGAACTAAATTTAACATTTCTTATAAACATCACTTTTAGCAAAGTTCTGCATATTTATAAGCGTTGGAATTGTTCGACATTAATCCTCATCAAATTTCTCATTAAAATTTATATTACACCATAATAACGATTTTAATTCTAATCGTACGGAGAAAAACACCCCATTAATCACAAATTTTTATCATATTTGTTGTCTTTTACTATTTATTGACTTTTATGCGTTTAATTTTTGTAATAATTTCACATGCCATTCTTGACCCTGGAAATTGCATGC